>NC_137457.1:73018593-74218593 GCF_964235325.1 Thermobia domestica | reverse complement strand
TTCTTTTCACATTAAATAATACACATCAAAGCATAAAGTGTTGAAATAACACAAAATGACTACCATTTTAGCGTGTTACTTGTATGTCAATTCAACACAAAGTTTTTTTTAAATGCTAGCACGAGGCTCGCTACCTCTGAGAGGGCTACACCCTCTTTCAAGAGAAGATTTGACGGAAAAGTAGGATTTGATTAAGGGTGGCTGGTCTAAGTGAAGGTAATTTATTTATTTATTTTATTAACTTTATTATATCATTGTGTGAGGCATTATGTTCTTTGTGATCATTAGGATGTGAGGAGAAAATCTACATATAGATATAACTTAACAAACACATATAAATTACATAGTACAAAATGATAAAACAAAAACTGAATGATATGAACAAAATATACATACATATATATATATATATATATATATATATATATATATAATATAAAATGGAAATACATTAAGATATCTGTATGGAGATGCAGGTATAGATCATGGGTGACAAATGGACATAATGGCAGAGAAAATGACGTACGTAAGCTTCAATGATATTATGTTAGATCGAAATAAGAGGATAAGCTTGAAAGATAAGATGAGGTGCAAGCACAGGACATCACGAGGGAGTTATTAAGAAGACGAATGCAGTTATCTTCTCCCTAGGGGCGATGCTAGGTTAATGAAGACAGGAGGAGCCCTGTTAGTTACAAGGGGATTTACTGTGCAATATATGAAAGAAAAACATGAGGTAGATGAGAATGCAGACGATAATCTTCCAGAATTGTGAGGTCCAGGTGATCAGGGGGAAGCGCGTAGCAATAAAGTGTATAAAGTAAATGTAACGGTGTGTAATAATATCGGGGTCGGGTGGGATAGACTGCGAGATGGCGAATAGTGGCAAAGAGAAGAGGATGATGTCGAGTGTAACGTGTGGTGATAAATCTTTGACGGAGTGTCTCCAGGTGAAATTTGAGAATAGGAAATGTGATGAGAGAATACAGGTCACGAGTAAGACTAGGTAGAAATATGCGAAATGCAAGACGGAAGGCATGCCGTTCGAAAATATCAAGTAGCTTATAATAGGATAGTGCAGCGGAGATCCAAGCGGGAAAACCATATGTGATGACTGGTCGGAGAAAATCTTTGTAAGTATTAAGGACTATACCTGGAGATAGGCCACAGGTTGTGCCGGTGAGACGTTTCAATAAATTAAGTCTGTTTCGTACTTTGGTTGTCACTGATTTGATATATGGGGTCCAAGTCAGGCGGTGGTCAAAAACTATCCCAAGATAGGTTACTGTTTTTGAAGGCCGGAGGGGGCCCTGGTAAACTGTAAGGGAAAGTAAAGAAGGATTTCGATGAACTTTGGTGCGTTTGCGTAGCGGAAAAAAAACTATAGTTTGGGTTTTGGCAGCATTTATTGTCAAATTCCATTTGCGACACCTGGATAGCCGATTAATAGCTTCCCTAAGACAGACATTGGTTTTTTTGGATAGTTCAGCAGAGTCCCAGAAAAGCTGTATCGTCGGCATATTGTAACAGGTGAACATTGGGAGATAATTCGGGAAAGTCTGCGACAAAGAAAACATACAATAAAGGTGATAAGACAGATCCTTGTGGCACACCACACAGTAGAAAAATAGGATGAGAGAGTGCATCATTGATATCAACATTAGACAAACGACAGACGAGAAAATGATAGATCAGGGGGATGATTGTGATAGAAAGTTTAAGTAGTTTTTCATTAGGGCCAAATGAAAAACTTTATCGAAGGCTCTTACACGATCAAAGAGAACAAGACATGGCCGTTGAACGTAGTTATAATGATTGGTAATAAGTGTAGAGTGGCGGAGTAATTGGTCATTTATTGAATAGGAAGATTGAAAACCAGCCTGATGAGAGGGTATAAAGTTTCGATCTGTTAGGTATGGATGTAAGCGTTTGACTAGAATGGGTTCGAAAATCTTGCTGAAAATGGAGGTTAACTGAATCGGCCTGTAGAATGAAATTTCGGAGAGTTTATTCGGTTTTGGAAACATAAGGGTTTTTGATACCTTCCAATCTATCGGAAAAAAGCCAGAGCGAAGAATGAAGGGGTATATCAGTAATAGAAGCATGAGTAGTGTGATGGGGCTTTCTTTAATATGGAGATAGGTGATACGATCGAATCCTGGAGCTGTGTTGTGTTTTCCGCAGACAACAGAAGTAATTTCTTCGACTGTATTCGGAGCAGTGAGAATATGGTCAGGAAGTCTATGAGTCACAGCAGCTTGAAGGGATTTAGATTGAGTATTTATTGCCTCAGCAAGATGAGGATGGTACATATGATCAGGTAAAGATGGTGTAAATATAGCTTGAAGATGATTGGGAAAAGCGTTCGCTTTATCCTGGTCGGAATAAATGGCTGTATTATCTAGTAGAAGGGGTAAGGAGTCTTAGTGATTTTTCCAAAGGGTGCATTAAAGCCTTTCCAGTATAGCGTGGGATGCGATGTTTCAGCAAGATGATTACATATTTTGATCCATTCTCGTTGCTTATAAAGTGTAATATAGTTGCGAACAGTTCTCTGTAGTTGATGGTGAAGACGTAAGCAAATAGGGTTTCAAGTGTGCAGGTATTCGCGATAAGACTTACTTGAACGACGGATCATAGCGAGGCAGTGAGGTGGTAGTTTAGGTCGATTAGGTACTGATTTAGTTTGTCGAATGTATAGAGCTGAAGCTTGCTGAAGAGTATTGGTTATAGTGGCGACTTGAGTCGAAAGCTCTTCAGGAGTCGTAGGTGAACGATAATGGTAGAAGAGATGTAAGTGCGATAACTGGTCCAATCCAATCATAGCATGGTGTGAGATGATGTGATGGTGCTGCTTGTGAATGGACGAGACTAGTATGATCTGTGATTTTAGTGGGAGCGTGATCACTACATAGTAAATCTAAGACTGCTACAGTACAACGTGTAACTATTGAATTGGAGGTAATTGCAATATCGGGTGTGGTATTGGAAAGTGGACATGTGGCGAAGGAAGGTTGGGAAGAATTCCTGAAGTGTGAGATGCTATATGATCTTGAAATTGGGTGTGTTCATGAGCAGAGCGACTATGAAAATTTACGTCTGGGAGGATGAGAAAATGTTTAAAGTTATTGGAGATGGTAGAGAAAAAAAAATGGAATTGGAGTGCCGGGTCTGACGTAGATGGTAGCGAAATTAAGATAGATTGTTTTAAAATACAAAGTAGCTACGATGTGTTCTGGTAAGGCTAGTGCAGGGCAAATATGTTGTCTGAATGGTAGATTATGGCGAAAGCTCACAGCAACTCCACCGTTCGCTCTTAACGCTGGTGTCATGTTATCATGGCGAAGCGATGTGTAGTGTATAAATCTGCACTGCATGGACTGAGTCAAAAAAGTTTCATTCAGAAGAAAAGCAGTGTTGTGTTCTTCGTGTAGGAGTGCTTGGAAAAGAGTTTTATTCTTGGTGATTGAACGAATATTTAGAAACAGAAAGCTGATATCCATGACGACCAAGATATTAAACTGATGTTTCGAGTGGTGTAGTGTGGAAGTGAACGTAATTGTTTGAGTACGTTGCATACAGATCTACCTGAAAAGTGGCAAGAGTGGCTTTAGCGGCAAGAGTGAGTTGCTGTAGGATGTGTGGACGATGAAAAGGAAGAATATTTTGCAGTGTTAATATGAGAAATTCTAACAGTTTGCCAACGGTTACTGGATCATTAACGGAAGTTTCTGTGTTGGTAGAGGTAGACTGAGTACTTACTGGAACTACTAACTCTGTTGTGTTTGGTTTGGTCATGATTTACCTTTTCATTTATAACTATACAGATATGTAGGGTGGCACTCCGCATACGCGGAACATTGAGGTGGAAGGTTCATATTGAGGCAAACACGAATTAAATGGGGGCTAGAGCAATATTTACACACAGTGGGGTTTGTGCAGTGCGCTGTTACGTGATTGTTGTACGTTTGACATTTTTCGTATTGCAATGGCAATGGCGCAGACGATCGAGAGGGTTCAACACGATGTTTGCACTTGTAGATGAAGACCCATGTGTAAGAATATGGTCGATCGTCTCTTGAGATGTGGTTAGGACTCGTACCATGTAAGTAGGCCCAGCATTATTGGATTTGCGAATTATTTTTTCAATGGTGTTTCCCTCGTTGCGGAATTCCTCGTCTATTTCATCATCAGAATATGATGGATCGACTCTCCTGATGACTACAGGGAACGTCTTGGAGGAGGCGATATCTTACGACGAGTAGCGTTCAAGGACACAAGCGTAGCATTTTTTCACGAAAATCTCGAACGAGGCTTTATTACCGAGTGGAGATAGGAAGTTGGCATCAGGTGATTTGAAGATAAATCCATTTCGGGTTTTTACAACTTCAGTGAGTGGAATGCTTGGCAGGTATTTCCGAAGTTGAAGGATGATGAATTTTTCATTGGTCAATTTAGCGTCAAAGTTTTGAAGCAACAAGCAGTGAGGTGAAAAAGAAACAGGATAAACAGATGTTGATAATCGGAATGCTGTCCGCTTCCATGGCAGACGATTCTGAAACATTAATACGGTGTTTCTTAGCAGGAGTCGAGTTTTGACTCTATCAGAATAACTGGGTTGGCTCCGTGGAGATCGAGATCTAGATCTAGAACCAGCTGAAGTAGTGGAGGCGTTCGAGCGTTCAAAACCTCGTCTTTGTCTCTCAGCATGGTCCTTCCGCTTCTCCACCTTCTAGGAGGGAGAAGATGTGCTATCGAAAACTGGTGGTAAGCTGGTCCACTGCCTGATCCTGGGTCTGCCATCGTAACGAGCTATTGTCACAAGACCTGAACTATACTCGACAAGATGGATGATGATGATATGTGTTGATGTGTAGGAGGGACAACTCGTTCGGATAGTTGTCCAGGGTGAGCAGGTCCCCTGCCTCCATCTGTCAAACATCCCAACCAGAAACCACAAAAGAGAGAACGAAGCAAACCACACACACACAGAAAAAAGGCTTTAATGCAGACCGAAAGATCGAACCAAAAGATCAAACAAACAAGAATTAAAAGCAAGTGAAACAACAATTATAACAGAAAACAATACCGAGACACGGAAGACGAAACATAATAAAGAAAACAGAAAGAACAACAACAAGATAACAAAACAACGGAAACAATAACCACACTTATAGTGAATCAACCACACGTGTGGCCACATCGGCATAAACCAAACTATTTAACGAATAATAATAATAATAATAATAATAATAATAATAATAATAATAATAATAATAATAATAATAATAATAATAATAACAGTAATAATAACAGTAATAATACCAATAATAGCGAGAAACCGAAGGAAAAAGGAAAAGAAAAAAGGACGATATACTGGGGAAAACTAAAGACTCCCCTGATTTTATATACATCTCACACAAATATAAGTATATATAAATCTTTGCACACAAACGCTGGTATAAAGAAGAAACCAAGCTCTCTTGAAGCAAAGGAAAAGAATGGTAGGTGTAAATAGAGGAACCGGGCTCTATGTCCCGCCTGCACACTTGTGTATAAAAAGTGCCCTTCGCTTCATCAATCTGACAGATGGTTCGCGCAAAAGAGACAGGGAGAAAGCTCAGGATGAGGAAAAGGAAGTATATTTACAAAACTCGTCACTGTTCTCTCAGTGGCTTTTTTTTTACAATGCAAGAACCCGTAGAAGGGAATAACTTCTCTTGGGAGTGGAGTTATGCGTAAGGGAAATAAAGGATAAATTGGATGGATAAAGAGGTTTAATTTCGTTTATTTATTTATTGTCTTCACTCATAATTGGGATTTTTATTCATCAATTGATCAGGAATCGTTATTTATTGTAGTACATTATCAATATAAATGTATGTGTGATGAGATGAAAGATGAGGTGCAAGTTAGATGCCACAACACAATGATATAGCTAGTTAAACAACCCTGTGGCACGTCGCCTTAGAGCATATGAAAAATACCCAGTTACTGGCTGTGAGTATTTGTATTGTTGTTTATGGGCTGGTACGAGCAAAGCTTTGCGAAATATACTTCACATTTGTGGAAAGCAACTAAACACATACTATGTTTTCCGTAATCAGTCACAATAATATTGTTGTAAACCTTTGAATCGTCTGACAACAGTTACACAGAGAGCAGTGATTCCATCTGTTTTATCTGTTATTCTTGTGTCATAGCACGTATGAACAGAAGATGACAAAACTGTTGCCTATGTAACTTGTCAGACGATTCACAGTTTGACAACAATATTATTGTTACCGATTACAGAAAACATAGAGCATATTTCCTTAGTAGTGTCAAATATATTGAACGATAAATAGCAATGAAATTCTCCCAGGTAGTAAAGAATTATTTTTGATATGCCCGGAAAGCGATGTGCTTGGTGCTGAATTAACCGACAGCTAACACGCTAAATTGTTAGTCATTTTTGTTATTACAAAACCTAATTTTTTACAGTGTGTGTTTCAGTGTAACTTCCGAATTTCTTTTAATTAAGCGAGTGGTGTGTTTTCTTGGAATGTAAATAATTATGGAATGGAAGTTAAAATGTTTATTGTTGAAATTATTGAAAGGTCAGGCGATGTAATTGTAAAATTATTTAAAAAAAAATAAAAAATAGCCCAACTCTGAATTGCACAGCATTATTAGCATGATAGAGATTGTTATTATCATTATAGTTCGATGTCTCCGATTCTGCTCTGACTTTATGGGAGTCTGTAATGCTTAAAATGAACGACATGGTGGACTGAAGAACGTGAGATGAATCGGGTTTGGGGCAACCCTGATAAGTCACACGGATAGTATGTTTATCTACCTAAATGCTCACTTAACGAGATCTAGGATCAAAACAGGAACTCTACACATCAAATATGAGCTGTCTACTACTAGGCCTCTGACACAATCGGAAGTTTCATGTTGGAAATGAACTTAGTTCTTTCTACACCATATCTTATCCTGAATTGAATCGAAAGCACCGAGGATTACCAGAAACTCTAAAGAAAATACACATACTTCATATTATGTGAAATCAAATGTAAATTCGAATTCTCTCTATTCTTCTCCACACCCACATTTCAGAAGCCTGCATTCTTTTTCCGTCCCTTTTGCCTAAGTCCATGTTTCTGCCCCTTTGAGATAAAATGTATAAAACGATATAAATATCTGAAAAGAAATTATTTTCGCAATTGTAGTATCGGTGTCTAAACGTATGTACAAGTACTATTACTATGAGCTATCTAGAAGCAAATGTGATTAGGAGTTTTGATAGTTTATCTATTCATGTTACAATGTTCAATATTTATGCTTAGAGTGTTGAATATTAATGAAAAACACAAGCGCGACTCTGCAAAAATTGAGTCAGTCACAACATATTATAGTAATGCTTAAGCATAGTTAGTGTTTCGCACGAGTAAAGAGATTTGAGGCTGTCTCGTCTTTAATAAATTGTAACATTATTCTGTCTCGTCTCGTGCGCATCATTAAGTATACTGCGTGACGTAAATAATATCAAAATCATGACCCTTCCCCCTTCAATAAATCCCAAGTTTTAATTAACCTTTAGTCTTATTTTTGGATAGATTTTACAAATGATAAAATAACTTATTTGTATATTTAGTTTGGACCCTCAAAAACATTTGACTTATTTCGAAATACACTTCTGCTCACGTGACTGGATATTAGGTATTCATGATGTTTGTACAATGAGTTTCTTTTCAACCAAATTCATTACCGCACAAAACGTAATATTTTCATATGCACTTTTGAGATCGCACTGAAGAAAAAACTAAAATATATGTTCATTATTTACAAATATTATCACAAAGACCTCCTATTATTAATAATTCATCATCTCACGTAAATATTTTCTACATAGTAAAAACACTAGCACTTGTCCCACAACTATTGGAATACGGAGTATTGCAAGTAAAATATGCATTTCTTATTTTTAATCAATCGCTCATCAATCTTTCCCATTGGCGTCACTATGAGCTTTTGTTTGGGGACTCAGGACCCTTCAGGGGGGGCAGACTATCCAACAACTCCAAAACTCCATTTGGTATTTGAATTAAGAACTCATTAAAATTCGCGTGCTTTGGTTTCCAAAAGAATATAGGGATGAGGGGGGGCACATTTGAACGGCGGGTACCTTAGAACATTTAAGATAACAGGACAGAAATAATAGCATATTTTTTGGTTTAAAAATATTTAGCTTGGCAAAACGTTACGTGCCTGTCAACTGTTATCTACCATTGTAGTGTAACTATTGATGAACAACAGTAATTTGTTACATTTGTGGGGTGGAAAGTTAGAATTTTTCTCAAGTTTTGTAAGATTTTTGCCAGAAGCCTGTGTTTCGATATTATCTGGCATTCATTGCAGAAGTAAATACATTAATTTACTTATCTAGTGTTGCTCTTTGTCTTTCACAGTAGTTCATGCTGTCTGTGTATTACCAAATTTTGCTTTGTTATGCCGGTTGTGGCGGTTTTGAACAAAATTTAAGGGGCACATTTGAACATTGTTCTATCTCTACCTTTCTGAAATACAAAGGTACCAACAACATGCTTTTGTTGCCAAACAAGGAAAACAAATGTTCAGTGCCAGCTGCTGATATTGTGTGTAAACTTCCTAATGCTTCAACAACTTCTGGAGGGACGAAGCGTATTGCAAAAATTCTGACATTTTATGCTGATTAGGGATGCGCACGAGTCGAGTGGAATCGTAATTTAAGCCTGTCTTGACTCGTCTCGAGAAAAAGTTGTCTCGACTCAACAATTTCTGTCTCGACTCGGCTCGAATTCGAGACGAGACGTCTTGAAATTCGAGTCGAGACAAAATATACTAGTTAAAATATACGCACACATCAGCCAGAACATTATGACTACCTACCTAATTGTCAGTATGTCAACCTTTGGCACGGAAAACAACGGCGACGCGTCTTGGCATGGACGCAATGATCCTCGGTAGGTCACTGGAGAGAGTTGGTATCACATGTGCACACACACGTCACCTAATTCCCGTAAATTCTGGGGAGGGGGCGATGGGCTCTGACGTCACGTTCAACCACATACGAGATATTTTCGATTGGTTCAGATCCGGCGAGTTGGGAGGCCAGCACATCAATTGGAAATCGACCCTGTTTCCTCGAACTACTCTATCACACTACCGGCCTTGTGACATGAATCATTATATTGTTGAAAAATGCCACTACCGTTTTGAAACATGGTCGCCATGAAGAGGTGTACGTAGTGTGCACGCAGTGTACGGTACGCCTCGCCCATCGAGCTCCACTAGACACATGTTTCCTAACGTGAATGTTTCCCAGACCAAATTAAGCCGCCGCAAGCTTGTCTCCGTCCCTCAGTACAGGTATCAAGGAGCTGTTCCCGTGGAACACGACCGATTCGAACCCTCACATTTCGTTCAGAGAATTTATGAAGTTCACATTATCGCAATATTTTTATGCAAACTACATAACCAAATATTATTATTATTATTATTGTTATTATTATTATTATTATTATTATTATTATTATTATTAATATTATTATTATTATTATTATTATTGTGTTTGAAGTGCAATCAAATATCACGATATTAATTATTAGTTTTTAATTAATTGGATTGAGCTTAAAATTAAATCTTAATTTCGAAAGGTTAACTATTAAGTTTATGCGTTCTGTACCTTACTAAAGTAATAAATGTTGAAATTCGTTTCAAGGCTATTTCTAAGTGAATACTTTCTTCAAAATAACATTAAAAATTACAGAAAGATTTTCGAGACATTCAAGTCCAGTCGAGATTTTTATGAGCAGTCTCGACTCGACTCGCGTCTCGACTCGAAAATTTGAATCGAGAAATGTTTATCTCGACTCGTCTCGAATTTTACAAAGTGTGTCTCTCTAATGTAGATTTTCAGAATTTTAGGGTTGGATAAATTTCCTGTCAAATTTTCTTCAGAGCACGGCTGCGCCTATAGATATGCTGTCCACATAGCTCTTATTACTATTATTATTATTTTCTTCCCGTGTACGATTGGATAATACTTGTGCCTTAAACCGTTAATGTTGCTTTATTTCATTAGCTTTGATGTTCATAAACGAATTCATCCTGAAAATAAAGGTTATCGTAGTAAAATAATTATGTGTTCAATAACCTCTCCACGTAAGTTCAAATCTACTTCGTGCTTGTTAAAATCTACCCTCCAAGCGGGTACATTTGAGCGACACCCCCTACGCCTTTGCATACAATGACAAGTTCAAACAAAGTCCTCCATTTTATGGTAAATGTAGTGTATATTATATTTAGCATGGACTTCAATTCTATAAGGAAATTTATTGGGCTTTTGGAGACAAAATCGAATATCGGAAAAGAGATGTTCAAATGTACCCCTCTCTTCCTTAGTTATTGTTGTACTATTGTTCATTTTTATCATCATGTAACCATTGTTCGTAAATACTCGTCCTCTTATTTAACACACTCGTTAAGCAACAAACATTTTTTTTCAATTAGAAAAGAAAATGAAGAAATTTTGGTTTCTTAAAGCTACTACATTTGAAGAAACTTTTTTTCAAAAATTTTATTTTGTACTTGTGGCCGAAATAATAATACAATATCGTGAATACCATACACAATTATTCAAGTCTTAAAAGTCAATTTATGGCGATTCACTTTAAGGAAGACATTTATAAAGTAACAGAAGATTAATCAAGGATCGTTTACTCAGTGACTGAAGATACTGAATTTGAAGGTATGTTCTCCACTCTTCTGTTGCATTTGAATGCAAACTCGGTACACTTTCTTTCGTCTTTTTCTAAATACAACGTATTTTCTGTGTGAAATTTAGGGGGGCTTGAAGGACGTTTGGTGGGAATGCCTAGCTTTTCCCAATGGTATTGTACTTTAATCTTTAACGTAGTAGGTTCCTGCCAAATATTATTTTTAATTATATAATTTTAATATATTTTTCAATGATGGTGATATATTTATTTCCAGTTACTCTGTATCCATTTGTCGGATAATATGATATTTTCCAGGGAATGAAATTCGTGATACCAGATGACCTACTGTTGTTAACTTAGAACCCCTGAATTTTAACACTCGCCGTACTGTGGAATATAGAATGATGCATATCTTCAAATATACATGAAAATTCTCCGATAAAAAACTGAAGATACACCTAGGTAGAATGTTTCTTAATTAAACTATAAACATTATATATATATATGTGTGTAGCACTATTGACAAGTTCTAGTAACTTAGCCACCCCGCTGGTCTAATGGGTAGCACGCGGGCCTTAGGAGAACTAGTTCCCGTATTTTATTTCCAGTGGGAACACTTTACAAAATTTCAACGATTACAGTGGATGGGAATCTACTTTCAAGTCTAGGTATAGTTTAGCTGCTGAAAGGCGACGCTAAACTTCAATAACCAATCTAGTGAACTTTCTAGTAGTAAAGAAAGCAATTTTACGTAAAATATAGGAGTAGCTACTCTTTTCTGCATCCATATTTCAGTTCATTAAAAATTACTTTAGTTTCATAGCTGCATCAAAATTAATTTAGAATACCAAACTAATTTAGAACTACAGGCGGGGGGGGGGCAAGCTCCTCGAACCCACTGGCTAATACTTTATGTAACTAAAGAAAAATTAACCCATAAGCTTACTTGGTCTTCCGTACATAAAACACATACTATTTATTTAGAGTGCTATACAGGAAAGTACAGTATTTTTTATCTACCATGTAGGCTCTTGTCGTCGCGAATTCTGTCGAAGAATTTGAAGCTTAGAATATATAAAACGATAATCATGCCTGTTGTTCTGTATGGTTGCGAAACATGGTCGCTTACTCTGAGGGAAGAACATAGACTGAAAGTATTTGAGAACAGGATCCTGAGAATAATATTCGGACCCAAGAGGAACGAGAATGGGGAATGGCGG
Organism: Thermobia domestica; assembly: GCF_964235325.1. Lineage (NCBI taxonomy): Eukaryota > Metazoa > Arthropoda > Insecta > Zygentoma > Lepismatidae > Thermobia > Thermobia domestica. Next base: position 74,206,625 of record NC_137457.1, on the reverse strand, counting down.
AAACTTCATAACGAGGAACTACATAGTTTATACGGTTTACCCAACATTGTTAGGGTCGTCAAGTCTAGGAGGCTTAGGTGGGCAGGTCATGTAGCCAGAATGGAAGAAAGTAGAAACGCTTTCAAAGTCTTGACTGGAAGACCCATAGGAAAACGACCATTAGGAAGACCTAGGCGCAGATGGGAGGATAATATTAAGATGGATCTCGAAGAGATAGGAATACAAAGTAGAAACTGGATCCAATTAGCTAAGGATAGAAGTCAGTGGAGAGCTTTTGTGAACGCGGCACTGAACCTCCGGGTTCCATAGGCCATAGAGTTAGTTAGTTAGTAGGCTATATAAAAAAACATTTTTCACACTTTATATAAAAATATATTCTGATGTCCAATGTTGCCAGATAGATGCATAGCGAATTCGGAGACATGGGCAATTACATTTGGCAATCTGGCAAGATAATAGCCTGTTATTCAAATTAAATCTCTTATGGTCTTCAAATGAAATTGGTTCCAAGTAGGTTATGAGCTCATTTACTAAGTTACTAATGAGTTAATTCTTTGTCATTATGGTAAATTATTTAGGTAAGAAAAATTAGCAAACACCTGAAAAATTGCAACTCACTCATAACATTTTGTTATAGTTTTCTTTTTTAACAGAAACTACCTTTTGTGTTCGAGAAACCCTTTCTCTTCCCTTTTATTTCTGGGGTTGAAAGACTGGATTTGAATAGCGTTCTTGATTTACTAAGATTTAAATTTGTATCAAAATGGAAATCAAATTGAAGACAGTAAGTAAAATTTATTTTTTTTTACAATCCCCATAAAATAAACTTTTATAAAACTCAAACGTATTACAGAGTTGCTATTATAATCTTAATGTGAGTGATAAAATAGTAAATTAATGAAAGTAAATAAGTGCAACATAACCTAGCTCACACAAATAACTGAATGTTTGAGTTTATAAAGTATTGACCAACAAGATTACGTTATAAACTCTGAAACTGAAATACGAAAAACAAGTTATAAATCGACACAATACTTGAACAAAATAATTTACTCTGTTGCAATTTCATGATAGTTTAATGTAGTGCCGATTAGCAATACGCTAATTCTTCACAATGTTATAAATGTGACGTCATTATGATCGTGCTTTAAAGAAAGCCTTAATTTGTATTACAAAATACAAGAATGAACAATAACTGCTAATTAATTTTACATTTTCCTGCATATAAACGATAGTTCCTAAGTAACAGACTAGTAACAAATATTACAAAGTATAAAAAATAGATAAAGAGATTGTTTTTCTCATAGGTAAAACATTAATATTGCAGTTAACTATTCATGTAATTTTAACATTCGCTACAAATATGAATACAAATAAAAATTACAAGGTAACATTTCAATTCAAATTAATATTACAAATAAATTTGACGGAATTATTTAATATTCTTAATGTATATAAATATATAAAATTGTAGGCCAGGTGAGTCACAATATAGAGGGAGTTTCTGACATTGGAAGCGTGTCAGTTACAAACAACGAAGAATTAGATAATTTTTCATACGATGAAAAATGTATATCCTGCCCTCATTGTGAAAAACATCTGGCCAATCAAAGAGGACTTGCTATCCACATTAGCAAAAGTCACCAAACTCTCCGTAAAAAAAGTAAGCCTTCCATATCAAAACATAAGTCATCTCTAAATTATAATCCTTCTTCATCAAATGGAATTGAATGCGATAATCACAACGAAAAACATCTGATCTCTGACTTTTGCAACCTTATAGCCGAACTAAAATCCTCCGTTCCTTTACTAAGAAGAGTCCCAAGAGGTGCTCGGTCATCTGTAGCTACCTCTCTCTATGACGTCATCCGTCGTATTGTAAACAGAAATGACCTAGACGCATGGATGGATCTGTGGTTATTCCCATATGCAGTACTCAAGGTTCCGTCACAATCAGATCATATTAACAACTTAACGACTTGGGCCAAGCAACGAGTTTGCGAATGGGATGATTCTCACCAAGATGCGTTACCCCATGATTATTCAAAAAAATACAAACGCAAATCTCAACATTCTTCTGACTCAGCGTCCTTTAACACCAAAAGAGTCGAAAACAAACTCAACGATGGAGACATAAGAGGTGCAGTCAGATTACTATTTTCTGAAGATACAATCGCCACACCTAATGCATCTGTTTTAGAAGCACTTAAGGAGAAGCACCCTTCACATTCAGACGCCTTTTCATTACCAGACCCTCCTAAAGATCACCCTAAAATACCAAGAGTTTCAGTTTCTGAATTATGATACGCTGTAAAATCCTTCCCATCTGGATCAGCTGGAGGTATTGATGGTCTCCGTCCCTCGATTCTTAAGGATTTACTTTTACATCATGAGTCAGATTCAAAAGAAAGGTTAACTACGATGATTCTAGAATTACTTCCTTTAATTCTTTCAGGTAATATACCTCAGGAAATAAGACCAATCTTTTTTGGAGCATCACTTATTGCGCTTAATAAGAAGAGCGGTGGAATTCGACCAATTGCAGTGGGGAACATTTGGAGAAGAATATAAGCAAAAGTTATATGTTCCAGAATTAAAGAATCCGTCGTAAGTTTCCTTTACCCTCACCAATTGGGAGTATGCGTTCCCAATGGAGCCGAAGCCGCAGCACATGAAGCTCGCATTTACTTTTCTACTCCCCATTCACAACAAAAGGCTTTTCTGAAATTAGACTTTCGTAACGCTTTAAATGAATTGAACCGAGACGCTATGCTAATCACAGTTAAAACTAATTTTCCATCGATTTATCACTATGTATATCAATGTTATGCGCAACCAAGTAACCTATTTCTAGGTGATATGATTATACTCTCGCAACGTGGAGTACAACAAGGCGATCCTCTAGGTCCCGCTTTGTTCGCCATGACAATTCAGTCCATAGTGTCTAGGATTAACATTGAATTAAATATCTGGTACTTTGATGATGGCACTATAGCAGGAGATCCTGACACAGTTATAAGTGAACTACACAATATTCGAAGTATGGCAGCTGACATCGGACTACACTTAAATTTTATGAAGTGTGAAGTAGGGTTTTTAGGAATTTCGCAAGATCAAATAGAAGTGTTATATTCACAATTTAAAAATTCAGCACCGGGAATACAACTTATCACAACCTCGTCAGCCTTTCTACTTGGTGCAGCCCTTTCACCTGAGGCAACACCTAATTTGTTAGTCGAGAAAACTAAGAAGTTAGATTTTTTCTTGTCACGTCTGGCCCTAGTCTCCGCACATTCAGCTTTTTATCTCCTTCGCGCGTCGTTCTCCATACTAAGAATAATCTATTTTTTACGCTGTTCTACTTCTTCGCGTGAAGTCGATTTAATAGAGAAGTTTGACACCGTTTTGAAATGTGGACTGGAATCGTTACTCAACTGTAACCTAAATAGCAACGCATGGATACAGGCATCCCTTCCAGTTGATTCTGGAGGTCTTGGTATTCGTCGGGCTGTCGATTTGGCGTATCCTTCATTTTTAGCGTCGTTCTATGGCTCCCGGCATACCATTGAGATACTCCTCAACCAACTGAATGAGCCTCACATAGAATCTGACATCCAAGACTGCATATCTGACTGGTCTAACCTAGTTGGTTTAAGCCGTCCTGAAATAACGAGCAGAAGTTCGCAATCAATTTGGGACAAGCCAATCATCAAATTACATCAATCAGTGTTATTACAAGAAGCAGACAGTCAAGAGGATAAAGCTAGACTTCTCGCCTCCTCATCAGCAATTTAAGGTGCTTGGCTACAGGCATTACCTTCACACACCCTAGGACTGCACCTTCCAAATGAAAGTTTTCGTATTGCAGTTGCACTTCGCCTAGGAGTAGACATCTGTGAATCACACAACTGCTCTAAATGTGGTGCGTCAGTCAAGCAGAATGGTCTACACGGTCTGTCTTGTATAAGTAGCTCCGGAAGACATGTGAGGCATTCGAACGTGAATGACATTATCTGGAGAGCACTCACATCGGCGGAAGTTCCATCTGTCCGTGGACCTGTGGGGTGTAACAGATCTGATTGCAAAAGACCAGATGGCATGACGCTGGTACCATGGAAGAGGAGAAGGATTCTTCTCTGGGATTTCACCTGCTCTGACACTTTCGCGTCATATAATTTGATTCTTTCTTCATCTCGGGAAGGGGCTATTGCAGCCCGCAGAGAATGCGAGAAAATAAGAAAATATAAAGATCTGCTCAATAGATACATGTTCGTGCCCGTAGCCATTGAATCGAGCGGCATTTGGGGTCTCGAAGGGCTCAATTTCATTAAAAAAGTAGGCCAACGTATAGCACACCTTACTGGTGACAACCGGGCTACTACTTTTCTGATACAACGTATCAGCATAGCAGTTCAGCGAGGAAATGTGGCTTCCATTTTAGGTACATTACCTCCTGGAAAATCATTAGAAGAAGTTTTAATTTTATAATTAACTGTTCTGAATCTGCTGTTTATTAGTCTGTAAAAAAATGTCAAATATGTTCCAATTTATAAGTAAAAAATATTCTATTTAAATTGTAATTTCTATGAATGCAATGTAATTATGTCATTTCGATTAAAAAGTATATTAAGACTGAAAAAAAATCAATATGTTTACCTGCAAAAATAATTTGAATAAAATTGTAACAATTGCATTACCAATACCAGCAATGCACTTTAATACATCTTAGGATTCCCTCATAAACTTATATAAAATACAAATTATGACATCGTGCAAATATTTAAATATCTCAAAAATCTACCATTCTTTTTCTTAATAGAATTTTACATTGCCATGAGCAAGATGCATTACTGCAGTATTTTCCATCATTATGTAAAGAAGAAATTTTGTTACATGAAGTTGTAATGTCAGCGTCTAAGATTTCATCCACATATATATTACATAAATGTTGAAATTTTGTAAAAATGACACTAATAATAATAATACGTATTTTCCTGTTATACAAAACTGAATAAGCTCAGGTTGAATATAATAAAATAAAATTGTAAATTACTATGTTTGTGACTAAATCTCCTGAACCACTCGACCGATCGCGATCAAATTTTCAAGATACATAAGGTTTGTATCTGGAAACTTTTTTAAAATTTCACTTTAACGGTAGATCCTATGATTGGGGGAGGGGAGGGGACGTATAAATAAAAATTTATTATACCTAATAATTTTTGAATCACCCAATCAATCTCGATCAAATTTTCAACATTTATGAGGGTCAGACCTGGGTGTTTTCTGTTGTTTCACTTTGAGGATCCAACCTATAGGAGATTGAGGGGGAGGTATATGTAAAAAAAATTAAACTTCAAATGACTGCCTTTGTGACTTCGTCACTCTTGAACCACCCCAGCGATCTCAATCCAATTTTCAACACACATGAGATTAGGGGTAGGAATTGATTTAGGTTATTCAATTTGGTAGTGAGAAGAGAGAAATTCAAAAAAGATAAAAAATGACCGATATTAGTGTTGAATCCATAGTTTTCGGGGAAGATGAGAGAAACAGTGATACTTCTCTTTTTTCAAAGTTCAACCCTAATAGTTGGGAAGGGTAAGGGCACAACGTAGGGGAGCGCGATAAACATTTAAAAATGATTGAAAATGACTAACATAGTGTCGAATCCATAGTTTTAGATGTAGTGGAGATTGACACTGACAATTCTGATGCCGTGTGCTGCCGCACGGAGGAGGGGAAGGGGAAATGTGTATACCTAAGGAGAGAGGGAGATAAATTTTAAAATGATAAAAAATGACCGATATTTGTGTTGAATCCATAGCCTACGCGGTCGATGAGAGAAACACACACGCTTTTCATGCTGTTTCAATCCACGTTTAGCCCTGATAGTTGGGAAGGGGAAAGTTACAATGTAGAGGAGAGTGATAAACATTTAAAAATGATCGAAAATGACTGATATTAGTGTAGAATTTATAGTTTTAGGAGTAGCTGAGATTAACAGTAACATTCGGATGTCGTGTGCGCTCCGCATGGCGGAGGGGAGGGGAGCTATATATATTAACAATAAACGAAAATGACCAATATTATGCCTAATTCATACTTTTCGGGATCATTCAGATTAACCGTGACATTTCCGATATTTTTAAAATCCAAAATCAGCCGCGCTACTTGATGGAGGGGGAGAAACAGATATCTATAATTGCCAATGTCGAATTTTTAGTTTCCTAGTTCATTTAGATGAACAGTGATACTTTTGATCCAGTTTAAATTCAAATTCAACGCCGCAACTTAGGGGAGGCAACTTGTATATATATATATATATATATATATATATATATATATATATATATATATATATATATATATATATATAATCGAAAACGACCAATATTAGTGTCGAACCCATGGTTTTCGGGGTCGCCAAAACGATCAATGATCTTTCCGAAGCTATTGATAATGATGCCATTAAAAACGAAAGCAACATATTTCACGGGTACTATACAGTGTACACATGAGATACGGAGTTGAGCATTTAATTTCTTATTTCAACCCAGCGAAGCGGGGAATATATGCTAGTATTAAGAATAATTCTTAATATTAAATAACAAACGATCATTAATATTACGATTTGTTGGATATAAACTACTATATAGGCTTAAAAGCAAAGTCGGAAAATAATTTTCTAAATTCTGGTATTTTTTTAAAATTAAGATTGTTAACTCCTACGCTATCTTGAACTTCAGGCCTTTGGTTTACACCATCGCGAATTTTTACCTTTTTCCTTAAAATTAAGGAAAACTTCAATAGTTGATTTTATACTTGGACAAGAAATCTGTGAAATATATTTTTTCTTGAAAAAGAAAACACAAATATGTAATGTTCAGCAAGTTATTAACATTCTGGTAGACCAAGATAGTGCAGATAGTCAACATTCTTAATTTATAAACCCGTATCGGCCCATGCATTATATTTTGATGTTAGAAACCAACAATTATATTATGTAATAATTTCTTATGATACAAACAAAAAATGAATTTGGATACATATTATTGTAGAAAAGTAGTATCTGAATTGTTCGTAGTTCCAGCTTAGTCTACAATTACTAAATGTTTTATGTTTTGTTATTCGATTTTCAAGTCTGACAGCAGTGAGGCCTTAATTTTTAAACTATATAAATGGGAGATTTATCTATTTTACGATCAATTTGTGTCTTCTTTTCTTGTTAGCTAGTCCAGCCAAACTCCCTCAGACTTTCCTTTAAATTTAGAGTCGTTACTTTTGTCGTAAGTTAAGCATTTCCGTATTTAATAATATACTTTAATCTCTGCATCTTTGGAACTTTGCCTTGTTCAATTTCATTAGCAAACTTCCTGGATAGAGTGAGTGAACTGACTCACTTCTAATTGTTTTCCAGAATCATTGTCAGGTTCAAACTCTGATCTTATTTTTTCAATATATATTTGAAGGAATGACCGTGATTTTTCCTTCATAAAAATTTGAGCTGGTCGTTTCAAGGACAGAGTCTTATGTTGGGAAACTTACACAAAAAGAATTCCATCATTTGTTGTACGCCCAGCCACAAAAGTAATTCCCCCCTAAGCCCTCTAATTCCATTACTTGTGGTCAAGGTAATTTGCAGTTGTGAGAACGCCTAGACAGATGCATCCTAATTTACACGTAACTTTCCTCGGCACTGACAGCAGTTGGTAGCCGTGATCTAGGTGTTTATGCGGGTAAAGTTGTAAAGTGGGTGACTCAAGAAACAGTTCTCCATTCTGAGATCAATCTCTCTGGTTCAGAGCATGTTGTCCAATGAACATCATATGTTATACCTAGGGATACGCACGAGTCGAGACATGTCTCGAATCTCGACTCGACTCGACTCGAATTCGAGTCGAGATTCGAGTCGAGACACACGTTGTAAAATTCGAGACGAGTCGAGACAATCGTATTTCTCGACTCAAATTTTCGAGTCGAGACACGAGTCGAGTCGAGACAGCACATAAAAGTCTCGACTCGACTCGAATGTCTCGAAAATCTTTCTATAATTTTTAATATTATTTTAAAGAAAGTACTCATTTAGAAACACTCGGCACGAGAATTTCGAAAACTTCAAGACTTGTCAGGTGTTCGTGGAGTGCTGTGGTGGGTGTCTTCAACAAGTGGTGAAACCAAGGGGAAATGACGCTCAAACGTCGAAGTGTTGGGCGCCCCCAATCTCATTAAGTCATTACATATGTCGGACGTTGTAGGCTGAGCAGACTGGCAAAATAGGACAGGCAGCGAACTGCGTCGGAACTAACATCAGAGTTTAACGCTGGGCCAAGTACAAGTGTGTCTGACCTAGTGTTGTAAAATTTCCGGAAATTTTGACCCTATTGGCAAAAAACAGTTTTCTTCGATTTCTTTCCGGAAAAATTGGAAACATTGAAAAAATAAAAAAATGTTTGTATTAGGTTAATTTTACTAGTAATGATATCTTTTTTTTTCAAACGCGTGAAAAATATAAGTTCAAAAATTTTAATATTGCGAATATTAAAATATAGCACTCGAAAATAAAACTATTCCAATTATTATCTGTATTAAAATACTAGATTTACGCGTATATGTTTGTCCCCACAGAAAAGTTTATATGTTTATCTCCAGTCCTTTCGACAATGAGACATTGAACCCACAAGTGCTAGAAACGTGCCATTTTGATTGATCGATTCCAAATTTTGAGTAAATAGTCCAGTTCTAATGAATATTTAAAAGACATGACCATTAGTTCTTTATTAGTACTAACTTTTAGGGATACACTGGAAGTACTGAATTTTTTAAAAAGTAAAGCTTCATATCCTACGAGTTATATATTCCAACATCACATAGATGTATATAGGGAGTTGTATATCACTCAGGTGTTTGTTTCATGACCAAATGATAAGAAAACGAAGGATAACCATTTCTCCAGTCTCCAGGATATTCATTTTTTGGAGAGTTTTTTTTAATGAACTCCGTATATAACTGACACAATTAATTGTGTATGTAATTTATTTACTTATTACATAATGCATGCAAAAAGAAAGAAAACACTGGTCATATATGAATTAGAAATTCCAACCACAAGTCAGCTCAAATCTTGGAAACAGTGCGAGATATTGAAAAAAAATAGTCGAAAAAATTTCCCCTTTATGTTATCCCTTGCAGATTTTTATGAAGGCGGTATTCACTTGTATCTGTAAAGGGACATATACAGATATGAGGAATGACAAGGAGATCCATGCTCATATGTGAATGATGCGCTGTATAGAGAGCGCAGGTTCGCTTAGTTGAAAATTAATAGTCTGCACATGTCCTTTATTCGTGGATGTGAATTAATTACAGAAGTTACACTAACATACAGTTACATGCATTAATTACAGTTACATACAAGCCTACCAACATGAAGTGTTCTGTTGCAACAAATAGGTCTCTTGAATAAAACTGAGTTCTCAATATGCTCTTTGGTCTGGTGAAGTTTTGTTAATTTTAGCCAGACCAGTATTAAGAGAAAGAGCAGTAGGCAAATTTCACTAAAACTCGTGCACTAAAACATATAATTACTATTATTTAATATTTTAATATAGACACTTATATAAACTTTCTGTACAAAATCCTCTTTGTAAACAAATACATGTTTTCTAGTGCGATATATCATCTATTACAATCAAAATGACAGTGACTATGTTTCTAACTTAATAACTTTTGAATCATCAGACCGATCTCGATAAAATTTTCAACATAGATGAGGTTCGGGATGGTTTTTATCATTTTACTTTGAAGGTGCGACTTGAGGGAAGGGAAGAGGAAGAAATGACATATTCGTGTTGAATCCACAATTTTCGGGGTCGCTGAAATGAACAATGCCACTTCCGATGCCATTTATTCAAAACTTAGCCCCACAACTTGGAGGAGGGAGGAGATATATAAAATTATTGAAAATGGCTGATATTAGCGTCGAATCGATAGTTTTCGGGGTCGCAAAGATGAACAGTGACACTTTGACACTTCCGGCCTTTTAAATCCAAATTCAGCTCCGGAACTTGGCAGAAGGGAGATTGAATATATATATATATATATATATATATATATATATATATATATATATATATATATATATATGGCGATTTTTCTGTAAGTACGCAACGGTACGACATACTAGCACCTTTTAATGTTAGCGGAATATTTCCTTTTCTGTCTTAAAAATGGGTTGACAAGAAACTTTAAAAAAAAATACCAAATAGTAAAGGTACAGGTTTATTGAAAATCAGAGTTTTTTTTTGTTTGTTTGTTTTCGTTTTCCTTTTTTCTTTCAGGAGAAAGAGCTGCAAATCTGTTCCTTCAGGGATCTTTCCTTTGCTGGTACGCCTCGCGCTTCCCTTTGTTCACTCCTTTTTCGCCCAGTAATATAAACCATAAAGGCTCTGCACCGACCAGATTTTTTTTCTAAAAAGACTGATGTCTCCCAACAAATTAGTTTGTCGCTAATCCAAGGGCCATTAGAGATGGAAAGTTGAGGGTTGAATTCCTGAGATAAATGAAGCAATAAGGCAAAATTGGACGGCGAACAAAAGTCACTCTCTCTCTTTTTACAAATGGGCATTCAGTAAATGGAAATGTGCATTCAAGATGCAACATCCAACTATCAATACAAGCCGTTTTGTTTCGGCCATGGGTGCAGTCCAAACCACTCTTTCCTCTACCAATTTTACAATTTAGGATTTAGTTTCTTACGGGATGTGTAGCCTACCGAAGGACCACACAGATGTTATCGAAACTATTGTGCTATTGTACATGTTTTAAAATATTATGCTGTCTTTTCGTAATGTACGTTGCTCTCTGGAATAGTCTATGAAACGTAGATATTTCAACAGGGACGAACGCAGGGGGTGGAATTTGGGGATCCGGACCCCCCGAAATCCTGATTTTTGTGCAAATTTAGTCTAATAGTTTACAAATTTTAATATAATTTACCCTCAAATTGAACTTGAACCCCCTTCAAATACCTTTGACCCTTCCGAAATAAATAGAGGGCGCGGTGTCTCAGTGGTAGAGCGTTCACCTCTGGTGCTTGGGGTCCCTGGTTCCATCCCAGCTAGTGCCGTGCGGACTTTGTGATGGACAAACTCCGCGCTCGTGGGTTTTCTCGGGATTCTCCCGTTTCCTTCCACTTTCTTCATTACACCATTTCATTCATTTCTCATTATCATCCTCTCCTTTAACCTAACCAGCATAACCGTGGGATGTAAAACTTAAAGATTTCATTTCCTTTTTCTTCCGGAAAAATTGCTGCGTACGTGCTTATATTTCAATTACTTTTATGAAAATGCTGTTCTACTCAAAAGTGTAGGGTTTGAAGTCTGAATATTGGGAGATAATTATGCTATATATTGTGCTTATTATTATTATTATTATTATTATTATTATTATTATTATTATTATTATTATTATTATTATTATTATTATTATTATTATTATTATTACTACTATTATTATTATTATTATTATTATTATTATTATTATTATTATTACCCTGAAAGATATGCAACCAACTTTCCGACTTTTTAATCATTGTGAACGTGAGATCCAGTGTACCGGCACCTTTATTATTTAAAAAAATAACACTATATACATGATCAAAAATGGCGGTCGAATCCATACTTTTCGTGGTCCCTGAGATGAACAGAAGATGCCGTTTAAATCCACAAATTCAGTCCCATTAGTACTCCTAAGAGGGGACGGGAACAGGTAAAGGTAATTGAAAATTACCGACATTAGTGTCGAATTAATACTTTTGGGGCTTGATAAGTTCATTGATGGCAGTTTTGGTGCCCTTTATGTCGAAAATGAAACGTATTCTCCCCGTGCAAGGTATTAGGCTAGTGTGTAATAATAACGAACGGAAGTTTCACATATTCAAACCTTTAATATATTTCACGCTGCTCAAATTTACTCACTTGTGCGGTATATGTGTGTACATGTAAATAAGATCCTTTCTCTTTTTGAGTTATTCGAAAAATATACAAAGAATAAAGAGAGATTTTAACAGAAACTAGAAAACTAAAAAGTAGAATTAAATCTTGTTGCTTTAAGTATTTTTCCGTTAGCGAAAAACATTGTATATACAGTAGGACGTCGATAATCCGAACGTGAAAAATCCGAACGCGCTCCCTAGAAGCTTTTTACATTTTGTCTTAATATAACGCTAGCGATAAACAAACAATAGTGTGTCCGTCGACGTTGTGTGAAGTCAGTGTTTTTACAAAAGTTCATTCATACGTAATTGTCATATATATTTTTATTTTTTATTTTCTCTTAGGCCTATAAGTTTTAAGTGTGACTTACAAGATCAGTGTAATTTAGTGTACGAGCAAGTTCTTCAGAAACATTAAATGTAAGTAGCCTTTCGTACGGTATTGCAATTAGTGTATATACTGAATAACCACTGTATCGATAGAAGAACGTTCCGTACAGTATATGTAAACCTAAATGGCATTTTCTTGGTCATTTTCGAAAATCAAAACTACCTGTCGCCCCAATTAGTTCGGATTTTCGACTTCCTATTGTATATTCTGCAGACATGTTACAGCAAGTAAGTTGACTAAGCATCAGACCAATGAATAATATTTAAATTATATTTTCCAATAGAGGTGTTCCCGGACAAATGATTTTCTTAATGTTTCAAAATTTCCGGAAATTTTACATAGAACAAGGAAGACATCTCTATAAAATACATGCTTGATTTAACATATTAACTAAAATGATTCTGGCCCTGTTATTTTAACACTTCCCTGTCATCAAGGGGAACTTCATAAGATTGCTCAAGATAATTTTAAAGCGTCTATACTAATTAAGCTAACTAGGACTATATTTTAGTTTATTTTGTTGTCATAACTCCTTTCTATGACGGTGCTAATTTTGAAGTGTTTAGATGAGTTGCGCACAAAATTTCCCTGTTCTAATACAAGAAACATAAGTACTCAATAAGCTTAACTCTAAACTAGTAAATACAAAATAGATTTAATTTTGAAAGCATAATATAAGAAAATATTCGAAAATTTCAATTTTACCCAAATTTTCCTTTTTTTTTTTTTGCAAGCTCGGGAAACCCATAAAAAACTGTTTTTTTTAACCCAAAATATTCGTTTTTTCCCAGGCCTTCACAACACTAGTCTGAACACACAATGCACCGAACACTCCTAACAATGGGCCTCCGCAGCCGACGACCCATTCATGTGCGAATGTTAACACCACGATATCGGCAACAGTGTTGGGCAAAATCAATTGAAATCAATTGCAATTGATCAATCAATTGAAAGTAATTGCTCTGAAAATCAATTGCAATTGATTTCCATTGCAATTGATTTCAATTTGTAATTGACAATTAATTTCAATTGCAATTGAATTCAAGCATAAAATTTGCAATTAATTTTTCGTCAATTGTTAATTGTTAATTGGTCACCAGACAATTGAAACTTTTAATTCTTAATTGTCAATCGCACAGAGTGCAATTGAAACATTTAATTGTTAATTGCAATTGACAATTGAAACTTGTAATTGTTAATTGTAATTGTTAATTGCAATTGAAATCAGCAATTAAAACTGAAAATAAGAAGATATGTGTATATTGTGTTGTCCACTATTTACTGTTTTACATATTTCAAAAAAGGTACTTATAAGAAATGCTGGATAACTACCATCCCTTCGTCCCCCCTGGGAATGAAGCCGTGAAACTAACCATTTTTTAAAGATATTGGGCCTTATGCAGAGTTGTTTTGAAGTATGATTAGCGTTATACTAAATGCTTGACTATTGCAGGAAACATATGTTAGTCGAATTCTTTAGTATGGCACTAATCACGTTTCAGAACGACTCTGCATAAGGCAGATTATGTTTATGATTCTATCACCCTCGAAAGAACTCTATATGCCCGTCATGTATACAATAGGGATGGGCACAAGAGAGTTCGAGCGAGTTTTCTTTAAAACTCGACTCGACTCGAAGCAGACATCTTTGAGCTCGACTCGAGAACTCGGCTCGAAAAATTTCCCCCAACTCGACTCAATTCGGATCGAGTTTCCAGTCGAGTCGAGCCAAAACGAGCCAATACGAGCTATATCCTTTGTGTAGTTCCAAGTACTACTCTCTTCAAGTATCCTACATAGACAATATAATTATCCATGATACTACTACTACTACTATAATAAATTATTATTATAACACCGTGTATAAACATGGAATATAGGCGGTTTGTATCTGAATATAAAAATTAGTTGAATGTCGATCTCGGTCGTCAAGAAATCTTCAGGGGGCAAGGACATCGGTCACGAGGTTCTATGTTTGAGTTGAGGAGGAGCAAGTACTCGGGCTCGAGCCAAAAATTGTTAAAAGTTATAGGACTCCAGGCAAACATGTTCAAAACTGCTCGACCCGGGTTTAGAGTTGGTAACGACTCAAGCGGCTCTCTCACAGCTCATTCCGAACAGAGAAGTGAGCAGAGCCGAAAGCTCATCCAACTGAGCCAGCTCGAGCCGGTGGCTCACACGAGCTGAACCGAACCCAGCTGATTACTTACCCCAACCGAGCCGGTTCGAGCCATCGGCTCAGTTAAGCTGATTCGAACCCAGGCTATGGGCTCGTTTCAACGGAGCTGGTTCGAGTCATTGGCTCCAATCGAGCAGAGTCGATGACTCGTCCCTACCGAGCCGGCTCAAGCCATTGGCTCAATAGAGCCCAGTCGATGGGTCATCTCAAGCAAGCCAGCTCAAGCTGTTCGCTCAGTTGAACCGAGTCGAGCCGGACATCACTATCCCGGTTGGGCTTCTACTTTGGCTAAAAAAAAATTAGACTGTTCAGTTCTCAGCCTTGATGGTATACTTATATTGGTGCTCACGGCACCATTAACTTGTTCCGCCACCAACGAATTTCGAGGTACTTTGTTTTGCATCTTTTGTGCGTGTTTATGTCGCTTTGTGAGCCTATTCCTACATTTTATGCGTCACCGGAAGTGGGTCAAAATGGGCCTACCAATATGGCGGAACAAGTTATTACTGTCCAGCCACCAATGAATTTCGAGGTCGTTGCCTTCACATCGTTTTGTGCCATTTTGTGTGTCTACTTCCACGTTTGGTGCGTCATGGGAAGTGGGTTATAATGAGTCCCCAAGGTGGGACGAAAATGAATCACTGTTCCGTCATTAACGAATTTCGAGGTTGCTTCTTTCGCATCGTTTAGTGTCAGTTTCTTGCCGTATTGAGCGCGTATTCTCACGTTTTGTGCGTCACCGGAAGTGGGTCAAAATGGGCTTCCAAGATGGGACGAAAATGACCAAGAGTTCCGCCACTATCGAATTTCGAGTTGGTTAATTTCACATCGCGTACCCTATTGTGCGCCTATTTCGACGTGTTGTGCGTCACTGGAAGAGGATCAAAATGGATCTCGAAGGTGGGACGAAAATGACCCACTGCATCGCCACTACCGAATTCCGAGATCCTTCCTTTCGCATCGACTACTGAATTTTCGTGCCATTCGTGCCCCTATTTCCACGTTTTGTGCGTCACCGGAAGTGGGTCAAAATGGGCTTCCAAGATGGGATGAAAATGACCAAGAGTTCTGCCACTATCGAATTTCGAGGTCGTTAATTTCACATCGCGTACCCTTTTGTGCGCCTATTTCAACGTTTTGTGCGTCACTGGAAGAGGGTCAAAATGGGCCTCGAAGGTGGGACGAAAATGACCCACTACCGAATTTCGAGGTCCTTCCTTTCGCATCGACTAGTGAATTTTTGTACCGTTTCGTGCCCCTTTTTCCACGTTTTGTGCGTCACCGGAAGTGGGTCAAAATGGGCTTTCAAGATGAGACGAAAATGACCAAATAGTTCCACCACTGGGGATGCGGTGGCTCAGTGGTAGAGCGTTTACCTCCGGTGCTAGGAGTCCCTGGTTCGATCCCAGCTCGCGCCGTGTGGACGTTGTGGTGGACAAACACCGTGCTCGTGGGTTTTCTCGCGGTTCTCCCGTTTCATCCCACTTTTTTCATTCCACCATTTCACTCATCTCTCATCATCACCGTTTCCTTTAGCCTAACCTGCATAATCGTGGGACTTAAAACTTAAAGATTTAATTTCATTTTCAGTTCCGTCACTATCGAATTTCGAGGTCGTTAATTGCACATCGCGTACCTTTTGTGTGCCTATTTCGACGTTTGGTGCTTCACTGGAACAGGATCAAAATGGGCCTCGAAGGTGGGACGAAAATGACCCACTGCTCCGCCACTACCGAATTTCGAGGTCCTTCTTTTCGCATTGACTATTGAATGTTTTGTGTCGTTTTGTGCCCCGGTTTCCACGTTTTGTGCGTCACCAGAAGTGTGTCAAATTGGGCCTCCAAAGTGTGACGAAAATGACCCACTGTTCCGCCACTATCGAATTTCTAGGTCGTTTCTTTCGCATGGTTTAGTGACTATTTTTTAAAAACCTTTCTGTGCCTACTTCCTCGTCTTGTGAGTCACCGGAAGTGAGTTAAACAGGTCTTCAAAGTGGGAGTTAAATGACTCACTGCTCCACCACTACCGAATTTCGAGGTCCTTCTTTCGCATTGACTAATGCCTGTTTTATGCCATTTTGTGCCCCATTTCCACGTTTTCTGCGTTACCAGATGTGTGTCAAGATTAGCCTCCAAGGTGTGACGAAAATGACCTACTGTTCCGCCACTATCGAATTCCGGGGTCGTTTCTTTCGCATCGTTTAGTGCCTGTTTTGTACGTTTTGTGCGTCATCGGAAGTGGGTGAAAATGGACCTATGAATGTAACGAAACAAGTTAATGCTGTCCCGCCACCAACGAATTTGGAGGACGATTCCTTCACATCGTTTAGTGTGTATTTTGTACCGTTCTGTTCGCCTACTTTCACGTTTTGAGCATGACCAGAAATGCGTCAAAATGGTCCATCAAGGTGTGAGTAAAAAGAGCCATTGTTCCGTCACTATCGAATTTGGAGGTCGTTTCTTTCGCATCGTACAGTGCCTGTTTTGTACCGATTTGTGCTCCTATTTCCAATTTAGTACGACAAGAAAAATGGGTCAAAATGGCCTACAAGTATAGCGGAATAACTTAATGCTGTTCCGCCACCATCGAATGTCGATGTCGTTTCCTTCACATTTTTTATGCATGATTTGTGGTGCTTTGTGTATCAGTGGAACTGGGTCAAAAAGGTCCATGAATGTGTGATGAATATGTCTTTTTCTGCCATATTTGTAGGTCCTTTTTGACCCACTTTCGGTGGCGTACAAAACGTGAAAATATGCGCAGAAACGGTACAAACATGCACTAAACAATGCGAAAAATGCGACTGTGGGATACTGGTGGGATAGTGGGTCATTTTTCTTCCCAATTGAATGCCCATTTTGACCCACTACCATTGATTCACAAAACGTGGAAATAGGCTTAGAAAAGGGTAGCAAGGAAATAATTATCAATGATAATTATAATAATTACCTATATACAGTGGCGTACTTAGGGAGTCTTAAGCCGGTCTTAAGCCCCCACGAAATCTTACTTAGTATAGTAAAGTAAATGAAATATCTCGCAGAATTTTCACATTTCCAGGCAAAGCCCCCCCCCCCGAAAGTTAGCAAAGCCCCTCCCGAAACAAAATCGTAAATACGCCACTGCCTATATAATTGAATTCATTGTAGTTTGGTCCATGACAAACACTTTACCATTTCGCACTAGTTGTTATGCCCGTTCTTCGCACGGATAAGATAAAATATCAATGTAAACAAACTGAACAACGGGAGAACAATTAAGAAACATTTCTAAAATTGGATATATTTTGTGTGAATATATATCCAACAACGTACATGTGTTTTCATTGGGAAGGCCGATGGGGACTGAATTTGAACGTAAACACTATCGGGGGTGTCACTATACATCTGAGTAACCCCGATAAATATGTATTCGACACAAATATTGGTCATTTTCTACTACTTTTACATGTCCCGCTGAGCGCCCCCTCAGACCCCCTTAAATCAAATTGTAAAAAAAATCTCCTCTGGCCCCCAGCTGATACCGCGAAAACTATGAATGTGACACTAATTTCTGTCATTTTCTACTACTTTTTACATATCCCGGTAAAAGCCCCTATGATCCTCTGGTTCTAATTTTCAAAAAACAACGCCTTTGGCCGATGGGGGCTGCATTTAGAAGTCAACGCCTGCGGAAGTATCGCCATTCATCTCAGCGACAGCGAAAACTATGGATTTGACACTAATATCGGTCATTTTCCATTATTTTTACATGTCTCGCAATTCTCCACTCCCGGTGACTCCCGTCCAGCATACAATGGTGGCTAAATTTGAAAACAATCGCTAATGAAAGTATCACGATTGATCTCAGCGACCCCGAAAACTACGGATTTGACACTAATATCAGTCATTAAGGATTGTTTTTACATGTCTGTTGATCCCCTTTATAATGCCTCCGTTCCTTAGCTCATGGGAGCTAAATGTGAAAGTAAACGCGGTCTTGAGTTTCAGCATTGAGCTCAGCGACCCCGAAAACTCTTAATTTGACATTAATATCGGTCATTTTCGATTATATTTACATGTCTTGGAATTCCCCCCTCTGGTGACCTAAGGCCCGCATACACCGGTGGAAGAATTTGAAAGTCATCGCTAATGGTAGTGTCACCATTGATCTCTGCGACAGTGAAAACTACGGATTTGACACTAATATCGATCATTTTGGATTATTTTTACGTTTCGGTATCCCTCCCTCCTCCCCGTTGATCCCCGGCCGGCAGCCGAAAAGGATGAATTTGGAAGTTAATACGATTGGAGTTTCACCATTGATCTCAGCGACCGCGAAAACTATGAAATCGACACTAATATAGGTTATTTTCTACTACTTTTACATGTCTCGGTAAACGCCCCCTGATAACCCCTGGTTCGAATTTTGTCAAAAACGCTTTTCTTTGGGGTGGGACCTGGACCAAGGTACCCGTGACCAAACTTTGGTTACTATCGGTCAACTTGTCTGGTCCCTAGGCCGTTCCCGGAAAACGTCCCCCTGAGACCCCTTAGTTGAAAATTTGAAAATAAAACACTCCGTCTTGATCTGGGGCCTAGACCAAGCTACCCGTGACCAACTTTTGAAAAGATTTGGTCCACTCATCTGATCCACAGGCCGCACAAAGATAGACAG
This sequence comes from Thermobia domestica, assembly GCF_964235325.1. Classification (NCBI taxonomy): domain Eukaryota; kingdom Metazoa; phylum Arthropoda; class Insecta; order Zygentoma; family Lepismatidae; genus Thermobia; species Thermobia domestica. The sequence continues at coordinate 74,187,401 of NC_137457.1, read as the reverse complement.
ACAGACGCAAACAAACTCTTTATTTTATTTATATTGGAAAAGGTCAGATCCGCCGTTATTGTAATAGAGCGGTGCTTGAGCGATTGATCGTAGAAATTCAAACTCTGATGAGTGATAATTTTATAGACTTGTTTTATTACAAGTTTAAACTCTTTAGTCAGTAGAGAAGAGGGCGTGAATCATGGGTCAGAGTTGATGACAATAGGTTTTGGTGGGTCTGTGGGTCACAGTGGGTGAGAGTGGTTCATGGTCATGGTGGGTCGGAGTGGGTCACGGTGGGTCATGGGTCACGATGGGTGGTGAGTCAATTGGTCGTGGCTAAAGTTTTCATTGTCTCACGCCCTCTCTGAACTACAGTGTTGAAAATTAATCAGTGAAAATCAATTGCAATTTATCAATCAATTGAAAGTAATTGCTATGAAAATCAATTGCAATTGATCAATCAATTGAAAGTAATTGCTGTGAAAATCAATTGCAATTGAATTAATTGCCAATTGATTTCAATTGCAATTGAATGACTGAATTCAATTGCAATTACTTTCCACTGCAATTACTTTCAATCAATTGATTAATTGCAGTTGATTCTCCATTATTAATGACCAACTGCAATTAACAATTAACCATTACTTTCTTCAATTGTCAATTGCAATTAACAATTAAATTTACAGATTAATTGTTAATTGTTAATTCAATTGAAATTTGCCCAACACTGATCGGCAACTACGACTGAAATGAATACGTGACCATCGCCACTGGACTTTGGTATAGTGGTAGAGCGTTGCACTGTCTGATGATTCCCGATCATGACGTTGGGATGGTGCGAATCCGTCGTATTCCAAGGGAACAGCATATTGACACCTGCACTGCGGGACGTAGACAAGCAGGATGCGGCTTAATTATTAACTGGGGAACATTCACGTGAGCATCCATGTGTCTAGTGGAGCTCGAGCAAGCCACCATGACGGTCGAGGCGTATCGCACAATGCTTGCAGACTACGCACACCCCTTCATGATGACCATGTTTCCCAACGGTAATAGCATTTTTCGATAATGCACCATGTCACAAGGCCAGGAGTGTGATGGGGTGGTTCGAGGAGCGCAGAAGCGAGTTCGAAGTGATGTTCTGGTCCCCAACTCGCCGGATCTGAACCCAATCGAACACATCTGGTATGTGATTGAACGTGACGTCAGGGTGCATCACCCCCTCCCCAGAATTTACGATAATTAGGTGACCTGTGAAAGCATATGTGGTGTCAACTCTCTCCAGTGACCTACCAAGGATCATTGCGTCCGTGCCAAGGCGTGTCGCCGTTGTTATCCGTGCCAAAGGTCGACATACTGACAATTAGGTAGGTAGTCATAATGGTCTGGCTGATGTGTGCGTATATTTTAACACGTATATTTTGTCTCGACTCGAATTTCGTGACATCTCGACTCGAATTCGAGTCAAGGCGAGACAGGGACTGTCGAGTCGAGACACGAGTCGAGACAGAAACATATTTTCGAGTCGAGACACGAGTCGAGACGATATTTTCTCGAGACGAGTCGAGACAGGCTTAAATCTCGACTCGACTCGACTCGTGCGCATCCCTAGTTAATCCCAATATTACTGCGTGTGTAATGTATATTTTGATTATATGCTGTATATTCAAAGAAACAAAAACACTGATCACATATGAATCAGAAAATTATTGAAAGTAGCTGAAAATATCAAAAGTAGAACGACTACTGGAAACAACTTTATAAATGATTGCCTCCATTCAGAGACCTTCCCCAATTCTCCTCATTCCAACATCTTTTTCTTTTTAGGGAAGACGAGATATTGCTTATCACACTGAGTATGCATTGAAATTGAAATAGAAACAGGAACACTTGAAAAAGTTTCAGCCTCGCCGGAATTAAAACCCGGGTCTACCGAACAGAAGTTCAATGTGTTAACCACTCACCCACCGCGCCACTTAAATTTCCTCCAGAACTAATACCTTGTTAAAATCATTTCATGGAAAAATATAAACAAGATACCCAAATATAACAAAAACAAATATAAACAAAATATACATAAAAATATAAATAAGGAAATATAAGCAACTTTTGTGTGTCTTAGTGACTTACTCGAGATTTCCTTGTTTAAATCAGAAACACGTTATATACACGTTGCTCAATGAAGAAAGTAACAAGAAATGTTCTTCAAATTGAGCCTATGTCATCGGCAGAGCCGCAGCTTGTGTGTGGGGGGGGCACTTGCCCCACCAGAGAATCTCCCCGCCGTTCGAGGGGGCCCATTTTCAGACAAAATTTTCTTACTCCATATACGATAGGAACATGAAATTAGAAATGAAGCATCAAATAGGGTCGCTACCTTACATAAACAAAACATCACACAAAAGATTAATAGAACAAAAATGAATCGTGGACCAATTTCAGTTTTATTTATCCGTATGGCTTTAAGATTTCTCAATATTGTTTCCTTAATAAATGAGCCATGTTTGGGATGGGCCTGGGGAGTAATTAACGGAACCGCAGACCTTGCCGTGCGGGAGGGCCCTCAGGCTCAGGTCGGCCCAAATGATTAAGAGAAAGTTGGGAAGAGCGGGCCAATAATGAAAAATCAACTTTTTCTGGGGGCCAAAATAAGCTTATTAAAGCTTGCCCTCCCAGAAAAGTGTTGTGTTGATTTTGAGTTAACGCCCCGTTCAGCAGCGAGGCTATATGAGACGTGGACCTACTGATTAACGTGGAATCCAAATCATATGAGCTCCCACCGGGAATTCAACCCATTTCTCCCACGCCAAAGTCCCCCCAGAAAAGAATCCAAGTTACGGCGCTGGTCATCAGTTAAAGGTATCGTCCCGATTTACATTACATTTCGTCTTTACCATAACTTCAAATTTCCAAAGAAGAAAATACGACATAAACTATTTTCACATTCTTTAAATTGTATGAACACGTGTAGAAATATGTTCTATGTTTATGTTCCTAACTACTAGTTTATTTTCTTGTATTCACAGGAGGCGTTTGTGTCAATTTGAACCGGTGGCTCTAGCTAAGTAAATCCGGGTTTCTGATCATGATGCGCAATCCACTAGATGTTCGAAATCTTCTGAAGAGTAGGTCTGAATTTAAGTTGTCCTCAGTATTTCTGTGTTCGTTTTCCTGTAGTGTTTGGAACACGTATAAAGCACATGAGGTGCCAGTGGTGAACAATACTCCGGTTGCGGCGATTTCTTTAAATATAATTGTGAAAGAAGGAAACTCTCATTGCAGCTACTTGGGTTAAAATCCTGTCGTGGTAACTAGTATTTTTTCTGAATGGGGAGATAATGTTGATGTAATTGGTAGTATTGTAATTATGTTATTCCTTGTTTATTATTATTATTATTATTATTATTATTATTATTATTATTATTATTATTATTATTATTATTATTATTATTATTATTATTATTATTATTACCACAATGAAAGTTAAAGAAACATAGTGGAAGGTATTCATACAGTGGAAGGAACAGAAAAGATATAGAGTATGTCAGATGTTTCTTAGCACACATGAACGCAATAATATTATTAAATTTACGTATTTACAGATAGAATTATCATTTTATGACAACAAGAAATGGAATATAAAGATTTGTTAGCTGAGAACAGTAATGTATTTTGTTTCGCTGTTATTCTAAGTAGAAAGGTGATGTGACGTCTTAAATAGGAACATTCTCCTAACTAGATTTCCCTGTTGTAAGTTCGATCAGTATTAGCAATTTGTGCACAGCTACGAACAAAAAATAAAAAATGACAAATCCCATACTAAAAAAAGAAGCTGTTTCTGATACTCCAAAATATATATATAGGAGCGCTTTTTTGGATAAGCGGGATGGCGTGGAAGATCCGCCGGCGAGAGCTCATGTAGTTCGGATCTTACATTATGCTGTAGGAACTCGTGTTATATAGCCTCGCTGCTGAAAGGAATGTTAAACTCCAAACCAAATCAAATGTAGATATGTAGGGTCCAAATATTAAACTGGAAAAAATAGAATAATAGCTATGTTGTAGCAGATCAAACTCTTTATTCGCCTGTTAAGCGGCATTTTCAAGTTAGAGTGGGTAGTCAATTTCTGTTTAAAAATGTTTGACTACAAACTACGCTAAGCTTCACACAAAACCGTCTTGTCTAAATGCAACGTTCGGTTTTTGCACTGAAGTATAGGGTAGGATAGGTCGAAGTAGAGAATATTAGGGTAGAATATCGTAGCGTAGGGTAGAGTAGTGTAGGTTAAGTTCGACTAAGTTAGCTCAATGCTTTGCCATTATTTTGAAACGTAGGTTAGGGTAGAGTAGGTTAGGTTACGTTAGCTCCATGTCTAACCATTATTTTCAAATGTAGGGCAAACAATGAAATGAAATCTTCAACGTCCCACATTTATGAAATGCAGGGCTAACGGAGACAACTGAATGACAAAATAGGTGGAATGACAATGCTGGAGAAAATGGGAGTACCTGAGAAAACCCACGGACACGATCTTGTCAAAAATAAATTCATTTGCCTGCAATCGAACAAGGGCTCCACGCACCAGAGATAAGCGCCCCAAAAGTACTGTAGAATAAGTTAGGTTACATTATGTTAGGTTACCTTACAATCAATATTTAGGCCATTATTTTGAAGTGTAGGGCAGAGTAGGAAAGGTTAGGTTAGGTTAACTCAGTATATCGCCGTGTCTCTCCATCACACTGTATTTAACAGTTGTATGAGCATGAGTGGAGGAATAATGGAGAGGTGAACAACGAAGTTATATGTCCCCGTCTTGCCCCCGCGACTCTGACTCTGTTCGGACAACTTTTTAAAACCCAAAATATGACATTGATTACATTAACATCTCCGCGCCAGTTCCGCTGAAAAAAAGCAATGGTTTAAGTTTACATTTGCGTCGCCAGTTGGTTATACTTCATTCCAGAAAGTAGCACTGATGTACGTAAATATGGTCATCTTAATTAAGTAAAGTTTATTTTAGTAGTTTACTGTCGGGTTTGCATCATTTACCAATTGGCGATTCGATGCAGATTCACGTACGGATCCAGCACAAATTCCTTGCTTTACCGAATTAGTATTCACTTTGAAATGAGAGTTTTGGCTGAAGTGTGACATAATAGCTCTGGATTGCAGAGTTGCCCAGATATATCCATCTCTTGACTGAGCACCACATACTTTGCCAGCTGCTTCTGTTACCAGTTTTACATGTCTCTCGACAGCTTGTGTGTGGCAAGGGAATCCTCTTACAACTTCCCAATCGGGAACCATGCCACTCTATATAAGGAGTCCGATTTCATCATCATTGATTCGATGCAACAATGGAGGAGAAGATACTTTGCAGGTCGACCAATCAATCATTTCAGTATAATCTTTAGCACCAAAATTGAGTTTGGGGTGTATGAAGTTCCTGATTGTCTTTCCTTTAGTTTTTGCTTCTCTTGCCTTTATTATTCGTCTAAGAGCAAGTTCTCTAATATATTTCCTTTCGTCCGTTGTCATAGCCAAGAGCAAGGTTTCTGGATGGGCAAAAAATGCGTTTTTTTTCAATTACAGGCTCTACAACTTGGCGAAGATTTTTAAAGGGGTATCTTGTTGTAGCAATTGCTTCAGAAAGATGTTTCAAACAATCTCAAAGAAAATGGCTTGGTTTCATTTTAAACCACAAAGCAGGTACGAACGCAATATAAAAAGTACCTCTTCCTTAAGACCTTCTGAGGGATTTTCAGTATTGTTGTACAACCTAAGAATTCTGTTTGCGGTTGTCAGCCATCTTGAGTGCGACATAAGGCCAGGGTCTCGATATGACAAATCTTTTGGATATTCCCCTGCATTTACTGATCTTGAAATATCCAAAAGGTACTGCTTGTCTTTCTGAGAATCTGACGGTCTACTTCAGGGGTTATGCAGTCAACTCTTTCACACTCAACTACTGATAAACTTTCACAGCCATTAAGCAGTTAACCGATAGACCTACGTAAGGTTTTTGGACCTGTTGTTTCCCCATCAAAGTGTTGAAATAAGTGGCGGAAAGGCAACTCATTAAAATAGAGAAGACATACAGCACACTGCAACAGTCTACGTATGTGAAGTTCACTTTGCCGAATTACACCATTCCTCCATACTGTATTGGTAACAGTATCATCACAGTGAACAAGATCTAATTCGTCCAAAGAAATGTCAACTTCAGTCAAGTAGGAAATTATGCAGGAACTGATATCAGTAGAAGGTCCCAATGATGGAGAAACGTGACCAATATATGTCTACCCAGGTTCTTGAATGATAGTGTAGTGCCCCTTTTTTTCAAGTCTACGAAATAACTTAGAATCATGTTCTTCAGCTACCAACTACTTCAACTTCTTTGCGCCCATCAAAGTATAGACCACGAAGCAAGGTATAAGGCACTGCAAAGATCTCCTGATAAGACTTTCCTCTCCGTATTTTATTTTTGTCGACCACGTGATAATAGTCCGTGTCTGTCACCATTCAAATATCTTGTAGAACGCTGTAGACTTCAAATATCTTGTAGACTACTGATGTAGATCTGTAATTGCATCAGTAGCACCGTCAGATACACCAAACCTACCACTATTCAATCCCGTTTTCTTCAGTTGTATTCTCATTTGCCATTCGACGGAGTTTTGTTGAGGATATCTGGGAAGAACTCGCCATTTTCACTTTCACAGAACTCGGAAGAGCCCGAACCGTCTTGTTGAAGTCTTGAACGGAAACAATCTGTAAGATCGTATTAAGAAATAGTAGATAAACTCGAAGGCGTATCATTAAAAACACGTTTATGTTTGTAGTTCCTTCTTAAGTGTTGTAGTTAGCCTTTTCGTTCCTTGAAGATGTATTGATCGAATTTTGCTTAACCCACACTTCCTTTGAAATTTAGATGAATCGTAACTCAAGCGCAGGTATCTTCTTAGACTTTTCACACTTGCACTTGATAGAAATGACACATTCACACAAATCTTCTGTCTTACCACACGTACAGTTCAAAATGATAGGATACTTGCATGCTGCCACATCAAATAACGACAACGATTGCTTGAAGTCTGTAATCTTCCTTGCAAATGTTGGCTTCTTCAAATCACGACCGTACGACATGCTCAGTTTGTAGTAACTGTCATGATATGCAACAACAAGCTGCAGCATCCTGTACTCAGGAACGGTAGGAATGGACGTTCTATCAAAAATGTTTTTTTCTTGCTACTATCCCAACAACTTTTGCAAAGCTGACTTTTGGATTGTTTGTGGGTACGATTGTATTCTTTCGTGAAAACAACAAGGAGTGCATCTTCATATGTAGGCAGTTTAGTTAGTGGCAAATCTCTGGGATAACCAAAAAGAAGACACTCAAAGTTTTGCCTCGTATTCATCTTCACCGCACGAAATGCAACAAATATACCAAATACTATAATTGAAGATTATAAAGAACAACTTATAGAAATGTAATAACACAGCTAACACTGAAGAGGACTTCTGTGAAACCTCACACTTAATTAGTAAGTGAGGAAATGACGAGGACGTGACGGACATCTGATAATGTAAATGTATAGCCTATAGAAAGGTGAAATAGAAACCCACACTTCTCCATCAATTCCTCATACAAAGATAAGGAAATAAACTAGTGGTTAGATAATCATAGTACAGGTATCTACACGTGCTGATATAATTCAGAGGATGTGAAAATAATTTCTATCGTCTTTTCTTCTTTGGAAACTAGAAGGTAAAGAAGAATTGTAGGGATGGGCACGAACGAGTTCGAGATAGCTTTCACTCAAACTCGACTCGACGCAAAGCAGACATTTTTCAGCTAGACTCGAAAACTCAACTCGAGAAATTTCCTCCAACTCGACTCGAATTGGACTCGAGTTTCGATTTGAGTCGAGTCAAAACGAAGAAAATCGAGCCAAATACTCTGTGTAGTTTCAACTACTTTCCTCTAGCATCCTACATAAACAATATAATTATTGTCAATGATGCTACTACTACTACCACTACTACTTCTACTTATTATTATTATTATTACTATTATTATTATTATTATTATTATTATTATTATTATTATTATTATGTTTTTACTGTTACTATGGTTCCGTATAGTAAAACTGCAAGCATATTTTAATGAAACAACTCTTACGATAATTTAGAAAATTCTTGGGCAAGGTTTGAACCCACGTCAAAAAGTATTTTCTATTATCAGAACGTTGTCCTAGAATACTCGGCCACGAGGCCCGACAGCAGTTTGCCTTAATTTCAACTATATGTAGGTCGTGACTCTTTATATCCTATCTGTATCGGCCAATAAGATCGGAGGATATTTGAAATTCTTGGAATCTCCCGCACACCAAGGTCTGCGAGGTCGTTACTTACGTCACTGGGCAGTTTCCATACACGACAAATTAATTAAGGGGACCATATTGACAAATCTAACAATAATATACGGATATATATTATTTCTGGTTCTCCTAATAGTAGACATTTTTTTTACTTAAATGGGCTCACGAATCATTATTATTTTATTTACCTTTAGTGTGCTGTTCTGTTTATGTAATGTAGTCAACCTGTTTGATGCTTCACGTATAATTTCATTTTCGTATCGTATATGAAGTAAGACAATTTTGACTTAAAATTGGAACCAATTGAACGGCGGGGAGCTTCTCTGGGGTTGGGGGCAGTGGCCCCTCAGCCACATAAGTTACAGCCCGTTATTGTGGCAAACATTTTTAATTAATTGGAAAGTATTGTTCACGTAATTGATATTGTAATTATTTTATTCCTGTATTATTATTATTATTATTATTATTATTATTATTATTATTATTATTATTATTATTATTGCAAAGTCGAGATTTGGCTACATATTTTATATTCTATGAATTTTCTGAATAAGTGAATAAGTGAATAAGTTATGAAATCAAAGAATTTTGCGTATTAACAATATTTATGTCCGGTTGCACCAACCGAGAATTAATCCGTAGATAGGGATTAAACTAAAGTAAATCATCGAAATGAGGATAATGTGTTGCACCAACACTGATCTGAAGATTATATCGCCAAATCGTCGAATTAAGATTAGCCATCAAAAACGGGAGATTAATCCTTGATAACGTCGTGATCAGCTGTGAGTAGACTGAATATGCTTGCAAAACATTTGGATATTTTAGATGCATCTGAAGTGCTCGAACAGATAGAATATGCTATCCGACTTAGAAGAATAATGAGACAGGGAAAATGCTTTTGAGTAGTTAAACGATGATGCATTTTGTAATCGTTTTGGCCTGTCGAAGTATTCTTTTTTGGATATTTTACAGCGTTTTGTTGCTGGATTGCTTGCAGAAGATTATATCAATAATTTGGCTGTTTATGTGGTTTGTCCCTAAAGTAAGAAAATGATATTTGTATCAATAAATATCTGTCATTACAACAATGGACCGATTAAAGTAGCATACTTGCACTAATTCATTATATTATTTATTTTATTCATTGACTTATTTATTATAGTTTGCGAATTGAAGAAAATTAGTTTCTAGTGGCTACCTAGTAGAGTTGGACATAGTAGGTTAAATTTACCTCATAGTAGGTAATTATATTTATAAGATTCGACCTTGCTGCAAGACACTCTCTTGGGATCAATTATCTTTTATGGCATACACTGCCACATTCGTTCATTTAGCATTAGCATTTTAAATCTTTACAATTTTCGTTTATTTTGGAAATATGCCCTTTTATATTAAATACTGCAGAAATATGTGTGAGAAGAAAAGTAATAAAACGAAGCAGAAAGTTGGAAGATTAAACTTTGTATGTCATACAGTAGAATTACTCTCATTCTTACATTAAATCTGCTAACATGTTCTGGAAATGTTATAATCTAAACTATTGATTGCTTCTATCGTGCTTCTACCAATAAGTCATGCAGTAACCACCGTAAGTAATAACTTGATGTGTGTAAATTTAAAAAAAATGTAAGCAAATTTTCATTAGAATCGCCGGTGCACATTCACTGTACGGATCCATAGATTTCTAAAATTTACAGAACAAATTTGTAATGATATATTAACGTACTAGTTCCGGAATATTAGTAACATAATATTTGTAATAATATATACTGTTACTAATCGAAATATGTTGTCTTCTTACCTGAAGACGTCCCTAATACATAGCTACTTAAAAATATATTAATGAAAATCGAACCAGTAGTTCGCGGATTTTCTTATTAGGTAGCTATTAACCATAGTATATAAAGTAAAGTTAAGTAAGTCAATGTGTTAATTCATGCAGCGCAACGACAAATGTCTGAGCGTTAAGAGGTTCACATAGTTGTGAAATTTACGTCAGTAATGCGTTATGTTAATTTGAGCATTTGCGCTGTATCGCCTGACCACACGAAAATCAAACAAAAAAAAAATACCAAAATATACTACATTTCGTTAGATTAGATTAGATTAGATAACATTATGTTAGGTTAGGAACCCCTCCGTTGTTTCTTTTTTATAAAAGTGAGGAAAATGTACGGGAGAAATGAGTTAAGAAATGATCATTTGGAGTGTTTATGTGTCGTTTAGGTGTGTAACTTTGGCAGTAAAGTTATGTTTAATACGAGAGAAGATATGTGAAAGTGGGTACTATTTGCATGATGCAGAAGGTTCGATGATTCAGCAGCGTGCCTATTTTATAAGAACAGAACACAATGAACCCCTGCTACTGTTCTAACCTGTTCCTCCTCCTACTCCTACACTTGCTACTACTACTTATACTATGGATCCGTATAGTAAAATGGCACGTTTTGATGTTCTTACTGCTTTTTTGTAGGTATGAAACTGGAGAAGCAACACTAAACATAAGCCTTAGGTTAGGTTAGGTTGAGTTACAAGTCAATTATGTAGAAAACAGATACGTGTAAACTTTTACAACTTCGATTATAAAATAAGTATATTCGTATAAATATCGAGTCCGGATATAGGTATGGCATAAAAACTACAGTGCAAAAAATAACTTGTGCTAGGTGGCCTCTAGAAAGCACTCTTACCGAGTCTGGGGAGGGCCAAGCTAGTGGACCCGCACGATAGCGCAGAAGTGCATCCGAAGGGAGCGGACGCATCAGTGACAGCGTGTGCGTCAGTATGCGAGGGTAGTGAAAACATGTAGATTTTGGTAATGATACGAGTTTCAATAGCACTTGTCATGGAGTCATACTAATAACTATCCACTAGTAAACATAAAATACACTGCCTGCACTGTTTGCAGAAACACATTGTCGTAGTGGCCACCTAGAAGGTTAGGTTGGTTAACTTACATTTAGTTAGGATATAATTCGATAAAACTCACATACGAGTGTCTGAACTTTGACACATACGCGCAATTTCCACACTGCCTTATCTGCCACTAAATCATAAGTGTACCTCTCCGTCAAATGGTCCCTACCGTCTCCATAAACCAACCAACAACAGATACTTCCTTAACTTCAACTTTTCACATCACATGACATTCAATCATTCTTCATCAGAAATCAAAATAAATTAACCAATTTACCCGGAAAATTTCCTAAAACTGGTCCGGCGATACAGCGCTTGACCCTTAATTTGGAACACAAATATACAGGCAATAATCGGGATATTACCAATAACGTTTTTAGTAACGTGCAAATACAATATTCAACAGGAAAGCTAACTTTATGCCATATATAGTGTTTGCACTATCATCGTTTATACCCACCTTCGCTGACGCACACTCTCGCTAGCGATCGGGTCAGTCCTCTGCGCTCATACCGTAACTTGCTTGGATAGCATTCATGCTTTTAGTGATACGTTGATCATATAGTCTCTAAGTGTCTGCACATACATTGTGACGAACTCACATAAAAAATAGCCTTTTCAACATGGAAGATCTCTAATATGTGTAAATTTGTTCAGTGATGTATTTAGGGGGAGGCGGACACGGCTCGAGCCCCCCGCATTGAGTGAAATGTTTTTTTAATGTACTTGAAATGATAAGAGAAAACTCACGAAACTGTCACCTAGCGTCTATTGTCGAAATGCAGAGCAAAAGGCAGCATATCTACAACAGAATGAGCGATCCATTCGGTACCGGTAGTTATTAGTCCACCCTTATGAGAAAATCCGTGATCCGGCCCTGGAATTGGAATTGGAATGTGTACATAACTTTACATATATACTTAACGAAATATTTATGTTAAATATAATTTTTCAGTAGACTCTATATAAAATAAATAAGTAATATAAAGTTCAATATGTTGTGACACGCAGATGATACAAAAGCTTATTTTGTTACTATTCAAGATAAACGTGCAGTTAATATGGAAGGTAACGGCTGTAAAGCTCAAAGATAACCGCAACTTAATTTTCAAGGACTATCCGAAACTTTGAAATAAACGTTTTTTTCTACTGCCTTGATTTAGAACAAGAGAGATCTTTTAGCCTCATTATATGGGTACAGTAAACGAAATTTCTTTGTTATTTTTTCCGCTCTGCATGATAACATTAATTTTCTTCTTTCCTATAGACATTATTTCATGTTACAGTTTTTTTCTTTTAATAGTTTATTATATTTTCATACCTTCGTGTTAAAGCTCTCTAATGAAATTTCATATCGAAGTGTCGTTACAGCCTACATCAATATGATTGTTTATTTCACCCAAATCCATATTGTTTATCAAGAGACGATTCGAAACTGTTCATCTTGCGAACTCTCTGTAGGTCTGCAAGGAGAATGGGAAAGTAGGATCTTTTTTACTGGTAGGTTACTCGAATATGTATATATTTTTTAGTTTTGTATACCAAGGAAATCACAGGTTGCCCGGTGCAGGAGCCTTTTACAAGAATAGTCTATGATACTTCATATACATTTAAGTGCCAATCCATTGCTGGCTATGATATCTTCTTTAATTCGAAATGAGAGCAAAAATGCATTTCGTACATTCTCATCGGCATCTTCGTGATCTATCTAATTATTCTCCAGCACTAAGTGATGCATTTCTTTTTATCTTATTTTATCTTTAGCCAGAACAGATTTCCTGTTCTGCCTAATCTTCAAAAATGTATATTTTGATCTCTGTAAAATGTAATAGTAATTATTTTCTCTACAATTGCATTTGCTTTCAGGGCCTCTTGGCTTTCATCTACTATTTCAGCATCCCTAAATTAAATTAACTATCGTAGATCACCATTAGTTTACTACGAGTATATATATGAGTTGATTACTGACCACGTACAACTTCACCGATGTTCCTTCGCTCAATAAAGGTATTCAGAGGTTGTGCTTAATGATAATTTCCTGTATAACATTAAAAACATCTTAATCCTAATATTTCTACATCCTAAGGTTTCTACATCCTAACCTTTGATAGCTATCCAAAAGCTCTTGAACCAATTGACGGTAATTTTCTGCCTTATGATTTTCCAAAAATCCATACAACACTTTACTGAAAGCTCTCCAGGCGGATAATTCATCATTATTAACCTTTTCTTAAACATGTAGTCCTTTAATAGTTTCCGAATTTTGGGCCCAATGAACATCCCCTCTTTTACTTTCGCGTCAGTAAGTTTTGGACACTGACTTCTAAGGTACGCAAAACCTTCTCCATTCATGTCCATGGCCTTAACAAAGTTTTTCATTAAGCCTAATTTTATATGTAAAGGCGGCAGCAGAATTTTTTATGAATTAACTAAGGGAGAATACTTAACATTGTGTTTACCTGCCATATATGTTTCTCTTGGTGACCATTTATGGAAAGAAATCTATTACATAAAAGAGAACGCACAAATCCTTTGTTAGCTCATCACGCTAATACGGCTGAACCAATTTCTTTTATTTTTGGGGGGTTATTAGGATTTGGACCCTAGATGGTTTTTATCATATCACTTTAATTTTTAATTACCAGTGTCTTAAGATAATTGACCATTCAAGTGTCCATTCCTTTGTTAGTTCATCATAGGTAAAAATAAACGTATGTATATGCAACCCGCATGACCGTGTCACTCGGCGGGTTAACATAAATGACATGCGATATAATGTTAACATTTACTGCAATTTGAAAGCGAAAAAGTAAAAATTATCTAAGTAACAAAGTTTATTGCGTTCCGCGGTGACCGCAGCGAAGCGGGGCGGGTTAACATAAATGAGAGGCGATATAATGTTAACATTTACTGCAATCTACTATGGTTTTTATCATATCACTTGAAAGCGAAAAAGTAAAAATTATCTAAGTAACAAAGTTTATTGCGTTCCGGGGTGACCGCAGCGAAGCGGGGTGAACGCTGCTAGTTACAAATATAAGTAAAATGGTGTATATGAAAAAAGTGAGTTAGATATAACAATACAGTTTTATTTTTTAACATTAAAGCATTTCGTGCTACCTATAATGTTGTCGCTGAAATTACACGAGTCAACAAGGTTTTTGCCACATGAAAGAAGAATGCTGATAGTTAAGGAACTTCGGCCGCTGAATTCGAATCTGCAATCCGTTTTTTTTCTATCACGCACAGTTTTCTCGTGACAGAGGGATTTTCGGGATATTTCCCCACAAATTTCAATTTTTCTTCATTTTTGTACCTCAAGCTCGGGTACCCTTAGGTATATAAACATACAAATTATATTCTAGGTTAGCTTGATTTATATTTAGTAAACCCTGTAAGTTTCATCTGAGTCACATCATTCTTCATTGAGAAATAAATATATTTCTATAAATATATGCTGTGTACTGTCCATTTTACCATATACAATAGGTGCAGAAAAATCACATGTAACTTCCACGAGAATTACAATATAAGCAAGGTTTATACTTCATTGAATTTGTAATCAAACATACTTTACAATGATGTATACACCATGTCCGCCATTTTTATAAGAGGGAAATTCTAGAGGGATTTTTCGGGAAATTCCCTAAAAAAGTACATTTTTTGTCTCATGTCACTGTTCATATAGTGATACAGAAACGGGAATTGCGCCAGATTAATCCTATTGAAAAACTGATCTTTAACTCCAAAAGTATACAACAAAGTTCTTAGTTTCCATGCCTTCAAGATAGTAAACAAAAAATTAATATTGACCTACAAAAACAAATATATATAACTCACAATGTATCAAATGCACAACTGCTTTACAAAGTATGAAAATAAAACATTTGTACTTACTATTAATTCTTCCTTTTGTAGTGCCAGTCACTTTCTCTAACTAAAAACCAGCAGTAGTTCAACATCGCATTAGGATCCCATTTCCCTTGATAACGTTGCTCCATTTTTTGAATGTCCTGATGGAATCCTTCCCCTTGTTCGTCACTTAGAGCTCCTAAATTCTCGGGGAAAAATTCCAAATGGGAATGAAGAAAGTGAATTTTCAGGGACATTCTACATCCTAACCTTTGATAGCTATCCAAAAGCTCTTGAACCAATTGACGGTAATTTTCTGCCTTATGATTTTCCAAAAATCCATACAACACTTTACTGAAAGCTCTCCAGGCGGATAGTTCATCAGTATTTAACTTTTCTTAAAGATGTTGTCCTTTAATAGTTTTCGAATTTTGGGCCAGACGAATATCCACTCTTTTACTTTCGCGTCAGTAAGTTTTCGACACTGACTTCTAAGGTACGCAAAACCTTCTCCATTCTTGTCCATGGCCTTAACAAAGTTTTTCATTAAGCCTAATTTTATATGTAAAGGCGGCAGCAGAATTTTTTATGAGTTAACTAAGGGAGAATACTTAACATTGTGTTTCCCTGGCATATATGTTTCTCTTGGGGACCATTCTTTTTGAATGTAGTGTGATTCAGTTGCCCAACTGTCCCACAAGCAAAGAAAACAACAGCATTTTGTAAATTCTCCCTGAAGGCCCAGTAATATAGCAATGACCTTTAAATCACAACAAATTTGCCAACAATACTTGTTATAATATATCACAGCTAACAACACAGACAAACTTTCATAAATTTCCTTTATCTCTACGGAATATGCCATTGGAATTGATGGTTTATTGTTCCCATTATGTAGCAAAACAGCCTTAAGGCTTGTTTTGGAGGAGTCGATAAACAACCTCCATTGTTCAGGGATGTGTTGGAAACCTAGTGCATCCATTAAACCATCTATATTTGTACTTGCACAGAGCGAAGTTTGCATTACATTGTAACCTGAAAATTGTTTATGTCGGTTTCTGAAAATTGAAATTCTGCTGGTAAGAGCCAGTAAATTCCATTCTTGAAGTCTCGATCCCAGCAACTCAGCTTGTTGCTTACTCAGATTTAGATCCCTCACTAAGTCATTCAGTCTGGACTGGTTAACAGGAAGAGGTGTGTTTTTGGTTGAGCTATATTTTGGATCAAAGGAAGTTGATGGTTCGGGTAACTCATCTACTTGCTCATCTGCTAGAGAAGATTCTTCTGACTGTGCGTATGGATCAGGGATTGGGAGTTCAGGTCCATGTGGTATGGGTTTTAGAGCGGATGGAACATTTGGGTACTCGATATTAGATTTTGTTCGTTTAGAATGACCCCAAAGTTTTGTTAGACAGAAATAACAGTCTTCAGCATGATTGGTTGGTTCTCGCCAGACCATTGGCACCAGAAAAGGCATAGCTCAAGTTTTATCGCTACTTTACCACTTAATAAGAGTAGAATAGCATGTTACACAGCATACATGGGGAGCACACACTTTGTCTTGATCACCCACATGACACCTAAAATAGCTATAATAAGCTTCTTTTAACGTTTCTGTTAATGCACGGCGCTGACGTTTCACAGTATATTTTCCACACACGTAATAGAAAGTGTTCGGTGAGTTTATACACGCACGCCGCGATCCCATCATAGCGGAGAAAGAAAACAAACACGCACACGCACTTACGACTACTTGTCACAGGTAAATCCAAATGAAAACTAAACCTACAATATGCATGCAGTTATACAGCAGTTTCTTATCTATTTGCCATGGACCGGACAATTTATCAGTAGAGTCCGATTTGGCGCAGCTTTATTGCATCAGCTAAACACGTGTTGTTGTACAGCTGTATCAATGCAATCACATGCCAGGTGGTAGAAAACCACAGACCTCTTACTCCTTGTCGTATACTCTCATTTTTCGTATTTGTGCCTGTATGGGAAAATGAAATTGTGTTTTTTCCTTTCGGTGCAAAGAACGGAACATCACGTCTTAAAATAAGTAGTACAAACAACTAACATGCAGTTATATTTATTTCTCTAGAAATAATAATGAGACTATTCTGAAACTTGTGAGGTTTCTTCTGTATAAATCAAAGTTATATATGGTGTCCTTCTTGCATTTATATTTCAAGGGCCAGTGGTACGAAAATTTGGGAAAAAAGATATATTTTGAGGGAATTTCTCAGGCCCCTCCCCTTGTCACGTAAAAAAATGCGGGTGATGGAGAAAAACGGATTGCACTTTCGAATTCAGCAACCAAAGTTCCTTTAGGATCAGATGTTTTCTTTCATGTGGCAAAAACCTTGTTTACTAGTGAGCTATTGATTTATTGAATTGATATAAATCTATATTCTGGCGCAATTCCCGTTTCTGTATCACTATATGAACAGTGACATGAGACAAAAAATCTACATTTTTAGGGAATTTCCCGAAAAATCCCTCTAGAATTTCCCTCTTATAAAAATGGCCGACATGGTATATACATCATTGTAAAGTATGTTTCATTAGAAATCCAATGAAGTATAAACTTTGCTTATATTGTAATTCCCGTAGAAGTTACATGGGTTTTTCTACACATATTGTATATGGTAAAATGGACAGTACACATAGCATATATTTATAGAAATATATTTATTTCTCAATGAAGAATGATGCGACTCAGATGAAACTTACAGGGTTTACTAAGTATACTTCAAGCTAACCTAAAATATAAATTGTATGTTCGTATGCCTAAGAGTACCCGAGCGAGAGGTACAAAAATGAAAAAAAAAAAAGGAAATTTTGGGGGAAATGTACCGAAAATCCCTCAGTCACGAGAACACTGTGCGTGATAGAGAAACACGGATTGCAGATTCAAATTCAGCGGCCAATGTTCCTTTAAGATCAGGTGTTTTCTCTCATGTGGCAGAAAAAAAGTTAAAATTTGTTGACTAGTGTTATTTTCGTCAAAATAATTATTTAATTTTACTTCTAATATCACTTTAGAAATGTTGGGCCGTAAGTGCTACACCACTTAAGCACAGATAAATTAAGGAAAATGCTAATAGTTGAGAGGGGGTAATGTAGTAAGATAACTAAAAGAGTGAAAATACAGGTTATCCGGTCATTTCTCTTCACACGAGATAATATACTATGAATAACTATGTATTCATTAAGTTTCTCCTTTCAAATCTAAATAACAAGAATTTGTTTTAAGAAAATGCAAAAAATATATTTCACAGGTTCGTAGTACGATAATTTTTGGAGGACTCCTGATCATTCTAGTTGCGAACGTGCAACTAACTAACCAGTAATATAGTTGGCGACATATCCCTGCATCAGTGGTGGTGATATTTATAAACTCTTGGGTCCCGTTAATGTGTGTGTGTTAATTTGTCATATATCCAAACATTTAAACTTAGATTCCGGGGAGCCAAAGGAAACTTGGGACGCCCATGACCGGATTTTAGATTTTCAGACTGTGCTGTCCATAAGTGTGGAAAAGTGTGGACGTCTGTGTCCGTCCGTCGGTCTCTCTGTTACCAAATACCAGCGAGAAAAATTTAAGATACGGAAGTGATCCATTTAGCGTCTCAAGAACGGATTCCATCTTTTCTGTTAATCCTCTATTCAAAACGGAACCTTTTCAGATAAACCATTTCTTGTTTCAGTATTTACCACCATGTGCACATAAACAACAAATGGGTTTCTGCAATCGCTTCAATGTCACAAGAGAATACATCATCACTACCTACAGCATTCTACTAAAGCCAGAAGTGGTTGAAATTTACTAATGTTTCAAGTTTAAATATCGATTTTCACAAAACAAAAATGATGACTAATAAAGTTTTTTTTTTTTTTTGATCGACTCATCTCTTTCCTTAACTCTCCATTCAAATCGGAAGTGGTAGAAGTTTTACGCCATAGAACAAAAATTTTAATAGATAGCGACAAGCGGCTTCTGTCAATCGATTCAGCGTCTCAATAGAACATCCACACTCAGCAATCACTACACTCAGCAATTTTATCAAAATTGTAAGTGGTTGAAATTAACTAGTACTTCTGGTTTCAGAACTTGGTTTCGTTAATTAAAACAGTGCATTATTTTAACTTTCATTTACTTTCGTCCCTAGGCCCGTTCCATAAATAACAAATTAATTAAGGGGACACTATTGATAAATCTCACAGATACTTTCAATAGATACTTTCATTTACATGTTCAAATTGGAAATGGTAAATATCTACGATTTATCTGTTACAACACGGATCGCATAATTGATAAAATGGAAATAGATAAAGGTAAACAGTCTTTTTGATATGGGATTCAATCCTCAACAATACGTTTCACCTCTGATTTTATTCCTCTTTTTCAGACCTGATATCAGCGCCATAACTTGGATTTTTTCGCGGGAGGGGCAACTATTATTACGCTTATTTGAGTCCCCTATAAAAGTTGTTTTTCTAATTCTTGAGCCTCCTCTTTCCATTTTTCTCTTACGCTTTATGGGCCCCCGGAGACTGTAAGCGCTACTCCACGGCAAAGTCTACGGGGTCCTTAGTTCCGTCCCTGGGCCTGTTCCATAAATAACAAATTAAATAAGGGGACACTATTGATAAATCTCAAAGCCATACGAATAAATATTATTCCTAGGGCCCATAACAGTAGACGTTTTAAATTGGCCCATTAGTCATTTTTGTTTTATTGACTTTTGGTGTGCTGCTTTGTTTATGTAATGTAGTCAATCTGTTTGATTCTTCCTTTATAACTTCACATTCGTATTGTATATGGAGTAAAAAAAATGACTTAAAATGGGTCCCCTCGAACTGCGGTGGGCTTCCCTGGAAGGGTAGTTGCCTCCCTGTCCCCACAAGATACGACCCTGACTGTTTTCAATTAGCAATTACGGTTCCAATATTAATCTTCGTAAAACAAAAACAATAAGAAATATCGAGTAATGACTCTTTGTAATTAATTCAGTATCCGATGAACAGAATCAATCCTTTATCTTATTCCTCTGTTGGAACCAGTAGCTAGAGATGCACTACTCCAAGGTTGAGTAGTGAATTTGCAGTTTGGAAGTCTATTCTAGTGTTTCACACTGTGAAACGAAACTCACTTGTTATTATTATTATTATTATTATTATTATTATTATTATTATTATTATTATTATTATTATTATTATTATTATTATTATTATTATTATTATTATTATTATTATTATTTACATTTTGTGCGTTGGAACTGCAACTATTTCTTTCTGTGTCGGGGAGGATTATTTTGTGCTCTCCTCAAAGTGGACTAGAACTGCATTTCTCAAACATTTTTTTCAAATCATATTTTCACTAGTTAGAATGTTTTATGAAACGCAATACTCTTTTGACTTTCGAAAGCAATTTTTTCATCATTTGACCATATCTGCACACATTAATAACAATATACAGTACGTTTATTTTTTTAAAAAAATAATAATAATCGAATATCCCTTAATTTTGTTTTTGTATTAATAAATTCATATTCGTTTCATTTAATAATTTAGCCGTGTTTGTAGGTTTTTTCTGGGTTCTCCTGTTCTCTCCCACTTTCTTCATTTCATCATTTCATTTATTTCTCATCATCACAGTTTGCTTTAGTCTAGTCGACATAACGATGGGGGGAAAATTAAATACTTCATTTCATCTATATTTGAATAGCGGGGTCTGTGAACAAGAAACTTCAGATCCAAATTGATAGTGGCTACGATTCTGACTCTTAATCCTTTAACCACCAGAACGATCTCGATCAAAGTTTTGACGTTGATGCAGTTCTGACTTGGGTGTGTTTTAGCTATTCACTTTGAGGAATTTAGGGTTGGGGAGGAATGGGAGTTATACAAAAATAAATAAAACTTAATAACACTTGAACCAAACGACCATCCTCGATCAATTTTGAAAATAGATGACTTTCGTGCCTAACATGGATTTCACCGTTTCACATTGACGAAACAACGTTGGAGTTGGGGAGGAGGGGAGATATACATAAATCAATAAATATAAAAATACAAGTGACCATGTTTGTGAGTGAAGAACTCTTGAACCACCTGATCGATCTCAATCAAATTTTCAACATAGATAAGGTTTGGACCTGGAATGTTTTCATCATTTTAGTTTGACGACACGATGTAGAGGAGGGGAAGTGGGGCATAGAAGTAAAAAAATAAAAATAAAGTAACTGTATTTGTGACTTCATCACGCTTAATCAAATTATCAACATAGATGAGATTCTGACCTAGGGTGGTTTTCATCATATCCATTTGAAGATAGAGGAGAGGAGGGGATAGATATTTAAAAATAAATAAAACTTAGTAACTCTTGAATCGCCTGACCGATCTCGACCAAATTTTCAACATACATGTCAATCGGGCCTGGGATAATTTTTATGTTGCGTGCCCCGCAACATGGGATAGTGATGAGCAAATGCAAAACCAAGGCCAAGACCCGGGGGATCTTGGTCTTGAACAACCAGTCCTGGTCTTGGTCTTGCACTGAAATCTTTGGTCTTGGTCTTGGTGTTGGTCTTGTTCTTGCTTGCAAGATTCTTGCTTTTAAAAATTGTTATGCATTTCATAGGTAAATGTTACTCTCGATATAAGGGATAATAAATTTTACAATGTGCCAGTAGTAACAGAAATACAACGTAGGAGAGAAAAGAAGGATTTTAGATGTAATTAAAAGCAGGTAGAGGAACAATTTCGGACATTTGCTGAGGAAAAACTGTTTTATGAGAGACCTGCTAGAGTGCATGATGGAAGGAAATAGAGGGAGGGGACGAAGGAGACTGTAGTTGAAGGAATGTATGAAAACAGAAAATTGCAACGTCAAGACGAAGAGACTAGCTGAGAATCACCGTAAATCGAAGCTTCTCAGTTGCAGCAAGTGACCTGCCAATAATGGCGGAATAACTATGATGATGATGAATATGATATGTTTAACAATATTGGCCAAAAAAGAGAGATAATAATGATTATAATGAAACCTTTTAATATTTTAGAATAATTTGAGTGAAACTGAAGACTAATCAATTGTCTATATCTTTTGTGTAAACTGAATTTATATAAATAATTTTGACCTATATTAGAAATACAAAATAACGGCATCAAACTCCAAGTTATTTGAAATAATTTTACAAAATCGCTTTCATTTGTGAATATGGATTATTTATTGTTGTATAATGTTATATCGTTTAATTCTCCTGTACCGTATACCTAAGGAGTCTAAAAATTATATATAACGTATAACGTATATATAACGTTCAACGTATAAATACCCACTCATGAAATCAAACTTAGGCTCACATGCACTAAGTGTTTGTCAATTTCGTGAAAATTTTATTTCTGAGATTAATTTTGTGCGCACACATTAAAGATTTCAAATGGATGCTTGAGTCTCGGAGCCAAGACCATACCCTTCTAGTCGGCATCTATGGTGTAAGGAAAATACCGATGTTTAATACTGAAGACAAGAAATTAAAGTGAAATGTGCACAAGTAATTATATTTTCTTTTTCCTTTTTACATTCTATAAAACATCAAGTAGTAATTGTACTTGTGCAAGACCCCTGCGCAAGAATCTTAGTCTTGGATTTACAGGTATGGTCTTGGTCTTGGTCTTAGTCTTGCATCGAGATATCTGGTCTTGGTCTTGGTCTTGGTTTTGCATGCAAGACTTGCACAATATGTAAGACCAACTCTCTTGCGCTCATCACTACTGGGGAGGAGAGAGGGATATATAAAAATCACCGAAAATGACCAATATCAAAGAGCCCCTAATTAATAGTTAAAAACGAAAACATAATACTATTTTTCCTTAATTTTACCCAGCGAAATTGGGTGCGCCTTAGATTCGAGTACGTCTTAAATTCGAGTAATTCTCGAGAAATCGTTAAATAAAGATATTAATAATGTGTTATTAAGGCTACTTTTCTAGTCATAAATATTTTTTAATTTTGTATCATATTCAATCATTCACACAACAATGGTTTCCTGCGCTTGTGGATCTGCTGGTTTCCTTTAATAATTGAAAACAAACAGGAATATTTTATAGAGTAGAGTCATAAAGTTTATAAAACGTCAGTCCTGAAGGAGAAGATAAATTACGGTTGCGTATGTAATTTTCAAATTATGTTTGAGATTCTCAGCTGTAGTGTCTGATACGAAATTTGTTTGAATTTCATCTTTTCTTTCTTTTTTGGAACAATGTTCATTTCTAAGAGCACGAGAAGGGTAGCTATCGAGCATCACTTTTGATTCGCTGAGTACAGTTTGCGAAAATGAAAATGAAATAAAATCTTTGAGTTTTAAGTCCCACGATTATGCCGGTTAGGCTAAAGGAGACGGTGATGATGAGTAATGAATGAAATGGTGAAATGAAGAAAGTGGGTGGGAACGGGAGAACCCCGAGGAAACCCACGCACACGGTGTTTGTACACCACAAAGTTCACTTGGCAGGGGCTGGGATCAAACCCGGGACTCCAAGCACCAGAGGTGAACGCTCTACCACTGAGCCACCGCGGCCACAATACAGTTTGCGAGATACTGGGCTTGAGTATATGCCTATTTACTGAAAGCAAAGAGACTAAAAGATTTGTTACATAATATTGAATATAGTCGTATATTCCTTGTATATCGAAAGTCGTTTCCATGTTCATCTTGAAAAACAAAATATATATAAATGATCCTTGATGCACTGCACTATAATTGATTTGCATATATGGAAGACCCGGGTGAAATCCTGGATTTAATACATTCATTTCGCGGATTGCCCATGTATGTATGTATGTGTGTGTGTGTGGTGGCGGGGAAAATATTTTATTGTTGTTACACAAAGAATATAAACTAGAAGCAAATGAGCCACAAATAAACGAAGATAGGAATTAGGATTACCATGATATTGTATTTGAAGTCTAAACATGAATGCGGAGTGGATATTTATCTGGAGAGGGATAATGTTTCCAAAAGAATATAACTATATATTATAAAATAGATTATGTTATTATATTTATGGCATATACCTCATATAACATTTACGACTACACTATGAGACAGTGGTATAAAAAATCCTACGTATAGTCGAATTTTATATTTAAACGATATGTACGTAAACATTTTCGTTACCATATCAGTCAGTGTTACTAGCATGTATTGAAAACCATTAGAGTATTGTTCATGTAATACTAGTGCAACGAAAAGTTTAAAGAAAGTTGCACGGTGTCTCAGTAGTAAGGTACTTATCTCTGAAGTATGGAATTCATGACTCGATCCCAGGCCAATTAACTTTGTGGTGGACAATATTTTCTTGGATTTTCTCGGAGTACTCTCGTTTTATCTAACATTGTTTTTCAATTAATTCCTCCATTATCATTCACTTGTCTTAATCATTGTCTGCGTTAGTCTAGGATCATAACCCTGGGACGTTAAACTGGAAGATATCATTTTTTTATAATTTTAGAATTAGTTAAAGTAACTGCCTTAATAATGCGAGATCAATGCACATGTTTCAAACTTGAGAAACAGTTGAAGTGAAATTCTTATATATTTTTCTCTTAGTTATTGATATACTCAAAATAAAATCCTGATTTCGAAAACAAAATATATTTTGAAAATTTTAATCAGTATGTTATTGCTCATATGTAGAACATTATACACATCTATAAAGTATTTAACAGTGAATTATTTACCACCTGTGCTTTAAAACCTTAAGTCAACAATTTACATACAAAACTTAGTTGGTAAGCCTAATTGGGACGAAGATACCTCGAAGGTTCAAAACGACCTTTTTGGATATTCATTTGGGGACGAAGAGACTATTTTTCGAGGACGAAGAGACCTTACGGGGACAAAGAGGCCACTTGTGCCTTCTGGCGAAAATTGCAAGAGGTCGGTATATCACAAAATTGAGACCTAGAGACCTGTTCAAAATATCTATCTATCTGTCTACATATATATATATATATATATATATATATATATATATATATATATATATATATATATATATATATATCCTTTCGTTGGTTCTAATAAAATTGCTGATTTGTAATGTGTTTCAAGTGTTTACTCCATTTCACATTTAGATACTTAAATTCTTAGTAAAATTAGGTATTAAAAATGCAAATAGGTTGGCTGGAATATTTTTATTTCTTGTTATAAGGTTTACAAAATAATATGGTTTTATGGTATTTCCAAAACATGATACATTGTTTCAAAACTAGTTTCAATTACGAATATAGGTATATTTTCAGCTAATGAAGACCTGCAATAGAATAAAAAAAGCAGCATGTAAATTTTAATTGCATGTTGTATCATTCTGATAAATTTAATTATAACAAACAATGATATTTACGCATTATAATAAACTAATGTTTACACTAGAACCATGTATATTTATGAATACATTTTAGAGAAATTCTTATGTGTGACAAATGAAGTTAGTGTTTTATATTTCAACATTGCAGGGTAAACCTTAGTATTTACTAGTCTCTAGAGAACTGAAAATTATTACCAGAAATTTTGAATTTAGTGAAATAGCTTTCTACGACATAATTTAAAGTTTAAATTATGTTATTTAAATTAGAAAGAAAAACTATGATTTTGCACGTTTGTTTGTTTGGTGAATATCTGTTTTCCTTTCTTGTTATCCATTTTATATATACCAATAGTCCTCAAAGAAGGCCATGCTACGGTAATTTACAAGTTGGGGTGTTGGAATAATGTACAGTCTTTCATCAATGTCACCCTCTGTACTGACATCCTGGTTGAATATAACTGTTACCTCTAAAGTTTAATTTGCTGTATTTGGTCTATAGTTATGTTTTCGAACTAACGGGGGGTTGAGATTTGGCATGGGTATAGAAAGAAGTTAATTCAGTTATCTATATATAGAGTTGATTGCTTTTTCGTCTTAAAACAACCAAGTTATAAATCTAGTTACTTTTATTACAATTATAATGAGACTTTGTTGTCATTTTTGACATATATCACTGTGTTTTATGATTATTGAGGACTCGACATACCTGGTAGGTCTATTATGCTTATTTTACTTGATAATGTTAGCCTACTGTCTATACAGTATCTTGTAAGGTTAACTTACTTAGCTATGACGGTCTGTGCCGATTGGACTAATCTGATTTCCACATATTCTCACATTTTGTCTACAATGAGGTACACTATGTGACCAAAGTATAATGCAACCCCAAAACATACCTTTTTCATATCTGGTGCATTGTGCTGCCGCCTACTACGAGGTACTCATTATCAACGACATCAGCAGTCACTATACATCCTGAGAAAGCGGAATGGGGCGCTCCGCGGAACGCACGGACTTCGAACTTGGTCAGGTGATCGGATGTCTTGTGTCAGAAGTCTGCACGCGAGATTTCCACATTCCTAAACATCCCTAGGTGCACTGTGTCTGATGTGATAGTGAAGTGGAAACATGAAGGGACACCTACAGTACAA
Organism: Thermobia domestica; assembly: GCF_964235325.1. Taxonomy (NCBI): domain Eukaryota; kingdom Metazoa; phylum Arthropoda; class Insecta; order Zygentoma; family Lepismatidae; genus Thermobia; species Thermobia domestica. The sequence continues at coordinate 74,160,732 of NC_137457.1, read as the reverse complement.
AAGCGTAAAGGCTTAGTGGTCTGTTGGCGACAGAGAAAGCCGACAGTTGAAGAGTGTCCTAAAGTGTTTGGGCAGATATCTATTCAGACCATTACACAGGAATTCCAAAGTGTATGAGGGTCCACCCCAAATATTATGACAGGCATGAGGTGATAAAACTTGGATTTCATGGTCGAGAGGCTACTCATAAGCTACACATCACGATGTTAAATGCCAAACGACGCCTCGCTTGGTGTAAGGAGCATAAACATTGGAAGATTTAACAGTGGAAAAACGTTGTGTGGAGTGACGATTCACGATATATAATGTGGCGATGAGATCGATGGCAGGGTGTGGGTATGGTGAATGCCGGTGAACGTCATCTGTCAGCGTGTGTAGTGCCAACAGTAAAATTAGGAGTTGATGATGTTATGCTGTGGACGTGTTTTTCATGGACGGGGCTTGCACCCTTGTTGATTTGCGTGACACTCTCACAGTACAGACATACCTTGATGTTTTAAGCACCTTCTTGCTTCCCGCTTTCGATGAACAAGTCAGGAATGGCGATTACATCTTTCAACAATATGGACCACCAGTTTATACTGCACAGACTGTGGCGAAGTGGTTACACGGCCATAATATCTTTCCTGTACAGAGTCTTAACTTGAATCCTATAGAACACCTTTGGGGTGTTTTGGAACGACGACTTGGTGCCAGGCCTCACCGACTTACATCGATATCTCTCCTCAGTTCAGCACTCCGTGAAGAATGGGCTGCCATTCCCCAAGAAACCTTCCAGCACCTGATTGAAAGTGTGTCTGCAAGAGTGGAAGATGTCATCAAGGCTAAGGGCGGGTCAACAAAATATTGAATTCCGGCAGTACCGACTGGAGGGCGCCACGAACTTGTAAGTCATTTTCAGCCAGGTGTTCGCATACTTTTGATCACATAGTGTATGATTCTTGTTTCCGCGGAAGGTATGTGAATTTTTACATTACACATCAAATCAGTGTAGATAGATGGATAAGGCATTTTATTTTTTGACCATCGAGGAGTAAGCATGTACCGTTTGTCCTTTTTTCTGTTTTGGATGGATTGTGGCCAGTGACCCTTCTTCTCGTAACCTGTAAGATGGATGCCTATGGCAATATACGTGTATTTTCGAGAAATATTATATTCATTGCTAGACTAAATACATACATATGTTTACATGCTCCCAAATTGTTCAGTTAAATCACTATAATTTTTGTTAGTGTAAAGAGAAGGAATGAGAAATATAATATTAAACGTTGTTGTTAATATTTGGCCTTTGGGATCGTAATTTTTGTTCCTGTTGACAGGTACCTTACTATGTGGTAAACAACTAACGTACATTATGGGTATATTGTTTTCAAATGTGGAAGTGTATTTCCATGGAAGATTTTTTTTAGGTAAGGGATTAGGTATAGGAAATTTCTTTAATCATCTATTTTGTTTATTTCAGTATACTTGGTTTCATATCAAACAAACTAACCCCAGCCATTAGAGGGTTACGCCCTCTCTTTGGCATAGGTTTCCAAACATGTTGATGGTGCTAGTACAGGTACAATAGATGGTCTAAGTGCAATGCAAAAATAACAACAGATTGAGAAAAGAAAAAAACGACATAAAATTAGTCTTGAATAACAAAACAATATAATGTAGTGCAAGATATCATACTAATGGTGAAAAATATACAAATATAATATAGTTAAAGGAGAAATGTAACTAGGTATGTGATATATATAAGCAGGTATGATAATGATATGAAGTGCATTGACGTCACAAACAAATTAGGAAAGATTAGTTGAGACACATGAGTGTTTGATCTTCTGTCTCGGGGCGACTCGAGACTGATGTAAGACGTGATGATAGCCCAATGTTAGTGATGAGTGAGAAACATGTACTAAAATGGAAAAATATGAGGTATATGATCTCTGATGACGTAAATATCAAATATTGCTCTCTCTGCGTCGTCCAAATTTGTTGTCTTAATATATAGTGTGGTGAGTATGTTGAGCGGTGAGTGCTGGTATCGATATGGAGCATCCGTAAGAGCATCAAGTCTTAAAGTGTCCAGATATAGTGGATGAGCATTTGTAATGCGTGACTGAATGTATCGTGTCCGGAGTGTAGCAAGATGATCGAAAATGGCTGGAAAGTCGATGTGTTCGTAGGTCATGTAATTTGGATATGGCAAACGAATCCGATATGCCAGGCGAATAACATGGCGTTCCATAACTGCTAACTTCTCGTAGAGTTTAGGGGAAGCGTGACACCAGGCAATGTGACCAAAAGTGAGAAGAGGTCGGAGAAAAACTTTGTATGTCTTTAGTAAGACATCCGCACTTAGTCCCCAAGTTGTGCCCGTAAGGCGGCGTAGAAGATTTAATCTAGTAGATGCTTTTTGAGCCAGTTTGTGAAAGTGACGTTTCCAGGTGAGTTTGGTATCAAATACCACACCTAGATACGTAGCAGAGGCGCTTGGTCGAAGAAAATGCCCGTCAACTGATATAGTAAGATTAGCAGGGTTTCGGCGTACTTTAGTTCTACGCTTAGGTGGAAGAAATACAAGAGCTTGCGTTTTCTCTGAATTGACAGTTAATTTCCACTTCCTGCACCAGGTGAGAAAATTACCGAGTGTCAGTTGTAGGCTTCTGCTGATCTGAAGCATAGTTTTCCCAAGCGATAAAAATGCTGTGTCGTCAGCATATTGGAAAATGTAGACATTAGGCGGTGGTCGAGGCATATCTGAGGCATATAAGATATATAATAATGGACTAAGTGCAGATCCCTGAGGTACGCCTGTGTGCGGAAAAATAGGTCTAGATAGGACATTTCCTATTGAAACATATGCTATTCGATTACTTAAAAAAGAGTAAATGAGACGAATGTAGCAAGTGGGTAATCGGAGTGACTGTAGTTTCCGCAGCAAGCCATATTGCCATACTTTATCAAAAGCTTTTTCTAAGTCCATAAGGACTAAACATGATGGAAAGGCTTTATTGTATTGATTGGTGAGAACAGTCGTAAGACGGAGCAGTTGGTCGCTAATAGAAAAGGCAGGCCTAAAACCTGCTTGATGTGTTGGTAACAGATCGTGTTCTTTAAGATAAACATGTAGTCTGTTGACGAGAATCTTTGCAAATAGCTTACTGAAGACAGAAGTTAACTGAATGGGCCTGTAAGAACTGACATCATGAATGGGGTTGTGCGGTTTATGAAACATACAGACTTTTGAGACTTTCCATTGTAACGGATAATATCCAGTGCTGAGAATGAAATTATAAATAGAAATTAATAAAGAAATAAAGAGAGGCGGGGATTCTTTCAGCATCCTATAAGATATGCTATATATTCCTGGAGCTGTTTCGTTTTCGTCGAAGAGCGGAATGTAATTCTGGAGCAGTAATTGGTGTGGTAAGTGGATGATTTAAGTCGATTTGATGTGTTACAGAGGGTTGTAGAGAAGGTACACTGGAAATATCAACACGTTCGCTCTGGCATGGAGACTCAGTTGGAGTGAATACTGCTTGTAGTTGATCTGCAAAAGCATTTGCTTTGTCTGTGTATGAAAGTAGTGGAACACTATTGAGATGGAGCGGATATGTTGTAACAGTATTCTTTCCAGTTAATTGATGAAATTTCTTCCAGTAGCGGGTAGGATGTGCTTCGTCTCTCAACTTATTGCAAGCACTAATCCAATGTCTCCGTTTATATGCAATAAGATAGTTTTTCACTGCTCGTTGCCATTGTCTATAGCAATGAAGATGTGCCTCGTTTCCAGTACGATAGTATTCTCGAATGTGCTGCCGTGCACGTTTTACAATGGCCAGATATTGAGGCGGTAACTTTGGTTTAGAGGGACAGATTTTGTCCGTAGGAATAGATGCTTCAGCATTAGAGGTTAAGGTATCTGTGAGTCGTGAGATAGTGTTATACAATTCAGATTCAGTAGTTGGTGCTGTAAGACCAGTAATATCGTTTTCAATGGTTGTCCTATACGTATTCCAATCTGCTTTATCGTAACGTTTGACGGTACGAAACACCGGAGTGTTGTTGCAGTAACGGCCTTTATTGATCGTTAGTTTTACTGGGCAGTGGTCGCTGCCTATTGTGTCAAGTACCTGGATATTACAATCGCCGACCAGATTAAGTGACGTAATTAAAACATCTGGCGTTGTTTGACTGCTTGGTCTGGTATGACTAGATAAGTCATGGATATGTAAATGTAGTTGTTGCGTTACGTAGTCGATAAATTGCTGTTTTTCTCGGACGTTGCGACTGTGAATATTGATATCAGCCATAATGATGATATTCCTAAAATTCTGGGCAATGTAATTGAAAAAATCAAATGGTATTTGGTGTCTCGGCCGGATATAGATTGTAGCAACGTTGATAACAATGGATGGATAGTAAACGGACAACAGAAGATGTTCTGGATGATTGCCAAAAGCCTGCGGATGATATTGTCGGAATGGTAATTTTGGTGAAAAACCTACTGCAACTCCACCTTGAGCTCTGGCGGCTGGTCTCATGTAATCATGTCGGTGAAGGTGATAACCCTTGATGCGAGCTGTGACATTAGGTTTGAGTGCAGTTTCATTGAGAGCAAAAATATCAATTTGTTCTTCCAGTAAGAGATGTTCTAAGAGAAGTTTGTGTTGCTGGAAAGATCGAATATTAATAAATAACAAATTCATAATTAGGATCAGAAGGTACATGGCTTTAAACGACGGTTTCAAGAGGCGCGATTTGAAAGTGAGCATACTGTCTTGAATATGTTCCATGCATATTGATGTTAAAGAAAGATTTTGCAGTGGCAGTTATGGTGCTAAGTATATGAACCGCGTTGAAATGGTAGCACGTTCTGAAGCACTATAGTGAAGTAACGAAGAAAATCTTCGATACTGAGTGGATGCAGAATAGATTGAGCTGGAGGTGTAGTTTTATCAGAACTTCGAATGGGTGCAGTAAACTCCGGACGAGTGGGTTCTGCCGGAGGCTTTGCCTTGCAGCGGTAGCTGTATGTGGGGTGCATCTCACCACATGTGGAACATTTTGGAGGTTGTTGTTGATTTTGGCACAACCTGGTTTCATGTTGGTTCCCACAATATCCGCATCGCGGTTGATTTGGACAGCTGTTTGTGAAATGAGAGTTGTAGGTCTGACATCTCTCGCACCGAAGAGGCACTGGCCCAGGAGTTTTAGAAGGCTCTACCCTATGGATTTTCTTATAAATAGGTGCACCGTGTGCCAGAAGATGATCGATAGCCTGCTGGTTTTGGGACAAAACACGCATCATATATGTTGGCCCATTATTGTTTTTAATGCGTATGCATTTGTCAATGTTAATGCCCTCTTGAATAAGCTCTTCGCGCACTTCGTCGTCCGTAAACTCTGGAAGAACACCACGAATGACAACAGACAACATCGGCTGATTTTTGGGTGGTGGTGGTTGTTTAGGCCTAGAATCAGACTTTTTTGCTAATTTTGCGTTTTTCCCGAAGATTTCATAAGATGCCTTGTTACGTAAATAGGTTCCAAAATTTGGATCTTTTGATTTTATAATGTATCCATTCCTAGTGTGGACTATTTGTTCTACCTTCGCACGTGGAACGTATTTAATGATCTGGAGAAAGATCATCTTTGGATGGGTGTACTTCGGGTCAAAGTCAGTTAATAGAAAATTGTAAACGGGATCTGGAGTCATGTTGAGAGGTTCGGATAATGATTCTGAAGGTTGCGATCCAGTATCCATTGGTTGGACGTTTGAAGATTGTGATCCACCGCGAAATCTCTTTGCAGACTGGACTGACTCAGTGGATGGATGTCTCTATTTAGATGTGCTCGCTACTGATTGACTTCCCCAGGAAAAGTGTCGAGTGCGACTGGTAGTTCCAGTGGATGTAGTTTGAACACGCGAAGTGTTTGAATTGGTAGAAAGAAAAGCTGGCAATCCTGTATGTCGACCGAGAACCGATTGTCCGTTAGTATTGCCAGAGTCCGCCATCGCAATGAAGTATCCTAGGGCCGAAGCCCAAATGAATGTGAAAATGAAAGAAAAGATGATGAATGAGATTCAAAAAGCAAGTTTGCCCTCCGAAAGTGAGTACTTCCGTCAACCCTCTAAGTGTTGTATGTGTGCTGTGCTCACAAATGCGTATGCAACACTTGGTCCTAGCTAGCACATTAACAGACACAAGAGAGGTTAGGGTCCTTGGTTCAGTTATGACCATGGAAGAGTGCATTAAATGTATTTACTTTAGAATTTACATCATCTTGTTACGACTGTTAGCTTAAATTACAGTGTTATGAAACACCCCTGCCTAATATGACTTCTGAAGAATTTCATCAGTAATCTGCTTGTGTATGGCAATTTTTTGACCATCGATCATCAGTTGTTACTTGAAAAAATAACTGGGTAACAGTATTGCCAACTAACTGAAAATGTGTGCGCCGTCATGCCCTGATTAGATAGAGTTTGCATTGCCTGATTAAACCAAAATGTTCAGTTAGTTGGTGAAACTGTTACAGAGTTATTATAAAAATAACTTTCTTTTTCTAGTGATTCCTATTTCTAGTTTAAGTTACTCCTTCTTCTATTTCTAGCTCAAGTTATTGATTCTTTTTTTTTTGTATTTCTAGTACAAGTTGCTAGTCAAGACATCATATCTAATAGGAACCAGTTCGTTATAATTTTAGATTTAGCCACTATTTATTAGATTTTTGAAGATCAGTGTACAAATACATAATCAGTCAGTTTTCTTCCTAGATATAAATCCAGCTAATTCCCTCATTGAGTCATTTACTAAAGAATTAATTTTAATGAAATATTCTCTCGCATATGTCTACTGTTTATTTTGATAACACTGTCAAACAATATTTTCAGTTGTATTCATATTACTGTTGACATACCACAAAAAATAAATTTGTTAAAAACTTTTTCGTTTATTGTAACTAAGAATACCCGAATACAAGGTTAACATTGAATTATGTTAATTTATCGTTTAGTATAATTTAAAAAATGAAGTCATTGTAAGAGACTAACAAGGGGCGTTGTGATCTGTCACAGAGAGATATTTATGAAAATATGTAACCTGACTGACTTTGGATCGCTAGGTTATCGTGTTGATAGCCCTCGGTGCGGAAATGCCTTTTTTATCCTCTATGTTTAATATATATACCAAGCAATAGCCGGGTGAGGCTTTGCCGAGTTACACCCTACGAACACGGGAAATAATGCAGAAAATGAAAAATGTGTGCATGTAACCTGACACCTACGGGAGTGGGATACATGACCAAGAACATGACAGTAGTGAAACAAGGCACTGTTTCCATCCCATAACAAACTTACAGTTTCTCAAATAGAATGTATAAAATTGTATGGTGTTAAAACAGCTTACATAAAAAGTGAAGAAAGTCAAAGTGATTATCAGTTTTGCCAAATAAGGCACATATGATGCTGTAAAGTTGTGAAATTAAGGGCTCTGTACAGGAAAAGAAACATATGCACAACAACAACAAGACTGCTGAATGAACAAATGTACAGTAGGTACTAAAGCACAGTATGCACAGCATAATGTGACTAACGAGATTGATACGTCACGTGAAGTGTGCAGATACGGCGAGGAATGACCGTATTTTGCTATTGTGCTATGTTAAAATATTTGGAGCTGCATATTACTGGTGACCTTAGTGCATTGTTTTTTATCTTTATCGTTGTCTCACATGCTAACGTTTTCTATACCATCGAATAACACCTATCAAATTTCATTAATCTTTGATAATTGATTCTGACGTAGTTCCTTGCCATAGCTCTTCTGTATTTTTTCCGGCCCTATGCCGTAGTTACTGTGGTTTGGAAAGCAAGCAGGATCTTATGCAGCGTTGCAACCCCAGGACAGTTGTTTTTTATAGCTCTGGTTTCGCGATATCAATTCCAGACAAACGAAATTGGAATTGCTGCTCTACAGGAAGATTTGTTGTTTAAATTTACGCATTGTGTCACGTTGAACTTCTTCTTTCTACGACCACTTTAACATGTGTTCTTTCTGGGTGAATCCTAATGAAGCTTATTCCCTAGCTCTGGTTACGCTATCTTCACTCTACTTTATATTTGTTCATTTCTTTAATTTGTTTCATTCTATAGATAGTTACTGAATGTAATATTTTACGTAGGAATACTTATGGAATATCGTTGCTTGATGTTTTACGTTAATAAGCTTTACAGTGGTTATTAAGGTATTTACAGTTAAAAGGTCAGTTGCAGTACACGTAGATCGAGAAAAGTTTAATAACACGTAATGCCAAACGGATTATGTAATTTACTAATTGCATAAAATTTCGAGGAAAGTAATACTTATGCACCAATCAGCATACAGAAAGTACGTGCGAAACGTATGCAACAAATATATAAGATTAAGAACGTCATTTTTCTTACTTTGATATCGAGATAAATTTTAAAAATATATTAGACTAACTATGTTTCGCATACCAAAAACATCAAAACATTATAATAGTAAACGTTTTTTTTTTTTTTTTTTTTGGTACGACGATTCAGCAACACATCTCATTTATTGATCCAGATTTTGATCTCGCACAAAGCAACTGCGCTACAAATTTCTTACATGCTTCATGTGTGCTCCACTAAACGACTTGATTTACGTTATGATCCTTTTTCTTCTATCGCCCTTGTTTCTCCGTGGCTAAGCGGTTAGCGTATGTGCCTTTGGCTTGGGAGGCCCGGGTTCTATTCCCGGCGGAAGCTCATATGGTTCGGATTCCACGTTGATCAGTGGATCCACTACTCATATAGCCTCGCTGCTGAACGGCACGTTAAACTCAAAATCAACTCAATTATATCTCCCTTTTGATAGATAATTTCCACGGTTGGTTGGATTTATATGGAGTTTAAAAGTATAGGAAATGTTAGAAATATTTGATTTAGTGTCTTCTTTTTTGTGAATACCAATTTCATTGTTGCTACTTTCACTGATGTAGAGAGCTGATTTCTAGGTTGAATTTCAAAATTCCTTCCTGGTCTACAGAAATTACCTTTTCAACAGAGTTTGTAGTTTTCTTAAGTTAAGCCTGGTTAATGACCTTACTTCTAATTTCTTTGTGTCAAGATAATATTGAACAGAGATATTACAAAATGTCTTTGTCAATAACCTTTCGTACTGTGGAAACCTCTTAAAATTTAGATCATATCAATAAAATTGAGATATTTTCAAACCTTAGTTTAAAGAGGCACGACAATAATTTTTATCATCGTTGTAAGGAATAAGAAGGCGAAAGGCGATAAGTATCAGCATATATTTCATATGTCATACTGGAACTAATGCTTTTATTAGATAGAGTGAAAATAAACATTAAGACCTAAATGAATTATAGTGATTACCAACCATGCTAATAATACTAAACCACTGATCTTTTGTACCTTGATTCGGCTTGATTCGGCAAAATGGGCCTGATTCAAAGGAAGCAATTTTGTATCTTTTAAGTGAGTATGAAGTCACTATAGAAAACGTTTTTCCAAAGTATGCAGAAAATGGAATTCAATTGAATAATTTCGTCAGATACTCGATATTTGTTTTGATATAACATTGAAGCAGATGGTAAAAGTGTGCCGAAAAAATATAAAATTACAGAAGAACATAGGTTTTAGAAAGGAGTATGAATAGCAACAGTGTACAGACGAATGGCATGTCTTTATAGAATTTTAGCTTCAAGTTTTTCGAGATGAGGCTTCCACGTAATACATTTGTCAAAGATAACATACAGGAATCTGAAATTTTTCTCAAATAGGAATGGAGAATCAAAGAGAGTTAAATCTAAACGTTCTGGATAAATCTGTTACAGTATTTGTGATGTTGAGCCGAAAAAGAGTCACTTGAGTCCTTGCTTGGATTTTCCTTGAAAATCCATTTCAGACACCATGAAATGAGTTCCCCAAAGCTGGTTGTAGACATAGATTAAAGAGGGTAACAGAGTTTTTCAACTCTAGGATAACAATATATGCTACAAATTATAGTGTGTATAGTGAAGTCTGAGGTTGAGGGATGTCGGATACAAAAAACAATAAATATTAGAAATTACAGAACTGATTATTGTTGTACATTGGCGCTAAGTTCAAAAGTGTGAGCTTCGGCTATTTTGATTTGAACGATGAAAAGCGTTTAATTGTAGAAATTTTAAAATTAATATTTGAAACGATTTAACAAACACATAGAAGTGTTTTATGACAGAAAGACATCTCTGGGCTATGTTGCAGTGACGTTGAAAAGCAGTTGTAATACATTCTGATATGATCGGAGCGGTTCGTTGATTGGTGAAATGAAGCTGCTAATTAAAATCATTTCGAAATATGATGCACTTAAATGTACAACAAAATTTTCGTAGGTCCAAACAATTATTTGACTCGTTTCAGAACTATTTCCTAGCTTTAGGCATTATTTTAGTTAGAGTATGTAAGAGTACTCAATAGATGCAACTGTTGTGATAGTGGAGCCTCTGGTTTGTTGCTGTTGTTCTCGTTTCAACTGGCTTACTATAAAATATTTTGATGTCCGAGCACGGAGAAAAAATCATAATCAAGTCGGCATGTAAATGCTGTTTTTACCAGGTTACGCGTGTCAGCACATTAAGTAATGTTGTTTCATCCGTATTACGTTCTACACCACCGTCCAGCGAAAGTTTGGTATTTTGGGACCACCATTTGAAATATAGAATTAACGTCATACCCATTCCGACGGTGGTACGTTACGTATATAATATTGTTACCACCTTTCTACGACTGTCCTCTCTTGGTCCTTTCTACCTTACGAGAGTAATAAGATGTCATATCATTATGTGAGAAGGAAAGAGAGGAAAGATGTTTTTAACAGGAAATCCAGACGTCGAACTCCAGACTTGGCATGGTGTTCCCATCTGCTCTTCTTTTATACATGAAATTACATTACTTAAGGAGCGCACCCGCGAAAATACGATGTATCCACACGAAAATCCTAGTCCTATTTTTCTCAGTGTGGTAATGAGGATGCGTTGAACTTTAGACATGGAATTATAGTGACAAGTTCTTGAAAATGGTCATTACCTTTACGTTATATTGCGCTGATGACTAAATAAAAGAAAAACAAATGTTTTAAAAATTACTTTAGAGATTTTTAAAATACTCTTCTTCTTGCATTGGTCATACTTGCAATGATCTATAAACCTAAGGGTAGCTTATTTCATTACCATTCAGGTGAAATATTATTTTCGTATTTATACCGAATTCAGGGTGTGGTAGATAGAACTAACCGACTGATCCCCTATCTTTGAAACGTGGGCAATATATCATACGACTTTGTAATTTTTCGATTGATATTACCTATGCCAATCCTACTAAAATATCCACATTTTTAACAACATAGCTACTGAATAATCGTTAAAGTAGGAAAATTACTCAGACCATACAAGGTGGTAGGTTTATTTTAACAAGCTAGCCCACCTCTGAAGAAGATCTGGTTAACATGGACATTCCCTATTTCAATATGGGTCATATTGATGCTTCATTTCGAACATGATAGGAAATGACAGAACTTGTATATATGTAAAAAAAAATCTCAAAACGTTATGTACTTCCGCAAGTCATTTGCGTACACTCTTTCAAATGTATATTAGACTTTCAAGTAGTATTATACCTAAAAAGTACCTTTACGTACCATTTCATTTTTATGTTTGTGATTTTTTCAAACAAAATAATATTCATAAATTCTAAAACGTTGTTTTTTGTTATTGCTTTATTGCTTTAAGATTTAGTTCACTGTCCAAATATCATACCAATTAACCAGACTGTATTTACAAAAAACACAAATGACCAAGAAGTACATCAGTGTTTAACAAATAAACGTGAAACTATCAGAAATTTTAATTTGTTTACAGTTTATATTTCTTTATTTATTCTTGTGCCAATAAAGATATTTTCGTGAGAATATTGTTTAACCTGATTTATATATGTAGATGTCACACTGTCAAAGTAAGTTAGATAAATAGAGTGAGCCAAGTCTACTTGCAACAATTGCCACTCATTGAAATGATGCGGAACTGTGAAAATAAACCAAACATGTACTTATGCGGACAGCAACAGCTTGATTGTTACTCTGACTAAGTATGGATAGCTGATCATCGTGCCGATAGTCACTCGATGTGGAGATGTCTTGTTTAACCTCTACGTATAATTTTTGAACCAAGCAATGGCCAGTTGAAGTTTTGCCGAATTACACCTCATAAACTCTGCGAAAAGGCAGAAAATGAAACACGTCTGGAGGTAACCGGGTTTCTACAGGAAATGACACGCGATCAAGTACACGGCAGTCGCATTACACGAGCAGTGTTGCCATCCCAACAGAAAGTTACACTTCTTTAAATAGAATTTATGCCATTTTATGGTATGAAAATAATTTCATATAACATGAAAGAAAATAATTAAAAGATGAGTTATCAAGGGTGCCAAATAAGAAACATATGATACTGTGAATTTGAAAAAGTGGTGAGTAAGTACAGAGGAAAGAACAAATATACAGTAGAGGAAAAATAGAGTAGACAGTGACTAATTGGCTTACAACAGGATTCACCGAAAAAGGACAAATGTTAAAGTAGTCGTAAAAAGAAGAAGTCCAACGTGACAAAATGCATACAGTTGAACAACAAATCCTCCTGTAGAGCAGCAACTCCAATTTCGTTTGTCTGGAATTGATATCTCGAACACAGAGCTATAAAAACGATTGTCCTGGGGTTGCAACGCTGCATAAGATTCTGCTTGCTTTCCAAACCACAGTAACTACGGCATAGGGCCGGAAAAAATACAGAAGAGCTATGGCAAGAAACTACGTCAGAATCAATTCTCAAAGATTAATGAAATTTGATAGGTGTTACTCGATGGTATAGAAAACGTTAGATTGTGAGATAACGATAAAGATAAAATACACTGCACTCTGGTTACCAGTAATATGCAGCTCAAAATATTTTAACATAGTACATTAGTACATAGAACAGAAACATTTTACAGCAAAATACGGTCATTCCTCGCCGTAACTGCACACTTCACGTGACGTATAAATCTCGTTAGTCACATTATGCTGTGCATACTGTGCTTTAGTACATTTGTTCATTCAGAAGTCTTGTTGTTGTTGTACATTTGTTTCTTTTCCTGTATAGAGCCCTTAATTTCACAACTTTACAGCATCATATGTGCCTTATTTGGCAAAACTGATAATCACTTTGACTTTCTTCACTTTTTATGTAAGCTGTTTTAACACCATACAATTTTATACATTCTATTTGAGAAACTGTAAGTTTGTTATGGGATGGAAACAGTGCCTTGTTTCACTACTGTCATGTTCTTGGTCATGTATCCCACTCCCGTAGGTGTCAGGTTACATGCACACATTTTTCATTTTCTGCATTATTTCCCGTGTTCGTAGGGTGTAACTCGGCAAAGCCTCACCCGGCTATTGCTTGGTATATATATTAAACATAGAGGATAAAAAAGGCATTTCCGCACCGAGGGCTATCAACACGATAACCTAGCGATCCAAAGTCAGTCAGGTTACATATTTTCATAAATATCTCTCTGTGACAGATCACAACGTCCCTTGTTAGTCTTTTACAATGACTTCATTTTTTAAATTATACTAAACGATAAATTAACATAATTCAATGTTAACCTTGTATACGGGTATTCTTAGTTACAATAAATGAAGATGTTTTTAACAAATTTATTTTTTGTGGTATGTCAACAGTAATATAAATACAACTGAAAATATTGTTTGACAGTGTTATCAAAATAAACAGTAGACATATGCGAGAGAATATTTCATTAAAATTATTTCTTAGTCAATGACTCAGATGAAGGAACTAACTGGATTTATATCTAGGAAGAAAACTGACTAATTATGTATCTGTACACTGATCTTCAAAAATCTAATACATAGTAGCTAAATCTAAAATTATAACGAACTGGTTCATATTAGATATGCTGCCTTGACTAGCAACTTGAACTACAAATAAAATTAGAAGATTAAGTAACTTGAGCTAGAAATAGAAATAAAAGAAGCAGTAACTTCAACTAGAACTGGGAATCACTAGGAAAAGAAATTGTTATTTTTATAATAACTCTGTAACAGTTTCAGCAACTAACTGAACATTTTGGTTTAATCAGGCAATGCAAACTCTATCTAATCAGGGCATGACGGCGCACACATTTTCAATTAGTTGGCAATACTGTTACCTAGTTATTTTTTCAAGTAACAACTGAAGATCGATGATCGAAAAATTGCAATAAACAATACTATTTATTGATGAAACTTCTTCAGAAGTCTTATTAAGCAGGGGTGTTTCATAACACTGTAATTTAAGCTAATAATCATTATAAGATGTTGTGAATTCTAAAGTAAATAACGGACCCTTGCGAGGAAATATTTGAAAACAAAGTACCCATTATATACGCAAATTGTTTAACACATAAAGAGGTACCTGTCAACACGAACAAAATTTACAATCCCAAAGGCCAAATATTAACACAGCGTTTAATACTATATTTCTCATCCCTTCTCTTTACACTAACAAATATTACAGTGATTAACTGAACAAAGGGGAAGCATATAAACAGATGTGTGAATTTAGTCTGGCAATGAATAGAATTTTCACCAAAATTCTATTTTTTTTATTTTATACTTTGTTTTTGCGACACAATTAATTTCCTTCTCTTTTCTTGAACTGTTTTCTCTCCACGGAATAGGACAAAAGAGTCTCTCATCGTTCACTCATATATATTTAAAATGTTTTAAATTGCAAATATTTTAATTAGCGACAAATATTTTATTGATTTCCTGAACTATAAAGTTATGATAGTCGTATATTTCCTACTTAGATTCTCAGTGTTTCTTCCTTATTTATATGCAAAGACTATATTCTAAAGCTGTTTGGTGATGAATCGATTGAATTCTTCAATCATTTATAGAAATATTTCATACCAGATGTCTGAACGGCAGATCGTCTCTAACCATAACGTTCAGTAAGTTTTTGTCTGAACTTTCCCACAAAAAAGTTTTCACAATATCTTGTGCGTCGTAGCCAGTGAACTGAAAATTAACGTAAATTCTTTTAACATACAATTTGCATATAACCTGTTTGCATTATGGAATGAATTGCCAACTTTGACCAGCCGGTCTTTGCAGCTCGTACCTCGATCTCTCAGCTCAAGGAGTTTTACTCCTTACCTTCAAAAACCACCTAGTACGTTGGTATTGTCATAACATTATGTAAAGGGGCTTACGCTAAAGACAGGTGAAGGTTCGTAACAATTGTGATTTCGTAGACTCACATTGCGTTTTCTTGCTATTAATATTTTCATTAACTTATTTATGATTTTCTTATTATTATTAATCACGACGTCGAAAATGTATTTTACATATATACCACCATATTGGAAGGGAAGTGTACTATCTCTTAAATCAGTAACAATTGCATCATTCTGTTTACGCTCATAGTGATATAATGAGGATTTATAAAGATACGCATATTACTTCCACCGTGCTATTTAATATTCCCCGTTATAATACGTAAAACTAGAGGAACAGTTTCGTCTACCAGTTGGGGTTCTTCTATATCGGTATAAATATATATGTTTGCGGATAGTGATTTTTGTAAATTAGGTGGGTCATGCGGGCGTGATGGATAAGTGTAATATTTTCTTTTTGTACACGATCAAAACTTAGAATTTGGGCTAGTTTGGGAGATAGATCTATTTCTATATTTTTTACCCAAACCTTTTCTTACTCTGGTAACCTGAACTATTTTCCGATGTTTTAACTTTCAGCTGTAAATTCAATATATTTCTTTTATGATTAATTTGAAAAAGAATATCGCCAACCTGATGATAATGACATGGCAAAATCGTAGTTATGGACCAGTCTTATTTATCAGTAAAACGATAATAAGTAGTATTAGTATATTTGGAAATATCCTGAAATGAAGATATATCATGTACTTCAACAAATGCTCTCTCCACACACCTTTCTCCAGCATAAGAGGAAAATATATTTTGATCCTATAACTAACAAAGTGTTTTGTGGAAAATATTCCATAGAACTGTTACTAGGAAGTGTGAGATAAAAAGTACATTGCTCCATATTTTAATTTAAATTATCTATTTTTCTTTTCTTCGTCCTCCTGCTTCTCTCCTTACCATCTGCCTCAGCAAACTGAATTTTTCTTTTTCTCTTACCTGATCTCTCTCATATCTGATTTAATTTAAATTGAGCTTATGTCTTTAAATGTCTTTTTGGTCCCTCCCACAGCGATTGTAAAGGTTCGTTAATAGGTCTATTATCATCCAGTACATCTCCGGCTATATTAATACTTGTATGTAACAGTTCTTTACCAACAGCTTTTGCACCTTGTTTCACTAATGGAAATACATTACAACTAATGGAAAATCTACCTAGAAAACTATAACATACAATTCGTGGAAGGGCGCACCACGATATACATTATAACAGCTACCAGCCTGATGAAAATAATATTGAAAATGAGGGTGATTCATTTTGCTATACTCAAATATTTTACTATTTTATAACATTGTATTTTTGTTGTAGTTGCTAAACACTCTTTAAATACGATACAGGAATCCATGAATTAGCTAATGCAGAAAACCGTGCCAAAGAACAAGCACATGTTTAACTTTCACCTCTAAAATATCATCTACTCAATAAGCACTAAGTTGGAACCTGTTCTAGTTCCTCTTTGTAAAACGAAACGTCAATCACTTCACTATTTAAATTCTCTAACACAAAGACAATTTTCCTATTTAGATTGCACGTGTTTCACTTTAAGTAATTACACGGTCTAATGTTCTTTGTAATCTTTTCCAAAATGGTGTTTTGCTTTAGTAATGCACACATCATCCCCTTTATATTTTGACTTATTTGATGCGATATTAATTACTCCACACTTGTTGAAACGTATAGTGGTTTATACTCGCGGGTGCGCTATATGTGGCCGAGAATTATATGGCTTTCCTAACTTGGAAAAGTGTCTATGTAACGTTAAATCTTCTTTGATGTAAAATTTATCCACATTCTTTGCCTAAGAGAACGATTAAAGCGTTCCACTTTACTTGCGATAATATTTTTTGTTTTGAAGAACAGAATACTTTGCTTTTCAAATACATCTGAAATGCTTTATTAACAAACACTGTTCCATTATTCGTTTGCACAAGTAGAGATTTAAATAAATGAAAACATTTTCTTAAATGAATTTATAATATCACCACTGGTTTTTGTAGGCACAGCCACGGTCCATGCATACCGGTTAAATATATCTAATAATTTTAAAATATACCTATACCCTTAATTATATTTTTGTATAATTTTCATATCGTTTAAATCAGCTTCACATTATTAAAAAGCTAATAAAAATGTAGTGAAGAAACGATAAGGAATATATAACACTGAATATATAACTATTTTTACTAATAAAATCGAAAATCGCTTTTTTACATTATAGCCCTTTTTCCCACTATATATATCCAAAAGATTATGATTGAGATTGCACTACAGACACTTTTCTCACACCACGAACGCACAAGCGGTACTAACACTTTGGGGTAACACTAGAGTAATTCCACGAAGTAGTTGTGTAACTGCTCTAAAATCCTGAAAGTTTGACGTTGATCTCCAGCCAATAAGTGTCCACAGATACAAAATAGAATTAAAATATTGGGGATGTATGTAGAACTGGTACGTAAACCCAGGACGACACTGATTAGGGCTAGCGGTTAGATAAGACTTTCTCCGGCCCTGGGCGTATGTCCCTTTACATAATGTTATGCCAAAGCCAACGTACGAGGTGGCTTTTGGAGATACGGAGTAAAACTTCTCGAGCTGAGATGTTAGAGGTACGAGCTGTCAAAGTCGGCAGACAGAGTGGTCAAAGTCGGCAGTTCATTCTAGAATGCAAACAGGTTATATGCAAATTGAATATTAAAAAAATTATGTTAATTATCAGTTCATTGGCCACTATGCACAAGACATTGTGAAAACTTTGTAGTGGGAATGTTCAGATAGATCTTAGTGAACCATATGGTTAGCGGCGGTCTGGCGTTCAGACATCTGGTAAGCAATATTTCCATAATTGATTGAAAAATACAATTAATTCATCTCCAAATAACTATAGAATATAGTCTTTGCATATAAATAAGTATGTAAAAAACACTGAGAATCCAAATCGGGAATATACGACTATCTTAACTTTATAATTAAGAAGATCGATAAGTTTTTGTCACTCATGAAAATATTCGCACCACAAAACATTTCAAATATATAAATGAGTGAATGATGAAAGACTCTTTTGTCCTATTGCGTGGGAAGAGAATCGTTCAATAAAAAGAGAAAAAAATAATTCTGTCGCAAAAATAAAGTATTAAGTAAAAATGATTACTGTTTCTTCCAAATATACACAATGTGTCCATAAAGCTTACTTCTATAACATGGTGACGCCAATATTTTATTTTGCGAAATAAAGGTCTTGCATTGCGCAAGCAAAATTCGGGGATTGTAGATAGTATTTGCACATCTTCTTGTTGCTCCTCTTTTTAATCATAACAACGCTAGGTAGTGTAATTGTCACTATAGGTTTGAGTAGGAGATCTAAATGCTTTTTATAACGTACCCATTTCTCTTTACCACACATGCTATTATTATTTAAAATATTTTTCATTTTTGCATCTTCATTAGGTATTGTCTGATAGTAATACAATTTGTCTTGTGCAATTAAAACAACTTTTTTCGTATGCTGCATATTTTTTAATTGAAGCACACACCTTGCAGATGAGGTGGAAGCAATGCAGTGACAAAACCACATCTTTGTACAATAATTCGTTTTTTTAATTTCATAGTGGATCTTTTTTCACTAAATACATAAGATTATTTTTATAGTTTCTTAATCTAATTTCTCTTTTTTATATATAACTGCACGTTTCCTTCCAATACTTTATATGAATACTCGCAAATCAAACGAATTAAATCGGGATCTCCATTCTTAAATATCGCTTTACGTTTTCAGGATTTGCTCTGGCTAAAACCTTCAGTAAGTGTGCATTTTCTTTACCATACATTTTATGCCTATTATGGTAAAACTAGTTATAAAAATATAACACTTTTGGGAGTATTGTATTAGTGGTACATTAACATAATTGGAGGAGTATGAATGGAAAATGTTTGTTCTAACACGATGCTCATCTGGGGTAATCTGTTTCAAGCCGAAAAATAAGTAAACATGAGGAACTTAATTTCCGTCTTGGTAGGCTTTCTGCAGAAATACCGTGTTACATGGATACAATTGACGTGCCAGGTAGTTAATTTCATCCTCATAACTGAGATTTTTAAAGCATACCAAATAACGACTATTTGACGGTATATCACGCATACCTCTTCCCTGTTGAAAAATATTTTGATGACCTTTTTCAAAAACATTAAAATGGAACTAAAATTTCGGTGGTGGCTACCTTTAGTTAAAAAGTATACAATCTGATACTCATGCATTAAATCATCAATTATAATAAGATGCCCACAATCGTACACTGAAAATTCATCTACATCTGGCAGCCTTTCTTTAAATGTACAACCTGAGGAGAAATTCATACAGAGGTTGCCACTCACCATAACACCGTGCTACATTTTTATTCCGGTTTTCAGCATTTCATTAAAAAAAAAATTGTATAACATATGTTTTTCCAAAACCCGTGGGCCTGGCTATAACACATTTAAATAGATGTTTAAACTCCATATTCTAGTGCATTATAAAATAATTCAGAATACAATAAAATATAATTATCATTACGATTTAATAATCTGAATACTTCCAGCGGAAATCGTTCAGATGATAGGACTAAAAAAATTCTTGAATGGTAGTAGTACTCTGTATCAGACATATTTGAGAATACTTCGTTAGATCTTTACATAGTTGAGAAGAGGTAAATATGGCCTACTCAATACAGTGGAGATGCAGTACAAATGGGGTCTTCTTTATGTATAAACAGAAAAATTTACCTGACCGTTACTATCATCATCTGATGAGAGAATAAAAATTGACCAATGATTTTAATTGTATCTTACAATAATACCTTACAAATGAGGTCTTCTTTATGTATAAACAGAAAAATTTACCTGACCGTTACTATCATCATCTGATGATAGAATAAAAATTGACTAATGATTTTAATTGTATCTTACAATAATACCTCATAGTTATCACTAATGGAAAATTGTAATTTGAAAATAGAATCTGCAGTAGTATTAAAATAGCTCTCAATATATAATTAATATGATAAAAAAGTAGATCACTCATCAGGTGGTAGACAAGTACGATCAACGTAATTACATAAAGTGTTAATCATAGAAAATTCTCCCACATCATCATGGTATGCTAGACCAACACATATTTTGATTTCATTGAAATAATAATAATGATTTAAAATTTGATTTTCCATTTTTCTCTACTTAATTGAAAACTATATTATCTGCAAATACTGCATTTACTCTAAACGTTTTTCTTTATATCCGCATGGAAAAGTGAGAGAGTTATCTATTAGTTTCTTTGATTGGAAGTAACCTGGTGAATTTTATGCTGATCCGGCTGAGTAATTAGTTTGTGATATTTACGTACAATGAGACAGCCAAGAAGGACGCTAATAGGTGTTTAATTTATCAAGACCACATCTTTCATTTGGTGAAGCTTAAGATAATTTAACGTTTTATTAGTGAGTGTGAAACCCTTAATTTTAGATGTCTTCTTCGTTTTATTGTTTACAATGTTTAGAATAAGCTCATCTAGTAAATTCAAGTAACAGAATAACTCGAGACACGCGTGTGTCTGGTGTATCTGGCAGTTAATACGTTAATATCTTTCGCTGGAGTAACGATGCTATCATTAACACGCAAACTGTATAGCCAATTGGAATACACAGTTTTACTTCAATATTTTAATTCGTTAATTTATCGAAGTAGTCTTCGGGATCATTAATGATAGTGATTTTCTCCATTTTTCCTCTTAGTGAACTTACGCAACAGACAGTTTACACCCAGCATTGAAATACGTGGCTTAGGTTTCTTACGCATTATCCTATTTCTGTCTTAGTTGATGCCCTCTTTTACATAATATTCGAGTATGAACTTGTAATTTTCTTCTTTGGTGTCACATCCTGCAGGCCAGGCGTTAAACTCAGTCTTGATATTCATAAACAGTTTAATGTAATCCTTAAAAAGATTGCCCTCTCTCTTTCCTGCGTCATATCTTACGACCTCACAGCTCTATACTTCATGTTTTTTCTAACACTCTGAATCCTTTTATCACGCCACCAGCACCTTCAACCCATACACCGGACAAAGCTCTCCCCTCATCCTAATAAGTGTAATCTTCTTCATTCGGAGTGTTCGCACATGCTCGTCATAGAGGAAATGATAACTTTCTACAACTCCGATACAACAATATGAGTTGATACAGACTTATGGCGTTAATACCGCAAATTTTATTATCCCTCGAAGTCCGAAATATCGGGGCATTCACTGTCAACGACATAAATTTTTACATGAGGGACGGGGTCTCTTCTCAGCTATAACAGTAAGGATAGGGGGAGGTTATGTCGGTATACATGATACTCTGGCTCTTTCATCTTTTGGAAGTTTCCTGGCGCAGAACATACATAGCATCCCACGAATGAATTGGAAATTTCTTAATCTTGTGATTTTTACAAATTTATTTACCATCAGATGTTCTTTGAGAAACATTCGCCACTGGCACTCCCATATTACATGTACCAACTACTCGTTGCTTAATTTATTAATTTTAATTATAGTATTATTATAATGCATATCAAAGGTAGTGTATGAGTTTTTATATATGGTGTTATAACGGTCTCTGGGTAACACAGACGCCGGCCTTGAAATAAGCACCCTTGGTACTCCTAAGTATGTTCTGCACAGTTATAACTTGCACTTTCTATCTATCACGCAACACAACCTCTGGTTCGTTACCATAATGCCGAAATTGTGTTTTTAGTCGGTCTGACTCGTAGAAGAGCCACTGAACAGAGCCGGCAGATCGGTTATTTTGTCATCTGTATCCACTGTGTAGGAAAATACCAATGGTGTTGATTGGAAAACATTTTTGCTGTACATTAAAATACAACGCAAGAAACTCTTATTCTTTCAAGAAACATGTTGAGGCCCGATATAAACTCCAATTCATTCATTCGTTTTAAGCACGCAATGCGGAGCACGTTCACGTCATTCACACAGTATTTAATTTATTGTTGTTTTAAAGTATAACCCATATTATTTAGTCTTTCTTCTTCTCATTATGCCATTTTTTAAATCTCTCCTTCCATTTATTTTTTTAAATTACTCACATCTTTATACTCTAAGGTCACGTAAGGCACCATGTTGTTCTTGATTGCTTGTGTGTTAAATAAATGAAGGAAATCCATTTCGAAACGGGCAATCGTTAATTTTACCAGAAGCCTTTGAAGAAAATGTAGCCTATCAAATAATTTTGAACATAAATATTCCATGGCTAAAATTTTAGGGCCACGTAAAATTATTCGAGGAGTACACTATTTCACAAGCATCATGGCGCGTAAAATAAAATCAATGTCATAACAATTCTCGCTGTGGGCTATGGCGACTATTTTGTTATTACCAGAACGCCAATATCGCAAATGATGTAGATACTACATACATTTTTTCATCAATTACATGTTCCCTAATACCGCATACACCACACCGTTCACATGACTTATTTTTACAATTGCAGCATATCTTTTGGCTTACTAACAGGTTAGGCTTATGCTTTAAAATAGCTTTGAATATTTCCCTATCTTTCCGGCACTAAATAATATAAAACACTAATAACTATTTTTGCAGAGTACGTATTCTGGTGCGTGAATATAACATAAATATCCCGATGGCATCATATTATGAAATCACCACAGACATGGTGATTTCGCCCTTTTACACCACGTATGCTTTAGAACATTAATTGCACACTTTCAAAATAGTCCATGATGAAGACTTACTAATATTGTTACATTGAGCTCTGTAAACGCATCTATTATATTCCTTACAATATATTACATTTATATGTAAGGGTGCATATTGGATTATTCCCGACCTGTCTTTAATGTGAAATTTCTTATGACTTTCTTCTCAATAGCATAAGCATGAAAATGCTACAGATAGGTTAGTAATAAGATTGTAATTTTTGTTAATTAGGTGACTGTGTACCTCGAAAAATTCATTTTTCGACAGACAAACCTTTATAAAACTAAATTTATACGGTTTTATATATGCTTGATTTTTTGATTAGAGTATTCCACCACGTTTCCCCAACTTAACACTATTCTTTTCATACATTTCAGAGACAATATTGTTGACATTTGATGCAAATATCCATATCTCTCTTTTTGTTACCTTTGTTTCCAAGAATTCCTATAGCCACTACCAGGGCTTGGCATAAACAATACTAATCAGGGTTTTTAATTACAACATACATCTGTTATGTTTTAAATACTTATTTGTATTAGTGAAATTCTGTTTTACCCGTCCCATACCAATTGGCATTTCAACGTTGTGAAAATAGACAACAAAATTGTATTTATATATCAAGGAATTGTCTGATTGTATTCCCTCTTCTAAAACACTCCATACATTACCAGCATTCACATTACTAACAACTCGAAATAGTAAAATGGTTTATCTCGGTGGCATTTGTTAATAGACGCTAGCAATGATGAGAAAGTACACAACTCATTACATACACTACCAAATTAGGTATTCAATTTTCTAGTCAGCCAGGGGGCTTTTCTCCCTCTGGGTAAGAAGTTCATTCGACTGTCATTAAGTTTTCATTATCCTTAAATTGCTTATAATGTTGACGTGATTCAGACTTCATTTAAATCTCTCAATTTTGTAACAACGATTAATAGCTAATGTTTTATGTTTTAACGATAACTGGGTCTCTTGCCACTGTAAGCCATGAGTACGAGGATTATTTCTACAAGCACATGTCAGATAGCAGAGCGTTTATTAATGTTAGCCGAATTATGCTGCATACTAACCAGCGAATCACCAGCAGAAAACAACAAACGCCACGCAAATCGGTTGTGCCTTCAGTGACGTTTCTCTGAGGGATAACAAGGTAGGTATATGCTTACATAGACAAAAAAGTAAAATTATTTGAAACGAGAGCTAATCTTGCATTTTCATTAACATTTTCGTTAACATCTCACCCTAAAACATAAAGATCAGCTGTCCTTATTCCAGTTGCAGAAAAAAGTTAAGCTTTCTTTGCTAGTGTTATTGTAATTTTTTAAAAAAAAATCCTTTCGCAGAAACGCTATCTCTCGTATATTGCCTGTGGACAGGTTACAACTATGGCTCTGAAATCCTCTGCCATGGCGTGGCATTGGAGCTCTTCATTTCCCATTCAGAGACAAATTTTTGTTAAGCAATCTATTTAAAAGTAATATATTATAACCTGGCCTAGCTTATAAATTATTACGGCTAGGAGCACAGTTTGAAACTACGTTGTCGGTTTAAACTTCTCATCTTACTATTTCTCCTTTTATCAATTGAGCTACAATTGTAAAAACGAAAGATTTCTGAATCAAAAGATATATAACAAGTGCAGATATGAATCAATTTCATCTATCAGCAAGCTTATGAGTCATTTTTCTGCCTGCATTGTACTGCCATTTTACGTATGATTTATAGTTACCTTTTGTACAAGTTCTGAATAAAAAGATATATATTAACTTCCGTAGTGAGGCAATGTCATCTATTAACAAAAGAATATCAATCACTTTTTTGCCAGTATTTCACTGCCATCTGTTGGTCTGTTTTATAATTATATTTGCCGTTGGAAAGGCTCTGAACAAAAAATATTTAATAAGTGTAATAATGAAACAATGCCATATAAGCACCCTGGACAAAAAAAATAGTGACCCTTGCTTTAGAGCAAGGCTGCATCGGCAAACAGTTACAGGTGGCGTATTGGTCGAATCACATGGCCAAACGTGCGTACACTGCCTCGAGACGATCAGAGGGCATTACTGTAGGGTGACAAAGAACCGATTGAAACGGTGTTTGTGCGGTAAGATGGGGAAGAGTGAGGACACGACGGAGTTGCAAAAAGGGGCAATTGTGTTTGGCCGTGCCTATGACCACACAGTGATGCAAGTTGACCGATTGGTTGGTGTTTCGCTGCAGGCTGTTCAAGTGTCTACAAGCGGTGGTTTAACACACGTGGTCATGAAACACGACGCCAGAACTGTGGTCGGGAAAAAAATCCTCACTGATCAGGCCGAAAGACAGGTTGCCAGGCTTGTGAATCGAAATCGCTTCGAAACCCGCGAGCAATTACTGCAATCCGTGAATGGAGGCCCAGTCATCTTGTCGACGAGAAAACATTGCGACGAGAACTGCATGCAATCAACATATCGAGTCGGGTACCTCGCAAAAAGACACTACCCATACATGCACATAAAGTTGATCGTCTGCAGTGGGCCAATAATCATCAAATATGTATAGTAGCAGACTGGCGCCGTGCCATATGGTTTGATGAATCACGATTTTGCCTGTATTCGAATGACTCCCGGCGTCGTGTCCACCAAAGGCCACATGAAGCATTTCATCCGCAGTGTGTGGAATGTCAGGTGCAGGCCGTAGGTAGGTCTGTCATGTTCAGGGACTGTCTTCCTACTATGGGGTGGGCCCAGTCATTGAGGTGTCCACGAACATGAAGCAGCACATTTAATTGAACATCTTGGACGAGCAGGTGTTGCCCTTCAGTCACTTTCTTCGCGATGACTTTGCTTTAGACACTCCCATTTTTCAAGACGACAGCAGCAGGATTCACAGAGCTGGCCCCATATCTCACCTGGTTTGAGGAACACTCAGGTACCCTACAACACCTCCAATGGCTCGCAAAATCACCGGACTCAACCCAATTGAGCATCTGTGAACCTGTTGGAACAGCGAGTGAAACGTTGACATCAGCATCCCGACGTTTGTTGGAATTGCGTGATCTTATCCTCCGTTAGTGGGTTCAGCTGAATGTGACGGTCATGCAGACCCTTCTAGACTCCTTTCCCGACCGCACGCATGCGGTTATCCAGGCCAGGGGCGGTACTACACGTTATTAACGTTAGTACCAGGGGGTTGACTAATTTTTTGTAATAAAGCTCTGCAGATCATTCTTTCTGACAGTATTTTACTATCATCTGCTGGTCTAATTTATAATTGCCTACACTCACAAAACGTTCGTTACATTTAATCTGTTTTTACGAACAAAATTTTGTAATTTTATATACAAAATAAAGTAATAGTATGCAATTTATCAATAAATGACATAAGAATCGAAATGACCATAAATGTCTTTTTCGGACATAATTTTTTGAGATTTCAAATTCCACACTACCAAACTAGTATTAAATCATATGGGCGGAACAAGAGTCTTAGGATCAAGTTGTGCAACTCGTTACACAAACAGGACTTTGACCCTAAATACTGAGAATGTCGAGAAATGTTTTTTTTATGTAACTCGATGCGCTGGTTACGAAAATGAGATTCCGAAATATTTCACTAGTTGACAAATAGTACCTTGAATACTTAATTTTCAAAATTTGGAACTCACATGCAGCCACTATTTTATTATTTTTCAATTCGACACCACCAAATTAATATCGAAGTCCTACACGCTAAGCACGAGGTTGGCGTTACAAACGTGTCGCATGTTGCTAAAAAGCACTTTGATTCCTAAATTTTGACAATTT
Organism: Thermobia domestica; assembly: GCF_964235325.1. Classification (NCBI taxonomy): domain Eukaryota; kingdom Metazoa; phylum Arthropoda; class Insecta; order Zygentoma; family Lepismatidae; genus Thermobia; species Thermobia domestica. The sequence goes on along the minus strand of NC_137457.1, from coordinate 74,133,860 downwards.
GGGAAAATATTTTTATGTAAGTCTGCGCTGATTACGAATCTGAAACCACAGAGTCGCTACTAGGTCATCTTTAAACATACGCATTTCTTACGTTCACAATCTTTTGAGATTTCGAATTCGACACCATCAAATTAATATCAACGTCATATATGCCGAGCAAGGACTTGAGGGTTTCACGTTTGTCACTCGTTGAGAAATAAGACTTTGACCCTAAATTTTGAAAATTTGGAAAAATTATTTTTATGTGACTCGTGCACTGATCACGAATCTGAAACCGTACGAGGTCATATTGATCGATAAAACGCAAAATTTTTTGACATGTCGAATTTCATGCTACCAAATTAATATTATTGTGCTTCACGCTGAGCACAAATTTGACTGTCCAAGATCTGTAACTCGTTCCCAAATATTACTTTGACCCCTGAATTTTGGCTGTCGAAAAGACATCGAATATACTTTTTATATCGTATTTGTGCTAGAATATATTTAATGTTAAATAGCTATTGGAAAAGAGAACGAGGTTTTGGGGGCTCGAAAATACGGTCCATGCGAAAATATAACATAGCCTCATAAAATCACTGCTTGCAAGGTTAAAAAGATCTAATGTTATATATATTTGTTCAAAACTAGTTCACTCTCTTTTATTAGCTCCTCAATGTTATATAGGGTCAGTGCTAGTATTCTGTTTGTGGTAGGTCGTAACCGGTACCGGGTATAAGTTTTATCTAATTTCAGGAATGTAAAAAGTAGTTGTAAAACACTGCGGTCAATGTCATATTCGTTCTGCTGTGTTCGTAAGCTCCTGTTATGTGTAATTGGAATTCTTTATTTTTATTCTCTGCTCTACTGTAATAAATAAGTGTGCCATAGTTGTCCGTAGTCTTAAATAGTGGTCATAAAAGTCTACATCCTTTCTGCTCTTGATAACGTTGAATAGACAGCTCCTGGAACCGAAACTGGTGTTGGAATATGTGTCGAAAGAAGTTCAGGAAAAGGTATCGGAACTGCAACATAATTCGGAAGAGTTTGCGCATACGCAGTAGTTCGTTTCGTCCAAATATCTTTCGTCCAAATGACATTTCGACCAGAGACATTTAGTCCAAAAACATTTGGTTCAGAGACATTTGGTCCAAGCAACAATTTGTCCAAAGGACATTTCATCCAAACCGCAATTGGTCCAATGGAGATTTCGTAGAAAAGACATTTTGTCCAAAGGACATTTCGTCCAGAAGACAATTGGTCCAAAAAAACATTTCGTCCAAAACACATTTGTTCAAACCACATTTCGTGCAAAAGACAATTGGTCCAAAGGACATTTCGTCAAGAAACAATTGGTCCAAGAGACATTTTCTCCAAAAGACATTTCGACCAGAAAACGTTTCGTCCAAGAATGTTTAGTTCAAAGCAAATTTCGTCCCAATGACATTTGGTCTGGTAACGCTTACGGATCCGAGGTTTATTTCCATTAGAAAAGAAAAATGTGATGCGTATAAAATTATGACTCAGTATCTTCCTATTTCAGAACGAAATATGAAATAGAGATTTATTCCACAATTTTCATTTCGATAGAACAAATACATGCTGACATATTCGGAGAAACGTACACGCATCAAAACAAAAATGGCAAACTTTCTTTGCTTTCATTAATAATTTTCACAAAAATACATTTGTAGTGTCGCAGAAATACAGTTCCATCTTCGTTGGTTACGGATTTTACCTCGTCCCGAAATGATAAACAACAATTTAACAGCAAACTCCTTCTTCATTTTAGGACAACATTGCCTCCACATGGTCATTTGAGCTCCTCTGTGGCTAAGTGGTAAAGGCGCGGGAGACCCGTGTTTGATTCCCGGCAGGATCCCATGTGGTTCGGATTCCACGTTAATCAGTAGTTCCACGTCTCCTATAGTCTTGCTGCTGAACGGGACGTTAAACTCAAATCAACTTATCAATTCAATATTCTACTGAGACTTGAGAGTTTGAGACTTTGCAATGGATATCATAAGTGTACTGTGTTTGACCGAGAAATTAATACGAAAGCCAAAGTATATAACGTATTTGCATAAGGAGTAATACTGAAATAAAAGTACAAGAAAAGTGAACAATTATGGTTAATCATATAACTCACTAATTATGTAGAAATATCTTCCGAATTTATCCACTATCAATAGTCTTCAAATACAAAGCGTTTAACCTGAAAAGATACCTTTATTCTACACGAAATGTTCCAACTTTCATCTTATATTTGTCAATCACTTATCGCAATGTTAAAGCCAAGAATGTGACTGTTTAAGGGTATTATTAACGCTAAAAATTATTTATTTCACATATGGTATTTTTCTAGTCTCAATAGGGATGATTCCATACCGGGACCAAGTACGTGAAGGAAACCTAAATATCGTATGAAAGCTCTTGTCATGAAAACTAAGAAACCATTTTCTAATCATGGGCAAACCTTCAACTTGACCCCATAAGGATCCGCTTTTTCTTGTGACCCTATGTAGGGCATATTCGACAGAATAATAGTGAATGTTTAGATGTATCACGCAAAAAATCCTGAGCCCATAATGTTTGTTTCTGCCTCATTGCTAGAACGTGATTTGGGTAAGAGTGATAATATCACTTTGCACCCTGACGCACCCATTTGGTCAGTGTTGCCAACGAACTGTAAATATAATGGAAGATGGTTTCCGTACCACCGGATATATATCCATGAAACGTAGCATAAACATTGTTGGTCATTAGAGGAAATATATTGTAGACATATTCCTCTCCCAAGTACTCCCGATTGTCAGTGTTGAAAGCCATTTTCTGTAAAAATTGGAAGGCGTAAACAGGTTCCCTACAATGTTTATACTCTAAACTTGGCAGAAAAATCACACGACATTATAGCAAAAAGACCTTGAGTATACCATCTCCTAACCAGCCTAGGTTGCCAGTGTTGCCAACTAAGCGCAAACATCATAACGTTGCGAATGGTGGTCCATTGAACGAACACAGAACAAATGTGACAGCTGCAGTATTGGTCAACGGAAAACATAGTTTAAATGACTGTCTCCGTCTCTCCCCAAAAAGTAGTTGGCAGTGTTGCCACCAGATGAGAACATTCAAGATTCTCACATTAGGTCGACTGCATTGACGGACATAATTAGGCTGCAACCCGTACCAGTTTGTAGTACGGTAGTATAAACCCAAATGTTTCATATTGTTAGAGTTCCCAACCACTCTAAAATACATTTTCTCGAAAGGTTGCCGGACAAAACTGCAGGTATAGAGACGGAACTTGAAATAAACTTCATTCGACAATACAGCAAACTTACTGTTGTTGATAATATTCCACAACAACCTGTCTGTCAGTATTGCTGACGCATTCAATATGAAAGTTCTGTAAGTAGCAGTGTACGATCTTGACGGTATTTTTATATTGTCTAATAATGTGACCAAGTGGCTAAACATATATCATGGAGCATGACTGTTGACCATGCTACGAATGTTACTGGTTAGAAGCTCGTATAGAAAGAAAGAATTGATTGAGACACGCATACATATGGCCATACGAGTCTCGTTATGACATGGTGAGGCAATCTTTCGAAAAAATGTATTTTTTAGTGGTTGAAAACACTGATAACCTAGGATGTTTGGGAGACGGTAATAGTTCATGTCTTTTTGCTATAGCGTCTTGTTATGTTTCTGCCAAGCTTGGTGTATTCCAAATTTCCTTTAAAAATAAGTAGCTATACAGTCATAATGTTATAGTCTCCTTTACTCTTCTAACAGTAACAAATCCCGGACCCCTGAGCGTTACCGGATCCGAATATCCTTTGAACGAAATGTGTTTTGAACTAAACATCCCTGGATGAAATATCCCTTCGACCAATTGACTTTTCAACGGAATGTCCTTTCGACCAAATGTCTTTGGACGAAATATTCTTTGAACCAATTGTCTTTGGATGAAATGTTTTTTGGACCAATTGCCCCTTAGGCGAAATGTCCTTTGGATTAATTTTCTTTTTGACGAAATGTCCTTTGGACGAATTGTTCCTTGGACAAAAAGTCTCTGGACTAAATGTCCTTTTGCTGAAATATCTTTGGACGTAAAGGGTCGTCACCTGAAAAAGATAACCAAGTACCTCTACCCTACTCTTGTGAACACAAAAGCTGTACGGTCATGCCTCTTATACCAACACTCTTAGCAAATCTGTACACTCTTTGCTCTGGTTACGTATACCACCGCGTAGCAGAGGGTCATCCTATTCTACATGAGATCTTTGACTAAATTCCAGCTTTAACGCGTTACCCACATTCACCGTTATTATACCTTAATATCCTTGAGCATGATCATGCTAGACACTCAGTATAAACCCTTTCGTTGTATTTATTATGACCACCGATTCATCAGCTGCACATAATTTCATTTTGGTAGACATCCTAACAGGGCTCCAAATATTTGAACCCATTCTACTGATGCCCATAGCAGAACGGTAGCACCTATGGTCGAAATTAAAATCAAATATCGTTGTGTTCTGTTAACACACTTAATTTTATCATGTACATTACATACAATGTTTATTTCATCTTCTTTATATGCCTAACAAGATAAAAGTATCAATAAATAAATCAATCATGTTCTCTATCGATCAATCAATGGTATTACTAATAAATGAATGCTCATGACCCCAGATAAATCATTAGCTTCTACGTCCTTCCCTTATTTGGATGGGAAAGAAATTACATATAAAATGCGTAGTATTTTATTTTTATATTTTCGATAAGCTTTTTTGTCTTTATATTAATTAAACATGCTTCGAATGTACATTCAGTAAAATTTCGTTCCGTTCCATAATATAATTGTATTAGTATTCAAATATAGGTAGTTTTAGGGAGTGCGACAGAAATAATTTTTGAATACTTTTAACCATTTGATATTACACATTTTTGAATATTTTGTTATTATAATATTAATGCTTTCTTGCTTTTGATATCATTTACACTAAATTATTTTAAGGAAGTGTATCAATCTTCTCATTCATGTAAAATATTCAGTAATACACTAAAATTTAATTTGTAACTGTCACATGATTTACAATGTCTATACGAACCATTAAGTGGTGTCTCTATTCACTATTTTACATTCTTACAACAATATTTTGCAATCATTAACCATCTTTTACTTATAGAATATTAACAAGTAATGATATATCTATTTAGTATTATTATTCAAACAAAATAAATGTTTTCAAACATATATTTTTACACACTGTTAATTTAACCATACACTATTATAAAACATTATAATTTATATAAAGTTTGGACTTACGTAATGGTACAGCTGAAAGCGGGAAAGAAATATATTTTAACTATTTACGTCTAATGCAAATTAGGAGCACACGCAGAATAATATTCTGAAACTTATGATTAAAAATCTAAAGCTGATATACAGCTTATATACAGCTTATATATTTTATAATATGACAATGTGTGAAATGTCGTCATCAATGTCAATTTCGAATATGAATCAGATCAATGAATCTAATCAAAAACTACCAATTTTACTTTGATGTTCACGTCAGTAGTTGTTCATAATAAGGTATACATAATCCAAGAAATGTACAATGACCATATTAAAAGTTACGTATAATTTCGACCAGTGAAAACTCCCCTGAATATCAAGAACGTTTACTTGACTAGTTAACTTTAGTAGTGCCAATCTTAAGGTGGTAGTTCTCTCAATTAAGCGAAAATAACAGTAATAACACTATCTTATTATTACAAACTTCTGATTATTCAGGATTAAGTAAGGTAAAGCACTTTACTATCAGGAATCATTTTTCGAACTACAAGCTTATATTACTAACTTCTCTATTAGCAGTGTATTATAAATATTACTATAATGTAAATTCTTTAATACTGAGTAAAGAGAGAAGACCCGAACTCCGAGCAGCATAGACGGGATCTCCAGATTTCAGAAAAAATATAAGTGGATTTTGGATCCCCAGTGTTCCACGAAAGCAGAGAGAAGGTTAGAAGTCACAGAGCTACAAAAGAAGACAGGCGATTTGGATTGCCAACCAATCTCCAAGAAAGCTAAGTGGAAAAAGAGTAAGCTTAGATTTCCGAACAAAGTAGAAGCTTTCTGATTGATTTCTTCTAATGCTCCGTAGCAAGCTAAAGAAAGGGTGAGCAGTCGCAGACTTATTTTTCTCGCTAAAAACTTCTTTGTTATATAGGTGGGGCGGTGACGCTATTTTTCCTTCGGCATCACGACTAATGGTGTCGGTGCTTTTGTTGTCTGCTGTTTACGTAATCCGTAGTAAGACGCACACGGTTTATTTTTTAAATAGTAGCAAATCCTTTTTGTTTCCAAACATAACCGTCCTGGATATTGCACCTTCCAGGCCACTTTAGAAGATAAGAAAAAATGTTAGATTTTCTTCATGGAGAAAAACAGTGAGAAACATTTTTTATTATTTAAAAATAGACATTAAAACTAACAGTAGTAGCACTAATGGTAGAGGAACAACTACTAAACAGTTAATTCTTTGACACTTGAACGATCTGTGAGTAACACACCTAGAAGGGGAGGCTGTTTAAGTTTTGGTGTAAATGTTAATACTCCTACACCTAAAATGGCAACCTTTAAATTAGATGGTGGTATATTGTTAGCATATGTAGCGATGCTATTAGTGAAATATACAGTGCAATAGAAGGATACGTGTGGAGTCGAGTCTTAGTAGCTTTGCGGTTTGTGCGGTCGACCGAATGAGATAATACAGTATAAGTGGATAATTTATAACATTGTGATAATAACTGCACTTCATTTTATTTACGTCTTGACTTGTTGGCTGTCATGCATAAGGTAGAATGGTAATGAAATATTGGCACGAATGATAAACTTAAAGCGAAAGAATATCCAAATACCAATTAACCTTATAAGAATTCAGATAGCAATTGGAATGACAGTTCGTGAAAATTCATTGGATAAATGGAGCTGTCTTAGTGTTTATAAAGAAACTTCCTTCGTATTCGAGTAGAGTATCCATGGAAGAAATAGTGGTACTTAAATTTTGAAAATTAAAAGTAAAATTAAAATTTTGATTTTCATGCAATTTGTATAATACTATAGAAAATTTCTCAGAAACTATATTGTGTAGATTCAAACTGCCAGTGATTATGCGTTGAAAGTGTTCGTATCTGAAGAAGTAGGACATGGATTTGTTAACTGCATTGGTGGCTAACATGTGTTTCCATTGTAGAGGAATCCGTACTAATTTTTAAGTAGTAAGAGTCCTGGATGAGAGCATAACTAGAATTCCTCATTTCATGAAAGAATAGACTTTAAGTAACATCTAGCAGTTTAACTTATAAAAATCAAATAGTATATGATATATGTTTCTTAAGAGAGTTGCTGAGCTTATTAGTATTATTAGAATGACAAACTGACAGATGAATCTCGTAAATTCCTTTATTAGTCCTGATGGCGCATAGACCCTTAACTACTATGCATGTTTTTTTCTCATTTTGTTACTACGAGAGACCCGCAAACCACTTATTACTTTTATTTTATTTTCTGCAATCTTTTTGTATTATTTTATGTTTATTAATTTTCAATTTATTTATTTTTTATTTTGTATACTATCTGGGTTTGATTATAAATGATTAGCAAAAAATATATTTTAATAAGGTTTGTGAATATAAGTATTGTTTGTTTTCAAGGAGTACATCAAAAGACACGGTACAATTTTTGATTCTTAATTACAGTGTTAAATTCGGTTTCCTTGGTAACATTTCGAACAAACTTTATAAGAACCCTCGACGCATAGGGAGACACTAAAATTTTACAAGAGTATCTCGTTTTACGTCTGATGCGAGGTGGAAGTAGGCACAGTAACCCTGAGCCTCTAGAGTGAAAAGCAACCTCATCTATGGTCACTTGTTGTAACTGAAGAATTCTGTGGATTCTCTAGGTAAGAGCCAGGGACGTACGCACGGGGGGGTCACAGGGGTCCGGACCCCCCCCGAAATTTTGAGTTTTTTAAAATTTAGCCTTTTTAGGGGCGATTTTAGGTATTTTAATATAAAATTCCTTCATATTTCGTTTGGACCCCCCCGAAATAAATTCCTGGGTACGCTACTTGTAAGAGCTTTACAATGTCCTCCTTTCTGTAGCAGGTTAACAAGGGTCTTCGCGACGCACTTCAAAAAAATTAATGGCTTTATAACATAAGCTTTGGAATAAAAGGCCTGTACAATGAAGCAGTTCTAATCAGGTATAGCAAGCAATTCCACAAAAATGATCAGTGACTATCTTCTTGACCTATTGCAACTATACAAAGGCGTCCTTCAATAGAATGAGTCTACACCTCCCATGGTCATGTTATAAAAGAACATTATATTTCTCCTTTCTGAGAATCAGGATCTGTACCACTCTGATGATGCAACGAAGAAACTACGATGACATCCATCGAATTCTTCGGCACATATAATACAAGCGTTATGTCTTCAGCACACCCGTAGATGAAACGATTTACTGGTCTTTCTCTGTGAGCCTGGAATGAGATTGTAACTTCTTTTTCTATTTATCTTTATTTAATTTTTCTACATATGTTAGGCCTCTTTTAGGCAAGTCGTTTACACCTTCAATTCAGCTGTAGCAATTGTCAACAGTAACATTTCTATTTGTTTGTGCAAATTGGAGCACTCTTTTTAGAAGTGGTTGGGTTGGTACTGAAAGTTTGCGTTGTTCACCACCATCGGTTCATATTTCAGAGACCCGAAAAGAGCAATGTCCACGAAACGCTACTAACTTCTCGACTGCACCACTATAAGTATCAAGAGTGTAACTGAGTTTACAGTCCTCAATAAAAGTGTTGAAAATGTTGGGTAATGGTGTGGTGCAGTCATCATTCTCAAAATGTGATGCTAAAGAAGAAACAAGAAACCTTCTTTTACTCATAGCAGATCTAAAACTATGTCCTTGTCATTGTCCACTCTCCAAAAAAGAATGACGAAATACAGAAGGAAGAGAATATTGTAATTATTATAGCCCCTTTCGGCTCAAATCTTCTGGTGCCGAAACCGAAGAGGCGCGTGTGAGCAAACAAAGAAATAAATCTGAAATTACCTCGTCAAGTTCCGTTCGTTGCATACAAACTATTCACACTCTCGTTCAAAGATTTAAAAATGTATGTTTATTATGGCGGACTTTGATCAGGCAATGGCGACTGCATTGAAACAAATGCTGAGTAAGAGAATTAGATCCGACATGTCTGTAGTTTGATGTGGAAAAGAAACAAACTTTTTGAAAAAAAGGTTTAAGAACAATTCTGTGATATTCAAAATCATTTTTTAAAATTTAATTATAAAAATCCATTTGATTTAATTATGCATTTGATTATAATATATTTGTTGAAGGTAGTTTTAAATTTTGTGTGTTAGAAAGAAATTAAAGGGAACTGAAACAGTATTATTTACTTTATTTGCCTATCCAAACGGAAGATGCTTTTTATTTTGTGTACCTGCTGTTGCATCAAGGAAACAAAGCTACTTTTCCTTTGTCCTCATAATGATGCTAAGCCGAACTGGTAGATGCGCTACCTTATACACACTGAGGGTCGTTCGCGAACCCAAGCTAATAAAGAAAAAAATCTTTAACATCTTTCTGTAGAAAAGGAAAAGTACCAAAGTCTACTGAAATTGAATAGAATCAATGTGAAAAATAATCCCAGCAAACTTATAAAACTCACATCTCCGTCAAGATGTTACCACATAAAAGTTATATAAAAATGTTGCACAGGATTGTAATTTGGACCAACAACACGAACCAAACGACAAGACTCCAAACGAAATTTAATTAAAATTTTAGATACAACTTGTAAAATTTAAAGAAATCATGCAGTTTGGAAAAACGACACTGGAGCATCGTAAATCGACGGGTACAAATAAAATAAAACCGAGTACGGAACAAATGATTCGACGAAAGAGAGAAAAAGGAGGAAATCAAAAACAGTTAGAGGCGTGTCCTAAAAGATCGGCAAGATGAGAATGCAAAATTTGGAGTTAGTCGAAAAAAGGGATTTGTAGTGTTTCGCATGCATTGAATGATACATAAAATTCACCTCACAGAACACATGAAATTATACCACACGTTAATAAAAGACAAAATAAGTGGCTACTTTAGAAAAAAGCGCTGTGTACTGTCTTAAGTCACACTAAACTGAAAAATTTATAAGTACATTTTCTTGAATTAACACTCTGAACTTAGAAAAACATTTAAGTATATACATGCATTTGTGTGTGGGTGATACATTTTCACGCATCTACATATATCAACAATCATTCTATACAATAAACGTCAACGGACTTGATTAACGAAACTTAATAAGAAGTCAAACAAACTTAAAAGTTGCTTGCACATTTTGCAGAAAGCACTTAGACTTGGGTGACCAAATGTCCCGTAAAAAGGGTATTGTCCAGTTTTTCACTCCTAGACTTCTGCTCAGCAGACGACAGTGCAATAGCCTGAAAGCTTTATGAATAGCCAATCAAACCTATGTTTGTTATCTGTTATAATTGCTGGATGATTGAGGCGCTAGCATCAGTACAGTCACGTTTTTCCGTGATTTGACCAAAATGTGTCCAACTCTCATATATACAAGGGGTACAAAAAAGTATAGAATTACAAACGTTGAGGTAAAAAAAATCTAGGATCTAAAAGGAAATCTAGTTGTAAGTGAAATAATGTTTAAAATTAAGAAAAACAAATAAAGGGAGTTGGAATCCAATGCTGATTATTTGTTACAAATTCTGGAGGTAACAGATTTGATCTCTCCAGCAACAAACTCGATAATTAGGGTAATATTATATTCGGTGAGAGTGAGTGAGACTTCAAATCAAATAGGATGTTTTGCAAGTCATTCTGTTGCAGTAAGTTTCAAGTTATAAGCTTAACACGTCAAGTTGGAGAGCACACTTTTAGCCACCACACTAATATTAACAAATCTTTCTGCTCAATTTGTGCTAATTTATGCTGCAGTTAACAAAATTTGTGTTACAATATTTACGGAATTAAGTGAAAAGGAAAGCTGGTCGCCAATATGATGTCAAGTTTACGACCACAATGTGAAAAACAATTCCTACTATAGAGATATTAACAAATTATTTTGTCCTCAATTTGTGCTGATTTGTACTGCAGTTATTAATATTTCCTGTTGCAATAATTACAGAATAAAGAAAAAAACAAAAGAGGTTGATCGCCAAACTGACGAACAGTTAGCTACCACATTGCGGAAAAACAATCCCAAACGCACTATACCAACAAATTATTTTGTGCTCGATTTGAACTAATATACCTGCTGATTTTAGAATGTGTTCTGCAATAGTTACATAATAAAATAGAAAAGAAAGCTGGTCGTCGAGTTAACGTAAAGTTACTGACTACATTGTGAAAAAAACTCTAATATACAGATATTAACAAAAAAATTTGCTCAATTTCTGCTGATTTCTGCTGCAATTATTAGAACTAATTGCTGCAATAATTACATAATAAAAAAACAGGCTGGTCACCAATATGACGTCAGGCAAGGAAGTGAAATACTAAAATGTTAGCGACCACCCATTCTACGCTTGAAAGAGAATATTAATGCTTGCGATAAAATTGTTTCTAGAGGGTTGCGTTCGTGCAGCACAAAGCGTAATTTGTGCTCGCACAGTTATCTAGATATAAGGCATTTATAAAAAGTAGAGAGAAAATTTAAAATTTAAGAGACCACCCTTTCTACACTTTAAAGATAAATTTAATGCTTGCTTTGGATTTGCCTTTTGTTGCTTTGGAATTGCCTCTCGTTCTTGTATTTGTGCAACACAAAGCATAATTTGTGCTCGCACCGTTATCTAGATATAAGGCATTAATAAAAAGTAGAGGGAACAATTAAACATTTCAGCAACCACCCTTTCTACATGTGAAAGTGCAAATTAATGCTAAAGGATTTGTCTGTGGATGCTTGTATTTGGCAACTCAAAACAGATTTTGTGCTCGCACAGTTAATCAGATATAAGACAAAAAGAAAAAAGCAGAAAGAAATATTAAATTTTCAACGACCAGCCTTTCTACATGTGAAAGAAAAAATAATGCTTGCTGTGGAATTGTCTCTACCCTTGTATTTGTGAAGCAGAGGGAATTTTTAAAATTTCAGCAACTGAACTTTGTACACTTAGTAGAAAGTTAATGTTTGCAATGGAATTGTCTCTCGATGCTTGTATTTATGCAGCACAAATCAGAATTTGTGCTCACAAAGTTAACCAGATATATGGCATTAATAAAAAGTAGAGAGAAATATTAAATTTTCACGACCACCCTTTCTACAGTTGAAAGAGAAAATTATTTTTTGCGATGGAGTTGGGTTTCGATGCTTGTATTTGTGCAGCAAAAAGCAAAATTTGTCTCGCACAGTTAACCAGATATAATGGATTAATAATAACTGAGGGGAATATTAAAATTTAAGAGACCAACTTTTCAACACTTTAAAGAGAAATTTAATGCTTGCTTTGAAATTGCTCTCGTTGATTGCATGTGTGAAACACAAAAGCAGAATTTTTGCTCGCACAGACACCCAGATGTAATGCATTTAAAAAAATTAGAGAGAAATATAATTTCAGCGACCTCCTTTCCTACACTTGAAAGAAAAAATTAATGTTTGCGATGGAATTGTCTCTCGTTGCTTGTATTTGTGCAGCACAAAGTAGAACTCGTGCTTGCACAGTTAATCAGATATAAGGAATTAATAAGAAGTAAAGGGAATAAGTTTAGAGTGCAAGTTAATAATTGTTATAAAGCTTAAGATCGTACTAAGGGGGCACCCACCCAATAAGTGGATGAACGTGGCTATAATTCTTGAAATAATTTTACTTTTTAAACTTAATTATTGAGTCTGGTTTCGTACAAGGCATACTTCGGCTAAATCTAATTAAAGGTGGGATTAACTGTTGCAGAAGGTGGTCGTAATTAGCAACAATTAGCAATATTTTACAGAAGGCTAGTATTTTAGGTGTCCTCTTACAAACCGGGTGCAGATTGACGTTAAGAGGTTTTCAGGAAAACACGTACCAAACTGTGTTAGCTGCCCATTAAAAAGCACTTATACTATCTAACCGAGTTAGGGCAGGAGCGCAGCAGAGGGCACTGACGGGAATGCATAGGTTAAGTGGAACAACACTAAAAAACCTATGGTAGGTGACCACTGAAAAACAATGATATCTAAAAGAGTCAGCGCCGGACCGCAACAGAGAGGATCATCTAAATTTATAAGTCTTGTGCAAATATACCAACTAAACTGTGCTAGATTTCCACTAGAAAAAAAACAAATGCCATCTAACCGAATCAGACAGGACGGCGGGGGAGAGCCATCACGGGAGTGATTAGGTTTGTACAAAAACAACGAATCATCCTGTACTATGTTACCGCTAAAAAGCCAGAATGCTATCTTACCGAGTGAGCGCAGAATGCAAGCAGGAAAACCTACACGCAGATTCGTCCGTAGGAACCAGACGTGTCGGCACTGGTGAAGGTATGTGTGAAAAGGGATTGTGAATTTACTGCTTTTGCAATACAAGTAAAACTTTTTTAAAAGTAATTTGCTTGTTACGTTTAAGTTTGTATTTGCATTACCGGATTCAGATTTACTTTAGAAGATTTTCAGCAAAACACGAACCAACTTGTATGAGGGGCCTACTAAGAAAGCTGATAGCTATCTAACCTAGTCAGCGCAGCAGTGAACCCTCAGTGAGATGCGTAGGTATTGTGCAAAAACACCAACTATCCTATACTACGTGACCACTACAAAAGATATTTGATATGTAACCGAGTCAGAACAGGTGTGCAGCACAGACTTCGCACGGGAGTCCATAATTTTTATGGTAAACAAGAGCCAAACTGAACTAGGTGGCGATGAAAAAGAACGAAAGCTATATTCCCTGTACTGTGGGAAAAGCAGCGGGAGGTTGAGCGTAAATGTATCCATAAGCAACAGACGTGTCAGCAATGGTGAAAATATGCTTAAACGGGGAAGTGGTAAAGTAATTTCTTTCACAATATAATTACACCTTTTGTTAAAGTCATTGTTTTTTATATTGAGGCGTACAGTTGCATTTCCCGGTGCAGGTTGACTTTAATTCGTTTTTATGCAAAAATACCAACCAACCTGAGTTAGGAACTGAAAAGCACGAATGCTATGCAAAAAAGTAAAAGCACGAGAGCTGCAGAGGGCCCTCACGGAAGTGCACAGGTCATGTACAAAATCACCGATCAAGTTGTGCTAGGTTGCTAATAAAAGGAACGAATGCTATTTAACAGAGCTCGGGCAGAAGGGCAGGAGAGGGCCTTCACATGAGTGCGTAGGTCTTGTGGAAAACAAGGAACCAACCTCTTCTTCCTTTTGTTAAAGTAATTAACTTCTTAGATTGAAGTTTTCAATTTCATTCCCCGGTGTAATTTAACTTCAAGGGTTTGCGACACGACTACATTCTGATTCCGGGTACTAACGCAGCAGATGACCCTCGCGGGGATGAGTAGGTCTTGTGCAAGCAACAACTAAGCTGTGCAACGTAGCCATTAAAAAGCATGATTTCCATCTAACCTAGTCAGAGCAGGAATGCAGTAGAAGTCCCCAAGGGAAGATACCTCCGTAGGTAACAGACGTGTCAGCAATGGTGAAAATATGTACACAACGGTTTGAATACCTAATTTAAACTACATAAGTTTTAGATACCGGTACTTCTTTAAAATTCTTTCATTTTCAACATTAAAATTTTAGATGTCACGTCAGCAGTTATTACAGCAACATACTACACACTCCAACCATTATAATGGGTAGTGGGATTGATATTTGCTTATTCCAGTTTGAGAAGACCAACTTATAATGTAATCAGGATCCGAACCTTGGATTTCCTTAAGAGTCTTCCTTAAAATATCATTCATTTAAACAAATTAATAGATTATAGTAAGGAACTGGTAACGAAACAAATAACACCACTTCCACGGTCCTAGGATTCGGGCGTTATAACAAACTAGAGGCATATGCCGCATACCCACCGTCGCTGATGCGTCAATTCAGAAATATGCTGCTCGCTGCCTGCAAAATAATACAAGGTGGGAGAGACATGCATAGTTAACACCAGACGAGGAGTGGGAGACGAAAGTAATGTTGCCCTCCACTGCTTAGAAATACCTTACATTTTGACGTAGGCTTCAAATAGTACACATTTTAACCACTAAAAAGAAAACATAAATTATCAAACACACCTTGTTATCATTTTCACTTTCAAGAAAAATAACAAAAATTATAGGCTAACACTATATTGATATTCACTTTCACTACACGAATTACATATGATTTAAAACAATGCTAACATTTGCAAATTATGAATAATATTTCATTCAAAGATAAACTGGCCCTTGTAAACGATTCCGGAACGACGTTTTGAACGCACACGAAATCGACAATTAACGGTTACGATGCTAAAAATTTACTAGTGCACTATTGAATAGTTGACTTCCATTGTCGGATAGCGACGAGTTTCATGTCCCATTCCTTGAGGTACCGTAGAAATTTACTGTGAGTTCGTTACATTAACGAGAAATATATATAAATGAATTTGCTTAGCAAATAATAACAATCTTTCTCTTACATTGCGAATAATAAGACTCTCTCTTTTTGAGAGTATTCGTAGAACACTATTGTTTGATTGGAAAGTACTAACACTCTCACTCTCACATGTCGAATGAATGATACTCTCTTGCGCGTCTCTTCATGCGTCACATCGTTGCCAGTTAGCGGCGCAAGAATACACTAACAAACTAAAATATAGTTCGTAGAAAACATTAAGTTTTTGCTTTATTATATTGTTAATAATATATAATAGATGATTCATAGGTTAATAGAAATCACATTAAAACACTAATAGTTCTAATAAATCGTATGATTGACGATTATTGATAGATTTTACATTATCACGTAAAAATTTTTCATCGTCATGAGGATTTGGTGCGTGGGCGGACAGCACGAGAGTAGCTAAATTCCTCTTCCTAATATAGGCTGACGGGAGAATGCAGGGCAGTCTGGAAAAGTGAGGCACCTTTTGGGTGACAAATTCCTGAGCATTGTTCTCCTACAAATGTTAACTGGTTGCGTTTCATTTCTAAGAATCGGAGTTGAGGAAATACGAGGGTTGGTTTAAAAGTTTATGCCTGCCCATATCGTTATACCATTCCCTCATTCTTGGTGTTCGGCCATTTTGCTTTCAGGCATTTATGTGTTCCTGAATATCTCAGCATATATTTCTTCTACCGAAATGGCAATTGTGAAATAAGTATCTATTTCAAATTTCCTTTAAAAATAAGTAGCTATACAGTCAGAATGTTATAGTCTCTTTTACTCTTCTAATTGTAACAAATCCCGGACCCCTGAGCGTAACCGGACCAGACTGTCCTTTGAACGAAATGTGTTTTCAACTAAACATCCCTGGATGAAATCTCCCTTCGACCAACTGTCTTTTGGACGAAATGTCCTTTCTGCCAAATGACTTTAGACGAAAAAATCTTTGAACCAATTGTCTTTGGATGAAATGTCATTTGGACCTATTGTCCTTTAGACGAAATGTCCTTTGGACCAATTTTCTTTTTGACAAAATATCCTTTGGACGAATTGTTCTTTGGACAAAATGTCTCCGGTCTAAATGTCCTTTTGCTGAAATATCTTTGGACGTAAAGGGTGGTCACCTGAAAAGGATAACCAAGTACCTCTACCCTACTCGTGTGAACACAAGACCTTTACGGTCCAACCTGTTATACCAACACATTTACCAAATCTGCACAGTCTTTTTCTCTCGATACGTACACCACCGTGTAGCAGAGGGTCATACGAGTTCTTTGACTAAATTCCAGCTCTAACGCGTTACGCACATTCACCGTTATATTACCTTAATATCCTTGAGCATGATCATGCTAGACGCTCAGTATAAACCCTTTGGTTGTATTTATTATCACCACAAATACATCAACTGCACATAATTTCATTTTTCTAGGCCTCCTAACAGGGCTCAAAATGTTTGAACCTACGGTGTATTCTACGGATGTCCATAGCAGAATGGTAGCACCTATGATCGCAATTAAAATCAAATAACCTTGTGTTCTGTTAACACACTTAATTTTATTATGTACATTACATACAATGTTCATTTCATCTTCTTTATATGCCTAACAAGATAAACGTATCAATATATAAATCAATCATGTTCTCTATCAATTAACAAATGGTGTTACTAATAAATGAATGCTCATGACCCCAGAGAAATCGTTAGCCTTTACGTCCTGCCCTTCTTTGCATGGGAAGCAATTACATATAAAATGCGTAGTATTTTATTTTTAATTTATGATAACGTTTTTTGTCTTTATATTAATTAAACATGTTTTGAATGTAGAGTCCGTAAACTTTCGTTCCATTCCATAATATAATTGTATTAGTACTCAAATATAGGTAGATTTAGGGAGTCTGACATAAATAATTTTTGAATACCTTAACCATTTGATATTAAACATTTTTGAATATTTTGATGGTATAATATTAATACGTTCTTGCTTTTGATATCATTTACGCTAAATCATTTTAAGGAAGTGTACCAATCTTCTCATTCATGTAACGTATTCAGTGGGACACTAAAATTTAATTTATAACTGTCAATGATTTACAATGTCTATACGAATCACTAAGTGGTGTCTCTATTCACTGTTTTACATACTTTTAGCAATATTTTGCAATCATTGACCATCTTTACTTATAGAATATTAACAAGTAATGATATATCTATTTAGTATTATTATTTAAACAAAATTAATGTTCTCAAACACAGACATTTACACACTGTTAATTTAACCATACACTATTAAAAATATTATAATTTATATAAAGTTTGGACTTACGGATTGGTTCAGCTGAAAGTTGGAAAGAAAACTATTATAACTATTTACGTCTAAAGTAAATAAGGAGCACACGCAGAAGAAAATTCTCAAACATATGATTAAAAATCTAAAGCTGATATACAGCTTATATATTTTATAATATAACAACGTGAAAAATGTAGTCATAAATGTCAATTTCGAATATGAATCAGATCAATGAATCAAATCAAAAATTGCCAATTTTACTTTGATGTTCGCGTCAGTAGTTGTTCATAATAAGGTATACATAATTCAAGAAATGTACAATGACCGTATTAAAAGTTACGTATCTATTCAAGCAGTGAAAACTCCCCTGAATAACAAGAAAGTTTACTTGACTAGTTAACTTTAGTAGTGCCAATCTTCAGGTGGTAGTTCTCACAATTAAGCAAAAATAACAGTAATAACACTATCTTATTATTATAAATTTCTGATTATTCAGGATTAAGTAAGGTAAAGTACTTTACTATCAGGAATCATTTTTCGAACTACAAGCTTATATTACTAACTTCTCTATTAGCAGTGTATTTCAAATATTACTATAATTTAAACTCTTTAATACTGAGTAAAGAGAGAAGACCCAAGCACCGAGCAGCATAGGCGGGATCTCCAGATTTCAGAAACAATATAAGTAAAGTGGATTTCGGATCCCGAATGTTCCTCGAAAGCAGAGAGAAGTATAGAAGCCACAGAGCTCCAAAGCAAGCCAGGCGGTTTGGATTGCCAACCAATCTCCAAGAAAGCTAAGTGGAAAGAGAGTAAGCGTAGACTTCCGAACAAAGTAGGAGCTTTCTGATTGATTTCTCCTAATGCTCCGAAGCAAGCTAAAGAAAGGGTGAGCAGTCGCAGACTTATTTTTCTCGCTAAAAATTTCTTTGTTATATAGGTGCTCAAAGTGGGGCGGTAACGCTATTGTTCCTTTGACATCACGACTAATGGTGTCGGTGCTTCTGTTTCTGCTGTTTACGTAATCCGTAGTACGACGCACACGGTTAATAATCTTAAATAGTAGCAAATGCTGTTTATTTCCAAACACAACCGTCCGGGATATTGAACATACTAGGTCACTTTAAAAGATAAGAAAAACATTTGATTTTCTTTAGGGAGAAAAACATTGAGGAACGTTTACTTTTTATTATTTAAAAATAGACACTAAAATTACAAGTCACTAAAACTAACGTAGAACTAAATGAAAACGGAAGAATATCTAAATGCCAATTAACCTTATAAGAATTCAGATAGCAGTTAGAATGACAGTTTGTGAAAATTCATTGGATAAATGTTCTTAGTGTTTATAAAGAAACTTCCTTCGTGTTCGAGTAGAGTATCCATGGAAGAAATAGTGGTACGTAAATTTTGAAAATGAAAAGTAAAATTAAAATTTGGATTTTCAGCCAATTGGCATAATGCTATAGAAAATTTCTCAGATGGGTAGATTCAAACTGTCAGTATTATGCGTTGAAAGTATTCGTATCTGAATAAGTAGGACATGCATTTGTTAACAGCATGGGCGGCTAACGTGTGTTTCCATTGTAGAGCAATCCGTACTAATTTTTAAGTAGTAAGAGTCCTGGATGAGGGCATAAGTAGAATTCCTCATTTCATGAAAGAATATGCTTTATGTGACATCTAGCAGTTAAACTTACAAAAATCAAATAGTATATGATATATGTTTCTTGAGAGAGTTGCTGAGCTTATTAGTATTATTTGAATGACAAACTGACAGATAAAGCTCGTAAATTCCTTTATTAGTCCTGATGGCCCATATAACCGTAAGTACTGTGGCGCATATATTTATTTGTGATTTTATTACTACGAGAGTTCCGCAAGCCACGTATTACATTTGTTTTATTTACTGCAAACTTTTTTTTTATTTTGTGTTTATTTATTTTCAATTTACTTTTTGTTTTTTAATTTCCTCTACTATCTGGTTTTGATTATAAATGATTCTTACAAAATATATTTTAATAGTGTTTGTGAATATAAGTATTGTTTGTTTTCAAGGAGTACATCAAAATACACGGTACAATTTTTGATTCCCAATTACAGTGTTAAATTCGGTTTCCTTGGAAACATTTCGAACAAACTTTATGAGAACCCTCGACGCATTTGGAGAGAACTACAATTGTAAAAGAGTATCGTGTTTTACGTCTGTTGCAAGGTGGGAGTAAGCACAGCAGCCTCTAGAGTGACCAAAGCAACCTCCTCTAGGGTCAGTTGTTGTACCTGAAGAATTCTATGTATTCTGTAGGTAAGTGCTTTACAATGTCATCCTTTCTGCAGCGGTCTTTCCATCTGAGGGTCCGTCCTCGCGACGCACTTCAAAAAGATTAATGGGCTTATAACATAAGCTTTGGATTATAACGCCTGTAATATGAAACAGTTGTAATCTGGTATATCAAGCAATTCCACAAAAATGATCAGTGACTATCTTCTTGACCTATTGCAACTATACAAAGGCGTCCTTCAATAGAATGAGTCTACACCTCCCATGGTCATGTTATAAAAGAACATTATATTTCTCCTTTCTGAGAATCAGGATCTGTACCACTCTGATGATGCAATGAAGAAACTACGATGACATCCATCGAATTCTTTGGCACATATAATACAAGCGTTATGTCTTCCGCACATCCGTAGATGAAACAATTTACTGGTGTTTCTCTGTGAGCCTGGAATGAGGATGTATCTTCTTTTGATACTTTTGATACTTTTCTGAAAGCGAAAAACTTTCTTTTCCTCACAAAAAGCCATGTCCCTACAACATTTATAACACAACTTACCTATAGGAAGAACAGCAATTTCCAGCAACACTCGCACTGTATTATCTTTATGTTTTTCCTTATTATCTCAACTACATAATATTCTGAAACGGTGCACTTTTTGTAGGGCGGTAACGTGACCAGCACAACTCCATCTCCTGCCATTTTGTCTTCCTCACTAACTGCCTACATCAATGTGCGCAGACCCATCAAGTTGAATACAATATGTAATATCTGAAACGCGCTGCTCGTCAAAACAAACAGAGCGGTGAAACACAAGAGAGGGAAATCCAAGTACGCCATGTTTTGTTCTTCAATCACTCATTAACTAATTCCAACAAGCTCTGTTACCCACTTTCTAATACCCTAGATAGTCAATCAATAATTCCGGGAAGTATGTGGTATCTTCTCCTTACCAAATAGAAGTATCATTCGTTAACTTTACCGTAATATCACTGATTAGATGTACTTGCATGTCAAAAAATATATACACATGTGTTTAAACGTGTAGCGGTTGTTGTTTGTGTCTTCGTATCAATGTTACTATTGTAGCACTTTGTCGATTGATCTAGAAATTTTAAGGAATTGTATTAAAATATTGCATCACATATTATTGTTAGAATAGAAATTTAGCAACATTTAAATGTTGTCTAGTGACTAACCTAGCATTATTTCCAAAAGCCTTTACTATTTCTCGTATCTTCTTGCAGTGTGTTTATTGGCAGTATTATTCACGTTTTTTGCAAATGAAAACATTTAAGTCTCTTTTAAATTATTAAGAAAGATTAGTACAGCAGGGAGACAAGACATATATTTGTGTACATCAGTTAACTTTAGGGTGCACGTTTAATACTGTTATAAAGCATAAGCTCGTACTAAGGAGGCACCCACCTAATAAGTGGATGAACGTAACTATAATTCTTGAAATAATTTTACTTTTTAAACTTAATTATTGAGTCTGGTTTCGTACAAGACATACTTCGGCTAAATCTAACTAAAGGTGGGATTAACTGTTCAGAAGGTGCAGAAGGAGGTCTGAATTAGCAACAATTAGCAATATTTTCCAAAAGGATAGTATTTTAGATGTGCTCTTACAAACCCGGCGCAGATTGACGTTAAGAGGTTTCCAGAAAAACACGAACCAACCTGTGTTAGCTGGCCATTAAAAAGCACGTATACTATCTAACCGAGTTAGGGCAGGAGCGCAGCAGAGGGCACTGACGGGAATGCATAGGTTAAGTGGAACAACACTAACAAAACTATGGTAGGTGGCCACTGAAAAACATGAATGATATCTAAATGAGTCAGCGCCGGACCGCAACAGAGTCCGGTAGTCTCTCCGGTAGTCATTCCGGTCCAGCGCATTCCGGTAGTCATCTAAATGCGTAAGTCTTGTGCAAATATACCAACTAACCTGTGCTAGATTTCAACTCAAAAACAAATGCTATCTAACCGAATCAGGCAGAACCGCGTGGGAGAGAAATCACGAGAGTGATTAGGTCTTGTACAAAAACAACGAATCATCCTGTACTATGTTACCGCTAAAAAGCCAGAATGCTATCTTACCCAGTGAGTGCAGAATGCAGAAGGGAAATCTGTACGCAGATTCGTCCGCAGGAATCAGACGTGTCCGCAGGCACTAGTGAATGTATGCGTAATAAGGGAATGTGAAAATTTACTGCTTTCGCAATACAAGAATACCTTTTATTAAAGTAATTTGCCTGTTACATTTAAGTTTGTAGTTACATTACCGGATTCAGATTTACCTTAATATATTTTCAGCAAAACACGAACCAACTTGTATTAGGTGGCTACTAAGAAAGGTGATAGCTATCTTAGAGCTATCTTAGAGTCAGAGCAGCAGTGAACCCTCAGTGAGATGCGTAGGTATTGTGCATAAACACCAACTATCCTATGCTACGTGACCACTACAAAAGATGTTTGATATGTAACCGAGTCAGAACAGGTGTGCAGCACAGACTTCGCACGGGAGTCCATAATTTTTATGGTAAACAAGAGCCAACCTGTGCTAGGTGTCGATGAAAAAGAACGAATGCTATATTCCCAGTACTGTGAAAAAAGCAACGGGATGTTGAGCGTAAATGTATCCATAAGTAACAGACGTGTCAGCAATGGTGAAAATATGCCTAAACGCGGAAGTGGTAAAGTACTTTTTTTCACAATATAATTACAGCTTTTGTTAAAGTCATTGTTTTTTATATTGAGGCGTACAATTGCATTTCCCGGTGCAGGTTGACTTTATTCGTTTTGTGCAAAAATACCAACAAATCTGAAATAGGTACTGAAAAGCACGAATGCTATGCAACCAAGTAACAGCACGAGAGCTGCAGAGGGCCCTCACGGGAGTGAATAGGTCTTGTGCAAAATCACCAATTAATTTGTGCTAGGTTCCTACTAAAAGAAACGAATGCTATTTAACCGAGCTTGGGTAAAAGCGCAGGCAAGGGCCTTTACATGAGTGCTCTGGTCTTGTGGAAAACGAGGAACCAACCTCTACTTCCTTTTGTTAAAGTAATTAACTTCTTAGATTGAAGTTTTCAATTGCATTCCCCGGTGTAAATTAACTTCAAGGGTTTGCGAAACGACTACTTTCAAAATGAGTCTGGGTACTAACACAGCAGAAGAACATTGCGGGGATAAGTAGGTCTTGCGCAAGCAACAACTAAGCTGTGCAACGTGGCCACTAAAAAGCGTGATTTCCATCTAACCTTGTCAGAGCAGGAATGCAGCAGCAGACCCCAAGCGAAGATACCTTCGTAGGTAACAGACATGTCAGAAATAGTGAAAATATGTAAACGAGGATTGTGGAAAACTGCTTTTCCAACACAAATGCAAGGATATTTTCATTAAAGTAACCTGCTCGTTACAAATAGGTTTGCAGATGCAATCTCCAATGCACAGTAACTGTGAGAGATTTTGCGCCAAAACATCAACTAACCTGTGCTATGTGATCATAAACGACAGCTGAGTCTAGCTGAGTCTAGCTGAATGTTATCTAGCTGAGTAAGGTTAGTAGCCCAGCATGGGACCCGCACAGCGAACAGATTCAGGGCAGGAACGCAAAATAGGGTCAGCTCGGGGATGTGTCTGTCGGAAGCTGGCGCGTCAGCGATGATGATTATACACATGACCGAGAACTCGAAAGACTATTGCTTTCACAATGTCTAGATATATGTTTTGCTAAAGTCAGTTGCTCGTTGGATTGACATATACATTTGCCCTCCCGATACAGATTCAGGGGAAGAGGTTTTGGGCAAAAGCACTAACAAACTTGTGCTAGATGGGCACCAAAGAACCTGAAAGCTATCTCGTTTACTCTAAACGGTTTCCTTTATGTCCGTATGGAAGTGTGAGAGAGTGATCTCTTAGTTTCTTTCATTGGAAGTAACCTGGTAGATTTTATTCTGATTCGGCTCAGTAATTAGTTTATGATCTTTACGTACAATTAGGCAGCCAAGAAGGACGCTAATAGGTAGTTAATTTATCAAAACTACATCTTTCGTTTGATTAAGTTTAAGATATTTTAACGTTTTATTAGTGAGTGAGAAACTCTTAAGTTTAGATGTAGTCTCCTTTTTATTGTTTACAGTGTTACAAGAACAAGCTCATCTAGTAAATTCAAGTAACAGAATAACTCGAGACACGCGTGTGTCTGGTGTATGTGGCAGTTAATACGTTAATATTTTTCGCTAAAGTAACGAGGCTATCATTAACATTAAGTTGAGAACGCGAAATGTATCGCCAATTGGAATACACAGTTTTACTTCAATATAATACACAGTTTGTTAATTTATCGAAGTAGTCCTCGGGAGTTTTAATGATAGTGATTTTCTCCATATTTGCGCTTAGTGAACTTACGCAACAGACAGTTTACACCCAGCATTGAAATACGTGACTTAGGCTTCTTATGCATCATCCTATTTCTGTAATAACCTCTTTTACATAATATTCGAGTATGAACTTGTCCTTTTCTTCTTTGGTGTTACATCGTGCAGGCCAGCCGTTACATTCACTCTTGATATTCATAAACAGTTTAATGTAATCCTTTAAAAATTGCCCTCTCTCTTTCTAGCGTCATATCTTACGACCTCACAGCTCTATACTTCATGTTTTTCTAACACTCTGTATACTTTTCTCCAGCCACCAGCACCTACAACCCATACACCGGACAAAGCTCTCCCCTCATCCGAATAAGTGCAATCTTCTTCATTCGGAGTGTTCGCACATGCTCGTCATAGCGGAAATAATAACTTTCTACAACTCCGATACAACAATATGAGTTGATACGGATTTATGGCGTTAATACCGCAAATTTTGTTATCCTCGAGGTCCGCAATATCGGTTCATTCACTGTCTCCGTCATAAATTTTTGGATGAGCAACGGGGTCTCTTCTTAGCTATAACAGTAAGGATAGGGGGAGGTTGTGTCGGTATAAATGATACTCTCTGGCTCTTTCACCTTTTGGAAGATTCATGGCGCCGACCTTTCCACCTTACATAGCATCCAACGAATGAATTGAACATTTCTTAATCATGTGATTTTTTATTAATTTTTTGTACCGTTGGGTGTTCTTTAAGAAACATTCTCCACTGGAACTCCCATATTACATGCATTATATACCCGTTGTTTAATTTATTTTTTTAGTTATAGTATTATTTTAACGCATATTAAAAGTAGTGTATGAGTCGTTATATATGGTATAATCACGGTCTCTGGGGTGACACAACACAGACACCAGCCTTGAAATAGCCACCCTTGGTACTGCCAAGTATGTTCTGTACAGTTATAACGGGTCTAGGTGAAAACCCCCACAGCCAAAACCGCCACACTCAAGAAATGTCAAAACGCCCACACGATCGGTCATAACTCCCACACAAATGGACAAATCTCCCAAACGCACGAACAGTCAAAACCCCCACAGCCAAAACCTCCAGACTCAAGAAATGTCAAAACGCCCACAAAATCGGTCAAAACTCCCACACAAATAAACAAAAAAGCCACACATAGCAACTGTCATAATCCCCACATAAATGGACAAAACCCCCACACAAATGGTCAAAACTCCCACATGCAGAAATTGTCACAACTGCCACACAAATGTACAAAACCCTCACACAATCGGACAAATCCCCCACACTCTGAAATGATCGTGATTGCACGTCTTTGTTGCGGCTCTTTATGGCGCTCACTTTAGTGTTTCTGTCACTAGAAAACAGGGCAGGAAGAATAGTTGCAACATCAGTTTAAGTGGAATAAAAAATGTTATTAAAAATACAAGGGCAAGACATGCAACCAGGATCATTTCAGAGTATGGGAGATTTGTCCGATTGTGTGAGGGTTTTGTCCATTTGTGTGGCAGTTGCGACAATTTCTGCATGTGGGAGTTTTGTCCGTTTGTGCGGGGATCGTGACCGTTCTTATGTGTGGCTCTTTCGTCCATTTGTGTGGAAGTTATGACCGTTGGAGGTTATGACCGATTACCAGTGTGGGGGTTATCACCGTTTGTGTGGGCGTTTTGACATTTCTTGAGTGTGGGTGTTTTGGCTGTGGGGATTTTGACCGTTTCCCGTTATAACTTGCACTTTCCATCTATCACGCAACACAACCTCTCATTCGTTACCATAATTCCGAATTTGTGATTTAGTCGGTCTGACTAGTAGACGAGTCACTGAACAGAGCCGGCAGATTGGTTATTTCGTCACCTGTATCCACTATGTAGGAAAATACCAATGGCGTTGACTGGAAGAACATTTTTCCTCCACATTAAATTACACCCGAAGGAAACTCTTATTGTTTCACAAACAGGTTGAGGCCCGATAGAAAATCAAATACATTCATTCATTTTAAACACGCAAAGCCGAGCAAGTTCACTTCATCCACACTGTATTTAATTTATTGTTGTTTTAAAATTAACCCATATCCTTGAGTCTTTCTTCTCCTCATTGTGCCATTTTTCAAATCTCTCCTTCCATTTATTTTTTAAATTACCCTCATCATTATAGTCTACCGACAAGTAAGGCACCATGGTACTCTTGATTGCTTGTGCGTTAAATAAATGAAGGAAATCCGTTTCGAAACGGGCAATCGTTAATTTTACCAGAAGCCTTTGAAGGAAATGTAGCCTATCAATAAATCTTGAATATAAATTTTAGGGCCACGTAAATTATTCGAGGAGTACACTATTTCAAAAACATCATGGCGGGTAAAATAAAATCAATGTCATAACAATTCTCGTTATTGGCTATGGCGACTATTTTCTTGTTACCAGAACGCCATTTCCGCAATTTATGTAGATAGTACAGTACATGTTTTTCATAAATTACATGTTCTCTAATACCGCATACAACCACACCGTTCACATGACTTATTTTTACGATTGCAGCATATCTATTGGCTTACTAACAGGTTAGGCTTACGCTTAAAATACCTTTTGAAATTTTTCGGAACTAAATATCATAAAACACTAATAACTATTTTTGCAGACTACTTATTCTGGTGCGCGAATATAACATGAATATCCCGATGGCATCATAATATAAAATCCTGTGCAGAATACTTCCCCACAGACATGGTAATTTCGCCCGTTTACACCACGTATGCTTAAAACATTAAATGCGCACTTTCAAAATATTCCATGATGAAGACTTACTACTATTGTTGCATGAGCTCCGTAAACTCATCTATTACATTCCTTACAATATATTACACTTTACGTTAGGTTGCGTATTGGATTATTCCCGACCTGTCTTTAATGTGAAATTTCTTATGACTTTCTTCTCAATAGCATAAGCATTAAAATGCTACAGATAGGTGAGTAATAAGATTGTAATATTTTTTTAATAAGCTGACTGTGTCCCTCGAAAAATACATTTTTCGCCAGACAAACAGTTATAAACAGTAATTTTATACGCTGTTATATACGATTGATTTTTTGATTAGGGCACTCCACGACCGTTCACTAACTTAACACTATGCTTTTCACACAATTCAGAGACAATGTTGTTGACATTTGATGCAAATATCCATATCTCTCTTTTTGTTACCTTTGTTTCCAAGAACTCCTGTAGCCACTACCAGGGCTTGGCATAAACAATACTAATTGGAATTTTTATTTACGACATATATCTGCTATGTTTTAAATACTTATCTGTATTAGTGAAATTCTGTTTTACTCGTCCCATACCAATTGACATTTCAACATTGTGAAAATAGACAACAAAATTGTATTTATATATCAAGGAATTGTCTGATTGTATTCCCTCTTCTAAAACACTCCATACATTACCAGCATTCACATTACTAACAGCTCGAAATAGTAAAATGGTTTATCTGGGTGCCTTCTGTTAATAAACGCTAGCAATGATGAGGGAGTGCACAACTCATTACACACTCTAGCAAATTAGGTATTCCATTTTCTAGTCAGCCAGGGGGCTTTTCTCCCTCTGGGTAAGAAGTTCATTCGATTGTCATTAAGTTTTCATTATCCTTAAATTGCTTATAATGTTGACGTGATTAAGACTTCATATTAAATCTCTCCATTTTGTAACAACGATTTATAGCTAATGTTTTATGTTTTAACAGTAACTAGGTCTCTTGCCACTGTAAGCCATGAGTACGAGGAATATTTCTACAAGCAAATGTCGGATAGCATGGAGTTTATTAATGTTAGCCGAATTATGCTGCATACTAACCAGCGAATCACCAGCAGAAAACAACAAACGCCACGCAAAGCGGTTGTGCCTTCAGTGACGTTTCTCTGAGGGATAACAAGGTAGGTATATGCTTACATACACAAAAAAGTAAAATTATTTGAACTTCAAAACGACAGCTAATCTTGCATTTTCGTTAACATCTCACCCTAAAACATAAAGAGCAGCTGTTCTTATTCCATTTACAGAAAAAAGTTGGTTGCCTAATGTTATTGTAATTTTAAAAATCTGCTGGTCTAATTTATAATTGCCTACACTCGCAAACTGTTCGTTACATTTAATCTGTTTTACGAACAAAACTTTGGTAATTGTATATACAAAATAAAGTAATAATATGCAATTTATAAATAAATGACATAAGAATCGAAATGACCTTCAATAATTTCAGATTCGACACTACCAAATTAGTATTGAAACTATATACTCGGAGCAAGAAACTTAAGATCAAGATGTGTAACTCGTTACAGAAACAGGACCTTGACCCTAATTTTTGACACTTTCGAGCAACGTTTCTTTTTATGTAACTCGATGCGCTGATTACGAAAATGAAGGTCCGATTTCTTTCACTAGTTGACAAATAGGTGACCACGAATTTGAAACAGTCAAGTCTATACGAGGTCATATTTTCAAATAAATCACACATGCAGCCACTATTTTGTGAGATTTGAAATTCGACAGCACCAAAATAATATCGAAGTTCTATACGCCAAGCACGAATTTGGGGTTCCAAATGTGTCGCACGTTGCAAAAAATCACTTTGATCCCTAAATTTTGACAATTTGGGTAAAATATTTTTATGTAAGTCTGCGCTGATCACGAATCTGAATCGTCAGAGTCGCTACTAGTTCATCTTTAAACATAAACATTTCTTCCGGTCACAATTTTTAAGATTTCGAATTCGACACCACCAAATTAATATCGATCTCATATATGCCAGGCAAGAACTGGAGGGTCTCACGTCTGTCAATCATTGAGAAATGGGACGTTGACACTAAATTTTGAAAATTTGGAAAAATTACTTTTTATGTGACTCGGTGCAGTGATCATAAATCTGAAACCGCACGAGGTCCTATTGATCGATAAACTGCACTATGTTTTGACATTTCGAATTTCATGCTACCAAATTAATATTCCTGTGCTTCAAGCTGAGCACAAATTTGACTGTCCAAGATCGGTAACTCGTTGCCAAATATTACATTTACCCCTGAGTTTTGGCTGTCGAAAAGAGAACGAATACACTTTTTTATGTCACATATGTGCTAGAATATATGTTATGTTAAATAACTATTGAAAAAGAAAACGAGGTTTTGGGGGCTCGAAAATACATTCCATGCGAAAATATAACATAGCCTCATAAAATCTCTGCTTGTAAGGTTAAAAGGTTCTAATGTTATATATTTTTGTTCAAAATTTGTTCACTCTCTTTTATTAGCTCCTCTATGTTATATAGGATTAGTGCTATTAGTCTCCTTGTGGGTGGTCGAAACCGGTACCGGGTATAAGTTTTATCTAATTTCAGGAATGAAAAAGTGGTTGTAAAATTGGCCAATTGGGAACGGCCAATGTCATATTCGTTCTGCTGTGTTCGTAAGCTCCTGTTATGTGTGTAATTGGAATTGTTTATTTTGTATTCTCTGCTCTACTGAAATACAAAAGTGTGCCATAGTTGTTCGTAGTTTTAAATAGTAGTCATAAAATCTACATCCTTTCTGTTCTTGATAACGATGAATAGACAGCTCCTGGAACCGAAACTGGTGATGGAAAATGTGTCGAAAGAAGTTCAGGAAAAGGAATCGGAACTGCAACATAATTCGGAAGAGTTTGCGCATACGCAGTAGTTCGTTTAATCCAAAGATATTTCGTCCAACGGACATTTCGTCAACTAACAGTTGGTCCAAGACACATTTTGTCCAAAAGACATTTCTACTAAGAAACATTTCGTCCAGGAATGTTTAGTTCAATGCAAATTTTGTCCAAATGACATTTGGTCCGGTAAAGCTTACGGGTCCGAGGTTTATTTCCATTAGAAAAGAAAAATGTAATGCGTATAAAATTATGACTCAGTAGCTCCCTATTTCTGAACGAAATATGAAATAGAGATTTTTTCCATAATTTTCATTTCGATAAAACAAATGCGTGCTGAGATATTCAGAGAAACGTACACGCATTTAAACAAAAATGGCAAACTTTCTTTGCTTTCATTAATAATTTTCACAAAAATACATTTGTAGTGTCGCAGAAATACAGTTCCATCTTCGTTGGTTACGGATTTTACCTCGTCCCGAAATGATAAACAACAATTTGAAGAGCAAACTCCTCTTCATTTTAGGACAACACTGCCTCCACATGGTCATTTGAGCTCCTCTGTGGCTAAGTGGTAAAGGCGCGGGAGACCCGTGTTTGATTCCCGGCAGGATCCCATGTAGTTCGGATTCCACGTTAATCAGTAGTTCCACGTCTCATATAGCGTTGCTGCTGAACGAGAAGTTAAACTCAAATAACTTATCAATTCAATATTCTACTGAGACTTGAGAGTTTGAGACTTTCCAATGAATATCTGAACCTTATGACGCCAACCTTTCAAAGATTACGTTAATGTCAACCTGCGGTCCGTGCGGACCCCAACCAATAATATTGTTAGTAGGCACTTTTTACTAGGTTTTATTTTTATTATATTGTTAAATACAGTTCCTTAGTTTAGTTACTATAATATAGTAAAAATAAACACGGGATATATATATATATATATATATATATATATATATATATATATATATATATATATATATATATACATCTGCTTATACTTATGCCATCAAATATGATCCGAAGCTTTCTGGCATCCAGTGGAACTTCCCGGTACTGTGAGAAAAACAGCACAAGGTTGAGCGTAGATGCATCCTTAAGTAACAGACGTGTCACAATGGTAAATATATGCCTAAACGGGGAAGTGGTAAAGTACTTTTTTCACAATATAATTACGCCTTTTGTTAAAGTCATTGTTTTTTATGTTAATGCGTAGAGTTGCATTTCGCGGTGCAGGTTGACTTTAAGGCATTTTGTGCAAAAATACAAAAATACCTGAAATAGGTACTGAAAGTCAGGAATGCTATGCAACCAAGTAACAGCA
The DNA here is from genome assembly GCF_964235325.1 of Thermobia domestica. Lineage (NCBI taxonomy): Eukaryota > Metazoa > Arthropoda > Insecta > Zygentoma > Lepismatidae > Thermobia > Thermobia domestica. Next base: position 74,102,248 of record NC_137457.1, on the reverse strand, counting down.
CGAGCGCTGCACAGGGACCTCACGGGAGTGCATAGGTCTTGTGCAAAATCACCGATCAAGTCGTGCTAGATTGCTACTTAAAGCTATTTAACCGAGCCCGGGCAGAAGCGCAGGAGAAGGCCTTCACATGAGTGCGTAGGTCTTGTGGAAAAAAAAGAACTAGTCTCTTCTTCCTTTTGTTAAAGCAATTAACTTCTTAGATTGAAGTTTTCAATTGCACTCTCCGGTGTAAATTAACTTCAAGAGTTGGCGAGACGACTACTTTCTAACTGAGTCCGGGTACTAAGACAGCAGAGGACCCTTGTGGGGATGAGTAGGTTTTGTGCAAGGAACAACTAAGCTGTGTAACGTGGCCACTAAACAGCGCGTTTTCTATCTAACCTAGTCAGAGCAGGAATGCAGCAGAAGACCCCAAGGGAAGATACCTCCGTAGGTAACAGACGTGTCAGCAATGATGAAAATATGTAAACGAGGATTGTGGAAAACTGGTTTTTTAACACAAATGCTAAGATATTTTCATTAACCTTCGAGTAGTCGCGATGCGGTCAAAAGCGCCACAGGGTCATTAATTTTGATCGTGTGTCCATTCTCTTTGTGTGACAGAATTCTCCGTCTAACTAATATTCCCTCTCACTTTCCCGAACATTCCTGCTCAATCACTCCGTTATCCGTTGTTCAGTTTAACTACTGGTGATGGTTTAGTGATTCTACGGTGCTTTCCACCGCGCGCGACTAGCCGTATAATATTTTTTCTCAGTGTTTCACTCTGCACGTGACCTTTGCTTTGAAGATATTTTAAGCTTTATAAAGAAAAATATTATTTTAATGGACGGGAGAGAGGTCGACAGAGTTAACAAAGTGATACCAAGTGTGAAAAAGGAGAAAATTAGAAATGAACAGCTAAAACAACGGAGGGAAATATTAGGAATGGACTATTTGGATAAATCAGCCGAGATGATCACGTGGAAACTTTGTCTGAGTGAACACGAAAGGTGAAGTGAGGAATCTGCGTGCGAATCCGAAGATTTAAAACCCAGAAATGACCAGCGATTCCCCGAATGTGCTCAGAGCAGTACAGGACAAAATAAGCGACGATGAAGTGTAGAACAGTGTAAATTTGAAAATAACCTAAAATAATTCAATGTAAGGCTGTATAGGTAAAGTTTCAAAATAACAAGAACCGTAAAATAATTCAATGTAAATTTGATTTGATTTCAATTTAGCGCCCTTTTCAGCATCAAGGATATCTAAGATGTGGTCTTACTGCTTAACGTGGGATCCGAACCACATAACCTCCCACCGGGAATCGAACCAACAAGTTACACGTAAAAGGCGAATATGCTAACCGCTTAGAACGAGTGAGCTCCAATTTAATGTAAAATTCGCTGTGAAGCTTTGTTTTAGTGCTATGTTTATACAGTATATTTTTTACTAATTTACTATTGCATTTCTAATTTCAGACTAACTAGAGTTGACATAAACAAAAGATCGTCATCAGATTTAGAATTTTCAATAAATACCAGTGCGTAGCTATCTATCAAAAGAAATATGTAACGAAGAATAGTTCCAAATAAGAAATAAAAAAAGAATACATGTCTAATTGAAGGTTTCTCTAATAGTTATTACTGTAAAACTTAATATCATAAAAATGTTATTCTCTCTTAATCAGAAAATATACAAAATAAATTTTCTAATACAAGAAAAATGTTTAAAATGATATTTGCAACACATTATGTTCGTGCGGTCTTTTTGACCGCGCACGACTACTCCCATTGCATTTTCAGCGCGACTTCACTAGAGTTAAAGTAACCTGCTCGTTACAAATAGGTTTGAACATGCATTCTCCAAAGCACAGTAACTTTAAGAGATTTTACTCCAAAACATCAACTAACCTGTATTATGTGGTCATAAACGAGCACGAATGCTATCTAGCTGAGTCAGGTTAGTAGCCCAGCATGGGACCCTCACGACGAACAGATTCAGAGCAGGAATGCAAAATCGGTTCAGCGCGGGGATGTGTCCGTCGGAAGCTGGCGCGTCAGCGATGATGATTATATACATAACCGAGAACTCGGAAGAGTATTGCTTTCACAATATCCAGATATATTTTTGCTAAGTCAGTTGCTCGTTACATTGACGTATACATTTCCCTCCCGCTACAGATTCACAGTAAAAGGTTTTGAGCGAAAGCACGAATAAACTTGTAGTAGATGGGCACCAAAGAACTTGAAAGCTATCTTTCTGTGTTACAGCAGGAGCATATCAGATGGCGCTCGCGGGACTACTTAGGTCTTCTACAGAAACATCAACCAACCAGTGCATGCTGTCCTCTAAAAGACACGAACGCTATCTAACCAAGTCATGGTTAGGGAGACAAGCACGGGGATGTTTCCGAACGGAGCAGACGCAATAGCGATGGGTAGTCGCGTAAATTAGGACTGTGGAAAACTACTCTTTTGCCAGCACAAATAAACTTTTTGTTCAAGTCATCTGCTTGTTACATTGAGGTGGACAGTTGCAATCCGCAGTGCTGGTTGGCTTTAAGAAGTTTTAGGAAAAAACACTAACCAACTAGTGATAGGTGGACACTAAAACGCACGAACGTTATCGAACTGAGTTAGGGCGTGAACGCAGGTGTGGCCCGCCCATGGATGCGTCGATAGAAAGCAGACACGTCAAGGATTCTGGGTATAAGCATATGCGATTATTCTCTAAACCACTACATTCACAATACAAAGATACTTATTTGCTCATTACTTTTAGGCTTGGAGATGCATTCTTCGGTGCACAATAACTTTAAAAGTTTTTGCGGGAAAACAAAATCAAACATGTCCTACAAGGCCACTGGAAAACACAAATGCTGCCTAACAGAGTCAAGGGAGGAGCGCAGCCGCGGTGCCCGCACGAGGATGCCTCCGTAGGGAACAGACGCGTCAGCGATCTTCGGTATACGCGTAATGAAGAATTGTGGAAAACTAGTGCTTCCACAATACAAAGATGTTTTTGTTCAAGTCATTTGCTCGTTGCATTGACGTTTACACTCGCATTCTCCTATGTCAACTCCGTTTAGGAGGTTTCGTACAAAAACATAACCAATCAAAATCGTTAATGTATTTATAAGTTTGACGTATACTTTAGCTAGGAAAATGTGTATCTCTATTCCTTTCAGGTTCTACGTAAAATATATTCTTTCATTGAAGCGGCTACAGAACCATTCTTATTTATTGTGAGATCACGGTTCATACCTTGTTTTTCACAATAAAGCAACCTTTCAAATGGCACAATTTACAATTCCATATCTGTCTTTGAGGCGAGAAATTTTGACAAAAATTGATTTTTTCTGAATTTTTGTTTCAAATTTTGAGCCCCTGGACCTACCTAGTGCTAACGCATATATCTGAAAATCGACTTTGAAATACTAACCGGTGTACTGAATGTGTGTAAAAATTTTCGAGCTTTTATCTTGGAAAAATATTTACAAATGATTCCACAATGCTCCAAATTACCGCAAAAAAATATATTTCAGATAAAAAAAAATATCCTTGGACACCCCTCTCTATCCGAGAATTATGGTTTGTTCCTCGTTCTCTTCAGGCTATTACAGGTTTCCAAATGTTACCACTCGTATCTCTCCATCATGTATACGGGGTATAGAAATCGCTCAAAACAAGAGTGTTGTGACTAAAATATTATTTTTATTTACATTTCTACCCTCTGAACCCCCCTATGTTGACACAGAGATTAAAAATCTGAGAAATACTACTGAGTGGACTTGATTTTTGTGTATAATGTCAATCTTCTGCTTTCCGAAGTAAGCCCGCTTAAAAATAATAGAAGTAGGGCTAAGGGAAAAATTAAAGTTGTGATGTTACCTCCACCACCCCTAAGTATAGACGCAGACGGGCATGAAATCATACGTAGTAAGTTTCACAACGCCTCTATGCTCTGGAAGAAACAAAAAAGATACGAAGTAAAAGCTTTATTGGTACTTTTTAATCGAATATTGAAGACACTACTTCAGTGCCTAAAAATATGTACTAGAATCTAAAGGGTTACACAAACATCCTCAAGAAGAAGATAGTTTGTGTTAAAATAGGTTGTTTGTTAGCTATGAGATAGAAAATTAATGTTTTTAGCAAACCAGTGTAAGTATTAAACACGCGTAAATAAGGTTTTCTTTTCAAAATAAGTTTTGCTTCTTGATTTTATTCCTTACTAGTTGTTTCGATGGCTTGATTGTTCAGGAAAATTAATTATTTATTTGGCAATTGAAGCTCAATGTAAGATAAATTTTTTATACAGTTTTGAATTCCTAAGAAAGGATTTCAGATGTAAAATCTGTAATTTTCTTTTTTATGGCGATTTAATTAGTAGACTAGCATGCCGAAACAAACAAGGGCTGCAGTTCTAAATTACATAGTGTTTATTATTACTTAGGAATATTGCAGGTCTAGTTACACAAACATCCTCCAGAAGAAGGTAGTTTGTGTTAAAATAGGTTGTAGGACTGACGTATTAAATAGGACTGACATAAATGCAAGTTATCTTGCCATTCCACTTTGTATAGCTAGAGACAATTCTAGTATGTTATAAAGTCTATGGAAACTCTGATCTCTAATTTTGACTTATAATAATTCACAATACGGACATAATATTTGACGCACCTTCGTATGTCAAACTGACATATTAAGCATCATGGTAACATACAAACTTCGTCAGACTATGTTTTTGTCATATCATTAAGACATGTGTCTGTGTCTTATTATGGACAGGTTTGTCATATATATTTATGCTATATCAACACACTTTGGGTTTTGCGTCTACCAGAGATGGGCATTTTTGTTAATCCACACTCACCTTCACACTTCGTTGACTCCCTCACAGTCACCCTCAATCAACTCCCTCAACCTCATCCTCAATTGACTCCTTTACCCTCTCTCTCAGCCACCGTCATCCTCAGCCGACCCTCTCACACACACCCTCAGTCACCCTCACCCTCAATCGACACCACTCTCTCACCCTCAGCCATCCTCAAATTCAATCGAGTCCCTCACCTTCTTTTTCGGGGTTTAAAGATTTTACGCATAGAAATTACTAACACTAAGTTGTTTATATATATAAAATAAATCTATCAATTTGGGTGGGCTTGTGTTGGAATGCCCCAAACACCGTAAATTTTCAAATGATTAAGGTTGACATTATATTCTTGGTTACAAATAGCAACCAAACATAATAAATTGACGGAGCTGTTTTTTCGTTCCTCAGTTGACATTTTTGTGGGATATATGGTAAACTATCAGAATGTGGTATCTGTGCCGGTACAAGCACAAATATTGATAATTCATACAAAGTATTGATACTAGTACCATAATTCTAATATCGATATTTTCAGATTACGAGCAGTTTTGTGTAGGAAGTGAAATTTATAAATACGGAAGGGAAAATATCCACAGAAATATTATGTTCGTATCTTTAACGTATTTTTTGTATGTGGTGCATCCTCACCTATACGTTTACTTTGCACCAAAGTTTACATTCGAATAATCACTGTCATACCGAATGTTTACTATTTCACTTCCATGAATGTTTTCCTTATATATCTAGCTATTATATGGTTAAATACAATGTTTTAAATCATTACATTTATAAGTTACATGCGAATCTCCTTAACGTTCCTTACATCTGGTGCAAAGTAACAAAGTTTTACGATAATGGATGATATGTGTCATAAATAATATGACCTACTCACGAAGCTTTTCAGATTTCTTGAAAAAGCCGCTTGAATGAGCATTCACTTTACGGTACACGAAGAAAAGATTTTATCTTCAACTATAACGCCTACAGTTAATATATGACTGGAAACTAGGATGGGCTTCTGAAAGAGTCGCAGTGGACAATTCCTCCGTTTATGTAAGACTGCCGCAAATTGTTGTCGCCAGTGGGAGGGGCGAATCCGCCCCTCGCCTGTAATAACGCAGACATTTATTTTTAATTTAGTGCAGGTTTCTTCTGTGATGCGTAAAAATAATAACTTCTAAACATTTAAGTGACATTTGTATTCAAACGTTATAAACTGGATCAAAGATTTTTCCACATAAAAATATATACTACATAGACAAATTACAAACGGTATTTTTGCTGGAAAGATGTTCGTGCATATCATTTCGCCCAAATAAGTAACTCAATCCCTTATACATATTTTCTTATATGTTAATAATTATATAAAACAATATTTTTTAAAGTAACTGTTGAAAACAATACCTTTTAATCCTCGTCACCGTTGTCACTCTTACGATTTTTAGTACGAGACGAGACATTTTTCAAGTCTCACAAGCAACACTAGTTCATCCCATTCAGATTTCTAAAATCATTTCAGTGCTAAATGATCCGTATTTAAAGGTTATGAATTATAAAGGTAATTATACGACCACAATGAAGAGCATTTATAAATGTTTCAAGATACTCAAATCATTACACGATATACTCCAATAAGAAATATGTTATAAATCTTGTTAGTTTATACCCTTCTTAGACCTCCCGTGACGAACCAGGAATCAGAGTACTTCTCAGTGTTGTTATACATTTTGTATATACATTTACAGAACGAGACGGGAAGTGAATCCTCGGGAATCGAGACAAGACGAGACTTCTACAAAATTTACGAAACGAAATCGAAAGATGTAAAAAAAAAAATTTCTATTCAAATTTTATCTGAACATATTCATGGTAATCATAAGCGTAGATTAGCCAATGATTTCAGTAAATAGTAGTAGATATTATTTTGGGGTGGGGAATGATTACTAATTTTCACTAATCCGTTTTCAACTTACAAATCGGTAGCGCTGTGCCATGTGATCTTTACTTTTGCGTATTTATTGGTATTATAGAGTAAAATGAATGCAAAAAGGGATTTAATTTAAAATCAGAAACAGCGCTGTTTCCTTCTATATATTTTTTCCGGTAACCTATTCACTATTTTTTCCTGCCTGTATTCCACTACAGTATATATATTGGGATATAGAGTTTGGTGTTTTCTTTATTTAAATTATCTGGTATTATGGTTGGAGTTTTTTGTCAATATGTCATGTGATTGCTATACTTTAATTTGATTGGTTGTTTATCCTTCTGATCGAGAAGCATTGAAAATAAGTAATTGGGCACGTCAATTGTTCTCTTCGCGAGTTATGTGTAATGCCATATTTAATATTGTGTGTAGTATATTTTATTTTGTGAATTTAAAATAATATTCTCGGTTTTCCGTGAGTATATAAAAAACATGTAGATAGAAAATTGTTAAATATTCTAATTGAACCAACAGTTCAAATATTGTTTTTGAATTCCTGTGATATAAATAATTATATTTTAAATATAGTTTGCGCTGAATATGACTTTTTGTAAGGCAGGAGCCATCTTGGATTCTCACTTCATACAACATATGCGTGATGAATTTTTCAGTAATTATAAATTTCTTATGGTTTTTGCATGAATCGAATTTCTTTAAATCTACTAGTGGTTGAAAATATTTTTTAAGATCGGACAAATGTTTTTCGAACTTCACAAATTCGTTGTTCTATTGAACATTACGTATATATATTTGTTTTATTAAAAATAAAATTTGTTAATGTTATCTAAATTCCTTTTTTTGTTCTTTATCAAGTAGTGTGTTGTGTTCCTGCAACTTTCTAAGACTTATTATTATTGGTTGAGCTATAGTATACCATTCTTTTTCAGTAGCCTACATTTTTACGTGCGCTAAGCGGCGTTGTAAGCCACACACCTGGCCGGGAAACTCTTCCCTGAGGGGCTACTTGTTTGAGTAAAGGGAAGTGAACGTAAAACTTTCTTTCCTGATTTCCAATGATTTAGTTTTTCTGGGAAGGGACGGTATTGGTAACATTACCCACCTTGGCTGTTACAAAAGAAGATAACAAGTCTTTTTTATGGTATGCTTTAAAAGTGTAAAGTCAGTTATAGTCTTCATTGGTAATAAAAAGCTGGTGGGATTGAACCCAACTCTCGGCACATGTTAGTAAATATTTTTGCTTACTTATTTATAGTCATTATGGCTTTTGGTGGTGATAGCTCCATTTTTATGGATGAGATAACACCTTTTAAGGAAAATGAAAATGTAGATCATGTAGAGCAAAGAAAGGTCGATTTAATATTTTTGAAAGAAATTGCTTCAATGAATCCAATTGACCAAAGACAGGTCGTAGAAACGTTATCAGAAGAAGAAGCAAAATCGTTGCTCTATAGATTCCTGGCAAATAAAACAGCTGATACACAGTCGTCTGTTGACCTTGGTAAGCAGGAGGTAGCTAAAGTAGTACCTGTGATTAATACAAACACTGTGCCTGTTGTATCAAATGTTTTTTCACCTTTTGCTGGTTCGCTAGTTGATAAGAATATGCAAAGTCAGCAATGCAACTTAACTTCTCTTCGAATCCTTATTTTTTAAAACTAGAACAGAATTCCGCAGTTTTCGTACTTCGATCTTTGTTTGATAATTTAACAAGTTGTGATGGATCTAACCCTATAGTATTATATGAATTTGTTAAACAAATAGACGAGTTTTATAATGTAGACCGTTTTCCTTTCCCGGCATTACTGTATTCCTTAAGAGGAAAAGTATCAGGTATTTTGGAAAATTGCCTAGTCAGCTTCGTACCTGGGAGCACACGCGAGGTTATATTCTTCATAATTTATCAGAATGTGCTATACAATCTATGGTTGTTGAATATATGTATAAGCCCCAAGGCTAGGCAGAGAACTTGAAAGACTTTGTTAAACGTTTAGTCACAGCGGACCGCTTGCTTAAATTGAAATGTGGTGATGAGAGATTAATAAGTTTCATAATCAGTGGCGTTCTGCCTCGACTTAAAGCGAGGTTATTTTTTTCCTTATCATACCACGGTAAGTTGATCAACGTTCCTAACCAATGGGGATCTCTAAGGGACCCCATAATTTTTTTTCACTCTACATTTGTTTCATCGGTGTAATTTTGATGCTTTTTCTCACATTAAACAAGAATGTCAATACTACTGCATCAATATCAACCACCGTTCGAAACTGTTATACCTCAACACTTAGTTTAGTCTGTTACTTTTAACATATATATAAATATTGGATAAGTACGTATATACAGGGTGTGTCAAAACGTATCTCAAGATACACATCTGCAGCTTAAAACTTACAATATAAATTTTGATCATTTTTCATAGTTTCTTTATTTAGCGTTTCTTATACAAAGAATGATAATTTCTACTACATTTTTATATATTGTATTCTTTACTATTCTATCTATTCAATAAATTGTTACATGGTTTGTAAATCAAATACTATACAATACTACATTTACAATATTGAGACATATTTAGTAATTTCTACTCTAGAGGAAAAAAGCTTATAAAAACGTGAAGTTTGCATTTTACGAGTTGGATTGCACGTATCAACTTTCCTGTGATTTTTGCATATAAATCGATTGCAATTATCACACTTAGTACTTAGCTTCCAGTCCGAATTTCGTGGACACCGGCAGCATCGTCTTCTTTTCTTCTGCTTGTGTACTTTTCTGTTAGTTGCGACGCGACTTTGGGATGCTTGTACTCCTGTTGCTTCTATGGCCTTCAACACATGACTATGTAACCCAATGGGATCGGCAGTTCTTCATGTTATGTTTGGATTTATTAGTTCTTTTCCCACTGTAAAAAGAAGTGGTATCTTCTATTATGCCCTTTCTTCTTCCAGTCTGGGTCTTTCAGGACACAAATACCGAATGAATTTAGTGCTGCAATGGCAATTATGTTCATAACAAGTCTAAAAGGCTACTAGAGCATGAATATTCTCGAATCAATTCGTCAGAGTTGTCGACTCCTCCTTTAGTTTGATTGTAATGAAGAATCGTCATTTGCTTTCGATTTTCTTCATCGGACAAAGAATCATCAATGATTTGTGTTGACAGCACACGACTTTTTTTTTCTTGGGGACGTAGCTGACCATGGCCATATCATCAGAGAAGATAAATATTGATGGTAAAATCCTTTTAAGTGTCCATGGTCGCTGATGTGTCTGATTTCCTTGTCCTGCGTGTCCCAGTAATAGTAATATCCTTTGTCAACAGAAATTCTGCAGTTGGTACAAACGCAAAAAAAATGTTGTTGTGACAGCTCTACCTGTTCCGTACAAAGATTGCATCATGTCACATACAACGCGATGTGCCTTTTTTTTTCTTGAACACTTCCGGGAAGTTTACCTGTATACACTTGTAAATTGTATAGAAACGATGACTTTACATCAGCTGCTGCCAGATGCCATACTTCGCTGGCTTTGACTCCATGCACTGTTTGAAGGGACGTCCACGAAATGCCACAAGTAGTTGTTCTACTGTCAACGTAACGAACGGTTCATAGCATTTCTTGCAATTTTCAACGATGTGCTTCCATACTTCCCTCATAGCTGCAAGCTTGTCACTCATTTTTCGATGATCACGTGCAGTTTTATCATAAAATCGTATGAATTGACTGACATGAGCAAATCTAGCCCTTGACATGGGTGCTGTGAAAACTGAACGTCGAATGCTTTCGTCTGTGTTCCACATTTGGGAAATGTTTTGTTTTGTGCAGCACAGAGCTGCTGCTGTCACTAAAACACCAAAGAAAGCTCGAAGTTCATCTGGATCTACATTTTTCGAAACTTAAACTTTTTCTGGAACACACGTTTTGATAATTCATTGATTGTTCGGACGGCTTCCTAATTCGTGTACTTACAAATGATATCTATCATTTGATCGTTATCGAAGAGATTGAACACATCAAGATTGTTATTTGTATTCCAAGATACTCTTGTGGGGCTTGGAGTCCCTCTCACAATATTACATCTTCGACGACTGGTCACAAGTGGAGCTGAAGTTTTCCAAACTCTCCCAGATTTTTGCTACAAATTTCTCATCATTATCTGGAATTGTCTCGTCACCAACCACATCACTATCTTCTTCTGTATTTACTTCTAAATTGTTCTCAGGTTCTGAGTCATAATGTCCACCAGGTATAAACTCATCATCTGAATCACTCAAAGTATCCTCTGCACCACTAATTTCTAGGTTTTCTAACAAGTCAGAAATTGCAACATCTTTCACAAATGTTATCTTTGCCATATTGCCCTTACACAGCTGTCGAACGTTTATCTACAAACTGGAGTAATAAAATGATATATCAAATTTAGTCCGCTTTTCCTTCCGAGTCCTGCAAGTTTGTAAGAACGCACAGTAAACACACAGTATGCCACAACCAACACATTTTATGCAAATTACAAGTCTTATTTGTAATAAATTAACAGAAAAATCTGAATTATTTAAGTGTGTATATAAAATATATTCTGTTGTCTAAAATAGCATAGGACAAACAGAACTTGGTATCATCTAGCTGTGACATTTCAATTATCAGCATATTGAGAAAGAACCTAAATTACCATGAAGGGTCCTCGGAGGACCCCAGATCAGTTATTCATATTTTTAAAGTCTAACTGTTCAAGGATTTTGTTTCTTTTTACGTTTGTATGTCTTACTCTGAAAAATGAACACACAGAAAAGTCGAAAGGGATGTGTCTGCCTCACTTTTCATTTGCCACTTAAAAAACATAGTCTGGGGTCCCTCAGGGACTCCGCCTTGGTATGATAAGGGTTATAACCAGAAACCTAAAACTATGAGTGAATTACACCGATTAGTTAACGATTATACCTTTCATGAACTCTATTCTAAACATTTGATTTTAAGGTGCGCTCTCAAGTAGGGTTGCTAATTATGAATAAGAAGTTTACAAGTAAACAAAGACAAAAACCGTTGTGTGCTTTCTTTGTGGCGGTCCGCATTTAAAACAGAACTGTATTTTAAATAATAATTCGTCTTCATCTATGTCGTTTGTTTGAAATAAAGAAAAGAAAATGTGCTCTGTAGAAGATAGTGGGGCGTTGCCTTGGTGAACCTTGAAGTTGGGGATTTTTCAGTCATCTCTGCCTTAGACTGTGGATGCACGCCTAATTTAATTAGTTTGGGCCTTTTTAATAAAGTCAAGAACTTAGATGGAGTCCGTGTTAATTATAAAGATTGTTTTCGTCGAAAAACTATTAACAGAGAAGCATTAGTGTTAGGTCCTTCAGTGTTGCTACCCTTAGTTATATTTGGATATAAGATTCAGTGCAAGTTTTATGTGATGAAAAACCTTGAATATCCAATTCTTTTGGGACTCGATTGTTTTCGTCGAGAGGGATTATGTATTGACTTTGATAAAAACACGTTATATTGGACTAAGTCAAAAATAGAAGTTCCCTCAGGCTTTTTCTTTGTACTTACACTATCGATTCACTTATCGTGATGCATGGTGTTCATAAGAACTATGTTTTCCCTTTTCTTTGGCACATAGCTGACGGGGGTTACATTCCCAACGAAGCAAAATTTGCTTGAATAAACAGTCCTGTTTGTTACATTCAGCATTCCATGTGGAATCTGACGTTTACTTTTTCTTTTTGTTCCAACAATTGTAGTACGTTTAGTCAGTAGAAATTTTGCAGTATCATAATTAGTGAAAAAAGTATGTTCAATCCAAAGTTCAGAGCTGTACGAGATAATGTTTCGAGATATTTGAAGCTTAATGGCTTTGAGGAGGTTCACGTGGCTGTCGCCCAAGATATATATCTACATCCTCGGCATAACCTGTGTCACTATCACACAAACAAAATATTTTGATACCGTATTTGGCCGATTTGCTAGGCATGTACTGGATAAAGTTAAACCTTCCGAGAAAACCTACAAGTTGTTCATCTTTTGTTAGGTTAGGACCAGGAAAGTGTACGCCTGTGCAGCTTCTTATAAATAAAGACGAAACATAACGAAATGGAGCTAATTTGTCAGTAGTGAGCCTTACTTGCCGTGTTTTCTTATAATCGAAACAAAGCATTCTTCGTATATTTTCAAATGGATTCACTGAAAATGTTGCAGGATACATAGGATCAGCAAACTTGTTCCAAAAAAGTTCACGTGTAGCAACATCCCAGTCACGATTCACTCCCGCCAACAATAGTAATCCAACAAAAGCTTCAAGTTCTTTCGAAACTTCCCTCCATGTTTTCCTTTTCTCTTGCATAACTCTTCTACCTTGAATATTTGTGCACAATACTATTTAATCCAGAATGTCCGGAGTTATGAGTAAATCAAATGGATACTTTGGTGACGGTGTTGCAATACCTTGCATTGGACCGGGCTGCCTTCTCACTAGATTATGTACAAAGGTGCGGGCAACTGGAGGGGGATCATTGTATCACTGAGTTCCATTTTTTGCCTTCAGCGTTGGTTGTATGACATTTACTGCACTAGTACCATCATCTTCATCACTTAATACACTGTCGTTTATACTCTCTTCATTACTTGACAACTCACATGATGATTCCTGTTGGATTTGCATTTGTTCTTCATCTGCCTCATCTAAAACTTCACTACGAATAGAAATGTAATCGTCGTCTTCATCTAGAGCATCAATTACTTCCTGTTCCTTCAGATTCTTTCTAATAATGATGAATTATATAAAAAACTGAGTTATCATCTATGTACGCAATGAAAACACATCTGCAACGAACAACTACATGTGCACTGCTGTTAGATCATAGCCACACATTATAGCCAACAGTGAATCAAATGAAACACTAAAACACTGTAAAACAACTTGGATCAGCCTGCAAGCAGTGATGAATTCGGAGTACTTTCTGCGGGGGCATTTCAGAACTCGAGGTAAAAAAGCTTGAAAATACGTATTTTACAGAAATTTCCGCTGAGTTCTCAAGAACGCTGGGAAAAATGTCTCAGCTTCGAGGGAAGTTCCCGCGTACAACCCGTGAATTCATCACTGCCTGCAACAAACAGCTACATGCTCACCTTTGCCAGTTGATAGTCACACATTGTAGCGAACTATGAAGTAGATAAAACACAGTAAAACCAACTGGGATCGATTTGATCCCACATAGGTAAAAACAGCATTACAATTGAAAAAGTATATAACATACATTCTATTTACAATAAACGCATTATTTAGATATTCAAATTTGTACGAAAGACCAATAAAGGAATATATAAATGTGCTATACCTTTACTTAAATTACAGAACAGATAAAGAAAGAAATCTAGACCTTTGAGACAAATTGACCCCCCATATGCATCCAAGGCTTAATAAGATACCTATTTATAGAAGTGAATGTATAACTTTAGTTTTTCTTAGAGTTAGGTTACTTGACATAAAAACGATCTATTTACTGTATTAAGCTGTCTAAAATAGTCTTACATCCATATTATATGTGGTGTACAGCAATTGTTACATCATGCGTTTATCATTACTCATGATATGCTTATCACATTAGAGGTGGAACTCAATAATCCAGAAGTTATTATGTAAGTCTATTACTTTCATGGGAACTAAAAGACGATAGTTACAATTATGTTCGCTAGCTATACACTGCAAATTGCCCACATGAGGTTCACTTTAATGCAAAAGTGTTATGCAAATTACATGTATGAATAGATACTTTAAAATCATATTATATTTAAAGTACTATCAAATATTACGACATATAATTAGCCTCATTAGTTTTAATTAACTGAAATTATATGAAAATTAAAGCTTGTTCACGATAAGTTTCCGTATTCTGTACGTTGTCAAAGTAATAAATGCTGGTATTAGTTTCAAGGAAAATACTTGTTTTTGAGTGATTAGCTTTTAAGAAATAATTTTAAAAATATATGCAAAGATTTAGGAGGCATTTCAGTCGAGTCGAGATTTTTACAAGCAGACTCAATTTTTACGAAATCTGTCTCGACTCAAATCTCGTCTCGATTTCTAATCGAATCGAATTGTGGTTTGAGACATCTCTCGACTAGTGCGCATCCGGTTCTGCTCGATAGTAAAGAGCAATGAGCCAAGCAGTTTTGAACATGTTTGAACTTTTAACAAATTTTGGCTCAAGCCCAAATACTTGCTCCTCCGGAACTCAAACCCATAACCTCATGAACGGAGTTCTTGCTTCTTACGACTACAGAGCAGCGTTTCTTCGTTTTGTGGAGGGGCACTGTTTCTTGGAGCTCTGAGCGTGCCCACCCGGAGGAGAACATAATAATACGTCTGTAATATAATAATAAATAGAATAGTACCGTGAAAAAAATATGTATTTATCCCTCCAAATACTAAGTGTGCCCCGGGAACATTTGTTTCTGAAAGGAGCACTGCTACAATTAGTTTTCAGTATTCGGATAGAAACCGCCTATCCTTCATGCTTATACACGGTATTCTTATAGACACTCGGTCGAATTCTAAATAGCTTTTTCAGGCCATCCACTCTAAATGAGATTTTTCTGGGTTTTGCTCAATTACACCAGGCAAATGCCTGTCACCTTAACTTATAGGTGCTAGGCCGCTTCCATCCTTTCCCCACCCTTTTTCCTTCCCTTCCCCCTGATTGTGTTCCCGCCGAGGGACGTCCACCCACAAAACGTGAAGGGCTAAATGGCCTCAGATGCCGAAAGCACAGAAATCTAAATCCTATCCTAACCTAACACGGTCTCCTTTTAATAATAATAATAATAATAATAATAATAATAATAATAATAATAATAATAATAATAATAATAATAATAATAATAATAATAATAATAATATAAATTTGTAGTAGTAGTAGTACAATTTACATTGATAATTATATTTTAGAAAGATTCAAGTATGTATTTGAAACTACACACAGGATTGTGCTCGAGTTGGCTCGTTTTGGCTCGACTCCACTCGAAACTAGAACCGAATTCGAAGTTCCCAGTCGAGTTGGGGGAAATTTTTTGAGCCGAGTTCTCGAGTCGAGCTAAAAGATGTCTGTTACGAGTCAAGTCGAGTTTCAAAGAAAACTCGATTGAACTTGCTCGTGCCCATCCCTACACGAAATACATATAATGATCACTAGATCTGAATATAACGTTAGTTTATTTTCAACGTAAATACTACAACTTTGAATAAAATAAATGCAAGTTAATTTACAAAAGTCCCACTTCATTTGTGGAACAGCACACAGGGGAAGGATACGACAGGGGAAGGACACGCTTAACAATTTTAGAAGTTTCCATTATCATCTTTAACATAATCCATTTCTAAAACCACCTCTCTGTGTCCTTATGTTATATTGCGTAGTCGGAATACCAATCTCTTCCTAAATAATAAATTAATGACCTTAATACTTTTCGTTCAGTTTATAACCTTCTGCAATATGAAATATGAGAATAACGTTAAGGTAGAATCTGAAGCATGAGCTCCAAACGTAAAATCGGTCCTGGGTCTCCTATAGCAAAGACATGCACGAAAACTCTTTTCTGCATTTTCCGATGCAATTCTCCTTCCACGAACTTGAATCTTAGTTTTGACAATCTGTGTTCTAACCAAATTTGGTGATAATTCCCCAATTAGTTCTTCAATAATTTGTCCTTCGAAGAGGTTAATTACGAAATGAAATTTGGTAGTTAAATGTTAAACGGGTATGCCCTTTAGGCTAAAGAAGACAGGCGACTAAGTCAAATGAATAATGGTAAAATTAAGTCCGAGAGTTGAACCTGAGACCCTGTGCACCACTGATCCACATGCTAAGCACTAGAGTAGCGAAGGGGTGGGTTAGAAAATAAGTAACAGTAGCTTAAATTGGTATTAATAAAAGTTGAACTAACTGTTAATTTTATTTTTATGCGGGAGTGGCAAAACAGGATGTGCACTGTACATTTAACAAGCCACCAAATTTTCTAACTTATGAATGAATTTTAAAATACTTTAAGTTCGGTGGTGAAAATTATAATTATAGAAGCTAATAGGTCAAGCTATTAAATTATAGATCATCCGTTACAACGAATGTTATGAGAACTTGTAACATTGACACGTCTTACAATGAATGCCTTTCCAAGAATTACAGAATCTTCCTGACATTTCCAACCCACTGAAGCCTCTATAATTTGCTTCTGAAAAAAAAATGCGTTTCCGCATGAGTACGTAACTATTCTCAGAAACAAAGTGCAAAAATATTTACAACCTGTTTTATGTCAAATACTTTATAAATGCTATGTTTCTGTTTGGTTACGTAAAATACGTCGTTATCTTTTTTATCTATATGACCAATCCGAAGAATCCTAGAGAGGGAAAAACCGAAAATGTTCTTCAGCCAGGGAACTAAATTTTTGTCACATT
This sequence comes from Thermobia domestica, assembly GCF_964235325.1. Taxonomy (NCBI): domain Eukaryota; kingdom Metazoa; phylum Arthropoda; class Insecta; order Zygentoma; family Lepismatidae; genus Thermobia; species Thermobia domestica. The sequence goes on along the minus strand of NC_137457.1, from coordinate 74,085,001 downwards.
CATTATCCCATTCACCTTCCCCGTCAATTCGTACAGTAGACCAACTGATGATTTATGGCCTAATTACGTAACTCTGTGCCAACCAGGTTGCTACTCTATTTGAAGTTCACAGGAAACAAGTTTCAACAAGTTTCCAAACAAATAACTGTCAAAGAAACATCTATCAGGAATTCATTCTGCTGATGGTCATTTTTGCTAATCCTCTCAACATGATCCTTAATCGATTTCCTCTTTTCCCCCTCAATCCACTCCATCAGAATTATCCTCAACCATCTCAACCCTCAGTCGATTCATTCACAATCAATCTCAGCCACCCTCACCCTTAATCGACTCCCAATCACACGCCACCAGTCACACCCATCCTCAGTCGACTCCCTCAGCCTCACCCTGAATCGATTCTCTCACCCTCACCCTCACACACCCTTACCCTCAGTCCATTCCCTCACTCACACTCTTAGCCAACCTCACCCTGAATCAACTCCCTCACCCTCAGTCGATTCCTTCAGCCTCAGCCAGCCTCATCCTCATCTACAAAAATGAGGATGAGTTACTGTGAGGGATGCCCTCTTAAAGGCAAAGATGAGTGAGGATACCCATCTCTGGTGTGTACCACGCCATCCTAGTTTTCGGTCAGAAGGTTTTAATAATAAATTAAACAGTTTTATGTTTAATTACCAGTCAATCGCATCGATGCCCAAGACATAGCATAGTTTAACTCCATTCATCTAGTTTTAAATTTGCATTGACAGGATAAATAAATGCCCTTTTTAACATTTCAGCAGATGCGAGAAATCGTAAAGAGATATCAAGATTTTTTCCTTTTGTAATTCAGTTTATTTATATGGACGGAGAGGTAAGGTTAAAGCTATTGAAATTCGCTTTGTTGCCCCGTGAAACGTAAGACAAAATATCCAGTTTCTGCTTGAACTGTATTTACCAGTTTAAATTAAATAAAAACAGTTGCATTGCTCTTTGTGGTACCAATGGAATCAAAAATTTTGGTGGTTCGAATCGACAGGATAAATGTCATGTGTTTACAAATTTATTGGCTTATTTATATGCTAATATTGAAAGTGTGGGTTGTCCAGCACACGTCTTACATGCAAGGTATTACAAAACTTTTTAGATACAACTGCTGGTAGATTAAGTTGTGACATAGAAAGTATTGCTTATCAAGCTCTACTCTTATATCTCACAGTACGAACAGAGAGGAAGTGCAAGAAGTGTTATGCAGGTCAATTATGTATTGGGAAACATGCTTAATTTTATGTCTAAATGGAGAACAGTTTTTATCATTTAATGAAGAAATATTATCCTTTCCTAAATGTAATGTAATTACGCAACAGAAAAAACTTCAAAAACGCAGTTAATGAGTTTTGTGAAAAGTGCATGGAATATCTATGGAAATAAAGTGTTTCGTTTTCTACTTTTTTAATATTCAAGTGGATGTTGTTGAAGGTCATCCCCAATTGGCTACAAGTAGAAAGTAGTGTTGCTTACTACAAAAAGAAAGGTATTGAAATAAAATATTATTTGCTTTTCGATAAAATGGCTTCGTTGAAGAATTTTGTTAGTAATATTATAAAGGAGAGAAACGACGAAGATGAAAAACACTCCAGTGCCAAGAGATGTAGTTGCTTTTTTTTTAAAAAAAAAACTAAACTAGGTCCGAACAGCACTCTGAATGTTCAAAGATATGTTGATATGTTTTTGCGATCCCTGCCCATAATGGGAATACCGAAAGAATAGCGTTGAATGGACAAATGAAAGAAACAGGATGGGAGTTGAAACCCTCTCCTGAATTCTTCAGGTACTTTACAATTAAAAAATGAATTGTTGTAGCTATTGTAATTTTTATTAGAAAAAAAGGAAGTTTTGAATATGGTTAAGACAACCAAGGTTGTAGTAATAATAAAAAATAATAATAACATTGTAGTAGATATAGTAACATTGATAATTATACTGTTGGAAAATTCAAGTGAATTCTTGAAACTACATAAAGGATTTTGCTCGATGTGGCTCGTTTTGGCTCGACTCCACTCGAAACTCGAACCGAATTCGATACGAGTTCCCAGTCGAGTTGAAGGAATTTTTTCAGCGGAGTTCTCGAGTCGAGCTAAACGATGTTTGTTACGAGTCGAGTCGAGTCTCAAAGAAAACTCTATCGAACTCACTCACACACATAGTGAGTGAATCGCCTGAGGGTGAGGGTGGTTGAGTGTGATTGTGATGGAGTGGATTGAGGTGAGGGAATTGATTGAGGATCAGGTTGAGAGGGTTAGCAAAAATGACCATCACCAGAATGAATTCCGGATGGATGTTTGTTTGACAGTTATTTGTTTGGGAACTTGTTGAAATAGCACTTTACTGTGAACTAAAAAGAAAGTAGCAACCTGGTTGGCACAGAGTTACGTAATTAGGATATAAAACATCAGCTAGTCCAGTGACGAATTGACGGGGAAGGTGAATGTGATATTGAATATGACAAAAATTAGTTCCCTCCCTGTAGAACATTGTCGGTTTTCCCCTCTCTAGGATTTTTCCGATTGGTCATATAGATAAAAAGATAACGACGTATTTTACGTAACCAAACAGAAACATAGTATTTAAACAGTGTCTGACTTAAAACATGTTGTAAACATTTTTGCAGTCATTAGTATCACACACTTTGTTTCTTAGAATAATTGCTTACTCATGAGGAAAACTAATTCTTTTTTCAGAAGCAAACTATAGAGGCTCGAGTGTTGTGGAAATGTCAGGAAGATTCTGTAATTCTTGGAAAAGCATTCATTGTAAGACGTGTCAATGCCACAAGTTTTCATAACATTCATTGTAACGGATGATCTATAATTTAATAGTTTGACCTATTACCTTCTATAATTGTAATTTTCGCCACCGAACTTAAAGTATTTTAAAATTCATTCATAAGTTAGAAAATTAGGTGGCCTGTTTACATGAATTCTAAACTAAATAACACCACAATAACATTTTATTTCTTTATCGATCCCAATTATATTCCAACTTATTGTTATAACTTGTAAACAAAACTAGACATAGTGTCTGTGTTCGTTTGTTAAGCGTAATCAGTGTTTGGAGTTATGGGAGAGAACACAATGAAAACAATTAAAAATAATAAGCAAATATCAATGTATATAAAAATTTAAACTTAACATGTTAAGCACTGATAATGCAATTTAAGTACCTTCGATGAATAAAACTATTTTCTTGAAGGTAAACAGGATTTATATTCATAACTGATAAGAAAGATATAAAAATGTAGGTTACATACAAAAGGAGCTAGAGAAAACCTGTTTTACTAAACAGTACTACTCTTTCTAATAAACCTCTGAGAAATTATAGTGAGTTGCCTGTAACTAAATACGGGAAAAGTAAATAAAATAAAATGTAGCGGATAGATTTAAGTTATATATCAGCATTTAACTTTGCTCGCATTTTTGCGACTAAGACCGGTCTTATGCAAGAGGGTAGCGTTGGGGGAAGGGTAGAACAGGGAGGTACGTGTCCCAAATTTCCCTCCTGCAATATCTACTTACTTCTTTACCAAATTAACATTTGTATGGTCCAGACATGTGTAAGATAATTTAGGAAACAATGCCATCTCTAAATTTTTGATCACGCTACACAACTGAAGAAAAAGGTAAAAATAGTGAATTTACTAAAATTTTAGTTTTGACTTACTTTTGTAGTAGGCTATTCTTGAAAAAAAAATCAACGTTCTAAGATTTAAAGATTCCGGATAAAGAGTAATTTTTCAGTGACCTTTGACCTTGGCGGCCATATTGCCAAAAAAATCGCCGTTCTCAGAACATGTGATCGTGGCAAAAATCATCCACTAGTGCTATTAGACAAAGTACAGTAATAATTTGCTCTCGAACTTGTAGATCCAACAGGAGCAATGGGTGGCTCCTGGCAGTATGGGCTAAGACTAAAACTGGCTGATTTATAAAGATACTTTTTACGCAGGAGTTAGACGTAGTGGTGTTTCGGGAGGATTATTTTTCTATTTACTGCCCGAAATAGGCCCCGTAAGTTCTCTCTCCAAATACTTGTGCAAAACAGACTTTCCTACATGGTGTCATTCAAGGTCGAATACCATATGGGACTTATAAAAGAAGATATGTAAGAAACTTACTATTATTGAATGTCTCGTTTTACGTTTCAATTTACTTTTATGATAACCATGATTTTCCATTTTACCGATGATTTTGAATAGTATGAGGAAGGAAAAAAATTAGAATCAAGAATAAAACGAAGTAACACTATTAATGGAAAACTTAAGATTTGAAAAAAAAAGTGTAACTGGTACTTGAATATCTTAAAACAATTCTAGCACCATATACATTTTGAGAGATATTTAATAAATCATGTAGAATCTAACACGTTATTCTGTTAGTTTGGTATTTTTTTATAAAAAAATAGTTTAGATTTGTTTTTTCTTTCGTATGAGTTTTGAGTGAAAGGTTGTTAGTAGATGTTTAGATTAATACAGAGCTGAACAAGTTTTCAAAATAATTTATAAATCAGAAATCCAAAGAATTACCATTATTTATACTTTTCCTGCCTAGGACGACTGTGTAAAATGTCACCATTATTTACTCTTTTCAAAATAGTTTGTAACATATTTATTATGAGTAAATTCATTTCATATGCGATCTTTGTTTAAATAATTTTGATTCTCAAATTTGTGATTATAGCGCCCCTGTTGGCGAGTTTCGGTGATTTTACCCAGCACTTCAACTATACTGAATATATGTGTGCTGGAAATCGTACTCGACGAAACATTAAAATAGTAACGTGTTTCTATAGAACGTACTTTACAACTATTGGGTTAAATTATTAAATTGTTCCGTTTTGTGAGCATAACAATTGAGTTTATATTGAAAGTATAAAGTGTGGATTACGTTATATAAGTTTTATATTGGTGAGTTTTCTAACTTTGTTAATTGCTTTAAAAGATCTATATATATGTGTGTGTGTTCTAATGGAGTCTTTAACTATATATTTGAATGGGATATAAACCACATTTCGATTAGGTACACTAACTAGTAACTTCTTAACTTTGAGCATACGTAAAAGAACAAGATATTTGTTATTAAAATTGTTTCAATTCATTGTACGTTACTTGGCTAAGCTTGCTTTTTCTTTTATAAAATTACATTTGCTTTGATTTTTGATTCAAATGAGAATATTTTATAGCATTGACTTTAACGTATTCGTTTGTAAATCAATATAAATGGAGACTGAATTTTTGTTACAGGACGAGTGACGAATTCCTTTCTAGAATGAAGCGTTACAACAGGAACACCAAACTAAATTATCCTTTTCCTTATTATGCTATCATATATCACAACAGGGATCTATATAGAAATTTTAATGATGGATATGAAGATATCCAATCCTCGACAATATATATATATATAACTTTCAGAGATCCTACCAGTATTAAGCTCTATATTGACAACCCAGCCACTCTGTGCCTAGTTTGGGGATGCAATTTTGAGTGTAACTGGATGCCTTCCACTCACCATCTAGAATGAGTGGGATAGTTCTAATATTCATATGCGAGAGGTTTACCAAATGGGGATAAATACAAATAAGAAAACGTTAACTTCATTAAATTGATATCACTATATTTCTCATAAGTAAGATTTGACTGTAAGATTTCGTGATGTTTTTTAATAACGGATATTAGGAACATTTGCCAGACGAGTATTGCAATGGTCGAGTATTGAGCCTTTGAGCCCTGAGTAGGTGTAACACATACCTGAAGATTCTGGTGTTGCTCCAACGATGACCTGGTGTCGAACGTAGCTCCTCTATGATGATACTCCATAGTACTGGACAATGAGGACGAGCATTGAGGTATGGACTCCTCTCAATTGCTTATCTGGACTAGACGTTCTAAGTGATACGAATTAGGTAGATTACGATGACTCTCCTTTGGCTGTCATCTGACTGTCTGGCGATTTTAACTAAGTTCTCCAAAACTTAAACTTGGACTGAATTCCACTGCTCCTGACTGATCTCCACTGATCTTCCGAACTTGCTCTCCAAGACTCGATCTAAGACTCCATCTAAGACTCGATCTAAGACTCGATGTTCACTCCCAGGACTGATCCTGAACCTCTCTCATCCTCTGGTTTTGTTGAGCCTCGTCCAACTTCTGTCGTCTGCTTGTCGTCTGCTTGTCGGCTGCTTGTCGGCACGTGCGACCCCTTTTCACATGGAAAACAAATTCCTTCCATGTGTCAAGACTCACAAACTGCAACCCTCGACACACTCTGATTTCTCGATTCTAAGCAATTTCCGCATATCCGTGATTTCGTGAAATTTGTGAAATCTTACAGATTCTCTTTGTACAATGCACAGAATCTGGCTGTCTGGCTGGCGATTTTAACTAAGTTCTCCAAAACTTAAACTTGGACTGAATTCCACTGCTCCTGACTGATCTCCAACGATCTCCAACGGTCAACGTCTGCATTACCTTCCTGCATTGCCAGACTCTCGACGAAGACATTTTATTAACATTCTATTTACAACATTATGCTGACTCTGGAATAATAACATTGTGCAGCTTGCATTATATGTCATACATAACATTCAATCACCTTAACCTTAATATACGATTCATGTAACGTAAACATTAATGAAAATAAAATTGAAAATATACAAAATTATTAACTCGAAAAACGAGTCTTGCCACATGGCCCCCTTTAAAATTTGGTTGCTTCATGAACTCCCTGTACAACATACAAAATAAATAAGCAGTGAAACATAAATGTGAATTTGAAATTAAATAAGACTTGTGTAACTCTGCAAAATAGTAATGTATACAATAATCGATATTCCTTCACCTAAAACATTAATGTTATATATATATATATCCCAATCTTTAATCATTTACTTAATTAATATAATTATATGATACAAAACTTCAAAATGTACTGTCAAAGTATATGCTCACGACATCTAGTGAGTTTTCAGTGAATTACTTGCTCATCACATTTGCACAAGTACTCTGGGCAAAATTACATATATATATTCATTTACAGATACTCTTGGTTAATCTCTCTTCGCAACAACGCTTTTAGGTTTCGTATTACAAAAATGTTCCACTACTCTTACTGTCCATACGTGCCAACTGACGCATTTATTGGCCGTATTAGTAATGGTTAATCATCATTCATTTCCATTGCCATTTGGTTGGAAATCTAGAAAACAAAACTCTTAACACAGTATTAAAACATAGTACACTGATATTTTCTCGTAGCACTGTAAGAAAACTGAAAATATAATTGTTTTATTTTCATCATAAAATTTAATCACAGATATTTTAAAGTTGAGGGAAATAAAATATTGCTGCAGGGCGTTTGCTATGCTGCTCAAGTTCCAACTTGGTAACTGCTGTTTCATCATTTTTCGACCAAGGTTAAGATTATTTCCGCTCCAGTAACTCTGTTTGCGCGTCACTCTTGTACGGATGACACTGGATGTTAATATGCACTACCAAATATTTCGTTATTTCTCTTAAAATATTGTGTTTTTATAGCACAACTTCATCACACGGATAAAAAAACTCTCTTTTGATGTGTTTCGGGCACTCGGTTTTCCCGTGTTTGTCGAAATTTTCAAAAAAAACGTCGGTTTTCGTGGTTTCACAGTGTCCCATTAATGTATTAGTGTGTTTCTCATCTTCTGTAGTGATGTGGTACAAGTGTGTGTTTTCCCACTCAGTTTCAGTGCTCTTACTACAATCTGCTTTACTACGATCTGGCAAATTATTACAAATAGTGATATCAGTGTTTTGTGGCATAGTTTTAAGTGTTGGTTTATTCTTATTTAATATTGTGGCGTAGAGTGGTGAAACTTGTGAAAGTACGTAAGTCTCAGACTCATCTCTACCACTTACTTCTAAATCTATATTTGATCTTACATTATTTTTACTATTTCTAACACTATTTTCGTATTTTCTCTCTATCCTATTTAATCTTATCACAATATAACACGTAATAATTACTATTACAACTAATACACTTCCTAAAACTAACGCTGATATTAATAATAATATTGTATTGATGTCCATTTCCTTCGTTTTTGGATATTATCTGAAATAGACGAGAAATAGATAAAATCGGGATAGACCTACTTAAAATTCGTAGAAAATTACATTTATTATAGTTATTTAAAATAATTAATATTCCTATCTTGTGTCTGCTTACACTTTTTGCGTCCTAAAATTCGCATATTTTTGAAGCAGTCTTATTTTGTTCTTTCTGTGTCGAGCACACTTGCTACTTTCTCAGTAATTCTCGTGCATGACCGTTATAACTTTAACTATGTGTGAAATCCCTCTAACCATAACTCGGAGATTCTGTTTCACACTTAAAAACTCGTATTTTCAGTCTTTTTCTACCATAAATATAGTACTAAATTATATTCGCTATATCTCTCTATATTTAAACTTTTATTTCTTATTACATACGTATTTATGTAGTTTAGACCTTATTTTAATAATCTACGTGATTAAATATCATTAATTTTATTAAATAATAATTTTTTTGTAATTTTAAAAATATATTTCATTGATTTACGCTCGGACTCAGCTGTACGCGGAGGCTGCGAGATTCTCTGCGTGGCGGGATAATCACTGAATCCTTCGTATTCGTTCGAGTTCACTCGGACCTGTTCGTATATCGTCTGCAGTGTTCCGTGAGAACTGGAGTGGAGACTAATCTAGCCTCTCGCGGGGTCTTGTCTATACTCTCTCGCGGGGTCTCTTGTTCATATTCTTACCTCTTGCTGTTCAGAACGTCCAAAAGCTCTTTGACGCAAATCCATACTGAATTATATATGAGCATTGCTCGTAGCGTTTGCAAATTACATTCAACAATAAAATAAATAATTCTAATCATTCTTTTCAATCAATATTGATTGATAATACTAATTGTAGTGAAATATATTATTTTCTTTTCTTTTCTTTTCTCAACCTTAAAAAAATTTTGGACTTTTAAAAATAATTAGTAAATATATTATTACTACTTAAACTAAACATCCTTCAATACTCTTTGTGAACTATTTCTAGCTTTATCTATGCTTATTCACATATTTTAACCCTTTAATTTACCATGTACATACTACATAAAATTCATTATTCGTTATTTTATAGAAACACTCATAATATTTATTCATATATATTATCTACTACTACCACAATAGTAATCTTTTACTATTTTGTCTATTCTTATCTATTATTAACTATTTCTATTGTTATTATTACTAATGTTATTATTTTCTACATTTATTTTCCTTATCCCTTCTTGAATGTTTGAATGTGTTTTGACTTTATCTATTCTTGTTTGATGTTACTATCCTAGATTTGTCTAGGTTATCTATTTTCATCTATTTCTATACTTATTTCACTATTTTTTTCATTTCTTTTACACTTAAAACGGAAATGGGACATCGTTCGTTACCGTATTATAATACAACCTATTCGGTTTGGGTAGTATGACCTATTATGGACTGTTATAGACTATAGACTTTATTTACTTGACTTCATACCTTCATTTGGTGATGGTGTTCACTATTGGTGATGGCTGTTTGGTGAGTATGGAATGCATGATTTGTATACACTTTTGACACTTTTTACATGTTTGTTTACATTTGAGTTCATCGTTTTTTTTTCAAAATTTACCAATACTTAATTCTATTGTCTACAACGTGGTTTACAACCTTTTCGAGACTTTTCTGTTCTAGTGCACGGAATATTAAAACATTTTTATACAATATAACACTAAATAATTTTTATTATTATTGTTGTTGTTATTATTATTATTATTATTATGGTTCATTGTTTTCTACTTTATATTTTCTTATTGATTTATACAATCTACAGTACAACGCTATTAAAGCTACGACTGAAACAACTAACACTAATATGATGGCTGCTATTACATACATGATGTAATTTGTTTTGATTATTAATAGTGGTACAGTGGTATCCACTTTCAGTTTTAATAAATTTTCTGCTAGATTACTGAGTTCCTCGTGGTGTATAATAAAATTTAATTGCTTGAGCGTCCAATTTCCTTTCAGACTTAGATGTTTATTATTTACGCTTATTACTTTCTTCGTTGGAATCGCCAATTGTCCAAAAATTAGGTTATAAAATGAACTATACTCAATAAAGTACGAACAATTATTCCCAAAATTTACCTTCGTCGATGTGACTTCGTGATGTTTTCCTAGTTTAGTTACATATCCTTCTACCAATGATGGGTATAATACTCCAGCATGAGTATATTTATATACTACCTTGCCTAGGTATTTCTTCGTTTGTTGTTCGCAACCACTTAGTGATCCATTGAAAACAATGTTGTTCAAGCACTTAGCTGCATCATCTAATGATATCTGTTCACAAAAATACAAGAAACTCTTGAATTCGCATTTCGATCGATCTAACGTATGATACATTCCATTAGCTAAGTATACCACTTCCGGTAACTTGTAATATGTTCGAAAATTGTTCTAAATTTGATAAAATATGATAGGATAATTGGTTGCTAAGTATGTCGTTAAATATTTTATTAACTCTCTCTCTAGCTAAATGCGAAAATAGATTGGTTAAAATTTTCCTTTGGGCTTGCTGCAAGTAGCAATACATCTCTTGCAGTTTACTCCGTACATTCTTAAGTACATGATGCACCTTTACTACCACACCATGCAATATAGATATTACCTCATTATGTGATATTTTTAACTTGTGAATTTCTTGAGCTAACACGTTTTCATGTTCAGACAATTTCTGAATCGATGTTGACAATTGCTGCGTGTGTATTAGGTTATAGGCTGACAAACCTATAGACCCAAATCCTAATAACATAGACCAAATTGAACGTTTAGTTCTTGTTGACTCCATACATTTAGAACTGCCGTTTATAAACACAAATTGACATGGTATTGAATTTATTATATTAATTCTAAATTGTATTTCCCTTTCTGCGTACTCTTCTAAAATATCGTATGACTCACTACACACTTTGTGCATAGGCACAGCTTCGTGAAAGTTTACATGTAATCTGATAGTTGTATAAACCATATTTGACGCATGAACCGCCAACGAATCTTGCGTTAGAGCTATTCCTACGTCCTTCATAGTTAATTGATGATGGTCGTCTGATTTTCCAAAATGAACCATAACTATCAACTTTATAAAGATGACCAAAATTGTTGATTCCATTATATACTGATTCCTTTTCAGTCTCGAATAAAAGTCTGTAATTAGTAAAACCTAATATTAATTTTTCTCTTGTTGCTATTCATTTATTTATTTATTTGTGTTTTAACCTACTGTTACCAATTTATTTATTCCTATGCATTTTATATTTTATTTTATTTCCTAGCTGTCAACTGATTTTTATTTTAATTAAATTGCACATTCCATACATTTATTTATTTACTCAAAACTCTAGTAACTACAATCCAAAAAGTGTCTATCGATTCGGGAAATTTCCTGATGGAGATTAGCATTTCCTAAAATCTCGGATTTAGGGTTTGGTTGAGAAAGTGCCCCTTTTCTGACACTTCATCGGTAGACCCAATTTGTACCATAGTTACATTTGACCCTAATTTAAATATTTCCAAAAATTTTTTTCACCAAATTTAAATTTATACTTCGCCATCCGATGTTTGATCTATATCACCAAACTTTTCACCATTCTTACTCTCTACAAACAATTTCAATCGTCTTAAGTCTATAGTGTCACTTTTCTTTTCACCCTTTTTAGTTTCATACTGCACTTTCTATGAGTTATTATTAATTTTGTCCACAATTACCCCTTTTGTATTGTAACGGTTTCCGAAGCATGCCGGCGAACCTGCTCTTGGCATTTCTCTAATTAAAACTTTTTGACCGATCTCAAAACTTGGTTGGTCAAACTTTTTCTCAATTTGCTTCTTCTGAGATCTAAATTTTCTCTGCAAATTTTTATACGCCAATTGTCGTGCCTCTTTTATGCTCTGAAGTCTCACCTCATTGTCAACGAACTCGCAAGGAATATCTAGGTCCAGCTCAAGAAACGTTCTTGGTTCGACTCCATGCAATAAATAGTACGGCGAAAAACCAGTACCATCATGCACTGGCGTATTAATTGTAAATATCAAACTCGGTAGTATCTCATCCCAGTTTGAAAAATCTTTGTCGATGTAATGCTTCATTACTTGTTGTAATGAGCCAATGGCCCTTTCTGCGCTTCCTATCGAATAATGGGCACTTGTATTCGCAAAATGCAATTCCATCCCAAATTTTTCAGACATTTCTTCCAAGATTTTGCTGCGGTGAGATGACAACCTATCCAGATGGAGCTGAGAAGGGACCCCATGTTTCGTAATAAGATCTTCGAATATTACTTGAGCAACGATCTCTGCCGTTACTGCGGGTACCGCTCTAGCGATAACAAATCTAGTAGCATTATCTACAAATACTAGAATATACTTATTTCTGTTATTACGAGACAACTTGAAAGGACCGACCTCATCCATTACAACTGACTGGAATGGAGCATAGGATGGATACGTCTGCGCGTGAAATGGTACTCTCCTTGTTTACCTTCTCTGTATTTGAAAGCTTATACATTCACCTATTTTCTTCATAAAGAATTTCTTCATATTCGGAAAATACATTAACTTTAGTGCACGTCTGTAACACTTCGTGTAAGAGAAATGTCCACCACCATACACCGAACAATGTAGGTTCTTAAATACCTGTTCTCTTAATGTATAAGGGATACGTATCAATAACTTCGTACCCCCTGCCATTCGCTGTGTTCTGTATAGCCTGTTGTCTTTCACCGTATACCATCGAGCTTGTTTTTCAGCTTTTACGTCTGCATCTTCTGGATGTTCAATTGCGTGCATTATAGGACCGAAAAATGAATCTTTTCGCTGTAACTCGCCAACATCAATATCCTTGTCAAAGGTCAAATTGACTTGTAAATCTTCGGAATTCACTTTCAACGTTTCTAACTCAATATCATCCACAGTTGGCTCAATGTCGGTGTTCCTGGACAAAATATCACTAGGATTCTTTTCTCCAGGACAATGCACCGGTGTGTACTTATACTGGGCTAAATCTAAACTCCATCTCACAAGTTTCGGAGCTAACTTCGGCGATGTTTGTAAATACTTTAACGCTTTACAGTCGGTATATAGTTCGAATTCTTTATTGAACAAGTAATAATTGAATGCTCTTTAAGAACTTATCACTGCCAATATTTCTAACTCCACTATATGTCTTGTCTTTTCTTGTGGACGTAACACGCGACTGTAGTACGCTACTGGTGTCCATTCACCATTAGCCTGTTTCTGCATCAAGACGCCACCAATCGAACTAGTCGATGCGTCAGTGTACACTCTCGTGTCCAAATCTTCCCTAAACGGGGCTAATAATGGTGCATTCATTAACGCCGATTTCAATTGTTCAAAAGCTTGCTGATACGACTCATTCCATTCAAACTTGTGACCCTTTTTCAAAATTGGTTGAAACGTTGACGTAATTTTGGCATAGTCCTTACAAAATTTCCTAACGTAATTCGTTAGTCCAAGAAAAGATTTTAATTGCTTAACATTATTCGGGGTCTTACACGCTTTAATTCCCTGTATTATCTTCGGGCTAACATCATATCCTGCGTCACTGACAATGTGTCCAAGAGCCAAAATTTTCCTTTCTACGAACTGACATTTCTCTACTGACAGTTTGAGACCGTAATGCCTCAACCTTTTAAAAACTGATTGTAGTACGTCTACCATTTTCTCCTGATCGTTAGTATAAAGAAATACATCATCCATATAATAGGAAACTGACTCCGGATTTACGTTTGCCAGGGTCATCGCCATTATTTTTGTATTTATAGCGGGCGCTTGCAAATACCCCATTGGAAGAACTCGATATGAATAGGCTCCTACGCCTGGTATGTTGAATGCGGTATGCTCTCGTGACTCCTCAGAAATAGGCACTTGATGATAAGCCGATTTCACGTCCAAAATGCTAAAGTATTTATGTCCTCCCATGCAAGTTAGAATTTGATGTATCGGAGGCAGCGCAATGCTATGCAGTTTCATGCATTTGTTCAAAATCTACAGTCGAGAACTGCCCGAATACCCCCTGATGGTTTTTGTATGAACAACATAGGAGAGTTATAAGCACTAGCACTTTCTTCTATTATGCCCTGTCTTAACAAAATATTGATTTGTTCTTATTTGTTTCACTTTATCTCTTAGCGCGATTGGAATGGGTTATTGGTGTCTTCTAAACGGTACTTTCGTTTCCAACTCGATGTGATGCTGGAAATGCTTAACCTGACCTAATTCATCATCTTGCCATGCAAAAACATCCGCAAAATTGTAACATAAGCTCTCAATTCGCTCCTTAATTTCAGGTTTCGTCTCTGTTCCAAATTTCAATCTAGATTTGTCAAAATTCTTACGTGATCTTAAAATACCGTCTATTTCCTCATTCGATAATCCTTCCTCCTTCAATTGGTCTTCATCTACACATTCCTCAGCTTGTCCTAATGTTACATTTGGCCTTAATAAAATTGATCTATTGGATGGATTAATGATTTCAATCTTATTATTCTCAGCCGATAAAAGTGCGCGCGGAATCAATACATTGTATTGGCTTTCTATCTTTCTGTCTGGCTCTATCAAGTTTTCCCTGTTATTCCAAGAGTTAACTAAATTAACTTCCACAGTTGTCTTTGTCCTAGGTAACAACCGTACCTTATGACCTAGTACCCATCTTGGTCTAATACAATGTTTTATACCAATAGCTGCATTATCGGATACAGTAACAGATTCCTGTTCTTCCCTTTTCCTAAACCTTGGCTTTCCAAATCTCTGCAACGTTAATTTATTCAGACCGTAATTTATTTGGCAATTCTGGCTTTGTAGAAAATCATTCCCGATCAAAATTTGATACGGAAAATCCTTCACTACACGAAATTCCAAATGAAACGTCTGTCCAGCCATTTTAAATCTTACAACTGCGATCTTATTCACTACTAACACATTCTGTGTTATTCCACGAATACTTGTTGGTCTAGGAATTACCTTTGCGCTTGGTGGAACTAGCTTTTCATTCACTATTGATATTTGCGAACCTGTATCGATCAATGCTTTATGACTTCTCCCGTCGACTTCTATCGGAACGTACAACATGTTATTTTCGGTTACTGTAGAGGCTACTATTTCTCTAATTTTCGATTTACCTCCTGTAAATGCGCCTCTGTCATTTAGAGTATTACTCAGTTTAAATTATTTGCGCTCGTAGCCTGATAGTACGTTGTGCCATTAATTTGGTTTGGTACAACTGGTACGTATTGTACTTCACCGTTCACTTGACTATGATTCTGGCACCATGATGGACCATTAGAACCGCTAGCACAACAACTATTTCCTCGTTGTTGCCAAAAATTCGTCCTTCGTCCACCTCGGTTACCACGCCAATTATTATTCCTAAATCCTCTTCTGTTATTGTATTCATTAGGACCTCTATTTCTATTATAGCTATTATTATCCCGATTCCAATATCTATTTCCGTTGTTTCTATTAAAATTTCGTCCTCTAATACGAAAATTCCTGTTTCCTCTAAAATTACTACCATTCTTCTGTTGCTTCGATTCTCTCTCGCTTTTATCCTCTCTATTATTCCGGTCCTGAAACTTAGTTGCTAATGTTATCTGTAATTTTTCTATCTTTTTCTCTAACTCACCCAACTGAGTGATACTTGGTGGTTCCTGCTTAATTTTAACATCTTCCCTATTCCTAATCTCTTTCTTCAATAGCAATTTATCTACTTCAACATCACTATCATCATCTTCTACTTGTTCGCGCATTTTCTTAAGAAGGTCTTTTACTGTAACTTTTCCATTCTCTCTTTTGACACGTTTATCCACTTTACACTTATTCTTTTCGATTTTCTGGAGATCTTCCACAAATTTGTCTATCGTCGAATATGAGTTAATTCCTACTTTCTCCATGAAGTACGGCTGAAGGCCACCTACTATTATTCCTATCTTCTTTTTATCGTGCATGCTAGCATCTAGTCTTTCGCATAATACTAACATGTCGTATACATACTTTATAATGGGTTCATCCTCAAGATGCAACCTCTCTCTTATTCTTTCTTCTATATCTAATGTCACGTTCGTTCGTGTAAATTCCTCTATAATACTTTTCTGTAATTGTTTGTAACCAATATCACTAACATTTCTTCTCTTCAAAAATACTTTGATCCACTGCCTACTATTTCCTTTAAACACGCTTGGTAACAGTTCCTTTCTTTTGTCCTCACTCACGCCTGCCATTTTACACGCGTCGTCAAACTCGTCGAAAAATCCAACTATATCATTATCGAATTTTAGATCAAACTTCGGGAGTTTGTTTACGTCTGAATAGAACATTACACCTGTAGCCATCTTATTTTCTTTCGAACTACTTGAATGCTTATCACCTATTACACTACTTTCGAACGGAAAGATAGATTCAAAATCTTCTGAGTACGATTTTGCTACAGGACTTGACGGAAAATTTTCTACGGGTCCTAATTTCAAACTAGGTTTAACACTTTCTTGTTCTGTAATTTTTACTTGCTTTTTCTTACTCGAGGTAGCAATATTAAATAAGCTTCCGATTTGTACTCCCCTTGCGGCTCTTTGGGCTCTCGTACGAATACTTTCGTCACTCATTTAATTACTAATTACTTTCATTATTTATTCATATAAACGTATAATTCGAGCTACTTTAACTAATTGGTCGGGAGTGTCGGCTAATTTATATTCTTATTGCAAAACCTTAAAATCACATTACATAAACAAACACCTTATAACTAAATACCTTAAACTAATTTGAGAAAATACGTTAAAAATCCTTAATGTTACACTTCATCGTAGACAGGGTGGGTTTTATTTACTAATAAAATGTAATATAATATCATTTCAAAATGGGTGGGTCGGGAGGGACTTAATTATTTACTATTCGCTGAGATCGCCACTGATTGGCCTATTACCAAAACCAGCAATTTCCACCTGATCTAAAAGATCTTAAAACCAGCATCTCGCCACCATGCCATGAATTACTATTCTTATTCACTGTGATCGAAACCCGTAGCATACTCCACCATGACAACCCAGGCACTCTGTGCCTAGTTTGGGGATGCAATTTTGAGTGTAACTGGATGCCTTCCACTCACCATCTAGAATGAGTGGGATAGTTCTAATATTCATATGCGAGAGGTTTACCAAATGGGGATAAATACAAATAAGAAAACGTTAACTTCATTAAATTGATATCACTATATTTCTCATAAGTAAGATTTGACTGTAAGATTTCGTGATGTTTTTTAATAACGGATATTAGGAACATTTGCCAGACGAGTATTGCAATGGTCGAGTATTGAGCCTTTGAGCCCTGAGTAGGTGTAACACATACCTGAAGATTCTGGTGTTGCTCCAACGATGACCTGGTGTCGAACGTAGCTCCTCTATGATGATACTCCTTAGTACTGGACGATGAGGACGAGCATTGAGGTATGGACTCCTCTCAATTGCTTATCTGGACTAGACGTTCTAAGTGATACGAATTAGGTAGATTACGATGACTCTCCTTTGGCTGTCATCTGACTGTCTGGCGATTTTAACTAAGTTCTCCAAAACTTAAACTTGGACTGAATTCCACTGCTCCTGACTGATCTCCACTGATCTTCCGAACTTGCTCTCCAAGACTCGATCTAAGACTCCATCTAAGACTCGATCTAAGACTCGATGTTCACTCCCAGGACTGATCCTGAAACTCTCTCATCCCCTGGTTTTGTTGAGCCTCGTCCAACTTCTGTCGTCTGCTTGTCGTCTGCTTGTCGGCTGCTTGTCGGCACGTGCGACCCTTTTCCACATGGAAAACAAATTCCTTTCATGTGTCAAGACTCACAAACTGCAACCCTCGACACACTCTGATTTCTCGATTCTAAGCAATTTCCGCATATCCGTGATTTCGTGAAATTTGTGAAATCTTACAGATTCTCTTTGTACAATGCACAGAATCTGGCTGTCTGGCTGGCGATTTTAACTAAGTTCTCCAAAACTTAAACTTGGACTGAATTCCACTGCTCCTGACTGATCTCCAACGATCTCCAACGGTCAACGTCTGCATTACCTTCCTGCATTGCCAGACTCTCGACGAAGACATTTTATTAACATTCTATTTACATTATGCTGACTCTGGAATAATAACATTGTGCAGCTTGCATTATATCTCATACATAACATTCAATCACCTTAACCTTAATATACGATTCATGTAACGTAAACATTAATTAAAATAAAATTGAAAATATACAAAATTATTAACTCGAAAAACGAGTCTTGCCACAACATAACAAGAGCTAGATAATCGTAATTAGTTTTGGACATGGTTCAGAGGAGAAGAGTTGATACAGAGATTGATTATTTATATCATTCGTTATTCCACCGCTCTGCATCCATTCTGATATTTTCTATCCAATAACATTTTCTGAGCTGGTCTTTTGCATTAATTTCAAATATGTATTCAGTTTTTTGCCTATCACCTTAGGTTATTTGAGAATACATGTTCAAAAATTAGCGTTTACTGGAAAATTACTATGTCTATGGGAAGAACAACTAGAAGACATAAATATGTTTTAGTAATTAATAGGAGAGTGACATTAATTTTACTACGATCGATTCCTAAGATGTCTTGATATTTTACCGTCAGATAAAATAACGGGATGGCAAAACTGTTCGCAGTAGTAACGTATTATTTTTTATAGAGTGAGTTACTGCCGCAGCATCTGTCCCATGCCCCTATATTAGTTCATCTCCTGATAAATCATTTAACACCGAAGAAAAATCGAATGACTCATTCTGAAAGTGATAATTTTATACCACATGACAGTGATAAACTACAACTATTTAACCAGCACAAACCAACTGACTTGACCCTTGATTTGTATCTATCGCAAGAATGTGCTGAAGTTTTAAGCTTAAGACTCAAGGCGAAGAACTTACTTCTACCCGGGACTACATTCTCTTGGTCAGGACAAAGATATGATAAGACCATTTCTTTTTCTTGCTGAACATGGATCAATATTTTATTTCCGTGGCATGCCAGGACTCATTGATGTGAATTACAATGCTTCCGATTAGACACTTTTTATTGGTTCATCGAAATCAAGCTTGAAAGAAACCACATTTCGCAATGGCAATATCCTTGGGTATATTCCTGTTGCACATTCTTTTTATATGAAAGAGAAATATGATAAAACTAAGAGTTTACTAGATTGGGTGCATTACAAAGAAAAACCACTGTCTTCTGAGTAGCGATTTGAAAGTTAATGGTGTCTTGCTGGGACTAGAGTCAGGCTACAGAAAACACCCTTGTTATTTCTGTGAATGAGACAGTCGTGTAAAGATAAACATTGGGCTAGGAAGGAATGGAAATCCTGAAAATCTCTCTCACCTGGCGAGAAGAATGTTGAACACGAAGCACTCGTGAAGCGTTCAAAAATGTGCTCCTCCTCTCCAACTGAAAATAAGAGGGTAACGTATTACTTACTAGAATTTCTCGGTACATATATATTATTTCGTTGGATAGGTTCTGTAAGTCTCACTACAATTGTCACACAATTTTACCCCTATTCTTTCGTTTTCTGAATTTTTTCAAGTCCCACACTATAGAAGTAAAGGCAATACACATTACATCTCTACAATTTCATTTGTGTTATACATTTAATATAGCGTACAGATTACTACTGTGTTGGTCATTATTATTATTGTTATTATTATTATTATTATTATTATTATTATTATTATTATTATTATTATTATTATTATTATTATTATTAGCTTGATAACTTAATTAATTTAAATTACATGTAAAGGTCAGAATTGTTACATCTACTTTCCAGTTTTCAATAAAGTGTAAAGTGTGACAAAGTGATACATTTTCCTACTATAGAATTCAAATTGTATTGTAGACGCATACAATAAACTAAAGATTTAAATGAGCAGAAATAATTATTTTCGTCTTTTTAATAATTTTATGCTAGAACAACATCCTACTTTTCACCGCTCACCCTACTAAGCGCATAATAGAAATACATTTCTCAGCAGAATAACAAATATTTTTCCGGCAGCATCTGATGAGTGGAAAACGTGATATGAGAGATGACAACACTGCAAAATAATTAAGTGCTTTCTCATAATATTTAACCATTGTTATTTTATTTATTTCGAAGCGCGAATTCCAGATTAGAAGAAAGTATTCATGAACATTCCAAGGAAATTTCATTTTGTAATATCCGATAAAGAGGAAAATGCTAGATAAGAGATGGCAACACTGCCACCAAACCGAGGGTATTCGAAGTGACTACACAACGATTATTGGATTAGTTTTTATGCATAAACTTCAAATCAGAAAAGAACAGACATCAGACACGTCTTTCCTATCGGTCTTATGGCCAGAGCCTGGAATAAATGTTTCAATAATATGGTTTGTCAATCGCTGAATTGAAGCCGATAATTATCTATTAGCATACATAATTTCTTGCAAAGAGATTTCACTTAGACTTCTCATCCATCCACCTTAATTATAACTTACGTTGCTCATACGAACTTTTAACGGTATTATTACATGAAAACGAACAAAGTTACAAACAAAGTTTTTCGTAAATTAAAGGAGACAATAACGTGGTATTTCCGAAAACACTGTTCCAAAAGTTGTAAACATGGTTTGAAATCTTTACTTAGGATTCGCAAACTTTGAATTAAGAAGATACAATTTATACGTAATTCACGAATCGAAATCTTCCATTACTTAGAATAAATAACAAAACAATAAGATATAGGAAAATAAAAGTAAAAGCAATTATGAACTCATCCACTTTCCTAAGTACCTATCTGTAGCTTTGCAAAAATTTCTGAAACTCACTACTATATTTTAAACATGTCGACAGTACTTCCATGAATGAATCCTTTCCATGCTTCTTCTTAATGTCAAAATCGTAGAGCCACGTTCTTAGTCTATTACTCAAAGTATTCTTTTAAAAAATGGCTCACGACATTTTAATTAAAGAGGCTCCCTCTAAATATATGATACAGCAAAACAATATTCTTGAGCATTGCTTGTGGAAGGAAACTTTCAACTAATGATATTAGAGTTGTTTAAATTATCTTTGATCCTTCGTCAGTTAATTATACCATCATAATTCACACGTCAATTATACATACTGATGATTATCATATCGTTTCTAAGATATTTAATAATGGTTTTCTAACAAATATGGCTTGCATATATATATCTTTCGTTACTTTAAACCATGAATACTCCACGGGTTCTGATAGAATGGGCTGGAAATGCCTTTTCATCAGAATTTCTCTTTCCATCGCACCTCACGATTGTCGTTTCCTGTACCGTCTTAGTTATATTTATTGTGTATGCCAGTCACGCGAAAGAACAACCGCAATAAGGTCCACAGTCTCTTGTTCGGAGTCTAATGGACGCAGTGCATTAGTTACGTCAATGTGTTACTGGTAGCTTCATTCATTGTGTGAAAGTGTATTTCTTTGTTTGCAGACACGTTTTACAGTTGCTTAGCAATCAACTCACAGCCAGGCTTGGAACAAAAATTTCTGATAAAATTGGCAATATGTTTAATGAAAGTGTTGCAGCGGAAATGGAAAACAACGATTATGATGTTCAGGAGGTAAACAGCGTTGTTTTCCATTACTTCGGCGTACAATTCTGGAAGCTAAGGATCCAAATTGTGTTGAGCAACTTAAAAACATGGTGGCTGGTGTACTTCGTGAGAATGAGAATTGTGACGATTACGATACTGATACGGATCCAGATTATAGAAGATACAGATAAATATTGAAGATACAGACCCTAAAAATGAAACAGCAGAGGAAGCCAGTGGAATCGAAGACAAGAAAACTAACGCTGATCCATCGTGTGTTCATCTGCTCGACAAGTGTAATAATGAAGAATTATTTTGAAAGGGACATGAAATGGGAGGGAAGTACTTTTACGAAAAAATAAATGCTTTAATTGGAGAAAAGAACAGCCTTCTGCAAACGTTTGAACTAGACGACATAAGATTTCTACCATGTTCCATGGTATGGAGACACATGCCAAGACACTCGGAACTAATCCCCAACCAGAGGACATTTCTGGCCTGTTTTATACAACGGAAATGCTTGACAACATTGTCTTTCAGACAAACGTCAAAATTGGTAAAGGAAAATGCGGGATACGTAAAATGCAAATCAGGAAATTCGTTACTTGTACGTCCAACATGAGGAAATAGCATTTAGGATTTAGATTTCTAGGTTTTTAGCATTTGTGGCTACTTAGCCCATCACGATACACTATAAAGGGAAGAGAAAGGAAGTATTGAGGAAAGGAGAAAGCGGCGTGCGACCTAGAACTTTGGTACAATCCCGGCATTTGTCTGGTCTGACAAGGGAACCTTCCGAAAATGATAGTTGCAGTTATGTGAATTATCCCTATTGAAAGAGCTGTAACAGAGATGTTCATTCCCAAAAAAATAGCTGCCCATAGCAATAGGCTCAAGAAATATAAGGGGTGGAAGTTCGGGAAACATCAAGGTTGGACATGGGGAAAAATGTGAAAATTCCGCAAAAAAGGGGGGCACGGCAAAATACAATGCTGACAAGTGATGTATAGAAAGAGACTTGCCACAATAGGGAATAAATGAAGGCCACCAGTGGGGTTAACAGTGTTGCCAACTGCAATGAATATTAAATGTTTTGCAAAGAGCACTATATGAAGTGAGTGCAATATTCAGGGTCAACCTGTCATGTAGAACATAAGATATGACGTGTATAATCAGTGGTATAATGTAACAAAAGAGAATAGAAAAAAACAGAAGTACGAAAAATACGGAACAGACGAAGTTGGACATAATACGCCATATTTGATCACGAGCTGTGCATATTAGAATGAACAAAACCAGAAAGCAGCAACTATACAGGAAACCGACGTACCTAGAGTCGAAAAGAAAAACGAGTTCCAAAGTTGGCAACACTGGCCATGAAAATCAAGACAAGTCTAATATAGTTAGGCCACTTGCTTCACAAAAAGAAAATTCCGGAAACAAGCATTAGCCTTCGCATCATTTGTACATGCTCGTCAACATTGCACGTGCAATTGTTCGATGAGACAATGGTCCAAACAGAAGATACATTTGCAGTGAGCACAGCGGAATACTGCCAATCCGTCACACATGGTATAATGATCGCATGTGAATGTCTCGAAACAGTACTCTAGAGGTGTCGGAAGCTTTGGTGGTCTTTCTATCACATATCCAAACCTGTAGAAAGCAAACATAATCAAAGGCTTGATCTGCTGTGTGCTGCTGTCTGCAGTACTATCACAGCCTATATGATATATCCAGTGTGTCCCAAATAACTCTGCAACTGAAATAATTTCAAAGCGAAAAAAATTTGGCACATCCAGTTGTGCAGGAATGTACCCATGTCAACGGGCGACAAACTTCTGTGAGACACAGTGCCCTTAAGTCCCCCATCATAGGGTCCCAGGGGTCAATTTCGAAATTTCAAATAGCACCATCGATCGAGTTATATTTCTTTCGATAAATCTTGGAATATGCAACAACGCATATCAGAAATACAGTTAATATTTCTATATGGGATTTCAAAATGGCTACCAAAAATATCTGCTCGGTGACGAGAACAACGTGCATTTTTGGCGGCTATTTTGAAAGCCGTGCTTCGTTCAGCAAATGTTTCTTATAGGCGGTGTTGCTTCTATCCAGAGAAATATCATCCGCTCCCTGTTCCCATTTGAAGTGTTGCGGTTGACCCCTCGAGCCTTATGATGGGGCCTCTGGGGGACTTGCTTCTTACAAAGTTTTCTTGGCCCTCGACATGAGTACATTCCTGTGCAATTAGATTTGCAACATCTCTTTTCGTTTCGCAGCAATTTGTGGTCACAATGTTCGATATCATGCTAAGACACAACATATATTTGTGGCGGCCATTTTGAAAACCATGCTCCATATAGCAAATGTTTCCTATAGATGTTGTTGCACATTCGATGATCTATCGAGAAAGGTACCACTTGGTCTGTGTTGCCATTTGTAACTTTGAAATTGGCTCCTGGTGCCCTATGATGGGGATCCTGGGAGCACTTGCTTCTCACAGACTTTTATCACCCCCTGACATTGGTACATTCCTGCGCAACTGGACCAGTCACATTTTTGCTCGTTTCGCATATCTTTCAGGTCACAAAGTTTGGTGGGACATCCTGTATATTCCCACATACGACCCAACCATGACATAGTGTTCACTACTTCTATTATCGGTTGTTGGCTCAACCCTACCATGTCATGTTCCTCAACTTGGCATTGCCTCAATCACTCTAGCATTGATGCATTCCGAGTGATGCCCGTTGCCATAATTTTCTTTTTGTGAAGCGAGTGGCCTAACTATATTAGACTTGTCTGGATGTTCATGGCCAGTGTTGCCAAATTTGGAACTCGTTTTTCTTTTCCACTCTAGGTACGTCGGTTTCCTGCATTGTTTTGTTCATTCTAATATGCACAGCTCGTGATCAAATGTGGCGCATTATGGCCAACTCCGCCTTTTTTGTATTTTTCGTACTTCTGTTTTTTCTATTTTCTTTTGTTAGATTATACCACTGATTATACACGCCATATCTTATGTTCTACATGACAAGTTGATACTGAATATTGCATTACTTCATATAGTGCTCTTTGCAAAACACGTACTTTTCATTGCAGTTGGCAACACTGTTAACCCCATTGGTGGCCTTCATTTTCCCTATTGTGGTAAGTCTCTTTCTATGCATCACCTGTCAACATTATATTTTGCAGTGCCCCCCTTTTTTGCGGAACTTTCACTTTTTTCCCCTTGTCCAACCTTGATGTTTCCCGAACTTCTACCCCTTATATTTTTTGAACCTATTGCTATGGGCAGCTATTTTTTTGGGAATGAACATCTCTGTTACAGCTCTTTCAATTGGCATAGGCCACATCTTTCACTGCAACTATCATTTTCGGAAGGTTCCCTTGTGAGTGGAAAACCTAGGAAAAACTCATTCACGATTATTATTATTATTATTATTTAGGGGATGTGAATTTAATAGAAAAAAAAAAGAAATTAATGATTGGTCACCCTGCCTGGGATGAATTGTCTTAGATGAGATACTTCAGATGAAATGGTGTCCGAAAGGAAAAGAGGGAAAAAAGCTGTCACGTCCTCGGCAATTTGAAAATCGAAACATCGGATGCCTTAACACAAAATAAGTAAGATTTGTCTGCATCATGATACATAGTAACGTCCTTTCTAAGGGCTATATACGTGTTAAATTGATATTTTAAAACAATATACATACAAATATAAAAAAAATAGTTCCTATTTACAAATTTTGGTTGAACAGATTTATATTACGTGTTGAAATGCAGAACGAAAATATTATCATTACTCCTAGTAATAGTGTAAGAAGTATGAAACAATTACAGAATGAAACAAAAATGTTTCAGACATGTTTATGACTCATACTAGGACCTAAGGATGAAGCTTATTTATTCATGAATTGTTTGGTAAACTGGTTATGTTCCCAGAAAGTACGAACCAAGGTTATAGATATATATGAAAGTCGTTTTAACTCAGGAAATCAGGATTAATGTTATCGGACGCGCAAATTAGTATTAATATGCATTAATATGACTATTATAGCTGTGACATAAACGTTTTCCAACATAATTTCAAGCAGCAAGAATTTTGACAAAATTTTAGTTTAGTTTAAATTACGGTGCAAAACATGTTCGCTGGATTGTCACAGGGGATCAACCTCTGAATTGGTTTATTCAGAATTTCATTGTTCCATTATTCAGCAACCTCGTAAACACAAAAGTGCCATTAGGCTTAAAAAGATGTAAATAAAACTTTACCTTGTTGTAATTTCTTAGCCTGCTAGCTTACGTAATGTAGTTTTCAGATAAAATATTATCTACTAAAAATATTTTTGTGGTTTATTTTACTAATTTACCAAATTGGAATGCAGATTAAACATATTTACATAGATAATACAGAAGGCTGTTTCATCTGTATGGTAGTGAAGTACAGACCCGTGCCCTAGGGCGTAAGACCCCGTTTCCACCAGCAATCATGTTCGATGTGAGAGCCCCGTTGATGAACGATTGCACGAAATCGTAGTTTCCACTGAAGGACACCTCTATTGAATACAGCCTGATCGAATTTTGCACAATCCTCCTTGCACACTTCCCAAAGGCTACGAAGTATGGTCGGACGACGCCTATTGATTAGGGTGGGCCGAAAAAATCGAAAGTTGATGAATCGACTTCCGATATTGCGGTAAACTTGCCTCATGACCTCAAAACAACGTCTGCGAGATTTCAACGAAATCGGTTAATATCTTGAGGTTCCTCAGAGCTGCCAAAAATTTGGAAATTATTCAAAATAAGTCTTTTTTAATTTTTTTAATTTCATAAAAGTTATACATTAAACAACTTAAGACAGCAATTAAAATTCACTTTTAATAGTCTTTAGCAACAGTAAAAAATTTCAGCTATATCAATCAGTATTTTTAGTTTCCTCAGAACTGCCAAGAAATGACAAAATTTCACCAAAATCCTACTTTTTTGAAAATCTTTATAATATTTTAATTATACCCGTAAAACAAATTCTGATTTTTTAAAGATAAATTGCCAATTGTTCAGTTGGCACTACTGTACGTAGTAAAGAGTAAACTATTTGGAACTGGTAATTGTTAGCGAGCGGTTGAGAAGAGTGTTGTACGTATAAATCAGAAACAATCAATGCGTGGCGTTCAATGTGAGGTTAAAAGTTTTGTTTTTATTTTAGTGCAATTAGATATTAATTATTAAATCAACATTAAAATAAAACGTATTGATCTGTTCCATTTTCTTTGAACGCAAGCCAAGGAATTAAGGTAAAAAGTTTTGTTATTTTAGTACAGTAAGAAATTAAAGTTAACGTCGAAATGGCCTCCTGCAAACCAGTAGACAAGAACGAGTCCGTGACCTCTAGGCTAAAGTCAAGCAAAGTATTGCGGAGCGAAATGGAGTGTCCGATAATCGGACCGCCAAAGGACTTGAATTCTTGCCAACTTCCAACTATCCTCGATGTACTGCGATGTTGCTTAGAAGAGAGGTTCAACATTAAAAATGCTGCAGGCAATAAGAAGGACCCAAGTTTTTCTGCTATTGCCGAAACAGTTGCAATAAAAGTTGAGGAATTGTACCAAAAGTGTTCCATCCCATTTGTTAGTCACGACAGAGTTATCAAGATGATTAAAGGTTTCCACGTGAAGTATCAGGCACTAAAGAAGAACTACAAACGTGATAATGAGAAACCGCAATATGCCGCTAAACTGGATGAATTCATCAGGGAAGCTGGAGGAAAACTTTTTGACATAGCTGCTTGAAAGTGCAAGGATTTCAAAACCTGCACTTGTGAAAAAATGAAAAATGTTCCTCCACTTGAGCAACCCTTTCTTTTGGACCAGAGGACTGCGAGGAAAGGGAAGATTGGCTCCGTGGACAGGAATGAAACTAAAAGGATTCAGCGTAGAGAAGACAGAAGGAACCGTGATTCCATAAGGAAAGAGAGGGCTCTTCGAATGGAGGATACCGATCAGCCGGACTTCGAATGTGGAACTATGCACATGCAGGAAGACGATTCAGATTCAGATTCAGAGGAGATGCAGGCCATGGATCTGTCTGAGGCACTAACAGTAAGCGACCAAACTGACGACCAGCCCTGCTCTTCTGCCAGCACCGCTACAATTACCCGCACGAACAGTCCCACAATACAAAACATATCGTCATCGACATCACAAATGCGCTTCCATCTGGCGAAAACAGCTTTGGCTAGCGATAGGTTCGGCGTTTCGGACCGTGCCACGGCAGCTATTGCCACAAGTGTTCTGCAAGATCTAGAGATCGTGAAACCAGGTGAAACAGTACTTGTAATCGATAAGAATAAGATTAGAAGATAGAAGATGAAAGTAAGAGGTTCGCTTCAAGCTGGAAACGACACCAAGGTGAAAGGTCTTTACTTTGACGGAAGGAAAGACAAAACTATATACATTGAGAAAGAAGAGTCTAGGTCATATCGGAGGAGCAAGACTGAAGAGCATATTTCTCTTATCGAGGAGCCAGGATCGAAGTATGTCGGCCACGTTACACCCTCATCTGGCTCAGCTGATAGCATTTTCAGAAGCATAACTGCTTACATGGCGGATATTGGGGATGATCTGGAACACCTTATCGCTGTAGGTTGTGATGGAACGGCTATCAACACAGGTTTGAAAGGTGGGATCATTCGCCGCCTGGAAGAGAAGCTTAACAGACCCCTTCAGTGGCTGATATGCCTTCTGCACCTAAACAAGCTTCCGTTGAGGCATTTGTTTGAGCACTTGGATGGTGCAACCAGAGGTCCACGATCCTATGGGGGTAGGATTGGTCAGCAATTGGAGGGATGTCAGAGCCTGGCAGTAACGACCTTCGAAGCCATAGATTGCGAGCTACCTAACGTCAATGCGAATGACCTTAGCTCTGACCAAAAGTACCTGCTAGAAATTTCTCAAGCAGTGAAATCCGGAGTTTGCAGTGACGATTTGTCCAGGCGTTTTCCAGGGCACCTGTCACACTCCCGATGGCTTACGAAAGCCAACCACATTCTCCGTTTATACATAGCAACAGAGAATCCAACACCTCAGTTGAAGACACTGGCAGAGTTCGTCATGAAGTGCTACGTACCCGGATGGTTCACAATCAAGTGCAATAATTCAATCAAAGACGGGACCCGTAATCTCTGGAACATCATTCAAACCAGTAGATATTTGCCAATGAACCTGAAGAACGTAGTGGATAAGGTCATCTCCCGAAACGCGTTCTTTGCTCATCCGGAAAACATTATCCTCTCCATGGTGACCGATAATAGGGCGCACATTCGAGAGTTGGGTCTCAGAAGAATTCTGAAAGCAAGGGAGCAAGAGGAGAGTGTCATCAGAGTGTTTGAAGTTCCTAAAATCAATTTTGATGGAACAGATTATGTGGATATTATTGACTGGATGAACTGCAAATTTATCTCGCCTCCAGTCATGCAGAATGGGGAGACAGACTTTATCAAGTCATTGATCCAAAATAAGGAAACAGTTGTGGACTGGGAATTTTCAGCCTTTCCGTGCCACACCCAGGCCGTTGAGCGTTGTGTGAAGGTGGCCACAGAAGCGTCCCAAATGGTATGTGGTTTCCAGAGAAGGGACGGATTAATTCGTGCAAAACTGGCTAGTCAGGCGGCAATTCCAAAGTTTGATCACAAATCTGACTACAGTGCAAACTAAAAACTAATGAACAATGAACGTTAAGAACTGAATAGTCAAATAAGTAGGTTTTGGAGATTTTTTGGGGGGAGGGGGGGCAGTTCTGAGGAACCTAAAGATATTCATTGACGTAGTTGAATTTTTTTACTGTTGCTAAAGACTATTAAAAGTGAATTTGTTATGCTGTCGGGGTAAAACTTTTTAAGAAATAAACTTAGTACCAAAAACAGTATTTTGAAAAATTTGTAAAAAAAAAAGGTAAAATTTTGTCATTTTTGGCAGTTCTGAGGAACCTAAAGATATTGATTGATATAGCTGAAATTTTTTACTGTTGCTAAAGACTATTAAAAGTGAATTTTAATTGCTGTCGGAAGTTGTTTAATGTAAAACTTTTATGAAATAAATTTTTTCTAAAAAAACGTGTTTTGATTAATTTTCAAATTTTTGGTAGCTGTGAGGAACCTCAAGATATTAACCGATTTTGTTGAAATCTCGCAGACGTTGTTTTGAGGTCATGGGGCAAGTTTTCCGCACTATCGGAAGTCGATTCATCAACTTTCGATTTTTTCGGCCCACTCTACTATTGATGTTCCGTTTGAGGAGGCCGAAAACACAGAAGTCCATAGGGGATGCATTTAGCGACATGACGGGGATGACTCAAGCCGTTACACCTGTCTCCTCTTTCATACATGTTACATAGGCCACCGTTCGTTTGGCAGTTTGACTGTTGGCCTTATCCTGGTGGATGAACACTCAGTCAGTTTCATTGTCATACAAAGCCGGGGCATGTTTGCGATATATGGGTTTCTGTACATGCTCGATATAATATGCTGCATTCACCTTGATATTTGATGGTACCCGGTGTATCAAAAGCTATACCGTTTCACAGAAACCTGTCACTAC
This sequence comes from Thermobia domestica, assembly GCF_964235325.1. Classification (NCBI taxonomy): domain Eukaryota; kingdom Metazoa; phylum Arthropoda; class Insecta; order Zygentoma; family Lepismatidae; genus Thermobia; species Thermobia domestica. Next base: position 74,054,629 of record NC_137457.1, on the reverse strand, counting down.
TATAAATCCCTTTGGAAAACTCTGTATGCAGGAGCGAAGCAACTTTGCAATATTGGTTCTATTACTGCGGCGGTAGTAAATTGCTCGCATCTGCTAGGATTCTGTCAAATAGACCCATGTTTCATCTAAGGGATCACAAAACGCCATTTGTCACATGCCAGATAACCTTCATACAGCCTTTTGCATGCCACCCGCCGTTCTGCGATGTGCGTTGGCTCAGAACATGGATCCGCCGCTTGTGTGCACTTCTGAGTCCCAAATTGTCGCGTATGATTCGGTGTACAGTTGCAGTTGACCGTCGAACACGCCTTGCTATGCCACGTTGGGTGGGTGGATTCTCCTGGGTCACAAACCGGCGGACTTTGGCAATGACGTCTTGACTGCATTGTGGAGACGTTGCTTCGTTTGCCCCTTTTGACGACGCATGCAATGGTTTGCTCTGGGTTTGCAATGCGATTGATGGCTTCATTAATTCCCTTATAAGACACTGTGAAACCTTTCTTCTGGCAATGTGTTCTTATTCGGATATAGCTGTAGCCTATATCGGGAAGTGCTACGATGTAGCTCTCCCAAAAAGGGTCGATTTTCGGAGCTATTCTGCTCACACACTTTTCTCCTGTGCACGGCTTGTACACAAGTGTCTGGCTACTCCTTACTGCGTGAGCCACGTTGCTGACGCAAATCTAGCGCCTCTGGTTGCGACTGCAAATTGCTACCATAAGGATGAAACAGCCTTCTCAATTACTAACAGCTAACTCTTTGTTCATCGATTCAAGTAATATTTACTTTTTATCATCTTGTTATTTTCTGTTTCAGAATAAATTTAAAATCTTTATGGTCCAAACCAAATTTCCTAGTTGACTATATACTTCCATTAAATGTGTACTCGTGCAAGTTAATTATAATACATTCATAACAATATTAAATAAACATAAAGATGGAATGGAAATATTATTTTAATTTATAAAACAATAAACAACAAACTAACAAAGAATTACGAGTACTGTAATGCCAATTATAATGAAGCATTACAAAATTTCAACTAGAATTCTCTCCATTTCAACATTATATCATGACTGAAATGAGAGTGTTTTGCTCTTATTGATACTTTCGAAACGTAAACGTGTGGATGTTTGTACTTACCCAAGGGTCTTTTCTTCTTAATTAACACAGCTGTCTTAGAGTATCGGCGTGAGCATTCGTTTCGTAATGAAACGGTCCAGAGTTAGATTCCCATTTACGAAAGTAGGAAAATTTTTATCATTTCCAATATTGAAATTTCTGACTGATAATAAAAATATGTCATTTCTCCCAGTCTTAGAGCTGAAACGAGTATCTTCACAGTGCAAATACTAAAAACATGACGACACATGTCCTATAACCTTGATACGTGCTGTATTAGATCGTACCGTGTTTAGCAAACAAGACATGAATATATAGGCTCATTCTTATGGCTTAGAAACTAAAACTTCCGAAGTATGCCATAAGGCAATTCACCATTAGGCAGTTTAAAAAATATTTTTCTTTCTCCTATCATTTTCAGTACGCTTTTTTACATTTAATTCAGTATAATTTCATCCATCCTAGTGTCAGTGATTATTTTAGATATTTTAAGCTGAGGAGTCTCATATTTCGTTTAAGCTAAATGTAAACAAACATGTCGTATACATCAATTTTAGTATCAACTCATTACATTTTCAATTTACACAAATGCAAAGAATTTCACCTTTAATTATTTCATCATATCTTCATGTTAAAAATAAATAAAACATCCAAGAGAGTGTTTCGAACTCTCGATCTTCAAATTTTTAAGCAATTTACCAAGACGCTTGCCTGCTGGCTAAATACATACGACCTGCAGCTATCGCCAATGCAGAGACCACAGCGAAATGTAATTCCCTCTGTATAAATCTACACAAATTGTAACGGATCTAGGCTTACATTTTGAACTTAGTGTCAAAACTAGTTTCCAAATTTATGTGAATACAAGAGTACGACTGAAACAGTATGAAAATATCCTGTATCTTGTCGGAATTGGACGTAATATTAAGGTCTCAAATCTTCAGAAATAATAATAATAATAAGACGAAAAATATAGAATGCAATTAAGAATACAAGGATAGATTTTCTTATAATTTGTAAAATCGGCACTAACAATAAGCAAAATTACAAATAGTCGGGATTGCAAAAGATGTGTCCGTACCAGTAGGACATTCACCTCGTACGTCACTATAAGCAGCTAAATGTTAAAGAATAGGTTTCCAATAAACTTTCATGAAAAGAAAGTATAATAAACCGTACGAAAGTTTGTTTTTAAGTTTTAAATTTATATTATATTGTTATGCCGGCTAATCTTGAATAGATGCGGATGGTGAGAATGAAAGAAATAGAGGAATGGAGAATGTGAGAAGAAACAGAACCCTGATAAAGCATGCACACACGGTGTTTGTCCAACACAATGCACGCTGTGGGGAGCTGGGTTCGGTCATGCGACACAACCTCCGGAGTTGAGTGAGCTACGACTGAAGGGACAATAAAAATGCAATATAGGCAGTAAACATCAATTTTAATATCAAATCATCAGATTTTTTAAAAAAATTGTGCTTGTAAAAAGTATTACACTTTTAATTATTCCGTTATATCTTCAGATTTAAAAAAATAAGAGATATCAGACAGAGTTTCGAACTGTCGATCTTCAAATAGTACAAGTCCTTTACGAAGACAGAGCGGCTCAACACGCTTGCCTACTAGCGGTGTAACTGAACGGTCTAGTTGATCGATTATTAATGAAGAAAATTTTTAACTTTCTAAATGAACCTGGCATAATAGTGCTCTCAAGAATTTTTCTCTCAGCCAACAAACGAATGTGCATATATGTATGTGCGTCTCGTCTGCGACGGAGATCGCAGAGTTTCTCTCTCTTTCCCAAATAAGGAGTTAAAATTCAGCGCAAAGAACAATCGTCGTCTCAAAACATTCCTGTCTATGGGCTGTCGTAGCTATTTTTAGCTTCTGACATCACCAAACTGCTTAGAAAGGCGAATTGTTGCCTAGCAACAAGAAGAGACGGGAAGAAAGGTAAAGTTAGTGTTAGATACACACCCGGCGAAGCAACTACGTTGAATCTGACGAACGCTTTCATAGAAGTTACCACGAGAATTTGGTGCGCACAACTTAAAAAACAAGTAATTTGAAATAATGTTTGATATTTGTTAGTGCGAAACATAGTAACTTTAATCATCGTAACATTGAACTAATGCCGTGATAATGAAAACAAGCAACAAGTTTATAATGTTCATTTGAAAGTGCAAATCAAAAAAAAAGTTGCAGCGACATGAAGTAGGCAAGCAGCAAAGACCACCTGTTTATCGAAAACAAGATGAGAGGAAACCAACCCGCAACCTTCTGGACAACCCCCTTGGAACTCCCAAAAACAGTTTTTCTTCAACTGTCACAGTGAGTAAACAGTGCTAGTGAATAATAAGAATCAAAAATGTGACGAAATATAACGAATAATTCGTGTCAACCGCGTCAACCGCGATCTTCATATTAAATGGGCCTAAATTAAAATATCATTATCATTATTGGTTATCTAAATTGAAGTGCTACAGCTAATGTAATATTTGTTTGTGAAGTTCAAGTGTTAATTAAATCAAAATTTAAAATTTGAGTATCCTTTCAAAATAACTATCATGGTCTAAATTTATATATGTTAATTTTAAGAAACAACCTAATTCATTTTTCTTTACAGCACGAGGAATTAGTGCTTATGCAACTTAGTAATACATACATTAATAAATTGCATCAGCGCTAAAGAATACAATCAGAGTTAGCTTTGTGTCGGTTTCCCAAAACGTTCTGACCGAACTCTGAACCTGTTGTCCAGCGGCTATATGGTTAGTTTTAATGGTCGATCCAACCTCTTGTTAAAATCTGAACAAGACATTTGAACGGTGGAGAATCGAATCCCAGACCAAAGTAAAAGTGTAAGTCCACCTTGGGATCGCAGGACACGAACCACATACAGTAATAAAGGGTTTATCCCGATAGGGAGTGAGTAGAATTGAACCTAATACTTTAGTATATGGTTAATCCCTATATGAGACGTACCTGGATCGAACCCAGTATTGTCATATATGGCTTTCCTTCACAGGAACGTACCAGGACTCAAAAACTGATACTGTTATAATATGGCGCCCGAACAGGGACTCGAACCCTGGACCGTTAAATATGGCGCCTGATAGCACAGGAACGTTCGGTAAATCCGCATAAAAGCGACGATAATTGTATTGTCTCGATCAAGGTAAATTGTAGTGCCTCATTAGTACTATTTAATTTTGTTGTTCTGGCATTAGTAAATTAATCATCATGTCCGTAAATAAAGAAATAATTCCTGTCTTGCGTGAAATGCGAAAAATATGGAAAGAAACAGAGTACTTAATAGTAGAAAGTCAATTCAGATATAGAAAAGAACCTTTTACATTGTTAGAAGTCGAAAATGCCTTAAAAGTAGAGCAGGAAGTTTGTAAAATTCGTAAAAGAGCTAAACAGGAAATTGCAAAATCTCTTTTGAAAAGGAACATAGAATATAGGGCTGAAATTGAAGATAAAGTTGTTGGTAAAATGTGTGAATTACGTAAATCTGATTTTTATCGAAAGGTCAAAGATGAATGTGTTCTTGAATCCTAATTTACTTCCTTGTCAGACATTGAACATAAATTGAAAGTTCACTATGAAAATTCAGACATTGTACGTACTGCAAAAGAAAGGTTAGCTGAAAGAATATACAAAAGATATTCAAAGAATCACAATGTTAGTTGTAACAAGGATTCCAGTGATAATCAGAAAATAAATTTTAAAGTTGTGTCATCGAAACGGGTTAGGTTTGCTGATCCTCTTGAAACTGTAACTTTTGCGCATCCTTTTGTAAAAGTTAATGAGCTAGAAAATATTCAAAATTACGAGAATCGTCAAAAGAAAACAGTACCATTAGAAATAAAAATTGCTGAAAGTAATTTAGAATTTGTTGAACGTAAGTTTGAAAGTATTTTGTGGGACATTGCCCCCGTAGCTCAGAAAGCATACGCACGAACAGTGAAAAATGAATGTGTTCAAAGTTGTACTATTTTGCCACGTGTTAGGTCTCAGTCACCACCTATCGTTGTAAATCAAGCCAATGTTGAATTTCTTGACAATGAATTTGAACAGGTTGAAGAAATATCTGAGTGTGAATTAAAAGTAGAAAAAGAAATCATGCCTCTTGTTAGTCACGTTAACGTTGAACTAGGCCAAGCCAAAGAGTTTGTTTGTCTCTGTCGAATAGCATTATAGAAAGAAAAAAGAATAACTAGCTCAACCCAGCTGTTTCTTTGCAACCTCTACCAACCATCGAGTTGGGCACGTCTAGCGTAGCTGTGTGTGTGAATCAGCGGTCAGCTGTTCCAGCTATTGTTTGTTTTGTAAAGGAACAAAAGGCATTCATGGATGCAATGCGTGCGTCACTGCAAGAAGGTTTACTAAAGTGGTTATAAATTGCGTTGAGAATGAAGGCGAGAGTACCCCATTCACGCAGCTTTGTAGTGTATTATGTTTATTAGAGGAAAATTGTTTCTCTGGCACTTTGCTAACCAGTAAATTAGAATGCGTTCCGTTTCACAAAACTTATTTATTTTTTGTGTCTGTTAGGGCTGTAGAGATTTGTAAAGTGAAGAGTAGTTCTTTAAGCTTTGAGTTGAAAGTTAAAAGCATACAGATAGAACAAATGAATTATGTCACCTTTTGCATAGTTATTTGCATTCAAATTGTGCATTTAGAAGATAGTACAAACGGCTTTATGCCAGTTAGGCCTAATGGTAATGGCTATAACTTAGTAACGTGGGAAGAGAAATTGAAAACCTGTCAAGAATATTTTAGTAGGTTACGAAATGTTTGTCAAATGGTACGGAAATATAATTTACAAGTGCGTTGTGGCGAAAAGCACCGGCTACGTAAAAAGAAAGTATATAAAGTCGGACGAAAACTAAAAAGAATTAAACGTATGCTGTATTGTTTTTCAAAGTTTTCCAAGTCTGTTCGTAAATGTTCTCTAAGAAATAAATGTCACAGTCGCACCAATGATCAGACAAGAAATCGTGAATGTAAAGTTGTTTTGTCGCACCATGGTAACCAATGCTCTACGTGTATTTTTGAAAGTGACCAAAAGTTTGAATCAAATCACACTAGTAACTTAGCGACCTATAACGTAGTAAAGGGGTCAGGTGCTGACCACTCATCACCTGCAGAAAAAAATCACGAACCTTTTCAGGAAGAATGTGGTAACCGGGTGAATAAATCTTTTACGTCTAAGCGAGTGGAAAGTGAACGTAATAGTAAAATTAAATATCAGTCACCTACTACTGTCACTGATGTGCTATCAGCTGATCGTGACGTAATAACAAAGGTTCAACATACAGGTAAATGGAGAAACCTGGTGAAACAAAAAATGCAATTTAGTGTTCATTCTAAATACAGTAAAATTGGTGCACATCGAAAATTATCACGAAAGAAAAGTAATTGCTACTCAAGTAGTGATAAGTTAGTCAATTTCTTGTGCTATGCAGCAGTCATACTTGTTGAGAAACCATTCATGCTACTGGTTTATTGGCAAATGAAACCTTTGAAAATTGTTTTTGTGTTGAAGAAACCTCGAGTAGGTGTAGGATAAACAAAAAAAAACTTCGTTAAGCTGGTCTGCTTGTACTGTATGAAACCGACACTTGCAATGGTTTTGATATTTCAAAAAAAAGGAAGAAAAGGTTGGATTAGAGATACCATTTTTAAAATCTTGATATTTCAAATATACGTAATATGAAATCACTTGTAATAGCATTTTTTTTTCGTTAATGCATTCACAACGAAATTTAGTTTTTCGAGTGATGGAAAATATAGTCTTTCTTTTCGAAGTGCAAGAGTGAATTTGCGCAGTGAAAATTTTCAAATATAGTGAAAAAAGAATTTAAATTGTGAAGATGTGGAAAATCTAAATAGAATATTCCATCGCAGTTTTGCAATTTTACAAAATTAAAAATGTTTTGAATCACAAATTTAGATATTTTGGTGAGAAACCGTTCGGTAATAAACCTGAATGATCATATTCTGAATTAATTATTTAATTTCTTAATTTCTAAACAACAAACATGTGTCAATTAATAGTAACCTATACTTACGATGTGTTATGTCAGGTTATTTGTTTTAACCAATCAGTATGCCTCTGGGATTAGTAATCAGCTGAAGATACTTGAAGTTTTTTGTGGTAAGTTATGGTAGTTACCTGTACCCACCTTCATGGCGCGTTGTTCAGTTGAAAAGAATATACAATGAGACATCCTATTATAAATGAGTATCAAGTAAGTTGTGTATGTGACAATTATTAGCAACTATTGTTGCATTCACTTTGCATTAATCTTTTCGTTGAATACGAAAATATTTCAAGTCTTAACTTGAAAACATGGAAGCAAAGGTCCCTCCAATATTATGGGTTATTCATATTATGTAATGCCCGGAGTAGGCAATTTTCTTATTAGTCCCCTCTATATTATTTTTGAATTTTACCCAAATATCCTATTTTTCACTTTGCTTCGGGGATGGAAATAAATGACATTTTAATGTGGGTAGGTAACTTCAAAGTTTCGGAGGGCAGACACTTTGAAAAGTGTAATGGTTTGACAAACCATCCACTGCTCAGTCCATCCTTGGTTAATCGTTAACCGGAATGTAATAATTGTAAATATCATGATGTTGAGTGTTATTGTAGATTTAAATCATAATTTTCATACCGTAACCAATATTTCGAAAATATTTATGTGTGCTCGTACTTGAGTTTAATTTGTGTGCTATATATTTGGTTTATAGTAGTAATGATAATTGAAATAATACTACTAATAGTAATATCAATAAATAAAAACAGATATACAGTTATTGTGTTAGTTTTTCAACGTGCTTGAAGTTGTTTTTAATGAAAGTAAATATTGAAAATAAATGCTTTTTGATAATAGTAAGACAATTAATTCATCTTACATTTAAAAGTACAAGGCACTACATTAGTAAATATTATAGGTTACAATGATTACTTAATATACTTGTAATATTTTTGTGTTCAATGGTAAACAATGTCAGTAATTAGTTCTTCAATTATTAAATGTGATATTTTGAAAGAAAGTAATAATAACTTTGTTCATGTTTTGTTGTGTTTGAAATTGTGGCACTTAAGTGTTTTAAAATATCAAATATTAACATAATAAAATACATTGATAAACTTTATTGAAATTATGGCCCAACCGTAATCCGAAATTCGTTTCGTATGGCCCACGTGTTCGTTACCGTATTTCCGAAAGGACTTTGAAAATTTTTCGTTATATCATCTCGAGAGGAGTTAAGTGATGTTAACCCTTTGAAGACTAATGGATGAAATTTGGTGACAATAGTGAAGATATCAGTATTGCAGGGTTCTGTTTGTTTTTCTCTCTCCCTCTCTCTCTCTTTCCCTCCTGTCGAGCGCCAATGTAACTGTACGGTCTAGTTGATCGATTATTAATGAAGAAAATTTTTAACTTTTTAAATGAACCTCGCATAATAGTGCTCTCAAGAATTTTTCTCTCAGCCAACAAACGAATGTGCATATATGTATGTGCGTCTCGTCTGCGACGGAGATCGCAGAGTTCCTCTCTCCTTCCCAAATAAGGAGTTAAAATTCAGCACAAAGAACAATCGTCGTCTCAAAACATTCCTGTCTGTGGGCTGACATAGCTATTTTTAGCTTCTGACATCACCAAACTGCGTAGAAAGGCGAATTGTTGCCTAGCAACAAGAAGAGACGGGAAGAAAGGTAAAGTTAGTGTTAGATACACACCCGGCGAAGCAACTACGTTGAATCTGACGAACACTTTCATAGAAGTTACCACGAGAATTTGGTGCGCACAACTTAAAAAACAAGTAATTTGAAATAATGTTTGATATTTGTTAGTGCGAAACATAGTAACTTTAATCATCGTAACATTGAACTAATGCCGTGATAATGAAAACAAGCAACAAGTTTATAATGTTCATTTAAAAGTGCAAGTCAAAAAAACGTTGCAGCGACATGAAGTAGGCAAGCAACAAGGACCACCTGTTCATCGGAAGCAAGATGAGAGGAAACCAACCCACAACCTTCTGGACAACCCCCTTGGAACTCCCAAAAACAGTTTTTCTTCAACTGTCACAGTGAGTAAACAGTGCTAGTGAATAATAAGAATCAACAATGTGACGAAATATAACGAATAATTCGTGTCAACCGCGTCAACCGCGATCTTCATATTAAATGGGCCTAAATTAAAATATCATTATCATTATTGGTTATCTAAATTGAAGTGCTACAGCTAATGTAATATTTGTTTGTGAAGTTCAAGTGTTAATTAAATCAAAATTTAAAATTTGAGTATCCTTTCAAAATAACTATCATGGTCTAAATTTATATATGTTAATTTTAAGAAACAACCTAATTCATTTTTCTTTACAGCACGAGGAATTAGTGCTTATGCAACTTAGTAATACATACATTAATAAATTGCATCAGCGCTAAAGAATACAATCAGAGTTAGCTTTGTGCCGGTTTCCCGAAACGTTCTGACCGAACTCTGAACCTGTTGTCCAGCGGCTATATGGTTAGCTTTAATGGTCGATCCAACCTCATGTTAAAATCTGAACAAGACATTTGAACGGTGGAGAATCGAATCCCAGACCAAAGTAAAAGTGTAAGTCCACCTTGGGATCGCAGGACACGAACCACATACAGTAATAAAGGGTTTATTCCGATAGGGAATGAGTAGAATTGAACCTAATACTTTAGTATATGGTTAATATTTATATGAGACGTACCTGGATCGAACCCAGTATTGTCATATATGGCTTTCCTTCACAGGAACGTACCAGGACCCAAACCCTGATACTCTTATAGCGGCATATGTACAACTTGGAGCTAGTGCCTATACGAAGAACAGAGTAAAAATGCAATTCCTTCTGTATAAATCTGCATTAATTGTAACAGATCTAGGCGTACTTTTTTAAAAAAAATAGTGTTTGAACTAGTTTCCAAGTGCAAACTGCCCGAAACTGCCCGAAACTACCTTCGATGTTGGTAGAATAGAACGTAATATTGACGTCTGAAATCGTGAGTAATAATAATAATACTGTCATAAGCGGTACGGAAATTAATGTTTTTAAGTTTTACGTTACATGGATATGCGACTAAACTCGAGGAAATGGAAGGAATAAGGGCGTGAAGAAAGTGTGTCAAAACAGAACCCCGAAGAAACCTCCACACATGGTGTATGTCCAACACAATGCATACTATGGGGGGCTTGATCGATAGAGTGGCACAAGCTCCAGATCTGAGTGAGCTATGTTTGAAGCTACCTTAACGATAACGCTTAGCATTTCTGGTGCAGGGTGAACAATTAAATTCAGAAAACTTTAATAATAATAATAATAACAATAATAATAATAATAACTGATGTTAAAGATTTTAAAGTTGCAATAATTTTAGGCAAAAGTTAAGGAAAAATCGGGATTTCGGGAATGGAGTCCGGACCTTTAGAACTCAGCTCCGCAACTACACAAATATTAAACGAATGATCCACTTAAGTTTTATGTAGAAAATATTCTATTTTACGTTTCAAGGAAAATAACTGTAATAAAAATAACCGAATATCAGTGAACAGTAAGGTATATAACAAACAAACTTTTATGATATGCAGAAGTAATAACAAAAGCTTTGGTACAAGAAAACCCTACATAGGACTACGTCGATGAACTCAGAAATACAAAGTAACAATATAGTGTGTAAGATTCAGTGTGCAAAACTTACTTAACTAATTGACATATTCATGTACTATTCCGACAAACGAGATAAGAGGAGAAATGTTTACGATACTTTTCGTCTCGCCTCGATTCTCATCTCGAAAGCGAGACGAAAAGTTGAGTTAGTGAAATATTCATTCTCGTCTCGATTTTGTTTGTTTTGTTTCGGTAATGAGATGAGAAATTCCTCTTCTCTTGGGCAATACTAAAGAAGACCGCTTTATTCTTGATAAACGTCACGTTTCTCCACGTAGTAAGCTCCTAACTTTTAATCTTCTACGAGATAATTATTATTATTCTCCTAAAGATTTGGTAGCGCAATTATAGAAACATCGAAGTATTCAATAAGAAAATGTGTTTCATGGCCGACAAATCGCCGGGAAAAAAATTAATTAGCAGCTGGGGATCCAACCCGAGTACCTTTAGATTACTGACCGAGAGCGTTGACCACTGAACTAGATCACTACACGACGACTGTTTCGTCTTTAGCATGTTTATGTTAGGTTCCAGTTACAAACTTATACGTTATGGTTGCTCGTTTCAAAACTTCTTTTGTATTTCTTTTATTATGATATAAGTCAATAATCGTTGCCATACTTAATATTAAGACCTTGTATTGTTCTAACTCATTTGTTTCACATTTTAGTTTTTTTTTCTACACACCAAACTATAGACGTGACAGATTTCATTCTCATCTGCTTCCAAATCAATTGCCATTACCTGGTTAAGGATGTATGTCTACCACGATTTATGGCATATATTTCAAAAAATATTAAACCATGTAGACCTGGGACAAAAAAGTTTTTTTGACACATAGTAATGTATTATTTTAACTACTATCTTGGTAGAAAAAACTCTCGGAAGTAGGGACTAAATACTAGGTTCTGTTTGGTTATCCGTTTCTTGCTATGTAGCAAACATACAGCAGAAATCAAATGGTCGGTGCTGTCGGTCCTCGTGGTCGAGAGTGCAAGAGCCGCGGGATTACATTGGAAGTCGCTTTTGGGGCGGGTTCAAACCCTGTCCAAGGAACATTTTTTTAATATTTTATAACATTTGTTCATTAATATAGATGACAATAATATTCAGAAAGAAATACTATTTTTGTGCAGATAATTAGTAGTAGAAGAAGAAGGAATGATAGTAGTAATAGTACTAGCAGTTGTAGTAGGGACGTGTTAGAAGCGCCACAGAGCTCGTGTTGTTCCACCTTGACGCACATGATATATATTTTATGACCAACTTAAAACAGCTGGCTAGGGTAGCACGTACAAAATCTGTTTACGGTAGTGTACGAAAACAAGAAATTTCGGGAGTTTGTTTTAGTACAGAAGACGCTTCTATGTTTTCGCGTAATTAATTGAATACCTACCAAGATAAACATGTTTCTATGGTAGAAATGAAGTATTGTGTCACACTCATGATTTCTTTAAACTTGTTTTCCTATGATTGTTTCTACTTAAGTCTCCGCTCGGGAAACCAAAAGCTTCTGTGTTTATTTCTTTTTTTAAAAAAATCAAACTTTTGTTTCAATTCTTTTTCTCTCCAACCATCATTTCATCACATACCTCTCAAGTTAGGAGATATTGGTAGTACTAAAAGAACAGTCGCAGTGGGTACTAGGTTAAATCATGGGATTGAGGGTTTAAATTTTACGTAAGTCCATTTAACACTTTTAATTCAATTTGTTCTTACAATTTATATGGGGGCATTTTATTACTCAAAGTTCTCCATCTAGAGATGAGATGCAGGAATAATTTACATGCTAACCGAGAGTTAAAGAAAATGGAGTTATATCCAATTGAAATATTATGCTAAACATTCATTGATATTCATATTTTTATAGGTTTTAGTTCATTTTTGTTTACACTTCTTTACGAAATTCAAGATCTCGATTACTTAGAATATTACAAGAGACAGTGAATAATATATTACGCCGAGTTACAGGAGAGCACAAGTATTCGCTTGATATTGCATATGCTTTCAATAAAAATATGCTTGTATTATGAATTGGGGATTAAATTACAGAAACGCATGTTATGCGAACATAAAATATGAATATTTGTCGCATTTCAAACATATGACATGCTTTCTACTGATACAATGGTTTTCGTTAATTGAACTGACACAAACCACATATCTTGCTTTACTCGCATAAATTGTCTTTCTTTTTTTCTTTTTCGTTTTTTGTTTCATTATGCAAACACACTGGAAACCAGTAATATAACACCATAAAATATGCTCGTTAGAATTAATGCATAAATGAAAAAAATAATAACATATTTAAAAAACTATGATGGTTTTGCTGGTAAGTAATATTCTAGAAAACAAAAATGAGAGTCAAACCACCTCGATCTGATACTTTATCATAAAGTTTTCCTAGAAATATTAAAACTGAGAACTAACAAAGTGAAGGTAACGTAAACGAAGAATGTGAAAGATTCAGAGATTTTACAAAATACTGTAACCTGTAAAATTAAATGAATGACTGACTAACATTGATTTTTCTTTGGTATGTCTAAGGTTAGGTAAGATTTCTATGTTTTTTGTCATGATATCAATCACACTGTAGATACTAACCGGGGTCTTATAACTACGAAATAATAAATAACTAACTATAACTAATAATAAATACGAAAGTGTTGTTTTCTAGAAGGAGTAATTTCAAAATATATTTATTAATTCTCGCCCAGCGTCTGTTTCTACAACTGTGTGTTCATAGTATACTATTTCATGTATTTATGTATGAAATATAAACTACTAGGTTATGGCTGGAAATTGGGATCATAGTTTTATAGTGTAAGAAGAAGGGAAAAGGCATGCTATTTTTAAGGAATAAAGAAAACAATATTGAAAGGCAAAGCACACTTACTAAACTTGCAATTTTAAAAATGTTACTTTTCATTACTATTTCATGTTTATGTTTGTGGTTCTTGCTACATTTTAAATTGTCATTTCGTGTTCTATTTCGATCTAGTTGCGCAAAAGTATCCAAAATATACATAGGTTTCTTGTGTGTGTGTGAGTTTGTCCTATAAGAAGAATCACAATTGATCTTTAACAAGTGCAATTTCTTTTTCTATATTCCAATGACACGATAAAAACAAATCTATAAAATATGTTACACCGATCATTTACAGTAGATTTGTAATTTCTTAAAGAAAATCACGAAACGTATCTTCAAAAATGATAAAATACTTAATACATCTTCCATGGTAAGAATATTTATCGTGTATTTTAATGTGAATGGCCCCATATCAGTCAGGGCACATGCAATGAGCGTCCGAATATTAATTCTGTTAAATATGTAATTAATCTCACGCTCATTTTTATTTCCAGATAAAAGTTTGAATTTTTACACTAAAGAGCCTTTGGGTCCTTTTTAGAGTCCTTGGGTCCTCTAGGGCTACTCATTGCGAACATAACATTTCAAATTTGAAAAACTCATACCTCCTTAGCGCGATATAATCAAAGTTCACATTAATTTGTCTCGGAAAAACATTGTTCCGGTATATATCTGGTAAGGGTATTTATGGTACATTGCTCATGTGTTTTTAGAAGATATTCTATAACCTTACATAGACACTGGCACAACCAAGGAGGATCGGAGTGTTACTTCTATGATATTTGTGATTAATCTGACACCCACTTCCTTTTTCAAAATACAATTTGGAGTTTTCTAAAGGTCCACTGTCATATGCTTTGCCTTCTACTCCCCCTAACGCGCTTCCATACTATAACAACAATTCAGATTTCAAAAGCGAATACCTCTTTTTACTACAAAAATGGTAATTTTTACAATATTTGACAAAAATGTTTCTTTTCTAATGTCCCTGGTAAGGACATAAATGCCAATGTGTATATAAAATTATGATGGGAACTGTAGGCCCATATCAGTGGCTGGCACATGAAAGTACAATCTGAAAATTATTTCTGTGAAATTTATGGTTGATCTCACGCTTATTGGCCTTCCCGAGAAGCAACGTGCGATTTTGATAACATTCCACCCACCAAATTTTTACGCCACCTGCCCTCAAACAGATCAGCCTTACAAAAAATAATATTTCAGACGACTATACTAAAATCCAGCATGAGTGTTATTGTATTATCTAGAAATAGCACACATGTGCCTCAAATGACTTACCAATATTTATTGGAGAAAATCGATTCAAAATGTTAATATTCAATTTCCCATAAAGAAAATCAAGTTTCGTGCATTCGGCCAAAAATATGAGTCAGAAATGACTGTCTCTCATTTTCTGTTAAAAGTTAATCTCGAAATTATCACTACATAATGGCATTTGATTTCACGAGATATTAGGAATATTAACTCAAATCTAGGCACTAGATTTGCTCCAGAAGCCGGTTAGCTGTTCTGGGTTTGATTTAGCTGAAGCAGTATGAGTCCGTTTATTACAGAAACAGAACAGTAATTTGTTTCATGTTGGTATGGCAACACACACTATATTGCCACTTTTCAGAATATCCACGCAGAAAGGTTCCGAAAGATGTGTAACGGTTTTGTTTTCGGCTAATATATTGTGAATCTGGTGTTTCACTTTAACGAAATTACGATTCCCCATGTTTATTTCTCTATATATTTTTGTGAGAACACGTTAATGAGCAATAGAAAATATAACTCTTTTCGTTTCTGATTGGTTTCCGTTAATAGCTTGATAATGAAAGGATATGAAATCTTTCTGTTTAAATCTCATGATTATGACTCTTAGGTTAAGGAAAAGCATGATTAAAGCAGGAGGGACCATGATGAAAGAATTATGATGGACGAATTGGTGGAATGAGAAAATGGAAGGAAACAGGAATGTCCTGAGAAAACCTACGAGAACAATGTCTCAAGCTAACATGCGTTTTAAAAGAATGAGGTACCGCACCGATCAGATAATTTCGTGGCCGTGTTCCCGGGTTTGATTCCCGGTGGGAAAGTCTGAAATTTTAAATGTACTCGATGTATCTGTATCACAGTTATTCGAAATAACTGTGAAACGAGTGCAAAATAGTATAATAGAGACAATTTATGGAGATACTTTCGGGGAACTAGAATAAAGAATGGCTTAATGAACAAGGTTACAGTTAAGAGTTCAATTACTTTTAAGACCAGTTCCACGTATATGTCCTTGCGTGCTTGTATGTGACTCTTACTTAAAAGGGCAATATTGGGGTAGTGGCTTGAGCATTCGTTTGTAATTTAGGGCCTTGGTTCGAATCCCTCTGAGGTTGTTAAGGAAATTTTTATCAATTACAATATTAATAGTACTTATGTATAATTCTCGGGTGTTTGTGCAGAGGGTGTTAAGTCAAAAAATACACTTTTTGGGAAAATTGATTTGAAAGTTTAAAAAATAGTGCTAAATCGGGATGACGAGTAAACACTACTTTAATATAAGATTTATGAAGAGACATATTTGTACAAACAGTGTGTATTATATCGCTAATGTCATGTAATACGTTTTATGCTTATAAGAAAACAAAAATGTACCATTTGAAAAATTCATTCTTATCCCGTTTTGCACTTTTAAAAATCAGACTTATCCCTACATCATATTATACAGACACGCACTTTCTATCTGCCTTACACACTTACATTTTTGTATCAAAGTAAAAAATATTTGAATTTACAGTTCTTCAGGCTCTGAAACGTTCCCCATTGTGTCCGGCAAGACATTACGTGCAGTTTTCGCTGTTGTCAGAGATTTGTAAAAATCGTGAAATACATTTGACACAAATGGCAGAAGATCAAGAAGATCTTTCTTCTTTCCGGTGGTTATGGGTACTGGCCCATCATATGTAAAAGTTGGAGTCAGAGTAGAGCTCCTTCCCCTTCTCCTGAAACTAACTTGCTTGAAGTCTTCCTCTTCATTTAAGCTAGTTTTATAACACATTAAAAAGAGAAGAGAAGTTCAAAAATTCTTTGCGGGACATTTCTTTCACAACAAACTGCTTACTCTTTCCAGCCTGTCTGATAAGTTGCGCCCAATCATGACGGTGGTCAATACTACCGTTGAATTTCTTCTTTTTCTTTTCCATTAAGCTGTGATCCATGTCGCTCTCCATGGATTATGTCCTGGTAGGAGAAACTTATGGTCGATAACTTCTAAATGGGGAGAATTTTGCAAAGCAGTCATGCACATTACTGCTACATGTCTGTTCCTGTTTTGTCCACTGCAGGTGTCGGAATACATTGTGTCATGTTTGACATCCGGGTTCAATTAGGGAAGAAGAAATTTGTACAAGCAGGAATCGACATCATTTGCCCCCCTACCAGCTAAACCTTCATACCATATGAAACAGTAACCTTGGCCATCATCACAATCGTGCACTGTTAGGTTAAAAGTCCATAGTGGCCTCTTATAGAACGCTAGTGAATTTTTAACCAAAGGTGTCGGTAGGTATTCCTGCATGTCGGAAGTTATGGTTTTCTTTCCTGGATCGTGTTTGGATAGTTCCTTGTCTCTAGCTTTAGCCTGGTAGGCCAGTTAAGCTTGAATATGATGTTCATTTAGTTGTGTTTCTGAATCTTCATCACTGGTTGCTTTTAGCTGCAATGACAACCTGTCGCACAATTGACATGTATCTACATGCGGTTTCTTGATTTTTAAATTCATTTTGCGAAACTCTTTTTCATAAAGGGTCCGACTCACAGAAGAGCCCTTGCAGATTCTTTTGTACTTGTCGTAAAGCTTCGAAATGGTGAGATATGATGACAAGTATCTTTTGTCCGAATCTTTCCGTGAGTAATGGTTCTCATATTTAGGAACAGCTTGTAGATATTTTCGAACTTCCTCCACTTCCTATTCAGATTTTGCATTAGCAGGCTTGTGGACACCCTTGCATCCATGCAACTATGCCCGAAGCAACTATGTTCGAAATACTGGATCGTTTCTTTTGAATTACGGTTTCAATAAACTTCTTTGTTTCGCCAAACATCTTCATAAAGCAGCCTTTACAAACCTCCTTTCTTTCTTTATTTACATCGACATGATATGAAACTGTAATTTGACGGAAATGTTGCTTCTCCGCATCCAACTGTCTAATCCTTGTTTTTTCTTACTGGAATGTCTATTAAACCAGCTAGATAAGCAACTCTTTTATTTAAATTTCCCATATTCCAGTAGTTATCAAACAATACTTTGCAGAATTCAGGAGTACAAAAGGAACGATTTTTTTTCCACAAACGCCCAATGGCTCACATTTTCGAGCTGCAATCAGCTTGCCTGTTGATGAAATGTATTCCTTCCCTGTGTTCCTACCAATTTTTCTCTCCTCCCGCAGTTCCCTGGTATCACCTTTCATTCCTACTACTTTTCACTTGCCTCTGGTCGCCCGTGATCTCCCAGATTTTTTTTCTATTCCACCTTGACATCCACTTCACCTGCTCTGATTTGAAGTCGATGGGACTTGAGTATCTCGAGGATCTTTGTCGTTAGTTCCTTCACACGTGATAACTTCCTTCACATGACCTGCATTTTCAGTTTCAGCTTGTATATCATCACATGGCCCTTTAGAGATCACTTGTTTCGAAAACTGCCCCCTTCTCTTCCGCAGTTTCTTCTCTCGTTTGGTTGTTGTCAGAGGAGTACACTCAACAGAAGAATTGGACGCAGAACTTTTGGTACAATAATTTGAATCCTTCGTTGAATCATCCGAATCAAACACGGTCTTCCATTAAGCAGGTATTGCAGGATCATCACAAAGATTTGAAAAGAATGAATAGTAAATTTATTAATTTTAGCTAAGTTTTTACTAATTTTTTACTAAGTTCGAATAGTAGATTGACTAGACAATATACTCTCAGATTGAAAAATCTGCTGGGCAAGCAAAGTAGGAATCATTCATTTCAAGCAACTCTGTATGGATTCTGGAAATTATGTCAAACACACAATTTGTCACTAGAAACTTCCTCGTGCAAAATTTCATGTTTGCCTGGATCTTATGCTGGACCAGCAACATATTCTGTTAAATGTGTCAAAACATACACACTCTTGATGGATTCTTGTCGGCCCAGCAACATTTTTTAACCTGGTAGTTATAAATATTATGCCGTAGATAAGAAGAATGAGAAAAGATATGTCGACACCACACAATGGAAATAGTTGAGATGTAAAATCAGTTTCTACGCAGTAAACTTCATTTAATTAACTCAACCTTCCCTAAGTTAACCCACTCCAAATTCTTGGTTTTCCATATCATTCCTTTTCGACAGTGTGCAGGATAAATGATCTCAACCATCAACTTAACCAACCTAACCTACCTTGATATTTTAGTTGATTTGTTCGTTCTTCTACAATGTACGGGGACAAATAATTGAATCAGGTAATACTACTGACTTAATCAAACTTTGCCTAACTTAACCTGATCTTGGGTTTTCGATAATGTCCAAAAGGAAATCCTTTGCTTACTCCTTCTTACTTTAAATAATTTAATCTTGACTCTATAGATCTCTTTGTTGATTGATAAGTTTCACCTGTCGTCTTCCTTTTCCTTCTCTTGGCCATAAAACTATACCAGGTAAAACAATATTTTTCTGTTTTGTTTACTACGATTTGAGATATGAAAACAGAATGGGCAAAACTGATAAAAGCAAACACCGGTACCGATTTTTTTAAAAGATGTACAAAGGGACATTCTGAAAAGGAGAATATGAAATGAGTATTGGCGGTCAAAAACCACTTTTCTTGCCCTCGAGAGAAATCTTTATTTTCAAAATTTTGAAATCAAATAGTTCAAATGCATTGTATGACTTTTTAATCTTGCCTTTTAATCTTTTGGACACTATCGAAGAACAAGGAGGTTGACAGCCAAGAGGTTGCATAGGAATTTACGGATGTGGAATGACTGGCGTTGGGCTATGAAACTTTCTTTATATAACAATTACTACAGATGTCAGGTCATTATGGTCTTTCCGACCATAATCATCAGTGAGGCAAAGGGTACACAAGACATAGGAAAATACATACCATGCATACATTATATATTACAGAACAAGTTGATTAAAAGTATTTTATTTGCAGAGATGATCATGAGGGATGGAATGAGTGCAGATGACGCCACAACACGTAGGGAATGTTAACAGAACAAATGCGGGTTATCTTCTGCCTAGGGGCGACGCTAGGCCAAAGAAGACGAGGGAGGCCCTGTTAGATACAGAGGGTAATCACTGTGCTTGATGCGATGGAAAAATATGTGGAAGATGGACATGCAAGCGATGATCCTTCAATAGTTCTAGGTCGGCATGGTTGGGCGGCAAGGTATAACAGAACAATGTAAACAGCAAATTTAGAGGGAGATGCTAATATCGAGGGCGAGCAGATGAATTGGCAAGGTAGTTCATAGTGGCGAGTAGAAGTGGTTGCTGCTGTATATATCGGACAGTGATGAACTTGATGCGAAGAGATTCGAGGTGGTAAAGTAATGTAAGGAAAGTAATGAGTGAATATAGGTATCTAGTCGGACTGGGAAGAGAAATGCGGTAGACAATGCGGAAGGCATGACGTTCAAATGTTGCAAGTTTGTAGTAGTACGAGGCAGGAGCTGATAGCCAAGTGGTGAAACCGTATGTAAGAACAGGGCGGAGAAATGCTTTATATGTGTTGAGAACCATGGGTGAGGTGGGGCCCCAGGTAGTGCCAACGAGACGTTTAAGGAGATTCAGACGATTATATACTTTGGTTTTGATGTAAATAAGACGAGGAAGCCAAGTGAGATGATGGTCAAAAACAATACCAAGGTAAGTAACAGTTTTTGATGGACGGATAGCTGTATCTTGAATTTTTAGAGAAAGAAGTGATGGCTTTCTGTGGGTCTTGGAGCGTTTGCGTGGGGGCAGAAATACTATGGCCTGTGTTTTCGAAGCATTTATGGTGAGGTGCCATTTATGACACCAGTGCGAAAAACTATTCATAGATTCTTGTAAGATGAGGTTGATATGGCTGATGGTGCGACCAAGGGCAAATAATACTGTGTCATCTGCATACTGGAAAGTATACACGTCGTCTGGAAGAGAAGGAAAATCGAAACAAACAGTAAATACAGCAAAGGGGACAAAGCTGAGCCTTGTGGGACAACAGAATTTAGGAAGATAGGATGTGATAGATGATTGTTGATATTGGCATGCCAAAAAGTGAAAAATGAAGCTAATGTAAGACATGGGTAATTTATGCTTGATGAGTTTGAAAATAAGTGCAAGGTGCCAAACTTCATCGAATGCTTTTTCTAGGTCGAACAGAACAAGGCAGGATGGAAGAACGGAATTATAGTGATTTGTAATGAGAGTGGTTAGACGTTGAAGCTGATCGTTAATGGAATAAGACGGGCGGAATCCGGCTTGAAAAGAAGGAATGAGATGACGTGCGTGGAGGTATGGATAAAGTCTGTTGACAAAGATGCGCTCAAGAATTTTGCTGAAAGTGGAAGTAAGTTGTATAGGTCGGTAGGAAGAGACTGCGCTAGGAGGTTTGTTTGGTTTCGGAAACATGAGGGTTTTGGACATCTTCCATTCAGCGGGGAAAAAAACAGTTCTGAGGATAAAAGTGTAAATAGAGGCTAGAAGAAGAAGTAAAGAAATAGGACTTTCTTTAATATGACGATATGTGATGGAATGAAAACAGGAGCAGAGTTTCGTTTATGTTAGACGACTGTTGTGATGTCTCTAACAGTGACTGGAGCCGTGAGTTCATGCTGCGGCAAAATATGATTGAGATTTGGTTGAAGGATAGGATGTGCAGTGTTGACATGATCGGCTGGATGAGCAAAAATGTGTTCATGACGGGATGGTGTGAAGATGTCTTGTAGATTGTCAGCAAAGGCGTTTGCTTTACCTTGATCACATTTTGCGTGACTGTTGTGGATGAAGAGAGGGGTTTTGCTGTACTTGCCACAGAGTGCGTTGAGACGTTTCCAATAACATGAAAGGTGTGCATTGTCAGCAAGGTTATTACAAGCTTTGATCCATTGACGGCGTTTGTATGCTTGAATGTAGTTTTTGACTGAACGTTGCAGTTGATGGTGAAGTTGAAGAGCTTCCTTGTTTTGTGTTCTTATGTATTCTCGATACGTTTGCCGGGAACGTTTGATGTGAGTGAGGTAATGCGGAGGTAATTTAGGCTGATAAGTGATAGAGCTGGTGGTGGGGATATACAGTTCTGATGCATGGGTGATTTTTGAAGAGATTGTTTCAATATGTGTGTAAAGCTCATCTGATGTAGTGGGAGGGTGCAAATGAGCTACGGCAGTGGTAAGATAGTCACGGTAATGATTCCAATCAGCTTTGTCGAAACGTGGAATTCGAATTGGCGGAGGTGCATCGTGAGGTCGGGCATTGCCCATATGATATGAGAGCTTGATCGGGACATGATCATTACTGATTAGGTCTAGGACTGTAAGGGTGATCTTAGCAGGAAGTGTATTTGAAGTGATAGCAATGGCAGGGGTGGTATACAGGTCTAGTAGGAGTCGGAGGAATGTGTAGAATGCCAGTGGTGTGAGTGGTTATATGATCTGAGAATTGTGTGCGTTCAACAGGAGTGCGACTATAATAGTTGATGTCAGCGAGGATGATATAATGTTTATAGGTGTGAGACATGTGACTAAAAAATGCGAGTGGAATAGGATGACCTGGGCGAACGTAAATAGTAGCGAAGGTGATCATGATAGACTTGAAATATAAAGTAGTGATTATATGCTCTGGGAAGTGAGGAATGGAACAAATGTGATTGCGATGAGGTATGTGATTTCGAAATCCGATTGCTACGCCTCCATTTGCTCGTAATGCTGGCGCTGTGTTGTCATGACGTACAAGCGTATAACGAGGAATGATACAAGAGGTGGTTTTCGTAAGAAATGTCTCGTTCAGCAAGAAGGCTGAGACGTGTTCTTCAAGTAAAAGTGCTTCAAATAGAGTTTTATTCTTGGGGAGAGAGCGGATATTAAGGAAGAGAAAGACTAAATCCATAATGTACAATGTTAAACGGCAGTTTCTTGTGGAGATGTATCGAAATGGACGTAGTTGTTCGTATAAGTGGCATAGAAGTTAACGTTGAAAACAGATTTAGCGACCTTGGTGAGTTGCTGTATAATGTGATTGCGCTGAAAGGGATGGATGTTCTCTAAAGCGAGAGTTAGAAATTGAAGGAGTTGTTGAATGGTAACTGGATCGGTAGTTTGTTGGCTGGGAGGAGGTGAAAAGTCTGGGATACGGAGTGGAACTACTAAATGTGGGTGTTGTTGGTCAGGCTGTGGTTTATTCTTGCACTTATAGCTGTAGGCCGGGTGTTGGTCGTGGTAGGTTGGACATTCGGGTGGCCGTTCGAGATTCCGACAAGTGCGTGTTTGATGAGGGCGTGCACATTAACAACAAACTGGTGGATTCTTGCAGCTATCTGTGCAATGAACACTGTAAGTTTGGCAATTTTCGCAACGCACAGGAAGAGGAGCAGACGAGCGAAAGGGTTCGACCCTGTGCCGACGATAATAGATGTAAGCGCCAGTAGTCAGCAATGAATCTATGGTATTTTGTGAGGCAGTGAGTACACGTATCATATATGTGGGACCAGTATTGTTACGTATACGCATGACTTTATGGATTTTGTGACCTGCGAGTTGGAGTTCTTCTTGTATCTCATTGTCAGAATAGGATGGGTCGACCCGTCGGATGACGACAGACAGGAAAAGCGGTGGTTGCTTCTGACGTGCAGAAGAAAGAGTGGTAATGGTAGCATTCTTGCCAAACATTTCGAAAGAAGCCTTATTCCTAACTGTGATGGCAAACTGTGGATCTGTGGATTTTAGGATATAACCATTTCTAGTTTTGATTATTTCTGTGAGTGGTATACTTGGAAGATATTTCCGAACTTTTAGGGTAATGAACTTTTCGTTACTGTATTTAGTGTCGAAATGCGGGAGAAGGAAGGAGTGAAGTATAGGTTTAGGAGCTTGGTTTATGGTCGATTGTTGAAATTGAGGAATAACTTTATTGCTCATGTTTCCGGTTTCCATGTCAGAAGGTTCTGAAGTATTGTCTCTGTGTGGTTTCTTGGCCTGATGGTGAGGTTGTTTGATAGTTTCAAAGTAGAATTGCTGCTGCCTTGGAAACAGGAAACAGGAAACAACAGGAAAACTATTCCTTCGCCCATGCTTTTATCAGTGTTGCCCATTCTGTTTTCATATCTCAAATCGTAGTAAACAAAACAGAAAAATATTGTTTTACCTGGTATAGTTTTATGGCCAAGAGAAGGAAAAGGAAGACAACAGGTGAAACTTATCAATCAACAAAGAGATCTATAGAGTCAAGATTAAATTATTTAAAGTAAGAAGGAGTAAGCAAATGATTTCCTTTTGGACATTATCGAAAACCCAAGATCAGGTTAAGTTAGGCAAAGTTTGATTAAGTCAGTAGTATTACCTGATTCAATTATTTGTCCCCGTACATTGTAGAAGAACGAACAAATCAACTAAAATATCAAGGTAGGTTAGGTTGGTTAAGTTGATGGTTGAGATCATTTATCCTGCACACTGTCGAAAAGGAATGATATGGAAAACCAAGAATTTGGAGTGGGTTAACTTAGGGAAGGTTGAGTTAATTAAATGAAGTTTACTGCGTAGAAACTGATTTTACATCTCAACTATTTCCATTATGTGGTGTCGACATATCGTTTCTCATTCTTCTTATCTACGGCGTACTTTTATAACAACCAGGATAAAAAATATTGCTGGGCCGACAAGAATCCATCAAGAGTGTGTATGTTTTGACACATTTAACAGAATATGTTGCTGGTCCAGCATAAGATCCAGGCAAACATGAAATTTTGCACGAGGAAGTTTCTAGTGACAAATTGTGTGTTTGACATAATTTCCAGAATCCATACAGAGTTGCTTGAAATGAATGATTCCTACTTTGCTTGCCCAGCAGATTTTTCAATCTAAGATTATATTGTCTACTCATTCTACTATTCGAACTTAGTAAAAAATTAGTAAAAACTTAGCTAAAATTAATAAATTTACTATTCATTCTTTTCAGATCTTTGTGATGATCCTGCAATACCTGCTTAATGGAAGACCGTGTTTGATTCGGATGATTCAACGAAAGATCCAAATTATTGTACCAACAGTTCTGCGTCCAATTCTTCTGTTGAGTGTATTCCTCTGACGACAACCAAACGAGAGAAGAAACTGCGGAAGAGAAGGAGGCAGTTTTCGAAACAAGTGATCTCTAAAGGGCCATGTGATGATATACAAGCTGAAACTGAAAATGCAGGTCATGTGAAGGAAGTTATCATGTGTGAAGGAACTAACGACAAAGAACCTCGAGATACTCAAGTCCCATCGACTTCAAATCAGAACAGGTGAAGTGGATGTCAAGGTGGAATGGAAAAAAAATCTGGGAGATCACGGGCGACCAGAGGCAAGTGAAAAGTAGTAGGAATGAAAGATGATACCAGGGAACTGCGGGAAGAGAGAAAAATTGGTAGGAACACAGGGAAGGAATACATTTCATCAACAGGCAAGCTGATTGCAGCTCGAAAATGTGAGCCATTGGGCGTTTGTAGAAAAAAGGTCGTTCCTCTTGTTCTCCTGAATTCTGCAAAGTATTGTTCGATAACTACTGGAATATGGGAAATTTAAATAGAAGAGTTGCTTATCTTGCTGATTTAATGGTCATTCCAGTAAGAAAAAACAAGGATTAGACAGTTGGATGCGGAGAAGCAACATTTCCGTCAAATTACAGTTTCATATCATGTCGATGTAAATAAAGAAAGAAAGGAGGTTTGTAAAGGCTGCTTTATGAAGATGTTTGGCGAAACAAAGAAGTTTATTGAAACCGTAATTCAAAAGAAACGATCCAGTATATCGAACATAGTTGCTTCGGGCATAGTTGCATGGATGCAAGGGTGTCCACAAGCCTGCTAATGCAAAATCTGAAGAGGAAGTGGAGGAAGTTCGAAAACATCTACAAGCTGTCCCTAAATATGAGAACCATTACTCACGGAAAGATTTGGACAGAAGATACTTGCCATCATATCTCACCATTTCGGAGCTTTATGACAAATACAAAAGAATCTGCAAGGGCTCTTCTGTGAGTCGGACCCTTTATGAAAAAGAGTTTCGCAAAATGAATTTAAAAATCAAGAAACCACATGTGGATACATTTCAATTGTGCGACAGGTTGTCATTGCAGCTAAAAGCAACCAGTGATGAAGATTCAGAAACACAACTAAATGAACATCATATTCAAGCTTAACTGGCCTACCAGGCTAAAGCTAGAGACAAGGAACTATCCAAACACGATCCAGGAAAGGAAGCCGTAACTTCTGACATGCAGCAATACCTACCGACACCTTTGGTTAAAAATTCACTAGCGTTCTATAAGAGGCCACTATGCACTTTTAACCTAACAGTGCACGATTGTGATAATGGCCAAGGTTAGTGTTTCATATGGCATGAAGGTTTAGCTGGTAGGGGGGCAAATGATGTCGATTCCTGCTTGTACAAATTTCTTCTTCCCTAATTGAACCCGGATGTCAAACATGCCACAATGTATTCCGACACCTGCAGTGGACAAAACAGGAACAGACATGTAGCAGTAATGTGCATGACTGCTTTGCAAAATTCTCCCCATTTAGAAGTTATCGACCATAACTTTCTCCTACCAGGACATAATCATATGGAGAGCGACATGGATCACAGCTTAATAGAAAAGAAAAACAAGAAATTCAACAGTAGTATTGACCACCCTCATGATTGGGCGCAACTTATCAGACAGGCTGGAAAGAGTAAGCAGTTTGTTGTGAAAGAAATGTCCCGCAAAGAATTTTTGAACTTCTCTTCTCTTCTTAAGGGCCCCGTCAAACTCCATACAGTTGATGAAAGTGATTGCAAGATAACGTGGCGGGACATAAAGTGGCTTCATTATGAAAAGAAGAATTTGGGAATAATGTGTTATAAAACTAGCTTAAATGAAGAGGAAGACTTCAAGCAAGTTAGTTTCAGGAGAAGGGGAAGGAGCTCTACTCTGACTCCAACTTTTACATATGATGGGCCAGTACCCATAACCACCGGAAAGAAGAAAGATCTTCTTGATCTTCTGCCATTTGTGTCAAATGTATTTCACGATTTTTAGAAATCTCTGACAACAGCGAAAACTGCACGTAATGTCTTGCCGGACACAATGGGGAACGTTTCAGAGGCTGAAGAACTGTAAATTCAAATATTTTTTACTTTGATACAAAAATGTAAGTGTGTAAGGCAGATAGAAAGTGCGTGTCTGTATAATATGATGTAGGGATAAGTCTGATTTTCAAAAGTGCAAAACGGGATAAGTATGAATTTTTCAAATGGTACATTTTTGTTCTCTTATAAGCATAAAACGTATTACATGACATTAGCGATATAATACACACTGTTTGTACAAATATGTCTCTTCATAAATCTTATATTAAAGTAGTGTTTACTCGTCATCCCGATTTAGCACTATTTTTTAAACTTTCAAATCAATTTTCCCAAAAAGTGTATTTTTTGACTTAACACCCTCTGCACAAACACCCGAGAATTATACATAAGTACTATTAATATTGTAATTGATAAAAATTTCCTTAACAACCTCAGAGGGATTCGAACCAGGGCCCTAAATTACAAACGAATGCTCAAGCCACTACCCCAATATTGCCCTTTTAAGTAAGAGTCACATACAAGCACGCAAGGACATATACGTGGAACTGGTCTTAAAAGTAATTGAACTCTTAACTGTAACCTTGTTCATTAAGCCATTCTTTATTCTAGTTCCCCGAAAGTATCTCCATAAATTGTCTCTATTATACTATTTTGCACTCGTTTCACAGTTATTTCGAATAACTGTGATACAGATACATCGAGTACATTTAAAATTTCAAACTTTCCCACCGGGAATCAAACCCGGGAACACGGCCACGAAATTATCTGATCGGTGCGGTACCTCATTCTTTTAAAACGCATGTTAGCTTGAGACATTGTTCTCGTAGGTTTTCTCAGGACATTCCTGTTTCCTTCCATTTTCTCATTCCACCAATTCGTCCATCATAATTCTTTCATCATGGTCCCTCCTAGTTTAATCATGCTCTTCCTCAACCTAAGAGACATAATCATGAGATTTAAACAGAAAGATTTCATATCCTTTCATTATCAAGCTATTAACGGAAACCAATCAGAAACGAAAAGAGTTATATTTTCTATTGCTCATTAACGTGTTCTCACAAAAATATATAGAGAAATAAACATGGGGAATCGTAATTCCGTTAAAGTGAAACACCAGATTCACAATACCTTAGCCGAAAACAAAACCGTTACACATCTTTCCGAACCTTTCTGTGTGGATATTCTGAAAAGTGGCAATATAGTGTGTGTTGCCATACCAACATGAAATAAATTACTGTTCTGTTTCTGTAATAAACGGACACATACTGCTTCAGCTAAATCAAACCCAGAACAGCTAACCGGCTTCTGGAGCAAATCTAGTGCCTAGATTTGAGTTAATATTCCTAATATCTCGTGAAATCAAATGCCATTATGTAGTGATAATTTCGAGATTAAAATGCTACTAGTCATCTATTTCAGCTTATGTGTATATATACAGTCTATTTCAAAATTCGTATAACTTTTCTAGAGCAGTGGAAAAGAATGAAATTTTTAAAAGATGAAATGAATGTGAAATTTAATATTATTGTTGAAAACTGCCTTGTTTTTCAACTTTTAACAGAAAATGAGAGACAGTCATTTCTGACTCATATTTTGCGCCGAATGAACGAAACTTGATTTTCTTTATGGGCGAATTCACGAAGTTGATTATTAACATTTTGAATCGATTTTCTCCAATAAATATTAGTAAGTCATTTGAGGCACATGTGAGCTATTTCTAGATAATAAAATAACACTCATGCTGGATTTTAGTATAGTCGTCTGAAATATTATCTTTTGTAAGGCTGATCTGTTTGAGGGCAGGTGGCGTAAAAATTTGGTGGGTGGAATGTTATCAATATCGCACGTTGCTTCTCGGGAAGGTCAATAAGCGTGAGATCAATCATAAATTTCACAGAAATAATTTTCAGATTGTACTTTCATGTGCCAGCCACTGATATGGGCCTACAGTTTCCATCATAATTTTATATACACATTGGCATTTATGTCCTTACCAGGGACATTAGAAAAGAAACATTTTTGTCAAATATTGTAAAAATTGCCATTTTGTAGTAAAAAGAGGTATTCGCTTTTGAAATCTGAATTGTTGTCCTAGTATGGAAGCGCGTTAGGGGGAGTAGAAGGCAAAGCATATGATAGTGGACCTTTAGAAAACTCCAAATTTTATTTTGAAAAAGGGAGTGGGTGTCAGATTAATCACAAATATCATAGAAGTAACACTCCGATCCTCCTTGGTTGTGCCAGTGTCTATGTAAGGTTATAGAATATCTTCTAAAAACACATGAGCAACGTACCATAAATACCCTTACCAGATATATACCGGAACAATGTTTTTCCGAGACAAATTAATGTGAACTTTGATTATATCGCGCTAAGGAGGTATGAGTTTTTCAAATTTGAAATGTTATGTTCGCAATGAGTAGCCCTAGAGGACCCAAGGACTCTAAAAAGGACCCAAGGACTCTTCAGTGTAAAAATTCAAACTTTTATCTGGAAATAAAAATGAGCGTGAGATTAATTACATATTTAACAGAATTAATATTCGGACGCTCATTGCATGTGCCCTGACTGATATGGGGCCATTCACATTAAAATACACGATAAATATTCTTACCATGGAAGATGTATTAAGTATTTTATCATTTTTGAAGATACGTTTCGTGATTTTCTTTAAGAAATTACAAATCTACTGTAAATGATCGGTGTAACATATTTTATAGATTTGTTTTTATCGTGTCATTGGAATATAAAAAAAGAAATTGCACTTGTTAAAGATCAATTGTGATTCTTCTTATAGCACAAACTCACACACACAAGAAACCTATATATATTTTGGACACCTTTGCGCAACTAGATCGAAATAGAACACGAAATGACAATTTAAAATGTAGCAAGAACCACAAACATAAACATGAAATAGTAATGAAAAGTAACATTTTTAAAATTGCAAGTTTAGTAAGTGTGCTTTGCCTTTCAATATTGTTTTCTTTATTCCTTAAAAATAGCATGCCTTTTCCCTTCTTCTTACACAATAAAGCTATGATCCCAATTTCCAGCCATAACCTAGTAGTATATATTTCATACATAAATACATGAAATAGTATACTATGAACACACAGTTGTAGAAACAGACGCTGGGCGAGAATTAACAATTATATTTTGAAATTACTCCTTCTAGAAAACAACACTTTCGTATTTATTATTACTAATTGTTGAAAAATATACTTAACCTATGTATAAGACATATAAATTCAACACACATTTAATCAGCATGTTCTCTTAAGGAACAAAACGTAAAGTAATGCTATTTACTGTAACAATTGTGGACTTCTCCAACGTATTTGGAGTGATTATCTCTACACTCTGGACTATTCTCTGTTTCGAGTCATCTGGTATATACACGAGCAAAAGTGCGTTCACACTTCTAATATTCATACCCTACAACATTAGACAATCATCAATACTGTAAAGGTTGGTTGGCTGAGTACTGCACAAAATGTTCTACAAGTGCTCTAGTTTGTTTCGAAAATGTCAGTGTAGCAAACAGCAGAAACTAGAAAAATATCCATGCCACTGAAAAGTATAAAAAATCAGTTATAAGACCCCGGTTAGTATCTACAGGGTGATTGATATCATGACTAAAAACATAGAAATCTTATCTAACCTTAGACATAACAAGGAAAAATCAATGTTAGTCAATCATTCATTTAATTTTACAGGTTACAGTATTTTGTAAAATTTCTGAATCTTTCACATTCTTCGTTTACGTTAGCTTCACTTTGTTAGTTCTCAGTTTTAATATTTCTAGGAAAACTTTATGATAAAGTATCAGATCGAGGTGGCTTGACTGTCATTTTTGTTTTCTAGAATATTACTTACCAGCAAAACCATCATAGTTTTTTAAATATGTTATTATTTTTTTCATTTATGCATTAATTCTAACGAGCATATTTTATGGTGTTATATTACTGGTTTCCAGTGTGTTTGTATATTGAAACAAAAAACGAAAAAGAAAAAAAGAAAGGCAATTCATGCGAGTAAAGCAAGATATGTGGTTTGTGTCAGTTCAATTAACGAAAACCATTGTATCAGTAGAAAGCATGTCATATGTTTGAAATGCGACAAATATTCATATTTTGTGTTCACATAACATGCGTTTCTGTAATTTAATCCCCAATTCATAATACAAGCATATTTTTATTGAAAGCATATGCAATATCAAGCGAATACTTGTGCTCTCTTGTAACTCGGCGTAATATATTATTCACTGTCTCTTGTAATATTCTAAGTAATCGAGATCTTGAATTTCGTAAAGAAGTGTAAACAAAAATGAACTAAAACCTATAAAAATATGAATATCAATGAATGTTTCGCATAATATTTCAATTGGATATAACTCCATTTTCTTTAACTCTCGGTTAGCATGTACATTATTCCTGCATCTCATCTCTAGATGGAGAACTTTGAGTAATAAAATGCCCCCATATAAATTGTAAGAACAAATTGAAGTAAAAGTGTTAAATGGACTTACGTAAAATTTAAACCCTCAATCCCATGATTTAACCTAGTACCCACTGCGACTGTTCTTTTAGTACTACCAATATCTCCTAACTTGAGAGGTATGTGATGAAATGATGGTTGGAGAGAAAAAGAATTGAAACAAAAGTTTGATTTTTTTTTTAAAAAAAGAAATAAACACAGAAGCTTTTGGTTTCCCGAGCGGAGACTTAAGTAGAAACAATCATAGTTAGGAAAACCCGTTTAAAGAAATCATGAGTGTGACACAATACTTCATTTCTACCATAGAAACATGTTTATCTTGGTAGGTATTCAATTAATTACGCGAAAACATAGAAGCGTCTTCTGTACTAAAACAAACTCCCGAAATTTCTTGTTTTCGTACACTACCGTAAACAGATTTTGTACGTGCTACCCTAGCCAGCTGTTTTAAGTTGGTCATAAAATATATATCATGTGCGTCAAGGTGGAACGACACGAGCTCTGTGGCGCTTCTAACACGTCCCTACTACAACTGCTAGTACTATTACTACTATCATTCCTTCTTCTTCTACTACTACTACACTACTTCCTCTACTACTACTACTAATTATCTGCACAAAAATAGTATTTCTTTCTGAATATTATTTTCATCTATATTAATGAACAAATGTTATAAAATATTAAAAAATGTTCCTTGGGCAGGGTTTGAACCCGCCCCAAAAGCGGGAATTTCAATGTAATCCCGCAGCTCTTGCACTCTCGACCACGAGGACCGACAGCACCAACCATTTGATTTCTGCTATTTGTATGCTACATAGCAAGAAACGGATAACCAAACAGAACCTAGTATTTAGTCCCTACTTACGAGAGTATTTTTCTGCCAAGATAGTAGTGAAAATAATACATTACTATGTGTCAAAAAGACTTTAATATTTTTTGAAATATATGCCATAAATCGTGGTAGACATACATCCTTAACCAGGTAATGGCAATTGATTTAGAAGCAAATGAGAATGAAATCTGTCACATCTATAATTTGGTGTGTAGAAAAAACTAAAATGCGAAACAAATGAGTTAGAACAATACAAGGTCTTAATATTAAGTATGGCAACGATTATTGACTTATATCATAATAAAAGAAATACCAAAGACGTTTAGAAACGAGCAACCATAACGTATAAGTTTGTAACTGGAACCTAACATAAACATGCTAAAGACGAAACAGTCATCGTGTAGTGATCTGGTTCAGTGGTCAAAGCTCTCTGTCAGTAATCTGAAGGTACTCGGGTTGGATCCCCAGCTGCTAATTTATTTTTTTTCCCGGCGATTTGTCGGCCATGAAACACATTTTCTTAATGAATACTTGGATGTTTCTATAATTGCGCTACCAAATATTTAGGAGAATAATAATAATTATCTCGTAGAAGATTAAAAGTTAGGAGCTTACTACATGGAGAAACGTGACGTTTATCAAGAATAAAGCGGTCTTCTTTAGTATTGCCCAAGAGAAGAGGAATTTCTCATCTCATTACCGAAACAAAACAAACAAAATCGAGACGAGAATGAATATTTCACTAACTCAACTTTTCGTCTCGCTTTCGAGATGAGAATCGAGGCGAGACGAAAAGTATCGTAAACATTTCTCTTCTTATCTCGTTTGTCGGAATAGTACACGAATATGTCAATTAGTTAAGTAAGCTTTGCACACTGAATCTTACACACTATATTGTTACTTTGTATTTCTGAGTTCATCGACGTAGTCCTATGCAGGGTTTTCTTGTACTAAAGCTTTTGTTATTACTTCTCCATATCATAAAAGTTTGTTTGTTATATACCTTACTGTTCACTGATATTCGGTTATTTTTATTACAGTTATTTTCCTTGAAACGTAAAATAGAATATTTTCTACATAAAACTTAAGTGGATCATTCGTTTAATATTTGTGTAGTTGCGGAGCTGAGTTCTAAAGGTCCGGACCCCATTCCCGAAATCCCGATTTTTCCTTAACTTTTGCCTAATATTATTGCAACTTTAAAATCTTTAACATCAATTATCATTATTATTATTATTATTACTATTATTATTATTATTATTATTATTATTATTATTATTATTATTATTATTATTATTATTATTATTATTATTATTATTAAAGTTTTCTGTATTTAATTGCTCACCCTGCACTAGAAATGCTAAGCGTTATCGTTAAGGTAGCTTAAAACATAGCTCACTCAGATCTGAAGCTTGTGCCACTCTATCGATCAAGCCCCCCATAGTGTGCATTGTGTTGGACATACACCATGTGTGAAGGTTTCTTCCGGGTTCTGTTTTGACACACTTTCTTCACGCCTTTATTCCTTCCATTTCCTCGAGGTTAGTCGCATATCCATGTAACGTAAAACTTAAAAAACGTTAATTTCCGTACCGCTTATGACAGTATTATTATTATTACTCACGATTTCAGACGTCAATATTACGTTCTATTCTACCAACATCGAAGGTAGTTTCGGGCAGTTTCAGTGCTACACTTCTGTTCACATAAACTTGGAAACTAGTTCAAACCCTATTTTTTTTTAAAAAAAAGTAGGCCTAGATCTGTCAAAATTAATGCAAATTTTTACAGAAGGAATTGCATTTTATCTCTGTTCTTCGTATAGGCACTAGCTCCAAGTTGTACATATGCCGCTAGTAGGCAAGCGTGTTGAGCCGCTCTGTCTTCGTAAAGGACTAGTACTATTTGAAGATCGACAGTTCGAAACTCTGTCTGATATCTCTTATTTTTTTAAATCTGAAGATATAACGGAATAATTAAAAGTGTAATACTTTCTACAAGCACAAATTTTTAAAAAATCTGATGATTTGATATTAAAATTGATGTTTACTGCCTATATTGCATTTTTATGGTCCCTTCAGTCGTAGCTCACTCAACTCTGGAGGTTGTGTCGCTGGACCGAACCCAGCTCCCCACAGCGTGCATTGTGTTGGACAAACATCGTGTGTGCATGCTTTATCAGGGTTCTGTTTCTTCTCACATTCTCCATTCCTCTATTTCTTTCATTCTCATCATCGACATCTATTCAAGATTAGCCGGCATAACCATATAATATAAATTTAAAACTTAAAAACAAACTTTCGTACGGTTTATTATACTTTCTTTTCATGGAAGTTTATTGGAAACCTATTCTTTAACATTTAGCTTTTTATAGTGACGTACGAAGTGAATGTCCTGGTGGTACGGACACATCTTTTGCAATCCCGACTATTTGTAATTTTGCTTATTGTTAGTGCCGATTTTACAAATTATAAGAAAATCTATCCTTGTATTCTTAATTGTATTCTATATTTTTCGTCTTATTATTATTATTATTTCTGAAGATTTGAGACCTTAATATTACGTCCAATTACAACAAGATACAGGATATCTTCATACTGTTTTAATCGTACTCTTGTATTCACATAAATTTGGAAACAAGTTTTGACACTAAGTTCAAAAATGTAAGCCTAGATCCGTCACAATTTGTGTAGATTTATACAGAGGGAATTACATTTCACTGTGGTCTCTGCATTGGCGCTAGCCGCAGGTCGTACGTATTTCGCCAGCAGGCAAGCGTCTTGGTAAATTACTTGAAAAATTTGAAGATCGAGAGTTCGAAACTCTCTCTCGGATGTTTTATTTATTTTTAACATGAAGATATGATGAAATAATTAAAGGTGAAATTCTTTGCATTTGTGTAAATTGAAAATGTAATGAGTTGATACTAAAATTGATGTATACGACATGTTTGTTTACATTTAGCTTAAACGAAATATGAGACTTCTCCGTTTAAAATATCAAAAATAATCACTGACACTAGGATGGATGAAATTATACTAAAGTAAATGTAAAAAAGCGTACTGAAAATGATAGGAGAAATAAAAATATTTTTTTTAAACTGCCTAATTGTGAATTGCCTTATGACATACTTCGGAAGTTTTAGTTTCTAAGCCATAAGAATGAGTTTATATATTCATGTCTTGTTTGCTAAACACGGTACGATCTAATACACCACGTATCAAGGTTATAGGACATGTGTCGTCATGTTTTTAGTATTTGCACTGTGAAGATACTCGTTTTAGCTCTAAGACTGGGAGAAATGAAATATTTTTATTATAAATCAGAAATTTCAATATTGGAAATGATAAAAATTTCCATACTTTCGTAAGCGGGAATCAAACTCTGGACCGTTTCATTACGAAACGAATGCTCACGCCAATACTCTAAGACAGCTGTGTTAATTAAGAGGAAAAGACACTTGAGTATGTACAAACATCCACACGTTTACGTTTCGAAAGTATCAATAAGAGCAAAACACTCTCATTTCAGTCATGATATAATGTTGAAATGGAGACCATTCTAGTTGAAATTTTGTAATGCTTCATTATAATTGGCATTACAGTACTCGTAATTATTTGTTGTTTATATTATAATAAACCTGCACGAGTACACAGTTAATGGAAGTATATAGTCAACTAGGAAATTTGGTTTGGACCGTAAAGATTTTAAATTTATTCTGAAACAGAAAATAAGAAAATGATAAAAAGCAAATATTACTTGAATCGATGAACAAAGAGTTAGCTGTTAGTAATTGAGAAACCTGTTTCATCCTTATGGTAGCAATTTGCAGTCGCAATCAGAGGCGCTAGATTTGCGTCAGCACCGTGGCTCACGCAGTAAGGAGTAGCCAGACACTTGTGTACAAGCCGTGTACAGGAGAAACGTGTGTGAACAGAATAGCTCCGAAAATCGACCCTTTTTGGGAGAGCTACATCGTAGCACTTCCCGATATAGGCTACAGCTATATCCGAATAAGAACACATTGCCAGAAGAAAGGTTTACCAGTGTCTTATAAGGGAATTAATGAAGCCAACAATCGCATTGCGAACCCAGAGCAAACCATTGCCATGCGTCGTCAAAAGGGGCAAACGAAGCAACCGTCTCCACAATGCAGTCAAGACGTCATTGCCAAAGTCCGCCGGTTTGTGACCCAGGAGAATCCACCTACCCAACGTGGCATAGCAAGGCATGTTGGACGGTCAACTGCAACTGTACACCGAATCATACGCGACAATTTGGGACTCAGAAGTGCACACAAGCGGCGGATCCATGTTCTAAAGCCAACGCACATCGCAGAACGGCGGGTGTCATCCAAAAGGCTGTATGAAGGTTATCTGGCAGGTCACAATTGGCGCTTTGTGATCCCTTAGATGAAACATGGGTCTATTTGACAGAATCCCAGCAGATGCGAGCAATTTACTACCGCATAGTAATAGAACCAATAATGCAAAGTTGGTTCGCTCCTGCATACGGAGTTTTCCAAAGGGATTTATGGTAGTGACAGGTTTCTGTGAAACGGTAAAGCTTTTGATACACCGGGTACCATCAAATATCATGGTGAATGCAGCATATTATATCGAGCATGTAGAGGAACCTATATATCGCAAACATGCCCCGGCTTTGTATGGCAATGACACTGACTGAGTGTTCATCCACCAGGACAAGGCCAACAGCCATACTGCCAAACGAACGGTGGCCTATGTGACATGTATGAAAGAGGAGACAGGTGTAACGGCTTGAGTCATCCCCGTCATGTCACCAAATGCATCCCCTATGGACTTCTGTGTTTTCGGCCTCCTCAAACGGAACATCAATCCCAGATAGCAATAATGACTTGCAACAAACTTTCAGCAGATTTGCAATTCAAGTCTGGCAAACTAGCAGCAGACTTGTGGTGCAAGTCTGCAAGTTTGGTGCAAGTTTAATGCAAACTTCCTAGTTGACGCTCTTCGAACTTGCAGCACGCCTGCAGTGCAAGTGTATGATAAGTTTGCAAAGCAAGTTTCTGTAAGGGGTTTACTTGCACTGCAAGTGCACAGCAAGTCGGCAGCAAGTTAGTGCAGGTTTGGTGCAAGTCTATGCAAGGATACCACTTGCACTGCAAGTCTACATCAAATTTGTAGTAAATCATCTACAAGTATATTCTTGCATTGCAAGTATACAGCAGGTCTTCAGCAAATGAGTGTAGTAAGTTTTCTGCAGGTATATACTTGCACTGAATTGCGTGCCTTTTACAAACCGAACATTTACTGTATACGAACAATCACAAAGTATATTTTTCTCAACAACTTTATCAAACAATACACGTTTAAAATATAAATTATCCCTACACACTGGATACTTACATAATTATCTTAATTATCCACTTGTTTTAGTGCTTCACATACTTCGCACCTACTACAAATGGCGGACTGACGGGGGGATTTCTAAGATTAGACTTTTTTGCCACCTCTTGGTAGAAACTAGAACTGACACAGTTGCTACAAAGTTGCAGCAAGCCTCCGAGGTAAGTAAAATCTAGCAAGTGAAAATCAAATTAGGACATTTGCGTGTAGCTCTTTCAAAACGCCTGCAGCAGGTGTACAGTGTACGGAAAGTCTAGCAAGTTCAAATCAAATATAGTGAAAGACTTGCTGCAAACCAACATGCTATTAGGGATAGGCGTCGTCCGACCATACTTCGTAGCCTTTGGGAAGTGTGCAAGGAGGATTGTGCAAAATTCGATCGGGCTGTATTCAATTGAGGTCTCCTTCAGTGAAATACTACGATTTCGTGCAATCGTTCATCAACGGGGCTCTCACATCGAACATGATCGCTGGTGGAAACGGGGTCTTACGCCCTAGGGCACGGGTCTGTACTTCACTACCATACAGATGAAACAGCCTTCTGTATTATCTATGTAAATATGTTTAATCTGCATTCCAATTTGGTAAATTAGTAAAATAAACACAAAAATATTTTTAATAGATAATATTTTATCTGAAAACTACATTGCGTAAGCTAGCAGGCTAAGAAATTACAACAAGGTAAAGTTTTATTTACATCTTTTTAAGCCTAATGGCACTTTTGTGTTTACGAGGTTGCTGAATAATGGAACAATGAAATTCTGAATAAACCAATTCAGAGGTTGATCCCCTGTGACAATCCAGCGAACATGTTTTGCACCGTAATTTAAACTAAACTAAAATTTTGTCAAAATTCTTGCTGCTTGAAATTATGTTGGAAAACGTTTATGTCACAGCTATAATAGTCATATTAATGCATATTAATACTAATTTGCGCGTCCGATAACATTAATCCTGATTTCCTGAGTTAAAACGACTTTCATATATATCTATAACCTTGGTTCGTACTTTCTGGGAACATAACTAGTTTACCAAACAATTCATGAATAAATAAGCTTCATCCTTAGGTCCTAGTATGAGTCATAAACATGTCTGAAACTTTTTTGTTTCATTCTGTAATTGTTTCATACTTCTTACACTATTACTAGGAGTAATGATAATATTTTCGTTCTGCATTTCAACACGTAATATAAATCTGTTCAACCAAAATTTGTAAATAGGAACTATTCTTTTTATATTTGTATGTATATTGTTTTAAAATATCAATTTAACACGTATATAGCCCTTAGAAAGGACGTTACTATGTATCATGATGCAGACAAATCTTACTTATTTTGTGTTAAGGCATCCGATGTTTCGATTTTCAAATTGCCGAGGACGTGACAGCTTTTTTCCCTCTTTTCCTTTCGGACACCATTTCATCTGAAGTATCTCATCTAAGACAATTCATCCCAGGCAGGGTGACCAATCATTAATTTCTTTTCTTTTTTCTATTAAATTCACATCCCCTAAATAATAATAATAATAATAATCGTGAATGAGTTTTTCCTAGGTTTTCCACTCACAAGGGAACCTTCCGAAAATGATAGTTGCAGTGAAAGATGTGGCCTATGCCAATTGAAAGAGCTGTAACAGAGATGTTCATTCCAAAAAAATAGCTGCCCATAGCAATAGGTTCAAAAAATATAAGGGGTAGAAGTTCGGGAAACATCAAGGTTGGACAAGGGGAAAAAAGTGAAAGTTCCGCAAAAGAGGGGGGCACTGCAAAATATAATGCTGACAGGTGATGCATAGAAAGAGACTTACCACAATAGGGAACAAATGAAGGCCACCAATGGGGTTAACAGTGTTGCCAACTGCAATGAAAAGTACGTGTTTTGCAAAGAGCACTATATGAAGTGAGGGCAATATTCAGTGTCAATCTGTCATGTGGAACATAAGATATGACGTATATAATCAGTGATACAATCTAACAAAAGAAAATAGAAAAAAAGTACGAAAAAATACGGAAAAGGCGGAGTTGGCCATAATGCGCCACATTTCATCACGAGCTGTGGATATTAGAATGAACAAAACAAAGCAGGAAACCGACGTACCTAGAGTCGAAAAGAAAAACGAGTTCCACATTTGGCAACACTGGCCATGAACATCCAGACAAGTCTAATATAGTTAGGCCACTCGCTTCACAAAAAGAAAATTCCGGCAACGGGCATCACTCGGAATGCATCAATGCTAGAATGATTGAGGCAATGCCAAGTTGAGGAACATGACAGTTGGGTTGAGCCAACAACCGATAATAGAAGTAGTGAACACTATGTCATGGTTGGGTCGTATGTGGGAATATACAGGGTGTCCCACCAAACTTTGTGACCTGAAAGATTTGCGAAACGAGCAAAAATGTGACTGGTCCAGTTGCCCAGGAATGTACCAATGTCAGGGGGTGATAAAAGTCTGTGAGAAGCAAGTGCTCCCAGGATCCCCATCATAGGGTACCAGGAGCCAATTTCAAAGTTACAAATGGCAACACGGACCAAGTGGTACCTTTTTCGATAGATCATCGAATGTGCAACATCTATAGGAAACATTTGCTATATGGAGCATGGTTTTCAAAATGGCCGCCACAAATATATGTTGTGTCTTAGCATGATATCGAACATTGTGACCTCAAATTGCTGCGAAACGAAAAGAGATGTTGCAAATCTAATTGCACAGGAATGTACTCATGTCGAGGGCCAAGAAAACTTTGTAAGAAGCAAGTCCCCCGGGGCCCCATCATAAGACTCGAGGGGTCAACCGCGGCATTTCAAATGGGAACAGGGAGCGGATGATATTTCTCTGGATAGATGCAACACCGCCTATAAGAAACATTTGCTAAATGAAGCACGGGTTTCAAAATAGCCGCCAAAAATGCACGTTGTTCTAGTCACCGAGCAGATATTTTTGGTTGCCATTTTGAAATCCCACATAGAAATATTAACTATATTTCTGATATGCGTTGTTGCATATTCCAAGATTTATCGAAAGAAATATAACTCGATCGATGGTGCTATTTGAAATTTCGAAATTGACCCCTGGGACCCTATGATGGAGGACTTAAGGGCACTGTGTCTCACAGAAGTTTGTCACCCGTTGACATGGGTACATTCCTGCACAAGTGGATGTGTCACATTTTTTTCGCTTTGAAATTATTTGAGTTGCAGATTTAGGTAGGACACACTGGATATATCATATAGGCTGTGATAGTACTGCAGACTGCAGCACACAGGAGATCAAGCCTTTGATTATGTTTGCTTTCTACAGGTGTGGATATCATATAGGCTGTGATAGTACTGCAGACAGCAGCACACAGCAGATCAAGCCTTTGATTATGTTTGCTTTCTACAGGTGTAGATATGTGATAGAAAGACCACCAAAGCTTCCGACACCTCTAGAGTACTGTTTCGAGACATTCACATGCGATCATTATACCATGTGTGACGGATTGGCAGTATTTCGCTGTGCTCACTGCAAATGTATCTTCTGTTTGGACCATTGTCTCATCGAACAATTGCACGTTCAATGTTGACGAGCATGTACAAATGATGCGAAGGCTAATGCCTGTTTCCGGAATTTTCTTTTTGTGAAGCAAGTGACCTAACTATATTAGACTTGTCTTGATTTTCATGGCCAGTGTTGCCAACTTTGGAACTCGTTTTTCTTTTCGACTCTAGGTACGTCGGTTTCCTGTATAGTTGGTGCTTTCTGTTTTTGTTCATACTAATATGCACAGCTCGTGATCAAATGTGGAGTATTATGTCCAACTTCGTCTGTTCCGTATTTTTCGTACTTCTGTTTTTTCTATTCTCTTTTGTTAGATTGTACCACTGATTATACACGTCATATCTTATGTTCTACATGACAGGTTGATACTGAATATTGCACTCACTTCATTGCTCTTTGCAAAACATTTACTTTTCATTGCAGGTGACAACACTGTTAACCCCACTGGTGGCCTTCATTTATTCCCTATTGTGGCAAGTATCTTTCTATACATCACTTGTCAGCATTGTATTTTGCCGTGCCCCCCTTTTTTGCGGAATTTTCACATTTTTCCCCTTGTCCAACCTTGATGTTTCCCGAACTTCCACCCCTTATATTTCTTGAACCTATTGCTATGGGCAGCTAATTTTTTGGGAATGAACATTTCTGTTACAGCTCTTTCAATTGGCATAATTCACATATTTAACTGCAACTATCATTTTCGGAAGGTTCACGTGTCAGACCAGACAAATGCCGGGATTGTACCAAAGTTCTAGGTCGCACGCCGCTTCAT
Source organism: Thermobia domestica (assembly GCF_964235325.1). Taxonomy (NCBI): domain Eukaryota; kingdom Metazoa; phylum Arthropoda; class Insecta; order Zygentoma; family Lepismatidae; genus Thermobia; species Thermobia domestica. Next base: position 74,012,541 of record NC_137457.1, on the reverse strand, counting down.
CCTTTCCTCAATACTTCCTTTCTCTTCCCTTTATAGTGTATCGTGATGGGCTAAGTAGCCACAAATGCTAAAAGCCTAGTTATCTAAATCCTAAATGCTATTTTCTCATGTTGGACGTAGAAATAACGAATTTCCTGATTTGCATTTTACGTATCCCGCATTTTCCTTTACCAATTTTGACGTTTGTCTGAAAGGCAATGTTGTCAAGCATTTCCGTTGTACAAAACAGGCCAGAAATGTCCTCTGGTTGGGGATTAGTTCCGAGTGTCTTGGCATGTGTCTCCATACCATGGAACATGGTAGAAATCTTATGTCGTCTAGTTCAAACGTTTGCAGAAGGCTGTTCTTTTCTCCAATTAAAGCATTTATTTTTTCGTAAAAGTACTTCCCTCCCATTTCATGTCCCTTTCAAAATAATTCTTCATTATTACACTTGTCGAGCAGATGAACACACGATGGATCAGCGTTAGTTTTCTTGTCTTCGATTCCACTGGCTTCCTCTGATGTTTCATTTTTAGGGTCTGTATCTTCAATATTTATCTGTATCTTCTATAATCTGGATCCGTATCAGTATCGTAATCGTCACAATTCTCATTCTCACGAAGTACACCAGCCACCATGTTTTTAAGTTGCTCAACACAATTTGGATCCTTAGCTTCCAGAATTGTACGCCGAAGTAATGGAAAACAACGCTGTTTACCTCCTGAACATCATAATCGTTGTTTTCCATTTCCGCTGCAACACTTTCATTAAACATATTGCCAATTTTATCAGAAATTTTTGTTCCAAGCCTGGCTGTGAGTTGATTGCTAAGCAACTGTAAAACGTGTCTGCAAACAAAGAAATACACTTTCACACAATGAATGAAGCTACCAGTAACACATTGACGTAACTAATGCACTGCGTCCATTAGACTCCGAACAAGAGACTGTGGACCTTATTGCGGTTGTTCTTTCGCGTGACTGGCATACACAATAAATATAACTAAGACGGTACAGGAAACGACAATCGTGAGGTGCGATGGAAAGAGAAATTCTGATGAAAAGGCATTTCCAGCCCATTCTATCAGAACCCGTGGAGTATTCATGGTTTAAAGTAACGAAAGATATATATATGCAAGCCATATTTGTTAGAAAACCATTATTAAATATCTTAGAAACGATATGATAATCATCAGTATGTATAATTGACGTGTGAATTATGATGGTATAATTAACTGACGAAGGATCAAAGATAATTTAAACAACTCTAATATCATTAGTTGAAAGTTTCCTTCCACAAGCAATGCTCAAGAATATTGTTTTGCTGTATCATATATTTAGAGGGAGCCTCTTTAATTAAAATGTCGTGAGCCATTTTTTAAAAGAATACTTTGAGTAATAGACTAAGAACGTGGCTCTACGATTTTGACATTAAGAAGAAGCATGGAAAGGATTCATTCATGGAAGTACTGTCGACATGTTTAAAATATAGTAGTGAGTTTCAGAAATTTTTGCAAAGCTACAGATAGGTACTTAGGAAAGTGGATGAGTTCATAATTGCTTTTACTTTTATTTTCCTATATCTTATTGTTTTGTTATTTATTCTAAGTAATGGAAGATTTCGATTCGTGAATTACGTATAACTTGTATCTTCTTAATTCAAAGTTTGCGAATCCTAAGTAAAGATTTCAAACCATGTTTACAACTTTTGGAACAGTGTTTTCGGAAATACCACGTTATTGTCTCCTTTAATTTACGTAAAACTATGTTTGTAACTTTGTTCGTTTTCATGTAATAATACCGTTAAAAGTTCGTATGAGCAACGTAAGTTATAATTAAGGTGGATGGATGAGAAGTCTAAGTGAAATCTCTTTGCAAGAAATTATGTATGCTAATAGATAATTATCGGCTTCAATTCAGCGATTGACAAACCATATTATTGAAACATTTAGTCCAGGCTCTGGCCATAAGACCGATAGGAAAGACGTGTCTGATGTCTGTTCTCTTCTGATTTGAAGTTTATGCATAAAAACTAATCCAATAATCGTTGTGTAGTCATTTCGAATACCCTCGGTTTGGTGGCAGTGTTGCCATCTCTTATCTAGCATTTTCCTCTTTATCGGATATTACAAAATGAAATTTCCTTGGAATGTTCATGAATACTTTCTTCTAATCTGGAATTCGCGCTTCGAAATAAATAAAATAACAATGGGTAAATATTATGAGAAAGCATTTAATTATTTTGCAGTGTTGTCATTTCTCATATCACGTTTTCCACTCATCAGATGCTGCCGGAAAAATATTTGTTGTTTGTACCTTACTGTACTCTTCTGATGTAATGTTTATGCCTCAGAACTAATGAAAAAGACGTAGATAAACATTCGAGGAACAGTTTGTTTGTTTGCATTGTTGCCTTTTCTCATCTTGCATTTTCTCCTTGCCGGATGCTGCGCGAAAATTTTTCATTTTGTGCATTGCTGCTGTTAAGTAGTTTAATTTCATTTTGAAACTGTTATTCTGCTGAGAAATGTGTTTCTATTATGCGCTTAGTAGGTTGAGCGGTGAAAAGTAGGATGCTGTTCTAGCATAAAATTATTAAAAAGACGAAAATAATTATTTCTGCTCATTTAAATCTTTAGTTTATTGTATGCGTCTACAATACAATTTGAATTCTATAGTAGGAAAATTTATCACTTTGTCACACTTTACACTTTATTGAAAACTTGAAAATAGATGTAACAATTCTGACCTTTACATGTAATTTAAATTAATTAAGTTATCAAGCTAATAATAATAATAATAATAATAATAATAATAATAATAATAATAATAATAATAATAATAATAATAATAATAATAATAATAATAATAATAATGATCAATACAGTAGTAATCTGTACGCTATATTAAATGTATAACACAAATGAAATTGTAGAGATGTAATGTGTATTGCCTTTACTTCTATAATGTGGGACATGAAAAAATTCAGAAAACGAAAGAATAGGGGTAAAATTGTGTGACAATTGTAGTGAGACTTACAGAACCTATCCAAAGAAATAATATATATATACAGAGAAATTCTAGTAAGTAATACGTTACCCTCTTATTTTCAGTTGGAGAGGAGGAGCACATTTTTGAACGCTTCACGAGTGCTTCGTGTTCAACATTCTTCTCGCCAGGTGAGAGAGATTTTCAGGATTTCCATTCCTTCCTAGCCCAATGTTTATCTTTACACGACTGTCTCATTCATAGAAATAACAAGGGTGTTTTCTGTAGCCTGACTCTAGTCCCAGCAAGACACCATTAACTTTCAAATCGCTACTCAGAAGACAGTGGTTTTTCTTTGTAATGCACCCAATCTAGTAAACTCTTAGTTTTTTCATATTTCTCTTTCATATAAAAAGAATGTGCAACAGGAATATACCCAAGGATATTGCCATTGCGATTTGTGGTTTCTTTCAAGCTTGATTTCGATGAACCAATAAAAAGTATCTAATCGGAAGCATTGTAATTCACATCAATGAGTCCTGGCACGCCACGGAAATAAACTATTGATCCATGTTCAGCAAGAAAAAGAAATGATCTCATCATATTTTTGTCCTTACCAAGAGAAAGTAGTCCCGGGTAGAAGTAAGTTCTTCGCCTTGAGTCTTAAGCTTAAAACTTCAGCACATTCTTGCGATAGATACAAATCAAGGGTCAAGTCATTTGGTTCGTGCTTTTTAAATAGTTGTAGTTTATCATTGTCATGTGGTATAAAATTATCACTTTCAGAATGATAGTCATTCGATTTTTCTTTAGTGTCAAATGATTTATCAGAAGATGCACTAATATAAGGGCATGGGACAGATGCCGCGGCAGTAACTCACTCTATAAAAAATAATACGTTACTACTGCGATTGATTTACATTGATTGATGCGAACAGTTTTGCCATCCCGTTATTTTATCTGACTGTAAAATATCAAGACATCTTAGGAATCGATCGTAGTAAAATTAATGTCACTCTCCTATTAATTACTAAAACATATTCATGTCTTCTAGTAGTTCTTCCCATAGACATAGTAATTTCCCACTAAACGTTAATTTTTGAACATGTATTCTCAAATAACTGAATACATATTTGAAATTAAGGCAAAAGACCAGCTCAGAAAATGTTATTGGATAGAAAATATCAGAATGGATGCAGAGCGGTGGAATAACGAATGATATAAATAATCAATCTCTGTATCAACTCTTCTCCTCTGAACCATGTCCAAAACTAATTACGATTATCTAGCTCTTGTTATATTAGAATATAAAGCTTAATACTGGTAGGATCTCTGAAAGTTATATATATATTGTCGATTATCTGATATCTTCATATCCATCATTAAAATTTCTATATAGATCCCTGTTATGATATCTGATAGCATAATAAGGAAAAGGATAATTTAGTTTGGTGTTCCTGTTGTAACGCTTCATTCTAGAAAGAAATTCGTCACTCGTCCTGTAACAAAAATTCAGTCTCCATTTACATTGATTTACAAACGAATACGTTAAAGTCAATGCTATAAAATATTGTCATTTGAATCAAAAATCAAAGCGAATTTAATTTTATAAAAGAAAAAGCAAGCTTAGCCATGAAACGTACAATGAATTGAAACAATTTTAATAACAAATATCTTGTTCTTTTACGTATGCTCAAAGTTAAGAAGTTACTAGTTAGTGTACCTAATCGAAATGTGGCTTATATCCCATTCAAATATATAGTTAAAGACTCCATTAGAACACACACACATATATATATAGATCTTTTAAAGCAATTAACAAAATTAGAAAACTCACCAATATAAAACTTATAAAACGTAATCCACACCTTATACTTTCAATATAAACTCAATTGTTATGCTCACAAAACGGAACAATTTAATAATTTAACCCAATAGTTGTAAAGTACGTTCTATAGAAACACGTTACTATTTTAATGTTTCGTCTAGTACGATTTCCAGCACACATATATTCAGTATGGTTGAAGTGCTGGGTAAAATCGCCGAAACTCGCCAACAGGGGCGCTATAATCACAAATTTGAGAATCAAAATTATTTAAACAAAGATCGCATATGAAATGAATTTACTCATAATAAATATGTTACAAACTATTTTGAAAAGAGTAAATAAAGGTGACATTTTACACAGTCGTCCTAGGCAGGAAAAGTATAAATAATGGTAATTCTTTGGATTTCTGAATTATAAATTATTTTGAAAACTTGTTCAGCTCTGTATTAATCTAAACATCTACTAACAACCTTGCACTCAAAACTCATACCAAAGAAAAAACAAATCTAAACTATTTTTTTTTTTAAAAAAATGCCGAACTAACAGAATAACGTGTTAGATTCTATAGGATTAAGTAAATATCTCTCAAACTGTATATGGTGCTAGAATTGTTTTAAGATATTCAAGTACTAGTTACACTTTTTTTTCAAATCTTAAGTTTTCCATTAATAGTGTTACTTCGTTTTATTCTTGATTCTAATTTTTGTCCTTCCTCATACTATTCAAAATCATCGGTAAAATGGAAAATCATGGTTATCATAAAAGTAAATTGAAACGTAAAACGAGACATTCAATAATAGTAAGTTTCTTACATATGTTCATTTATAAGTCCCATATGGTATTCGACCTTGAATGACACCATGTAGGAAAGTCTGTTTTGCACAAGTATTTGGAGAGAGAACTTACGGGGCCTATTTCGGGCTGTAAATAGAAAAATAATCCTCCCGAAACACCACTACGTCTAACTCCTGCGTAAAAAGTATCTTTATAAATCAGCCAGTTTTAGTCTTAGCCCATACTGCCAGGAGCCACCCATTGCTTCTGTTGGATCTACAAGTTCGAGAGCAAATTATTACTGTACTTTGTCTAATAGCACTAGTGGATGATTTTTGCCACGATCACAGGTTCTGAGAACGGCGATTTTTTTGGCAATATGGCCGCCAAGGTCAAAGGTCACTGAAAAATTACTCTTTATCAGAAATCTTTAAATCTTAGAACGTTGACATTTTTCAAGAATAGCCTACTACAAAAGTAAGTCAAAACTAAAATTTTAGTAAATTCACTATTTCTACCTTTTTCTTCAGTTGTGTAGCGTGATCAAAATTTTAGAGATGGCATTGTTTCCTAAATTATCTTACATATGTCTGGACCATACAAATGTTAATTTGGTAAAGAGGTAATTAGATATTGCAGGGGGGAAATTTGGGACACGTACCTCCCTGTTCTACCCTTCCCCCAACGCTACCCTATTGCATAAAACCATTCTTAGTCGCAAAAATGCGAGCAAAGTTAAATGCTGATATATAACTTAAATCTATCCGCTACATTTTATTTTATTTAATTTTCCGGTTTTTAGTTACAGGCAACTCACTGTAATTTCTCAGAGGTTTATTAGAAAGAGTAGTACTGTTTAGTAAAACAGGTTTTCTCTAGCTCCTTTTGTATGTAACCTACATTTTTATATCTTTCTTATCAGTGTTGAATATAAATCCTCTTTACCTTCAAGAAAATAGTTTTATTCATCGAAGGTACTTAAATTGCATTATCAGTGCTTAACATGTTAAGTTTAAATTTTTATATACATTGATATTTGCTTTTATTTTTAATTGTTTTCATTGTGTTCTCTCCCATAACTCCAAACACTGATTACGCTAAACGAACGAACACAGACACTATGTCTATTTTTGTTTACAAGTTATAACAATAAGTTGGAATATAATTGGGATCGATAAAGAAATAAAATGTTATTGTGGTGTTATTTAGTTTAGAATATTTACATTTCTTACACGAATAGGTGAACATAGACATGACTCGGTAACATCAAAATTACGCGAAGAAATATTTCCCCTCTCTGGTTTCACAACTGTAGAATTGAAAAGACATGACATTATTTCCACACTTACAGATGTGTCTCTTGAACTTTTTTCCAAGAGTATGGGAATGGAAAGCTGATAGAAAGAGTTCTAAATGTCATTTCGGAGATCCATTCATCTGTGTAGCATACTGAGATGGGTCGAGTTCTGAGGCTTCCTCAACTATGTGGTACCACTCGTAGCACTGAAAGTAAGCTCTTCTGATGTGATGATGTATAGAGGATGTAGGCAGTAATATGGAGCAATCCGGATGCTTCATGTGATAATACTGGTGCATTGTATATTTATCGGGTCTAGGTCAAAACCCCCACAGCCAAAACCCCCACACTCAAGAAATGTCAAAACGCCCACACGATCGGTCATAACTCCCACACAAATGGACAAATCCCCGATACGCACGAACGGTCAAAACCCCCACAGCCAAAATCCCCACACTCAAGAAATGTCAAAACGCCCACACGATCGGTCATAACTCCCACACAAATGGACAAATCTCCCAAACGCACGAACGGTCAAAACCCCAACAGCCAAAACCCCCCACACTCAAGAAATGTCAAAACGCCCGCAAAATCGGTCAAAACTCCCACACAAATGGACAAAACAGCCACACATAACAACGGTCACAATCCCCACATAAATGGACAAAACCCCCACAGAAATGGACAAAACTCCCACATGCAGAAATTGTCACAACTGCCACACAAATGGACAAAACCCCCACACAATCGGACAAATCCCTCACACTCTGAAATTATCGTGATTGCACGTCTTTGTTGCGGCTCTTTAAGACGCCCACTTTAGTGTTTCTGTCATTACAAAACAGTGCAAGAAGAATAGTTGCAACATCAGTTTAAGTAGAATAAAAAATATTATTAAGAAGTACCAGGGCAAGGCATACAATCAGGATCATTTCAGAGTGTGGGAGATTTGACCGATTGTGTGGGGGTTTTGTCCATTTGTGTGGCAGTTGTGACAATTTCTGCATGTGGGAGTTTTGTCCATTTGTGTGGGGGTTTTGTCCATTTATGTGGGGATTGTGACCGTTGTTATGTGTGGCTGTTTTGTCCATTTGTGTGGGGGTTATGACCCATCTGTGGGCGTTTTGACATTTCTTGAGTGTGGGGGTTTTGGCTGTGGGGGTTATGACCGTTCGTGTGTTTGGGAGATTTGTCCATTTGTGTGAGGGTTATGACCGTTTGTGTGGGCGATTTGACATTTCTTGAGTGTGGGTGTTTTTGGTGTGGGGGTTTTGACCGGTTCCCTATTTATCTACCGATGAGAATTTATTGATATCATCTGCACTAGAAAGGTTTTTGCAGACATTATCATAGTGTCGTAAATTCTTCTTCTGCGAAATCAGTCAGATGGTGTGCCATTTTCTTTACAGTGGTAGGAGTGGAATGCTTATTGTCAATTTTACTTGTAGTGTCACATCCACTTCGAGCGTTAGAGCGGTAAGATATCGATCACAGGTTTCCGCAAACAGTCAGTAAGAATATGGATGGGGACTTGCCAGGAAGTGATTAAAGCAGCACATAATGTCCATAGTTTTACTAATTCGTGACTTTTGAAGTCTTTCTTGTAATAAATCCTATAACAAATGAAGGCTTCCTTCTCAGAGGATGCAAGAAGTAAGCGCTTAATGATCGATTTGGAGACTGCTTGCTTATTATAAAAAATATGCTCCCATCAGCTTCTTCTGGCTCGCGTTGCAAATTAGGAACATCGCTTATTTCCTCATTTAATATGGAAATGCTCCTTTCAGCATAAATTCTATCCCAATAAAATACAAATCCATCTCTCACAATTCTCGACTTATAAAATAGTTAGCGAAAAACGTTTGCAGTCTCTACTTCTTTTGGGAAAATGCCTAGAGTGCATTCATATATTTTGGCGTTATGGTTTTATGCAACATTGGCAGTAATTTCAGTGGGTTGACTCTCACATCTCCTGAGTCGTTCGTGCGATTTTACACTTTCCTCTTTATACTCATCGAATATGATATAAATTCTGCGTTATCGTTGTACTAACCATAAGATTCTACGCATGATATGATGTACCAAATTTCTCAAAAGTAAATCCCCACGTTGAGCGGGTTTGCACATCCAGGTTCCTAACTATGAAAACATTTACGATCGCTCCAACCCCAATCATTTCACAGATTCAACCTGTTGTATATAAGTTATTAGGACGTAAAATTGAATATAATTTATACGAAAAAGACTTTTATGCATTGCAAGACCTGTAACTGCCAAATATTCACCACAAACTTATAGTCGTATCGACATAAACAAAAAGAAGTGTGGAGCAGGAAACTACTTTACCCAAAAGTCAAAAGAGATGCACTGAAGACATACGAACTCAGTTCGGTCTGTGCAGTCGCGGTGTGCACATCGCTCGTCTGCTGTGTGCTTGTAAGCTGTGTGCAGTTGCGAACGTTTCGTTTTTGTTCCTCGTGTTTTGCACATTTGTGTGTGGTATTGGACTGTGAACGTCTTTATTACAACCCAGTGCTATTCTTTTGGTCTTTTGATAACGGTTTTGCGACATGGTTAGTTTACGAGTGAATACTATACGAATCAATTTTCGTCCTGTCAGTAATCGTCCCACGTCGATTAAACTCCATGAGTGGATTGCTTCAACCTTCAAATTATCCCCGGACCAGGTTATCTCAATAGAAATGAACTTCAACAGGAAACTATTGTATATTAAACTCTTAAACCAGATTACTTATGAGCAAATACTACGTGATTCACAAGGTAAAGTTGCGTACAAAGATGATGACAGTGAATTTGTTCTGGACCTTGATTCTGCTAGTAATATGTCGCAATTAGTTAAACTACACGTATGTCCTAGTGAACTAGATAATGCTAAAATCATCAGTGTGCTTTCTACGTACGGCGAGGTGCAACATATTGAAGACGAATACTATGATGCAGGTCACATTTATAAAACTCGTACTGGCAGGAATGAACATTAAGCATTCCATACCTTCCTATGGGACAATCGCAGGTTTACGATTGTGGGTCACATATAATGGTCAAATCAAGACATGCAGTTTCTGTGATAGTCCTCTACATTTTTCCAAGATTGTGATAAGCGTAGCTCTAGTACCCTTCCCCTAACCTCTCGTCCCGTACTCCGATCTTCCCCTTTGTCACGTCCTGCTCCTGTTAATCTTCCTTCCGCAACGCCCACACCAGAATTAATTAATTTCAACACCTTCCCACTTTTGACCTCGCCTCGTGACATTCCTGCTGTCAAATCGCCCGATCCTCCCGTGCACCTTCCTTGTGACTCCATGATGCATACAGCTCCGTCGACTTCTGATACTATGGATTCTGCCAACGGCACAGTGAATATTGAAGAGGCCCCTCCCATTAATGATGACCATATTGTTGAGCCTCCACAGGAACCTGATACAGGTTTATGTTCACTTTCTGACCAACGTGTCCTCAACGGTGATGACGTTCCTTCTGTGCACCGCCAATCTGATGTGACAACTCTCACCTCTCTGTCCCCTTCTGGTGCCCCACCTAGTGTCAACGCCCCACCTACTAGTGATAGTGTTTTGCCCAGTGATGTGGTTGTTTCTACTGCTAGTAACCTTAGTGCAAGTGAAAATGTGTTTTTGTCCCAAACCCGGCGCAAGAAAAAGAAAACTGAAAATGGCGACAGTGATTTTTCTTTGAAGTTAATAAAGTCTCAAGATAGTTATATTGTAGAGTCCGCTCGTACCCGTTCAAAGTCTCGTCCTAGGAAAGGGATTGACAGTGCATCGGATCTTTCGTAATATCCCTTCTCTCTCTAATGTCCTCTTCTTTCTCCTTTCTACAATTTTTTTCTTTGGTGGATCCAAATGTATAGTTTTCGTATCGCCACTCTAAACTTAAACGGTTTAAGTTCCATGGTTAAGCAACGTGCTTTGAGTGATTTCATCCGTAAAGCAGATATAGATATCCTCTTCACACAGGAAGTGGCTTTGCCTGAATTTTCCAACCTCTTTACTCACTCCTGGTGCTCTAATTTTAATCCCCAAGGCTTAGGAACTGCAATTATATATAGAAGTGATATAGACTTTCTTGAACATCCTACTCCTCTAACTGATAGACTTACTGTGGGCCAACTACGGACTATACGGTTATGTAACAGTTATGCTCCTGCTGGGAACTCTCAAACTAGGGCACGGAACAATTTCTTCGAAACTGATCTCATGCAGGCGTTATATAATGGGTCCAACCCCTGTATCCTCGCTGGAGACTTCAATGCAGTACTTTCAGAGATAGATGCCCAGCCTCATTACCCCTTCTCACCTTCCCTACACAAAGTGATTGAAACATATGACCTCGTCGATGTGTGGCGTTTCTATTTACCCAGTGTTCCGGGTCATACTTTTTGGACATCGCATTCATCCTCGAGACTTGATCAAATTTACGTTAGCCGCATCTTATTGCCTTACGTCAAGGACATCAAAATTGAACCTGTGATTTTTAGTGATCATTATTGTGTCGTTATGACTATCAATTTACCTGTAACAAAATTCCTTAAAAGTAATTCATTGTGGTATTTTAATACGTCGATCCTCGCTGAAGCGGACTATCAATGTGTCATCCGTGCTGAGTGGGCATCCTTAATGGAGGAGAAACGCAGCTATAAAGGTACTGTTATGAACTTTTGGGAGAAACGTGTAAAACCTGTGTTTCGTTTTGTTAGTAAACAATATAGTATTCATCGTCATCAGGCCTTCTGTGAACAGTATGCATATTATTCTAAGCTTTTACGGGACTATGTGAAGGCGCAGGCTCAAGGAGAATCTGTTCGGCCTCAAATTCATCAAATCAAGGCTTTTCTTCTCTCTATGCATCGCCGACGTATGTACGGCCATATTGTTCGTAGCAAGATTCCTTCGACTGATTCCACAGAATCTGTTAGTACTGTCCACGTACAGCGAGAACGTAGTAGAGGTAAACAACAGCTGATTTCGCATCTTAAAGACCCCGATAGACATATATATGAGGGACCTCACGTGACTGCATATCTTATAGAACATCTTAAACATCTCTATGCCACGCCTTCTTTGTTTGTCAGTGATGATACTCTTTTTGAACACATACTAGCTACTTTAACCGATGGTGACAGGGAGCGTCTTAGCCAGCCCTTCACGGTAGACGAGGTCATGACCTTCATTAAAATTGGTAAGCGAGGCAAATCCACTGGTGTCGACTCCTTGCCCGTGGAATTCTATGTCACTTTTATTGACATCCTTGCTCTCTTTCTCACTGACCTTTTTAACGAGTATCGTGATAGTTGCATTTTAGGAACCTCCTTACGAACGGGTATCACTGTATTGGTTCCCATACATGCAAACGCCCATGACGTTGATGCCCTTCGACCTCTCAGCTTACTGTGTACGGACCTCAAAATTTTGACCCGTTGCCTCACTCTGCGAATGAAAACATACATTGAAGATCTCTTAAGTCCCTGTCAATATGGCCATGGAGAGACTCACCGTCTGTATGAAGCGCTATCCAATCTTCGAGATTTTATAGCATATTATGAGTGTAGAACTGATCATACAGTGGCTATTCTTTCAACGGACTACTCTAAGGCTTTTGATAGAATTCAGCATCAATATTTGTTTAATGTGTTAACTCGCTTTGGCTTTGGTGACAAATTTATCTCCATGATTAAAGGTGTCTATTCTCAGAGAATCACTAAGATGAAGATTAATGGTGGCTTAAGTGTAGCGATTCCTTTTAATAACGGAATCCTTCAAGGCGATAGCATGTCCAGTATTTTATTTAGTTTATCTCTGGCTCCTTTGTTATTTTCTGTTCAATCTCTTTTACCAGGGGTCCCTGTATATAATACTAAAATTGTTGCACAAAGCTATGTCGACGACACTCATTACTTCGTGAACAGCCCTGTAGAAATTCAACGTATTCTGCATTTACTAACTAAGTATCAAACAATATCTGGTGCAAAATTAAATGACAGTAAAACGAAAATTATGTGTTTAAATGACAATTGTACTCAAGAGTATGGGGTTTATTTTGCGGTTGTCGACTCTCTTGAAATACTAGGAATTGAATGGTTTCCTAATACCACACGTACCATTACTACTAACTTTGCCTACGTTGCAGCAAAAATTAAAAATATTCTTTATTTTCATAAACATCGTCATTTTAGTTTACTAGGCAGAATGTTGTTTCTTAAACAGACTGGGTATAGCGTACTCTGGCACCTCGCCCAGATTTATCCCCTCCCCCACAATATCGCCCGCTCCTTACATAGTTCTGCGTTGTTTTTCCTTTGGCACGGCAAATTATTACGTGTTTCTTCCACTCAGTTACGTTTGCTTCCCAAGGACGGGGGCATTGGCTTTCTAGATGTAAACATTCAAGCCAAAGCTCTCTTGTTACATCGCAGCTGTCAGGTCGCGTGTTCTACTCACAGCACTGTCTCTGCAGCGGTGTTTGCAGCGTGTTTTGCCTGTATTGGCCTTGAGGGACCTATCAATGCCTTCCCGTGGAGTTGGAAATATCCTCACCTGAAAGACGTCATAATAGACATGGCTTATGCACTTTTGACAAAATGTGAAATAGAATGCATGTCTGTTAAGGACTTATATTGGTACTATTTAAACATTCATCCCGCAGTTACACCACATATAATAGTCAAGCAACCCTCTCATAACTGGTCTCGTATCTGGTGTAATGTTCATGCAAAATTTCTGAACTATACCCACAAATCTCTTTGGTATGTTATTGTTAATAACACATATGAAACAAAAGAACGTTTGTATCACTTAAACATTGGTGCTGATAACTTGTGTAATGTTTGCCAACAACCTGACTCTCTTAGTCATAGATTCGAAACTTGCTCCTCAGTCACTAGTATTTGGCAGCAGTTGTGTGTACTTTTAAGCAAAATATGCCGTCTTCCTCCTTCCTGTTTTCATGCCACTGCTTTAATACTTTACCCAGATTTTAATTACTACTCCTACGCTTGTGCATTCGGAAGGAATGCTTTCGTCGTCGTTTTGAAGTAAGAAAAGAAACTATAATCGTTAATTTGGGAAATATAGCTCACTGGTAGAACTGAGAGGTAACTGAGAAGACGACGAGCGTTTTTAGTTTATAGGGCATGTGGGTAGAAATAAATAAAAACAAATATTTAAAAAAAGAGAGAGTCGAGAGTTTGTTTAGGAAGAAAGAAAAGGAAGGTTGTTTGGGCGTTTAGGACCTTGGATGTGTATTCCGTACCTCCGTTCCTGGTCGTCGACTGGTGGTCTCCATGTCTCGGCTTCTGTGTCGAATTGGCGTGGAACTTGGTATAGGTCTCTCCTGTCGCTGCTCACACTCGTTCCTCGTGAACTTTACCGCTTCTCGTGTACTTCACCGCTTCTCGAGTGCTACTCCTATCTTCCGGGTCCTGGGACGTTTTTATATGAACCAAAGTAGGAAGATGGCCGACGAAATTACGGAAAAACATCCAAAGTACGCACGTGTAGGATTCAGGAAAGTGCAAGGTAAATGGAATTCTCGACTTATTTAATAATTTGTCAACAATTACAGAACGCTTTGGTTACATCAGATTACATAAGTTACATAAATTTACCAAGAATGAAGAATGAGGAATCGTCTACTAAAGAGAATTTTGAAATGTTTGCTGACTGTCTTATTATTCCAAGTTGTGTCTGTCTCCCATCATCCACAAAAAATAAAGAAAGAAAAAAAGTAAAAAAAATATAAAAAATAAAATCGTTTTTAAATCTTGATTTGTTTATATACTGAATATTAAAAATATTAGGGAAATCCAATATCTCTACATTCCCGCCACTAAATCGTACTGAACGACGAAAAGAGGAATGCTGTCGTTTCAGGTCCAATTACTTATTGAACGCACTGTATATATACTTTGTATTATATGAACTTTATGTATGTTATATATATATATATATATATATATATAAATAATAATAATTAATCACACATCACTAAAAAAACACTTAAATCACTAGCGTTAACAGATTATAAAATGTAGCACTAAACCAATCAATCAATCAATCAATATTTGAAGAATAAACACACAAGAAAGTTAATTTGTCAATTTGAAAGCATCATCTTTCAATGTCTTGGATAGTTCCTGTCTTTTCTCCCATTTAAATAGTTGACGTAATCGTTAAGATACTGAAGCACATGGTCTTGTTTATAACATTGAACTTGAAACTGTAGAATGCTGAATCGGCAGAGTCTCAGCTGCAAGATAATCTACTCCAGCTTGGTCGTTGACCATATGCAAAGGACGTAGTGAAGTTGAAGTAGCTGTCACCAGATGGCAGATGTTATCGGCTTGGCTGGATGGATGACGCTGGGCGTGATGGGGTATGGCTGTGAGCTGCTTGAAGATGTATAATTATAATATATTTATAGTTGCAATATTTATGTCCGTGACGTGTGATAAGGTGAGTTTTACGTGCATCAAAAAAATTAATGTGAACAAAAAGTGAGAGAAAAAAAACGTTCAGCAACATATCATTCCTTGCGTCGGTTGGTGGGCAAATTGTGAGATTCAAATCTGAGCGTCGATATCTCTTGATGTCCATAAATCCTCTTCTTCTTAGTGGTGTTATTCTGCATTGAGGTACGGAAAGGGGTTTGTGGGGAGATAAGTTTTTTTAAAAAAAATAATAAAGGAAAAAAAGGAATAATGATTGAAGTTATCGGAAACATGTGACTCTATATATGTGTATCTAGGATGAAAATTAAGAAAGGGTGTGTATCAGAAGGGTAGAAAGTGAAAATATAGATGTTATAATATAAAGAAATAGGAATTGTAGCGAAAATATGGCAAAGGAACACAGTCTCTAAGCCGTGGGAAAATGTAAACATGAAAATTTTCAAGATGGCTGCCATGACGCTATGAGGGAGGATGGGAGTTTTCGCAAAGGCTCTCGGTATAGTAATGGCCGATGTTTGTTTACAAACAGAAGGATAGGAGCAAAACGAATGACAAGTTATAATGGCTGTTTTTAATTTGGGGGGGGCACAAGAGTTCAAAAACAAGGATAATGATATTGGGAAAGTAAGATTTGATTAAGATAAATATTATTAGGCTTTTGAAAGGCGATTTCAAAGTCAAGGTACCTAAACGTGAATCCAGTGGCGTCTCGGGGGGGTTGGTTTTACAAAATAGTGGAATTGTGGAGAAGATTTGAAAGTAAGGAAAATTAGAGTGAAATGCGGTAAAGTTATTATCCGAAGACGTACTTCCGATGAGAAACAGGGTTGGCAACTCAGGTAAGAATATCAAGGTATCGTAAAAAAAAATCAGGGACGATAAATAAAGGAAATGTTATTTGAGGACTGTGAGGGTGGTTTTTATGAAAGTCTGAGGGTGATCATAATATTTCAGTAAAGGTGGGTAGGAGGGTTACATGCGTAGGATCGAAACTGCGTAGCATCGAAACTGCGTACGATCGAAACTGCGTACGACCGAAACTGCGTACGATCGAAACTGCGTACGATCGAAACTGCGTACGATCGAAACTAAAACCGGCGTAGGATCGAAAACAGATAAGGTCTTATGATCGAACAATAAAAAAACAATTATTTTATAATCACAGAATATTAAGTAATAGTATTTTTTTGAAGTTATATAGGGAAAAATCGGAGTAGGATCAAAACTGTATACGACCGAAACTGCGTAGCGTCGAAACTGCGTAGGATCGAAACTGCGTACGGTCGAAACTGCGTAGCGTCGAAACTGCGTACGATCGAAACTGCGTAGCGTCGAAACTGCGTAGGATCGAAACTGCGTACTATCGAAACTGCGTACGGTCGAAACTGCGTACGATCGAAAGTGCATAGATACGAAACTGAGAAATAAAATAGTGACAAATATAATTAAATAATCATACAGGGGTGTACCCAGGAAGTTTTTCTTGGGGGACTATGACTTATTCAGGAGGACCAAAAAAGCTAAGTCTTGTCTCAGCAGAGAGAAAGGAGAATCCTCCCCCCAAAAGCCACTACTTCTGATCAAGTTGGCAAATTCCTTGTTCAGAAGATTGCCGTTAAGTTCAATTGACTTAGCTTAACATTTTCTTAGTTACCTAGTTGCTGTGAATTGTCACTTCTTTTATAGACTTTGCAGGTGGCACAATCGAAGGTTCATGTAATTAGTTCAAGTTTTTGCTAGTTTGGGCTTCGTCCCAAATTTACTAACTTCCAGGGTTGTTTTGTTTAAAACAAAATATTTAAAACAAATGATTAAAACTTTTTTTTAACAATTGATTTTGTTTAAAACAAATTTTGTTTATGTTTTAAACATTTTGTTTTAAACCCGTTTATTTTGAAGACTTGTCTTAAACATATGTTTATTTGCATTTTATTTTATGTTCGTAAAAAAAAGAAATCTTCCAGAGCAAGAGAACTGTCCAAAAGTGCTCCCCAATCAGAAGACTATTTTCTTCCCATGTGAATGGTTTGATTTCTCGTGGCTACAGCAGGTCAATGTGGTGATCTACAATTTATTTTGTCTCTTTTCCCCCTTATTTTTAACGTATATTGTATTGTTTAAATGCTTCTCAGTTAACTTGCGAGAAAGTGTCGTAGTCGAAGGTTGGACTACTTATAGAACTGATATTAAAAAATAAATAAAATAATTATCACGGAAACAAACTGTTGTGTTGTATTCATTGCGACGTTGAGGTTCTGAAATTAAAACATCGCAAGCATTCGTTTGTACAGTACATGTTAGTTCTGTTTCCGTACAACATGGAATCGTTTAACATGGATTATGCGTGAAGAAAAGAAGGACATGATTTGATACAAATTTATTAGAGTAACTCAAACTCAATCAGGTAAGTAAACGATCAAACGAGTTTGTCACAAAACGTGTAAGAAAGAAATGGGTGGTTTAGTTCCAAGAACGAAAATCATTATAAAAAATGCAATGCTTGGTAAAAATGGAAACCCAAACAAATGGTAAAAATGTTGATCCGAAAATTGCTTATGATGAATCTAACGTCAGTGGTGTGGCTGAGATGCAACTGGAAACTTCAGGTAACAACTAATTTTGTATCAACAATATCTTTTTCATTATATTATGAAAATTTTATTTCGTACCTCTTCCCCACCACAGTTCTAAATTTTCTTTGAAACTTTACAACTTGGCATAGCTTGTATGAAGAGACCAGGTGAGAAACGCAAGGTATGGCAGTCGATCACGTAACTAACCAAGTGTGATACTTATTATAACGTTAGTGCTGAACGTCAAGGTCTGGGACAATTTGATCTCAATTTGTTTGTTTGTATGTATGTACCACGCTACAGGGTGCAATATTCAGTCTTTTAACATTAATTTTTGAGGATAGAGACACGAGGCGTCGGAATTTGCTGTATAGATTTTGACTGCGATCCCACGTAAAATTTCAAAATTAGTGGGTCAGATCCCACTTTAAACAAAAAGCCCTGTCTAATATAGCCTTGCTACTGATGCAAGATGTAATCAAACTAAACAAACTAATTTTATATGTTTCGAACAAACTTGGGTTGCAGGATAAATTTGGCTTTAACTCAACATTTAGAGCACGAGGGACCCAAGTTCATTTTCAGAAAGGTTCACTTTTGCTCAGCAAACGTAATATCTTCGTAGCATAGCGTATGAAATAAATGAAAAAAAAACCACGGGAAAGCGTGTGGACTAGAGTTTCATAGGACAACCGCTAGACAAGGGCGTTGACGGAATGGGGAGGAGAGCTAATTTTCCCTTCCCCCTCCTTGCTCATACATTTAAGATATTAACATTATACTTGTATTGTGTATGTTGCAGCGTTGGAATGATTAACAAGTCAAGCTCCGAATGTCATAGTCAATGATGCATAATTACGTTACATAAATGCAGAATGTGTCCAAAAGAATACATCGACGTAAAATGTCATATTTTCACAACCACGAATCCGAGATGAAAGAAAGAAAAACTACCTGAAAAAAAGGAATCTAGAATTTTGTATGATTGCCGCTAGATAGGGGCGTTCGTTTAGAAATCATCCGCCTTCTACCCTGAATTTCAGATTTTTGGGGCAGTAATGCAGATTTAGAAACATTTTGCTTAGCAAAGTCCAACATTTAAAAATTGAAGTCCTTGCACCGAATAAATACGGATTTTGATCATTGGCCGTAAGGAGCTATAGGCCTATATTGCTTTCTTGTATAATTTTTTTACCCAAGGATTTCAAAGGTGGCTCTACTTTCGAGTTTCGGGCCTGCTTAAAATTCAGGAAATTGGACCTAAGCAACTTCCCAGTTTTAATCATCTGTATGTTCTTCGTATTTATTCGGTGTAATTACCTCAGGCTTATTCTGTTGGACTTTGCTTATCAAAAGATTTCTAAAACTGTCTTACCGTCCCCAAAATCTGAAATGCAGGGTGCGGATGAGGGTGGTTGCCCTCCTGTTCCACTGACGCCCTTACTAGCGGCTGTCATATGAAACTATCCCACGCCTTTTCGCATGGTTTTAGTTACATTTGTTTTGGATTCTTGACTGCGAAGTATTATTTTTTGAAATAGAATTCATTTGCTGAGGAAAACTGAAGTTTATTGAAAATGGATTTGGATCTATTGTACTCTGAACGCCCCAAATATTACCTTTCGTCAATAATTTTTTGACTCAAAAAACAACCAATTACATAGACTTGCAGAAAATATAAAGTTAGCACAATATGAAGTGTGCTTCAAACATTACTTTTCGAAAACGTAGCCCTATTATTATAAAATAATTTTATTAGCACCAGTGTTATGAAGTAGTAATCAAATTTTGCAACAAAAATCTCACCCGCCTCCACGAAACGCTAGCTTAGCCCCTAAAGGCATAACTACAAAACTTTTAGAAGCGGTAACTCGAAATGATTTTCTTTATGGTTAAAATAACCGCACAACAGCATTTCTGGTAAAATTCTAGCCCTCATGTAACATGACACCATTTGCATTTGAAATTTCGAATACTAAGCACAGATGTTCGCCATGATGCTTGATAGCACCATCTGATGTGTCAGACCACTTCCAAGATTCATCATTCTCCCTCAACCCGTTGTCAACGCACAAGGATGGTGAGGACTTTTGTTTTGCCATGTATATTGATAGATTGTGTGAAACCTCTATAGTTGGTAAATTTTAAAATCTACCTTAAAAGCTTACTATATCCATGAAAATACTTACTGTATGAGAGTCACTGGCAAGAGGGTGTAATAAAAGGGGTCGTTATATGAAATAAGTTGAAAATTACTAATCTATACGGAAATGTTCTGTACCCAACACTGTGTAGTCTTAAAGAGAATAAAATAAATGAAAAGATCGGTTGAAAGAGCAAAAAGTCTTAATAAATACGTGATTACACGATTTTGAAATATGTTTAAAATAATATTTTAAACTGTTCAAAATGTTTAAACCATGTACTTTTACTTTTTTGTGTGTTTTTAAAACATCTTTAAAACATTTTAAACACTTTTTTCATGTTTTAAACACGCGTTTTGTTCTTTTTTTTAAAAAAAAAACTGTATTTTTTCCAACCCTGCTAACTTTTGACCAAGTTGGAAAATTAGAATGCGTTGCTGCCAATATTTACTTAAAAGACTTCCGTTTCTTTCAATTGACATTTGGATTAGCATTTTCTTACTTACCCAGTTGCTGTGATTTTCAATTTCTTTATGAACTTGGCAATTGGCAAAATTGAATGTTTATATAATCAGTTTAGTTTTAAGTAGGTGGGAATTTGTCGCCAGATACAAAATTTCTCATCCTACGGCCTCGCGCCTCATAAACCTACTAACATACCAAAATTCCTAGTTTTTATTCCGATTTCAATTACGGTACCTAAAATATGAGATTTTGTACATCCAAAAAGTCTATTTAAATTACACAGTTTTTTGTCTCTTTAAAGCTGCTAAAAATGGAAAATATTCACTTTTGGAAATTTTCTATATAGTCCCAGGAGGCTAAAAACTTTGCCAAATTTAAATCTTTGTAGTTCTACTGGAAGTGCCTATACTGTAAAAAATCGTTGTATTATTTCAACGACATGCCTATGTGTTAGCACGATTGTGTTAAAATATAACACAAACAAGTGGTTAGAACAACTCACTCTCCGTTTGGAGTTGTGTGTCAAATGCCGCTAGTTGAAATGACACACAGCCTGTGTGTTAACACAAGTGTAGAATCTTCGGTGTTGTTTTCTGCGTGATTGCCATATATGTTGGGTATCTAATTATAAAGGCTTATGAACTGAAGCTACAGGCAAACACAGTAGAAAGAAATACTTAAACAAATCCAAGTATACGCAAAATTTCAAAATACAAACCGCGCGATGTGTTTTCAATTGTTTTACAAAATGTTTCTGAAGAAACCCTAACAGCACAAGATGTGCTAGGCATGTACCATTTTGGTGTTCTAAATTCATCTCCCACATTTGATGCATTTATTGCTTCTTTTTCAAAGCGGTTGTGTACTAGAAGCAACAAACGCATCAACTTTATTAGATGGCAACTGGCGCCGATCATTTGAAAGTGAATATGGAAGAACTACAAAATAAAGTAAATAGACAGTCGTCATTTTGTAATAAAATTAGGTCTACATGGCGAGCAGATTTTATCCCGAACGGTTATCGTCGTATATACGCGGGTTAAAGGAGCACTCTGATTAGCCAAATTCAAAAGACCTTAAGAATTTATCCCTCTACAAGCGACGGTTTACGTGTTATAGGCTGCCAAAAACATGAAAAAAGGAATTTTAAAGGTCCATAGCTCCAAAACTATGGGACCTACCGCAGTCGGGTCAAGACTTAACTTAGGAACTAGTATGTGCCCTATCCAAAAATGCGTATGTCAGAATCCTGAGGTGCTTCCACTACAATTTTTATAGAGGGAGTTTAACTACGGGCCTATGATATAAAGTATTCTCCAACTACCTCCATAAAAATTGTTGTGGACATCTTAGGTGAATTGAATTTTGGACATCTTAGGTGAACTTTGGACATCTTAGGTGAATTGAATTCTGTATGGAAATGGAAAACATTTCAGTTTTATTTAAATCTTGGAAAAGAAACATTCTCTGTGTGCAAGAGGTTAATCTATACACATGACGATACATCACTCCAAATGTTTTAAACATATTAACTGGCAGAGTATATAGTTATCCTGGGGGCAAGAAAACAAAGGGATTTTTACTGAAATTAAAAATCGTAGTATGGTGGTACGTACCATACGCATGAACTTACTTTGGAGGAGGGGTCCAAATTCAATGCAAAGATAAAGTATTTTCAGATTTGTCAATTTTCGAAGTTTATGTTTATAATTCCGTACCTATACGTCCGAGCGCAAGTGAACTACGTCAGTCAAACATCGGTCCTTACTGAACAAACTTGGGCACAGATCGTTGCAATTGCGTAATTAGGAGGAGCACCATAAATTCGTATTTAGGTTCTAAACATCGTGTGTGTGGGTTTTATCGGGGTTCTCCCGTTTCCTTCCACTTTTTTCATTCCACCATTTCATTCATTTCTCATCATCAGTGTCTACTTTAGCCTGACCGGCATAACCGTAGGACGTGAAACTAAAAGATTTCATTTCATTTCATTTTCGTATTAAGGTTCTAATCCTTGATTTTTCTCACTTTTATATTTACCATAATCTATTAATTTTTAATTACTAGCTTCGTTTATTCAATATCGACATGATACTTTCAGGATATATTAGTGGTGGGCTAAGGTTTATTTGAAGATAGTTGCATCTGTCTCTTAGCAGTATTTCCAGCCATAGAACTATTTATTTCCAGACTTTTTTTGGTAAAAATTTCCTTTTTTCCCTTCTAAAATTTGCCTCTTATTTCCTTCTCTTCTATTGGCTACATTGGAACGAACATACCAGATTCTGGAAGCCTCATCCTTGACTTACACAACGCACTATAAAAAGTTTCACTTGGATAATTGGGGACACTACAATTCCGGTCTTACAGTATACCATATTACATAATTTTAAGGATAATAGTGACTTTCTAGGAAAAATGATATACTTTTTAAAATTACATGCTTAATTTGAGAGATATCATCATGATACTAGCTGAATATATTATTGGTGGGCCAAAGATTACTTTAAAATTGTTTGCTTCTGAGTGGTAGCAATGTTGCCAGCTACAGAAAATGTTAATTGTAATTGTTTGTAAAAAAATTGGGAAGTTTATCCTTTCCCCCCTATTATTTCAGTGTCCTTGGCTATATTCAAACCAACGTACAACTGTCTGGAATCATTCTTGGCCTACAAAACGCACCATAGAGGAGCACGATTGAATAATTAGGGAAGACGGTGAACCACCATGTATGCTGATTTTTGCTTCTGACGCGTAAGAAGTGCCAAAATTTGATGTGTATTATGAGAGAGTTTTTTTCTTTCTCTCTTTGTATGGCAGCCAGCGACTTCAGGTTTTTACTGTACCTTGTCAACATACCAGAAAATTCTTTTTAGGTGACTTGAACCCCTGTGGCTTCGGTGTTCCCAGCTAGAAAAAATCATGAAATTCGGCTAGGGATTTTTTTTTTAAAATTTCACTCCTACATTTTTTCAATAATCCCTCCCGTTAGCAACACTGCAATCTAACTTACACCAAAAAATAGCCATGTCCCTCTTCTAAAATACAAGACGTAAACGATATCAATCGGGATAACAGTGTTTGGGCAATAAATCATTAACTGAAAGTCTACCAAAAACCCCAAAATCGATTTTGTCCCGAAAGGGTTAATGAGATATGCGCGCCAAAGATTTCGGGCTCTAATTTAACGTGAGCCCCCCCCCCCAAGTTTCTGGGCTGGTCCAGAGAATGAATGGCCTACATAGTACTGTCTACGGGCTGGATAGGCTACCAAATTTCAGCTTTCGTTCTCCCATAGTTAATGTGATATAGGCGCCGAAAATTTGGGGGCTAACTTCACCAGAGCCTCCCAACTTTCTGGGCTAGTCGAGATAAAGATCGATGGGCTAACAAATTTCATCTTTTGGGCCAATATAGTTAATAAGGTGTGAAAATCAAAGTTTTGGGGCGTTAACGTAACGTGAGCCCTTAACTTTTTGGGCAAGTTGAGATAATGAGTGTACCAGGTACTAAACTTCATGGGCCTTCCAACCCATTATTATTTAGCATTTGGGGCACTCAAGGAACACAGATACAGGGTCTCCAAATGTGAAAATGAAAATGCAATCTTTAAGTTTTATGTCCGACTGTCATCCTGGGTAGACTAAAGGAGACGCAGATGATGAGAATAAATGGAATGGTGAAATGAAAGAGTTGTGGGAAAGGGAAACTCCAAGAAAACTCTCACACACGGTGTTTGTTCACCACAAACCCCACTTTGCGCAAGTTGGTATAGAACCAGGGCCCCGCAGCATGTGTGAACCCTCTGCCACTAAGCCACTGCGGCCCGGAAGTCCTCGAGACGAGACACATAGGCGTATACCTAACGTGTAATTTGTTCGTAGCGGGAATTTCTGTTATGGTATAGTTAATTACATACAATGAAAAACCGAAAATGTGATGTGGACAATCGCGAACAAGCAATAAACAACCTGCGTGATTTGTTTTAGATTTCGGAAAATAGGTTCTGCCAGATTTACGCTTATCGACTGTAATCGTTTATTTATTTATTTATTTATTTGGGAGGGAAGCAAAGTATAATACATTTCAGTCATTACACATGCAAAGAGATGTTTTATGGTAATTGTTTTTTGCTGAAATATAACTTCGGTATCTTTTATACGTGTTTAGGAGCTGAGATTATTATCTAATAATTATAAGGAAGATACAAGTTTTTTTTTTTTTACGAAGATACAAGTTTTTCACCTTCGTACAACAATTCATGTTTAATAGGCGTATAGAAGGGGCTCATGCCCAAAACATTGGGACTCCATTTCTGGGGCCCCATGTTGGGGGCCCGGTTCCTGACCACCACTGTGCTGAGGGGAATCGGATCTTTCCAACGTCACCATCTGTATGCAACAACTCCATGCTGAAACGAGAAATAGAGTGGACTCAAGCCCAACATTTCGGAACCACATTTTCTGGAGCTTCGAGGCCAGGGCCCAATTTCTGACATTACCGCTTTCGTTAATCGACCCCGACCTTTCAAACGCTAACACTATAGTACAACACCATGTTAAATAGGCAAATAAAAGAGACCTGAACCCAAACTTTTGTGATCTCATTTCTGGAGTCTCAGGTCCCGGAGCTTTCCAACACCACAATATGTATCCAATAACTCCATGCTTAAAAGAAAAATATAATGAAGCCAAGCTCAAAATTTCGGGACACCATTTTTGGACCTTTGAGACAAGGGCCCAATTTCTGACGTTAACACTGTGCTCAGACGACCCGAACATTTAAAAACTTCACCACCCACCCACATACAATTCCATGTTTAATAGGCGTATAGAAAGAACCCGCGCCCAAAACTTCGGGACCCCATTTTTCTGGAGCCTCATGGCTGGGGCCCGGTTTCTGATATCACCACTGTGCTCGGGAGACCCGGACTTTCCCAATGCCACCATCTGCATCCACTAACTCCATGTCTAACACGGCTTCCCCATTGTAGGAGGATTTTGACGAATTTTCTGCAGGTTCTTTACAACTACTTACAACGTTTCAAACTATTCATAAGAAATGAAATTTCAATACATTAGAAACTATGTTCTTTTAAAATGTTCAAAATGGATGACAGCATTGATTTCCAGTAATAGTTGTAAACTTTCGTAATTTTATTCTCTATTTGAATAGTAGTTTAATTTCGAATCTTTTACGGTTAAAAATATTTTTGTGAAATGTAACGGAATACATTGAAATGCTCCTACCCCCACGGGTACGTGTTCCAATTATAAATCGATTTGAGGTTCAGCGTACAAATGAGAAACTCCCAAAGCGAAGTACAATATTGTAACGTTGTTGACATACATATGAATAACTGGTGATTAGGTCGTTAAGCTGTACATAAAATCATATAAATTTTCATTCATATTACGCAGACAAGTACACACAGAACAGCATATGAATCTTTATCTGACTTTTGTTTCTCTAACTTTCTGATAGCCTTTAGATATAATATCTTTACAATCGAAATATTCGTTAAACATTATTATTATTATTATTATCCTTCAATATTCATTATACATCATATTCTTCATTACTTTAAATTCTTCATATTACATAACTATTTTACATTATATTCCGTCGAAGCTGTTTCAAAGTTAGTATTACACTTCTGACATAGTCATCATTACAAATCATAATTGATTCTCAATCCATACGCCTGTAACTTGTCCATCCTACCTGCAGTGTGGATCCTACGCAGTTTCGATCCTACGCAGTTTCGACGCTACGCAGTTTCGACCGTACGCAGTTTCGATCGTACGCAGTTTCGACGCTACGCAGTTTCGATCGTACGCAGTTTCGACGCTACGCAGTTTCGACCGTACGCAGTTTCGATCCTACGCAGTTTAGGTCGTGTGGAGTCCATGAATATAACCCTAATTTATAGCTGCACAGGTTAAACAAATTAAAGAGAGAGAAAAAAAATATATTTTTTGAGCGCATGATTAAAACTTAAATTATTTCAGGGCAACTGCGTAGGATTGAAACTGCGTACGGTCGAAACTGCGTAGCGTCGAAACTGCGTAGCGTCGAAACTGCGTAGCGTCGAAACTGCGTACGATCGAAACTGCGTAGGATCGAAACAGGTTTTGAGCTGAATTTTTCGATCGTACGCAGTTTCGATGCTACGCAGTTTCGATCCTACGCCGCATTCCCGGGTAGGAGGCATCAGTAAAATCGAGACAATAGAAAAACATAAAAAAAGAAGAAAAAGAAAGAATTAGTATTAGTATAAGTACTTCATATTCATGATCTGACCAAATGCCCAAAAT
The DNA here is from genome assembly GCF_964235325.1 of Thermobia domestica. Lineage (NCBI taxonomy): Eukaryota > Metazoa > Arthropoda > Insecta > Zygentoma > Lepismatidae > Thermobia > Thermobia domestica. Next base: position 73,985,689 of record NC_137457.1, on the reverse strand, counting down.
ATCTAAACAATTTCCTATTAAAATCGTAAATACAATTTCCTTAATATCATACTCTAAAGGGGGCCGGGGGCTCATTATTTCCAACATAAACCTAACCCATTTCCTGATTAGGTTGGGAATTTAAGGTAACTGGAGGTTGGATTGGGTTTTATCGCCCAATACTCGATTGTGTTAGTAAAATTATGTTGGAAATAAAAATTGTGGGGGGGGGACGAAGAAGGTCTCTAAATTCATAAAAATAGGTATGTCCGGTAATGATTCTCAATTTTATATGGTCGTGCGTATATACGTTCTAATATCTTCTTCTAGATGCTGTTTCACAAAATGCGTGAATTGCTCGACATCTCAGTTTCCGTATCCGCTTTTAAGAATACACTATGTAGTTGGAAATGTACGAAGATTTTACGTTAGAATTCCTTAATTCCAAGACGGTAGAATGTGGTACTATAATCTCTGTACCAAAGCTTCCGTCATTAACTATCAATTCTTCCGGAGGAGGAGGTAAACTCAATTCTGACACTGAATGTGCATCCTCATTTCTGTTCGAAGTGGTGAACTTTTCTGGGGTCACTTCAGGTTCTTGATCTCTTTCTTCAATCCTCTCGTTACATTTATTCTCAAAACTCTTCATCTGCAGTGGCGTATCATCACCAATTCTTTTCATTAAACTTTTCATTACTCTATAGAGGAAAATTAGACTTACAATTGCAATAACGGTTTGCACAATGTCTAAAAAGTAGCTCAATTCTTGCAAGGAAAATTCCGTAGACGCACTACATTTTCTACAAAACCATATAAAATTGAAAATCCCATGTTCTCTTAGCAAATAAATAAGTAGAAGAGTTATGATGATATTCCAAATAATAATAATTCCCGGTATAAAATATTCATGCTTATAGATAGGCATCTTAATGGGCGTCTGGTCAATTATCGTAAATGCTGATATATTCATATGTCGGATTGAAGAACTCCAAACATCGTTAAGTAAAGATGAAACATTAAAAAATTCATTTCCTTTATACGTAGATCGTAATAGCATCAGATCATTGGAGACTAGCTGGCTCGGAAAAAGATGTAAAAATACAGGTTCTGTAAGATCATTGTCGAGACACGGAAAATCCGATCTGACGAAAAGATTTCTCTCCACAACTAATTTAGTATTGCATGGTATTCGAATTTTAAGGGCTCCGTATAATCTGGCTTCTTCTGGAACTCGAATGGTAGACACATTTTCTCTAGTCTTCAAAGTTAGAAAATCTGGCGGGTGTGTTAAAACAAACTCATGCGATCCAATGTCTATAATCTGTGCCTCTTTCGAATCATAGCACGTATGGTCACAGTTGTGTAATATTTCCCTGACTGTACTGGCAACGAAAGCTGCGTGAGCACAATTTATTAATCGAGATCGTGTCACAGTGTGTGTAGGTATCTTACATAACTTTGATTGGCTATAATGACAAGCAAGTAGGATTGTTCCTGTTATTGGTATAAGATCTTTTTTATCTTGAACTACCATAACTAAAGGCTGGATATCAACGGTACAAGTTTGGTTGTATACAGCAAACGGAAGTGGCTGCACATCATATAACTCGAACGAAGGCTGTATTTCAACAATCGGAATTTTCATCTGTAGGTAAATGTACGTGTCGGTGATTGAACAAGTCAAAACATTAATTGAATAATACATTTCCAACAACGACTTATCTATGGCTAACTTATATCCATTTTTCAAAATGATATTCTCAAATTCAGATAAATGTGCGTGCAACACTTTATAAGGAATTATATTAGGGTTCAGCCTAGCATCTGTACACATCTGAATTGTCAGATCATATTTAAAAATTTGTAGAAACTGTACAAACTGCGTTGAAATCGAATAAAACTCTTGAATGAACGAAATGACCTCTTTATGGACTCGATTTGCAAGCTTATTAAGATGATCTCCCAGATCATGTTCTTGATCCAATATTTTTGCCGAAAAGTTTCTAATTTTTTGAAAATTATTCTGTATCTGATCTTGAAAACTTAAAAATTCTGAAGTTGTGTTTTGAATATATAAATTGTTTTTTAACAATTGTTTTTGTAAACCCAGTACAGTTTGTTCCAAATGAAATTCCTTTTTATTTATCGAATCAATAGAAGAACTGTCAGCTACGTCACAACACCAATTCAATGCTTTCCCAATGAACCCTAACAGTGCACGTGGAGATCTGGTTGATAATCGATGAAATCGTGGATTTGGAGGCTTTAAAAAATAATCGTTAATGTGGACTTGCAGATCATGTAAGTCTTTTGCAGCTTCGCAGACATCTGGAGCTAGAGTGTCATTTTCGTTGCAAAGCAGAGATTCAAAAAGAGAAGAAACCTTAACATCATGCGGAAAGGAAAATGTCAAATTGAAAGATATCGGTAATGAGTGTTGGTACAAAATAACATTTGGGAGTTTACGGAAAAATAAACCAGATGTTATTTGGAACTCGGTGTTATTAGACGTCACATGTGGGAAAGAGAAAGATAGGATAATGCAGCTTAAAACAAAATAGGTTATCTGAAACACAAATTAAATATAATGAGAAATTTAAAATTTTCACATGTTCTATTGATTATTATCTCTGTTAGCCTAAGTATATATGTTCCTGTTAAATTGCGTTACTAATTTCAATGTTTCCTTTTTTTATAGGTAAGTGGAATGCCTACTAGTTCATCTCAGTACTTCACCTAATTTTATTTTCAAGAATGGAGGTAGACAAGTCATAGCTGAAACTGTTCTTGGGAGATGGTTTAATAATTCCTCTGGACCTGCACTTTAACAGAATAATGGACACAGGATTTTTTTTGTAGTGGTAAAAGGTTGTACTAACATACTGCAAATTAACGTAGAAATAACTCCCTGTTAGGCCAGTAATAAACTAATCTCTAGGTTAAGTACACTGTATATATTTTATGCTTTTGTAAAGGACAAAAAAACTTATTTCGGGAAATATTCGTGGATCACTTTTTCGTAAATAATTTGATTTTGTTTATCGAATTGAACAAAAATTATTTTTTCAAAATAATCGAGGTACTCCTCGAGATACTCCCTTACTACGTTCAAAGCAATTCTTGCAGCCTCCAATTTCGGGTAGTTAAATACTCCTGTAGCTATATTTGGAAAGGCAATGGTCGTTATGTCATTGTCCATAGCCAAATGTAGGGATTTCTCATAACACATCTTTAGGCGCTTAGCATTTTTATCATCGGGTGCAGATACATGTATAACATAATCTAAAGGTAGATTGTATCCTGAGGTTAATACGGCATTACCTGGGTTCAAGTGACCAATTTTCTTGCACTCCTGCCTCATTTCACTTCCCGCCAAAGACTGTACCATCAAGTCTACACCTCCTCTTGGTTGCAACTGGGTGTTGGATGAATTTACGATAGCTTGTCCTGCCAGTGACGTAATAGACCCATAATACAAAGCCACTTTCCGGTTAATTTCCTCATTGACGGCAAACTTCGGTTTTTCAACATCAGCCATCGATTTGGTGTCGGGTCCGGTCTCGTCCCACGACGGAATTTCGGACATCAATTTCACATCTCGAATGAACAATGAATCCGCTTCCCCCGTGCTTTCCTGTTCCTGATACTCCATCAAAAAAGAAGTGGACTCCTGCTGCTGAAAATCCTTTTCCTGGACTCCTTCACCCAATATTTGTGCGTCCTGATTCTCTAACTTTTGCAAGTCCTTAGATATTCCCTTCTCAGGTGGATAATACTTCTTAAGCCGGTCTATAGAAAATGAGTCTATCTTAATCTGTCCTCTAGGTGTTCGAAACTTAACATAATAGCTGTTGTCATGTTTTTTGGACACAATTTGACCAGGTCCAAAATACTTTCCCGAGAAAGCAGCACATTGTCCTCGTTTTCTAGACAGATCAAAAATCCAAACCGTTTCACCCTGCTTGAATTCTTGTTGTATTCGCTTCTTGTCGTAAGACTTCTTGGACGTCAGATGTCGGTTGTACAAATTTTCTTGGGCTTTTTCGCGTATATACTTCATTCGTTCCAATCTGTCTTGGTTTTCTGAAAATTGACATTCCGTACCCAACATGGCGGAATGCAACAACCGAGGAGAAAAGCCGTGGAGGAGTTCGAAAGGAGAATATTTCATGCTCAAATTGCACGTGACGTTATAGGCAAAGGTTACTTCTGGTAGAAGTTCAATCCAACGTGATTGGTCAGTTTTGTCTAAGGCGATCTTCAATTGCTGTTCTATATTTCTTACTGCGATTTCTACGCTCCCAATAGAAAAATGCCCTTGAACGTCAGCGAAATGTATTTGAGTCCCCAGTATTTTACATAACTCCTTAAATAATTGACTGGTAAATGCAACACCTCTATCACAACAGATTTGAGTTGGTATCCCATACTTCAATATGACGTTGTCATATATGAAAGCACTAACAGAAGCTGCAGAAGCATCTGGTAGAGAACCAGTGATACAAAAACGAGTTCCTTCATCTATGACTATAATTAGAAATTTGTGGCGTAAGATATTATTACTAGGGTAGGTCCCACCAAGATCCACATAAATTCTAAAGAAAGGATGGACGCTAGGATGTGTCTGAAGACTACCGAACTGTTTTCCACTCCTCTTTTTTAGCAATTGACAAGTTACACAAGATTGGCACTTATCATACACAATTTTTTTCATATTAGGGAAATAGACAGACTTTACTAAAAGGTTGTATGTTTTCGAAAATCCACCATGGCACGCACCCAGTTTCCCACAATGCAGTTTCTCAAATACAATGTCTCGCAATTTCGATGGTACTGCTAACAAATAGACTTTACCGAATGGTGTCTTATTCACTTTGTATGCTACATTATTCTTTAAAACAAAATACGATGCCTGTCTTTCATAGGCTGGATCCTTTTCTGCTTGATCCTCCAAGTGATCAATAATTTTCTTCAGTACTGCATCTTCTCGCTGTTCTTTTGCGATATCAATGAGGTCCATGTCTTCGATTAGGAAAATTCTCGGGTCAGAGGCACTCTCTTCTTCATCTTCCTTGTCGCGACTATGTTTAATAAAGCGACTCAAACTGTCGGCTTCTATGTTGTCGGTACCTTTCACGTGGGCGATCGTAAAATCGTAACAATCAATCTCAGACATCCAGCGTGCTAATTTACCTGTCAGGTTTTTACTGTGGCGAAGGAACGTAATAGCTTTGGAGTCCGTATGAAGATAGAAATGTCGACCCACCACGAAATATCTGAAAGATCGCAGGGCATACAGTAGAGCCAAGAGTTCCAAATGGTACACTGAAAATTTTTTTTCTGAAGGTCCAACTGCTCGACTGGCATATGCAATCGGTACTAGTTCAGCTTCAGGATCGTCTGAAATAGGTTGTTTTGCTACAGCTGCGAGGCCCTTCTTGCACGCATCGGTATAGATATGTAGATCCCTCTCTGGTTTGTATGCCATCAATTGTACTCAAGAGTATGGGGTTTATTTTGCGGTTGTCGACTCTCTTAAAATACTAGGAATTGAATGGTTTCCTAATACCACACGTACCATTACTACTAACTTTGCCTACGTTGCAGCAAAAATTAAAAATATTCTTTATTTTCATAAACATCGTCATTTTAGTTTACTAGGCAGAATGTTGTTTCTTAAACAGACTGGGTATAGCGTACTCTGGCACCTCGCCCAGATTTATCCCCTCCCCCACAATATCGCCCGCTCCTTACATAGTTCTGCGTTGTTTTTCCTTTGGCACGGCAAATTATTACGTGTTTCTTCCACTCAGTTACGTTTGCTTCCCAAGGACGGGGGCATTGGCTTTCTAGATGTAAACATTCAAGCCAAAGCTTTCTTGTTACATCGCAGCTGTCAGGTCGCGTGTTCTACTCACAGCACTGTCTCTGCAGCGGTGTTTGCAGCGTGTTTTGCCTGTATTGACCTTGAGGGACCTATCAATGCCTTCCCGTGGAGTTGGAAATATCCTCACCTGAAAGACGTCATAATAGACATGGCTTATGCACTTTTGACAAAATGTGAAATAGAATGCATGTCTGTTAAGGACTTGTATTGGTACTATTTAAACATTCATCCCGCAGTTACACCACATATAATAGTCAAGCAACCCTCTCATAACTGGTCTCGTATCTGGTGTAATGTTCATGCAAAATTTCTGAACTATACCCACAAATCTCTTTGGTATGTTATTGTTAATAACACATATGAAACAAAAGAACGTTTGTATCACTTAAACATTGGTGCTGATAACTTGTGTAATGTTTGCCAACAACCTGACTCTCTTAGTCATAGATTCGAAACTTGCTCCTCAGTCACTAGTATTTGGCAGCAATTGTGTGTACTTTTAAGCAAAATATGCCGTCTTCCTCCTTCCTGTTTTCATGCCACTGCTTTAATACTTTACCCAGATTTTAATTACTACCCTGTTACAAAGAATAATACTGTTATTTGGTTTGTGGCACACACTATTGTCTATTTGTTAACCACCCCCGGACCTTATCACCCTGATCTTTACCTTGCTTTCCTAAAATCCGCTGCTACCAGCATTTCTATTGTTCTTAAGCGGAAATATTTTGCTAATTTTTTAACAGTCTTAACTTAATCGTCTGGTCTTCTGTATATACTATCAATATGTATTGGTGAGTTTTTTTTAATGTTAGACCTTCCTGTGATCTTTATGTACTACTAAGCATGTAAATAAATAGTTAAAAAAACTGGTCGAGCGGTTTGAGTCATTAGTCTATCAGTTAGAATTTTATGTGTTCAAACCCTGAATGGAGTATTCGTTTTTTTAAAGTGTGTTCCAATTTTCGTCAGAGGAGTGAGAACATTTCTTTAAATAAAACTTTGGCAACTAATATTCCCTCAAATTCCATTAGAAGGGAACATTATATGAATTGCAAATCTAAAATCCACAGCTGAGAACAAAATATTATGTTCAATATTTCATTATTATCATTTGATTTGTAATGAAAAACTAATTATAAGCATTGACGACTTCAGAAGATTCTCCCCCGGTAATGGTCAGTATATGAATGAGAGAAAACTGATAAAACATTATTAGTCCACTTTGAGCATGATCGAAAATATGGCCACGAAGGGGGGAAAATTATGTCGACAAGGTCTCAAATTCTCCCACAGGTCATGCCCTGAAATCATCACTGTTTGAAAGGTTTCCTTAACAAATAGAATATTACATTTATTTCTCGTTTTACGTTTTGAAATGGCAAAAGCATAATTTTAAAGTGAATTATAATACGATAAGCATAAATATTTATAGAACTAATGAAGTAAATATTCTTGTGTAAGTTATCGATTTCTAATCGGATTAAAATTCGAATATTCGTTTGCATCGCACTTTAAAGTAAATCCTCTCTCTATATAACTCTTACTGGGAAGTATGTTTAACTCCAATTACTTAATCAATATTTTTTATAATATATTTTTATTATAATACTTTTACTATTCAATGTTGTATACACTACATTTCCCAAAGCAAAACCTCGCAAATATATAGTGGACTAGTGGATATTATCAAATAAATTATCATTTGGTTTACGTAAATACTGCATCGCCTCATTTAAATCTTCGTACTTTAAGTAATAATAATAATAATAATAATAATAATAATAATAATAATAATAATAATAATAATAATAATAATAATGAAATCATAGCCATACCTTTATCAGAATTTCAGGCTTAGTCAATAAATGAATTTAACGTGGTCTCTATTCGAAGTTCTATTTAATCGAATCCGATAGAAATACAAAGAGAAACTTCGAGAACAAGTAAAAGAAAAATGTTACTTTGGTGGAATTGGAAGTAACTTTTAGAAGTTCTTTACAATTTACAAACAAATGCCTTAGACAGTTTTTTCTTTTCTTTACGTTAACTGATTCACCGAACGTATCTGAGTAACTTGTCTCTATTTTCGATTCGGTTATATACGTTTTACAATCATTTCCGTTAATCTTGAACGACAGGAACAGGAATACAAAAACATATAAGAGAATTAATTAAAATTCCAATGTCCCCCACCGAGAATCGAACCCGGGACCCCATACATCTTAGGCACACGTGCTAGCCAGTAGATCAGCGGGGAAAACAAGTGAAATGCATTTCGTAGTATCTGAAGTTGACACCTATTTCATCTTGCTGTAATAATGTTTACCATATTCGTTACTTTGAGGAATGATATATGTTATTCATATAGGTTCTTTTACATATTCGTTCATAAATATTATATAAAATATCAGAATTATTCATGATCTTCCATGAAAATTCACTGGTGCATGCGCAGTAGAAACAGAAGAATGCAGTTTACTGATATTAGTCAGAATGCAAATTTCTAAGAGGCTCTCATAATCCCTTAATGGAAAGTCGTGGTTCCCAACCTGGGGACGCGCAGCTTCCTCCTGAGTAAGCATGAAGTGGGAATAAGTGGGCGAAAACTACTGGCCGAAATGAATTGTGAAATAAATTATTATTATTATTATTATTATTATTATTATTATTATTATTATTATTATTATTATTATTATTATTATTATTATTATTTGTCATACCGCTAAATCAATTTCTTCACTGCTTTCTCGTCAGAGCCCAAAACCCAAGCGATCTGAATGAGAGATTGTTCCACTTTTACTCGACTATAATTTCTCTTTGCAGACTAACAGATAGTTCTCTACAGCCTTTAGAGCTAGGCATTTTGACAACTTGTAGAAATTTGCATTGTGATTCGTATTAGCAATGACAGTAAAGTGGATCTTTCTGCTTCTACTGTGCATCATCAGCATCATTATATCAGAAGTATTCCGCCATGACCAGCTGGTTATTTACCGCAGCTGAGAAGCTGCCATGCTCCACAATCTTCTGTTAACCTCTCCATCTTCACATACGATTTTTCTGTTTTGATATCGCCAATAGCCTGATTACGTTTCTATATAGTCTAATTCGTTTCATCCCTCTCTTTCATGCCACCATACCCTCTACCATATCCCTCATGATACAGGTACTTCTTAACCAATATTCCAACCAGTTCCTCTTCCTCTTCTTAATAATATTTTTCTTCTTCAATTTCCAAGCCTCTCGTTCGTTTTCCTCTCGACCCAGCTATTTTTCTACATTCTTCTCCACGCACATATTCCAAAAGCCTCCAATTGTTTCTCATCATTTCTGCGTAATGTCCATGTTTCTGCCCTATAAAAACAGTAAAATACAGTACACGAAGCATTTTGTGATTTTTTTCAACTTTAAGGCACCACAAAATAGTATTTTCTTCATCCTAAAGACTTCTTTCGCCATTTCTGTCCTTGCTTTTATTTCACGATCGCATGTCATATCACTAATAATACTACTCAGACATCAAAAACTAGTTACCTGTTTTTTTCCGCTCCTGCATCTATATTTGACACCGATCGCTTCGTTTCAATCACCATGGATTTTGTCTTTCTAACATTTATTTTCATCTAATATTCTTCAGAAGCCTTTCTCAAGTTTTCTACATCTTATTAATTTTCTTTTTAGATTCTGCAACAACAATCATATCAACCCCAAACCGTATACACCTCATCATTCTATCTCCTACCGAAATTCCGTCTTCATTATGAAAACTCATTTTTGGTATCCCTTCTACATAGCTATTAAATAATGTCGGCGAAATATATATCTTTTGAACTGACCTTTCAATTACACTGTCTACTGTGCATGCGTCAGTAAATTTCCATGGAAGATCATGAATACTTCTGATAATTTATATAATATTTACGGACGAATACGTAATATAACCTATATGAATAACATATATCATTCCTCAAAGTAACGAATACGAGAAACATTATTACAGCAGGGTAAAATAGGTGTAAACTTCAGATACTACAAAATGCATTTCACTTGTTTTCCCCGCTGGTCTAGTGGCTAGTACGTGTACCTAAGATGTATGGGGTCCCAGGTTCGACTTCCGGTGGGGAGTTTGGAATTTTAATTCTCTTATATGTTTTTGTATTCCTGTTCATGTCGTTCAAGATTAACGGAAATGATTGTAAAACGTATATAACCGAATCGAAAATAGAGACAAGTTACTCAGATACGTTCGGTGAATCAGTTAACGTAAAGAAAAGAAAAAACTGTCTAAGGCATTTGTTTGTAAATTGTAAAGAACTCCTAAAAGTTACTTCCAATCCCACCAAAGTAACATTTTTCTTTTACTTGTTCTCGAAGTTTCTCTTTGTATTTCTATCGGATTCGATTAAATAGAACTTCGAATAGAGACCACGTTGAATTCATTTATTGACTAAGCCTGAAATTCTGATAAAGGTATGGCTATGATTTTACTATTATTATTATTATTATTATTATTATTATTATTATTATTATTATTATTATTATTATTATTTAAAGTACGAAGATTCAAATGAGGCGATGCAGTATTTACGTAAACCAAATGATAATTTATTTGATAATATCCACTAATCCACTATACATTTGCGAGGTTTTGCTTTGGGAAATGTAGTGTATACAACATTGAATAGTAAAAGTATTACAATAAAAATATATTATTAAAAATATTGATTAAGTAATTGGAGTTAAACATACTTCCCAGTAAGAATTATATAGAGAGAGGATTTACTTTAAAGTGCGATGCAAACGAATATTCGAGTTTTAATCCGATTAGAAATCGATAACGTACACAAAAATATATACTTCATTAGTTCTATAAATATTTATGCTTATCGTATTATAATTGACTTTAAAATTATGCTTTTGCCCTTTCAAAACGTAAAACGAGAAATAAATGTAATATTCTATTTGTTAAGGAAACCTTTCAAACAGCGATGATTTCAGGGCATGACCTGTGGGAGAATTTGAGACTCTGTCGACATAAATTTCCCCCTTTGTGGCCATAAGTTATCTTCGATCATGCTCAAAGTGGACTAATAATGTTTTATCAGTTTTCTCTCATTAATATATTGACCATTACCGGGGGAGAATCTTCTAAAATCGTCAATGCTTATAATTAGTTTTTCATTACAAATCAAAGTATAGTAATGAAATATTGAACATAATATTTTGTTCTCAACTGTGGATTTTAGATTTGCAATTCATATAATGTTCCCTTCTAATGGAATTTGAGGGAAAAGTAGTTGCCAAAGATTTATTTAAAGAAATGTTCTCACTCCTTTGATGAAAATAGAAACACACTTTTATAAAAACGAATACTCCATTCAGGGTTTGAACACATAAACTTCTAACTGATAGACTAGTGACTCAAACAGCTCGACCAGTTCGTATGTCTTCAATGCGTCTCTTTAGACTTTTGGGTAAAGTAGTTTCCTGCTCCACACTTCTTTTTGTTTATGTCGATACGACTATAAGTTTGTAGTGAATATTTGGCAGTTACAGGTCTTGCAATGCATAAAAGTCTTTTTCGTATAAATTATATTCAATTTTACGTCCTAATAACTTATATACAACAGGTTTAATCTGTGAAATGATTGGGGTTGGAGTGATCGTAAATGTTTTCATAGTTAGGAGCCTGGATATGCAAACCCGCTCAGCGTGGGGATTTACTTTTGAGAAATTTGGTACAAAACCTTCAAACGTTATCAACGACTTTCCAGCCGACGCAGCAGCAATATGGGCATAAAGCGTGAAGTCAAATGTAGCTGATGTTGCTAAAGAAGACGCAGAGTGAGTTGAAGTAGATATTTCATGCATTTTTCAGTTCCTGAATAATTTCTGATTTACTCCATTTGAACAGAAAACCATCTTTTGTTAGGAAGAAGAAAGGTTAAATTATTTTGTAGCACAATAAGCGATCGAGTAGGTATTTTCTCTCCCTAGCTATGTTAATAATCCAAATGCTTTCATATTCTTATGATGTCAAATTTCTTGTTTTCTGGTTGAGTCTTCCGTTTTTTTTTAATAAATCTATCGCCAAGAAATTTAAGATATTCTCTATCGCTAATTCTCATGCACGTCAGATTGAAATTCTTGTGTCTTTCCGTATAATGTTTTCCAGTTACTAGATTGTGAAGACTACAATCATTTGGATCAAACGGGTTCTGTCTTTCACAGATAAAATTCACAGTTTTACTCAAAGAATCGGCATCTGATCGCATGACACCTAATGAAAATTCGTGGTGAAGCGTGTACTCGTAATTTGCTTGGAACCCGCACATCCTACTATTAAAGTGTTCGATACTAGTCCTTTCATGTTGAATTAAATCGCATTGGGATCTAGATAGCTGGGCTTTGGGCAACTATAGCCATGTGGCCCATCACGAATGTTGGATGCCTTCCCTTGGCGAGCACACTATCCGTAAAAAGGGAAGGAAGAAAGTGGTCTGGGACCTATAATTTAAGTCCAAATAAATAACAAACTCTTGCCCAGTTTTCTTATGCATTCCCGCAATACATGTATCAATCGATTAGTTGCTTCTAATATTTATTCCAACTCCTCTCCGTCCTCCACCTCTCCTTGTCTAAAGCAGTGTGTGTGACGTAGTACACTCTTTCCATTCAGCTGAAAAAGAAACAGAAAGCAAGTTTACAACGTTACAGCTTTAAAACAGTCTTTTCCATTCGTTTGTTCTGAAATATTTTTAAGAGCCTAAATTAAAGGAAAGTCACACAATCTTCCCAGAGCTTCATAGATATCTTTAGTTTCATTCTTTTCTTTCTTTAAAGAGTGCAAGCTAGTAAGATTCTCCCTAAGAAATCTATGGAAATTGCCAAGAGCTCTAAAATATCTACGGACAGAAACGAGTTTTATTCAATGATTCATTGAATTTCTTTTCAGTAAGTGCAAGCAAATGTTTCAGGGGCGTCATTTGGACAGGACAGGAGGGTGTAATTCCCCCTCTCTTGAGCTTCATAAATGCGTATTTTTTGATCAAATGTATAGTAATACACTAATAAAAAATGAAAATCTTATGTCGCCGGAGAATCTCTTTCTCCCCCCCCCCCCGAATAAAGTCTAAGAGACACTGGTTTTAACAACAAACCTATAGAGCTACGATAGCACATTGCTAAAGAGCTTACATTTGGTTTCAAGAGTCGAAGGTTTGATCTCAAGCCATATGACTTCCTGGGTGACATTGAGAAAGAGAGAGAGAGAGAGAGGGGGATTCAAGTATGGAGACAGAGAGGGATGATTTGTATACACAGATTTAGAATTGGGGAAAAATCATCGGACAGCATTCGTATTATGACGAAAATTCTGATTTTGTGAAAGATAAGAATGGAAGTTTTCGAACTGCGAGGATCACATTAGGCAGTTGTCGAATTAATGTGGAGAACTCTTTTTAGAGCATCAGATGATTACGAAAGGAGAAAGATCTTCAGAACTGAAGAATTAAGATTTTAAAAAATCTGATTTCTGTGACGGGTTTCGAGCCATGACTTTATCCATTCTGCTACGGAGAATTCTATTACTGGTTCACATACGTTTCCCTTAGCTGCGTTGAAAGCTACCTTAAGGAGATATTCCAAAAGTTGACTCGGATGATGCGCCGTTCAGATAGGACGCAAACCTCTTGTAACTTAGTTACAATGTGCAAAATGAACTTCCTCTTCTTCAGGACACTTTTTAAAGCTTTAAAATTTGTTACTATTGTTTTAATTAAGTTACATTTGATAGAACCATCTGATAAAGTAGTGCCAAGCCCTGTGCGTCATTGTTTGTTAGGTGAATGGTTAATGTACCTACGTGGATGGTATGAGCTTCCAATCAAGACCATTCTTATTGATTATTTTATTTGAGCTACGCTCATACTGTATATTCACCAAGTTCTGTATATTCACCAAGTCATACTGTATATCCACCAAAAGATCTATATTTTCCGGTGCTCCCATATACGTGTAACGGTCGACTTATGTTTTGCTTACGTCGCACGTGTATGGACGTTATTATTGTTTGACGTAGATTGTTACTATTGTTTTAATTAAGTTACCTTTGATAGAACCATCTGATAAAGTAGTTCCAAGCCATGTGCGTCATTGTCTGTTAGGTAAATGGTTAATGTAAGTTCGTGGATGGTCCGAGTTTTCAATCAAGACCATTCTTATTGATTATTTTATTTGAGCTACGCTCATACTGTATATTCACCAAGTTCAAGTTTGAAGTAATGTAGTCACAGCTAGTTTAATTCGAAATAATTTTTCCAATATTATACTTGTTACTAAATTTACATGGCACTCCTCACTGTTTGTAGCCCTGCATAAATGCAAAATTGTTTTAAAAGTATATTTTACTTTCAAGTTTTATTGTTTTTTTTTAATTGTCCTTCAAATTTTTTATAATTATTTTCTATTTCTTAATTATAACATATTTTCTATTTATATTGTATTCTATGTTACACATTTATTATTTATATTTTATGTCTTACCTTTGAAGAGGAGCTTTTGACAATTCAGAGCAGCAGGGACATACACAGGATGCAGGCCTTTGCAATCAAGAGCTTTTGCCACCACGAAATCACTACTTTTTTGTAACTCATATCTAATTTTAGAGATGATGATAGCAGGGCCGGATTCAGGGGAGTGCGTTCGAACGATCACGTCCCCCAGAATAGGGAACTTTTTATACCTTTTATTTTAAACATAAAACATATCCTAAGTATTTTTCATCTTTGTATTATAAACTTAAATGAAAACCTAAAGTAGATAGGCCTTACATTCTTAAGAAAGTTAATTCTGCAGAAGAGCAACTTCTCCTTCTCTATTTTTTTCTTTTCTTTGTTTTTTCTTTTTTCTTGCAATCCGCTCTTACCTTGATTTGACTTCGAATGACCGCCCCTCCCAAACAATCATCCTGGATCCGCCCCTAGATGATAGACATTTTAGTAAAATATGCCCTCAATCGCTGAAATAAATTCCTCTCAAGCTTTCGATCGCTGAAATAAATTTCTGTCTACGACCCTGCAAAACTGTGACGATTTTAGGGAGTGATCAGTTAGTAATGCCTCCCTGGAGCAACGACACTTTCTCAGAAGTCAAATCTCCGATAATTCAGAATGTGATTTGTGCATTATCACTTTTCACTCTCAGTGTCTTGAAACGCACCAAAAAGGAACTGTTCTGAAGTACTTACTGGTTCTCCCTATGACCCTATTTCAATATGGCCAACCTTGGACACATATGAAATATCACCTTTTATGTCAGTGATCCCGAAAACTATCCATTCGACACAAATATAGGATATTTTGGATTCTTTATTCCTGTCACCCTCCCATTGTCACCTCGATGCCAACCAAGGCTTATTTTAGACTTACGCAGCATCCACAGTGTCACTTTTCATCTTTGCATATGAATTCGACACTAATTTCGTTCGTATTTGACTACTTTTACATGTCACCTTCACCTCTTGGTAGGGATTTTTTCAGTATCTCGCCTCCACATCTATGGAGAAATTTCAACCAACTAAGTATAATTATAAATTATCATTTGAAACACAACAGTACGGGTGATGTTTTTCACAGAGGAATTCGTTAACTACTGTTTCAATATCAATGTATTGGCTTTTTTTGCTCTGCATGCTGGAGATTGCCAAAGAGCTAAACTTCATTCTGTACCATTGTGCTATGAATAGAGTGGTTTAATTCACTGAATACTTGCTCAGATGATGCTCTCGTCAGAGGAAAAGTGAGATACAGTTATAAAAGAAAAATTAAATGAAATATCTAATTTTTACGTCCCACGATTATGCCGATTATGCTAATGGAGAGAGTAATGGTGAGAAATAAATGAAATTGTTTAAAGAAAAACGTGTGTGGAAACGGGAGAAACCCGAGGACACTCATGCACATGGTGTTTGTCCATAATAAATTTCGTTCGGCGTGAGCTGGGATCGAACCAAGGACCCCATGCACCATGGGTAAAGTTATAAAAGAATAGGCGTCTAAACAAATACGGAACACTACTATCAATGAGAGTTGTATAAGATTATATTTTTAGTTATTTCATTCAAAGTTAAAATTTCAATCAATCTTGTTCTTCATTACTGTTCGAAAACTTAAAATTGTTGCTGCAAGTACGTGACAAATCTTTCAGTAGACTTCGCAGTCCCCTCCACAACTTCTTTTTCATGTAAGGCTAAAGTAGTCTCATTTTAGACATCGGGGAACAATAGTGGAATTACGAATTTTCAATGGGCCCCGTTTTACTCTGGGCTCCCTCAACGCACTGCCGTTAGTTACGTCACTGTTCAGGATGCATGATCCAGCTTCTGCTTCTAGGAATACTCTCTAAGGCAGTACGAGTTTTTTTTAACTGCTGTGTGAATTAAGTTGTATTTGCTAGAAGTGTCGGTTAAAGGAAACTAAAGATCCTACACTCAAACACAAATAATCTCTTGCGAAACTCTAATGGAAAACGAAACGAATCGTCCTAAATATGTTACGCTTTTGAAGAAAAGAAAAGCAAAGCAGTTGTTGCACATACGCTTAATGGTGTTTCTTGGATACAAATTTATAACTTACAAAAGTCATGTTCACGTCATGGTTTGATAGATGAAGGGTTAGTAAAAGGAATTCTTACGCTGGTGGTCGTGGGTTCGAATCTGCTCTTCTTGTTACTTTTTAAAATTAGCTACACTTAGTTTGTGCATTCCAAACCTCAAAGTTTGGTTTGGATTATTTATGAAAGCAGGTAGAGAATTAATTGTAGTCGAAATAAGTTTCAAATATGAGATTATAATTACATATGTTGTCTTTAACTTATTACGTATAAATTTTTATATCAAATTTCCCAGTTTTTATTTTATTCATCTTCCGGTGTAATACAATGAACATTTGCAGAGCGACGTCAGTCGGACGAAAGTACTATATTCCATTGTTACTCTAATATACCTAGGTATTTGTTCATATATTTATAAATTGTTTACTAAGTAAAAACTTATGGCGGTACACATTATGTATCATATAATAGACCGTACAAAGGCGGACATAGCAGAAGGCGTATTGCAAATATCCCTGGTGATAAAAAGGAGGGGTCTTCTTCACTAGATTCGAACCACTGTTACAGGCAGTTTTGGTTTACATAGCAAGCATAATACCACTCGGCCTCCAAGTCTCGCACGTTAGCCTCTTTATTAATGCAGAACATACTGAGACACTTACATTCACTGGTGTCGAGTAATGTATTTCATAAAATTTTGTTAATATGTAGGTCGAGTTAGGTAGCTCTCGAGAGAGCTGATGGTGTTGTGGGCGAGCATTCATTAATAGTATGTATAGTCCCCTTGGGACTCGATTACAGCTGCCATACGCCGTGGCATTGAATCCACCAGGCGAGAGATATAGTGTTGTGTTCAACAGATCGACCACGCATCTTCAACACGCTCCCAAACATCATTAGTTGTTCGTGGAGGATTGTTCGACCAGGTTTCCCGCAATGTTCTTGCAACAGAGGCCCACATATTTTCAATAGGGTTCAGATCTGCTCCATGAGGAACCCAGTCAACTATTTCGACATCAGGTTGCCTCTGGAACCATGTATGAACCACATTTGAATTATGTATCGAGCTATTGTCCTGTTGCAAATATAATATGCCGTCACCTACATGAGCTTTTGTTGCCGGAAGCGTTTCATCCAGATGTTCCACATACTTGTGGGCGTTTAGGCGACCAGAAATCCTGTAGGTTCCTCCGAAATTTGCAGCCTTGCATATCCATGCCCAACAGTGGACAGTTGCATGTCCCATTCGACCAGAACGGGAAACGTATTGAGAGACATACCTTTTTCCAGGGGGCGGTAAACACGCTTCGGCCCGAAGTTTGCACTGGAAAATATTTTTTCGTCTGTAAAAACGACCTGGTCCCACACACGTGCAATATTTAACTGTGCAAACGCCAGACGGTCAACCATGTGGTCTTCTGTTAGTCGCTCCTTAACAGCTGCCCTGTATGATCTCAAACCAAAGGATTTGAGTCTACGACGGACAGTCGTAACATCGCCTGGGAAATTGGTTTCGTCTCGTAACTGTCGGGCAGACATGAAAGGGTGCTCACGGTATTGGGCAATTACTCTCCGGTCTTCTTCGGCAGAGGAAACTCTTTGTCGCCCACTTCCTCTTTTGCGTCTTACATCTCCTGTTTCCTAATATCTCCTCCACCATATAGCATAGTTAATGCCATATCTCGCGCCTGCCTTGCTATAGTTCATGCCCGCATGCTCAATTAAAGCAATCACGCTGCTTTTAACAGAAGCTTCGTAGTGAGCCATTTTCACACCAGAAGCAAAATGATAGCTTTGCTTAGGTGTTTGAACGGAACATGCTTCATGTGACGTCACGTAACAAGGCGGAGTTTCTTCTCATTGCTGTAGACGATATCGTAGGCCGTCTGCTGGGTGTTTCGTGACGGAAAAAGTGCTTTTAAGCAGTTCATGGCCACCGCTTTGAAATCAAATGTAAAGTATGAGAATTAAATTTGTCATATCTGTAGTTTGGTGTAGAGAAAAAACAAAATTGGAAACCAAAGGTTTAAGAACAAATCAGATTATTAATATAAATTAAGTCAAAGATTCTTAACTTGTATTATCATACAAGAAATGCGAGAATTTTGAAACAAAGAAAAATAACTTAGAAATTTGCAACTGAAGACCAAAAAAACTAACTCAAACCCCCAAAAGGGTATGAGTAGGGGGATTATTGGGGACGTCAGCAATGAGGCTATATGTCCCCGTCTAGATTAACGCAAGGGATGGATTTTATCATTTCACTTTGACGGAATAACATAGAGGATGGAGAGGAGGGGGAAGATACATAACAGCTATGAATATAAAAATAAAAGTGACAATGTTCGGTGGTGAATAACTCTTGAACTACCCGATCGTTCTCAATCACATTTTGAACATAGATGAAATTCGAACCTGGGAAGCTTTTTGTTATTTCATTTTGATATTAGAACTTGCGGAAGAGGAGGGGAGGGTAATTATATGAAAATGAATAAAACTTAATAACTCTTGAACAATCCGACTGATCCCAATCAATCAAACATTCAATATAGATAAGGTTCGGACCTGGGATGTTTTCATTTGTTGCCTTGACGGCACAATGTAGGGGAAGGGAAGGGGGACTATGAAAAAAATAAAAATGAAAATGCTGTCTTGATGACTTCATCACGCTTAAACCACCGAACTGATCTTAATCAAATTATCAACATAGATGAGGTTCGGACCTGGGGTGGTTCTTATCATATCCCTTTGATGGTAGAATGTAGGGTAGAAGAAGGGGAGGGGAGATATCTATAAAAATGAATAAAACTTAACTACTCTTGAACCACCTGACCGATCTCGATCTAATTTTCAACATAGACGACGTTCGGGCCTAGAAACTTTTGTTTTAATACTTTCACTTTGACGGTAGAACAAAGGAGAGGATAAGAGAAGGGGAGATGAATATATAAAAATAAATAGAACAACTTTTGAACCATCCAACATATTTCGATCAAATTTTCAACGTACATGACATTCGGGCCTGGGATAATTTTTGTCATACCGTGCCCCCAACATGGAGAAGGGAGAAGGTATAACCGCTACCAGGTTATAGAAGGATTTTTTGTGGACACTCTGTATATTTCGTCAAGACAGTGATCATTATTTTCAATTTATACTTTATTCTGCAACGCACATAAGTTCTTTCTTTGGTGGGAATTGCTTCTTTACCACACAATTGGACAAAGAAGTCTTTCATCGTTTTTTCATATATATATTTAAAACATTGCTTTTGCTGAGAACATTTCAGTTAGTGACTAACCATTTCAGTGTTTCTCCCTGACTTATTATATGCACAGTATATATTCTGCAGCTATTTGGAACTGAATTAAGTGTTTTCGTTAATCGCTTATGGAAACATTACAATAGATTAGAGAAATACGGGCTGACCAGATGTCCCAGTAGCCAAAGTGGCACCAGCCTCACAATTTTCATAGTTCGTTATCTGTACTTTCTCACGCCAGTGTTATCGCCGTGTCTAGTGCATTATAGGCAGTAGGCTAAAATTAACATAAATTGTTTTCTATATTCTGTTTGTATGTGCATACAGGTGAGTAACTGAGTGATTTTTGAAATGAACTGCCAACACTTTTCTGTTGACCATTGCAACCCGTAGCTTGAGCTTGGATGCTCAGGGAGTTCGACTCCGGTGTTGTACGCAACCACCACGCCCGTTGCGTTGGTTAAGTTTTGTGAAGGGGCCCAAGCTATTTAGCCGGTGAAGGACGATTTCTCACGGCTAGCCCCAACTAGTGAAATCCCAGGTCCGTTGACCTTCTGCGTTTAAAAAGTTATATACGCGCCCTCCAATATCAGTATTCCACTGTGGAGATCTTCTTTTCGTTACTTTACTGAAGATTCACTTTTACGCTGCAGGACTGTTCAGCGTAACAACTAGATTTATCGTGGGACGATCCAGACAACTTTCCCCCAGTGCTAACCCCCCAAGTGTGTCAAGGTTGTGAGCGAAGTATTTATAGTGATATCTGAATTATAATCATATATATATAAAGGGCTATATTTTCCGAAAAGGGCAAAGCGTAATTTCAGCGGCAAAATTTATTAGTGTCCAGTGTTGTATTCATTTCTCTTCGTTATTTTTTTTTCAAAATAGTGTTCTAATAAATAAGTATAGTGTTATTTAATTCAGTGTGTTTTCGTTGTTTGCATGAGTGATGTTTCTGTGCGTTATGGTCTGGATGACCGTCTGATCGTCCGTGAGGTTTTCGAGACGAGACACCCGAACCTCTCGGCGCCTAATGCTCATCTCATTATTGAGACCGACGAGCTTTTTGGGAAACAGTTTGTAACCTTTCTTGGAGAGGTCTTCGTCGTCCTGTCCAGGTAAGTTAAAGTATCAGGAGTATACTTATTGGTAATACCACGAGCCGAGGACAGCGAACAGAACTCCAGGCGGTTACAAATAAATGACAGCCCGAACATGGACCACGAACTGAGGACGGTTCCAAAGGATACATAAAATCATCGAAAATGACCAATATCAAAGAGTGCTTTGTAATAGTAAAACCACAACATATTACTATTTTTCTTTAATTTAGCCCAGCGAAATCGGGGTGCGACTTAGATTCGAGGACATCTTAAGTTCGAGTAGTTATCGAGAAATAATTATAGATATTAACGTGTTATTGAATTACTTTGCTAATAAATTATTATTATTATTATTATTAATGATAATAATTATTATTATTATTACTGTTCTTATTATTATTATTAGTATTATTATTATTATTGAAGATTTGATCATTCAAATATTGAAAGATCAAAATATTCAAATACCTTAAGACAATTAAACGTGTGTCATTCCCGACTAATAATCACCAAAAATTCTAAATTTAAACAAAATATTCACACATGGTTCCGACTTGAGAGGCTCCAGGTTATTAGCTAGCGCCTTGAGCACAGATCCACGCTCTATATACGCTAAATGGTATGTTTTAGTATGTTTAAATTAGATTTCCTTGCCTCCAGTTACAAAATTCTAAGTTAGTATTTTTCGTTCTTTCAAAATTTCTTACGATTTTTTAAATCATATAAGTCAATAATCTTTGGCATAGTTTATATTAATAACGTGGTTGTTCTTTAACCTTTCGTTCGCTATTTGGTTTCTTCTCCACACCTAACTACAGATATGATACATTTAATTCTCATACTTGTCATTTGGTTTCAAAGCAGTCACCATTATCTGGTAAAGCAATTTTGTTTGCTACGATTCATGAGATTTGTAACAAAACACGTCAAGAAATGAGTTAAATGAAGGCTGCAAGAGTTTATATCAAAGTTCAGTATTGTGAGCTAGTGACAAGCATGTAATAACGTCTCGTATTTGAAAACAAGCTACTTTTAATTCACTAACTGGTATTAGATTTAATTCAAGCTTAAAGAATTGGAATGAACAAACTCGGTGTAGTTTAAAGAAACAAAACTTAAGAAGAACGGGCGAGATTCAAACCCTGGACCACCAGTACAAAAACCCTGTTCACTAACCCCTCACCTAACAAGCCATCAACTTCTATAAGTTTTAAATATGCAAGCAAATGATACCACAATACGTTTGGGCAATCAATGTTTTGCTGTTTTCCTCTTCAAGAACGTAACATGTTTACGACGATTCGTTTCGTTTTCCGTTAGAGCTTCTAGAGAGATGATTTGTGTTTGAGTATAGGATCTTTTGTTTAATTTAACCGACAGTTCTAGCAAATACTACTCAATTAAAACAGCTGTAAAAAAAACTAGTACTGTCTTAGAAATTATTCCTAAAAGGGAGAAACTCCATCGTGCACCCTGAACAGTGACGGGAGTGCGTTGAGCGAGGCCAACAGCAAAATGGGTTCCATTGAAGATTCGTAACTCCACTTTGAAGGGTTTTAATTAATGTCACACTTTTTCCTCAATATCTAAAATGAAACTACTTAGCCTTAGATGAAAAGGAAGCTGTGAAGGAACTATAGACTGTGAAGTCTACCGAAAAGATTTACCACGTCCCTGCAGCAACTATTTTCAGTAACTATTTCCAGCAAAAGGGAATAAGTACATCAGACCTAAGTTTCAGAAACGCTAAAAAACCTTCCCGACTCGTATTTGTATTTGTTTCAACACGTGTATAATTGATTAATTGTAGCAAAAGAACTGACAAACTCTAAGACAAGAAGAAGAATCTTGTATTGTAGCACTGCAATTGGTGAGAAAAGCTTAAAAGTGGAAAAAATATTTTTATGTACTTATTCCATTTTTCCAATCAGTGGTTCAATTATGAACCTATATTTTTAAGGTGTTAAAAATAATAATAATAAGAAGAAAACTTATTAACTGGTAGGTTACGCTGGACTCTTAATTGTGTATATGGAATAATGGAACGTTGGGTTATACAGAGAATTTTGGATTTGTGTTGGCGACCAATTAATCTTTCTCCTAGTAGGGAATACTGGTTGGTCCGGATTTCGAACAGTAATGAAGATCAAGATTGATTGAAATTTCAACTTAGAATGAAATAAATAAAAATCTAATCTTATTCAACTCTCATTGATAGTAGTGTTCCGTATTTGTTTAGAAGCCTATTCTTTTATAACTTTACCTATGGTTCATGGAGTTGTTGGTTAGATCCCAGATCACGCTGAATGAACTTTATTATGGACAAACACCGTGTGCATGAGTTTTCTAGGGTTTCTTCAGTTTCCTCTCACTTTCTTCATTAAACGATTTCATTCGTTTCTCACCATCACTGTCTGCATTAGCGTAGTCGGCATAACGTGGGACGTAAAATTAAATATTTCGTTTCGTTTTTCTTTTATAACTGTATCTCACTTTTCCTCTGACGAGAGCATCATCTAAGCGAGTATTAAGTGAATTAAACCACTATATTCATAGCACAATAGTACAGAATGAAGTTTAGCTCTTTGGCAATCTCCAGCATGCAGAGCAAAAAAAGCCAATACATTGATATTGAAACAGTAGTTAACTAATTCCTCTGCGAAAAAGATCACCCGTACTGTTGTGTTTCAGATGATAATTTATAATTATACTTAGTTGGTTGAAATTTCTCCATAGTTGTGGGGGCGAGATACTGAAAAAATCCCTACCAAGAGGTGAAGGTGACATGTAAAAGTGGTCAAATACGAACGAAATTAGTGTCGAATTCATATGCAAAGATGAAAAGTGACACTGTGGATGCTGCGCAAGTCTAAAATAAGCCTTGGTTGGCATCGAGGTGACAATGGGAGGGTGACAGGAATAAAGAATTGAAAAAATCCTATATTTTTGTCGAATGGATAGTTTTCGGGATCACTGACATAAAAGGTGATATTTCAAATGTGTCCAAGGTTGGCCATATTGAAATGGGGTCATAGGGAGAATCGGTAAATACTTAAGAACAGTTCCTTTTTGGTGCGTTTCAAGACACTGAGAGTGAAAAATGATAATGCACAAATCACATTCTGAATTATCGGAGACATGACTTCTGGGGAAGTGTCGTTGCTCCAGGTAGGCATTACTAACTGATCACTCCCTAAAATCGTCACAGTTTTGCATGGCCGTAGACAGAAATTTATGTCAACGATCGAAAGCTTGACAGGAATTTATTTCAGCGATTGAGGGCATATTTTACTAAAATGTCTATCATCTAGGGGCGGATCCAGGATGATTGTTTGGGAAGGGCGGTCGTTCGAAGTCAAATTAAGTTAAGAGTGGATTCCAAAAAAAAGAAAGAAAGAAAAGGAAAGAAAAAACAAATTAAGAAACTGAGAAGTAGCTCTTCTGCAGAATTAACTTTCTTAAGAAAGTAAGGCCTATCTATTTTAGGTTTTAATTTAAGTTTATAATACAAAGATGAAAATTACTTAGGATATGTTTTGTTTTTAAAATAAAAAAGTATAAAAATAATCAATAAGAATGGTCTTGATTGGAAGCTCGGACCATCCACGTAGGTACATTAAACATTCACCTAACAGACAATGACGCACAGGGCTTGGCACTACTTTATCAGAAGGTTCTCTCAAATGTAACTTAATTAAAACAATAGTAACAAATTTTAAAGCTTTAAAAAGTCTCCTGAAGAAGAGGAAGTTCACATTGTAACTAAGTTACAAGAGGTTTACGTCCTATTTGAACGGCGTATCCACCGAGTCAACTTTTGGAGTATCCCCTTAAGGTAGCTTTCAACGCAGCTAAGGGAAACGTATGTGAACCAGTAATAGAATTCTCCGTTGCAGAATGGATGAAGTCATAGTTCGAAACCCGTCACCGAAATCAGATTTTTTAAAATCTTAATTCCTCAATTCTGAAGATCTTTCTCTCCTTTCGTAATCACCTGATGCTCTAAAAAGAGTTCTCCACATTAATTGGACAACTGCCTAATGTGATCCTCGCAGTTCGAAAACTTCCCTTCTTATCTTTCACAAAATCTGAATTTTCGTCATAATACGAATGCTGTCCGATCATTTTTCCCAAATTCTAAATCTGTTGTTACAAATCATCCCTCTCTGTCTCCATACTTGAATCCCTCTCTCTCTCTCTCTCTTTCTCAATGTCACCCAGGAAGTCATATGGCTTGAGTTCAAACCTTCGACTCTTGAAACCAAATGTAAGCTCTTTAGCAATGTGCTATCGTAGCTCTATAGGTTTGTTGTTAAAACCAGTGTCTTTTAGACTTTATTCGGGGGGGGGGGGGGGAGAAAGAGATTCTCCGGCATAAGAGTTTCACTTTTTATTAGTGTATTACTATACATTTGATCAAAAAAAATACGTATTTATGAAGCTCAAGACAGGGGGAATTACACCCTCCTGTCCTCCCATATGACATTTGCTTGCACTTACTGAAAATAAATTCAATGAATCATTGAATAAAACTCGTTTCTGTCCGTAGATATTTTAGAGCTCTTGGCAATTTCCATAGATTTCTTAGGGAGAATCTTACTAGCTTGCACTCTTTAAAGAAAGAAAAGAATGAAACTAAAAATATTTATGAAGCTCTGGGAAGATTGTGTGACTTTCCTTTAATTTAGGCTCTTAAAAATATTTCAGAACAAACGAATGGAAAAGACTGTTTTAAAGCTATAACGTGTAAAGTTGCTTCCTGTTTCTTTTTCAGCTGAATGGAAAGAGTGTACTACGTCACACACACTGTTTTAGACAAGGAGAGGTGGAGGACGGGGAGGAGTTGGAATAAATATTAGAAGCAACTAATCGATTGATACATGTATTGCGGGAATGCATAAGAAAACTGGGCAAGAGTTTGTTATTCATTTGGACTTAGAATTTTTGTAACAAATTTTATGCCGCGGACTGTACCACCCCGCTTCTTGTGAATGAGGATACCCACCAAAACCTCATTCAGGATTGCTGGCATGAAAAAAATATTTTACAGTTTTACGAACGAGTGCCTGGAATCGAACCTGGGTAAACACAGGGAAACGAAAATGGAAACGCTCGCATCGAAGGCTAGATCGTTAGCGTAAATCACGTTGAGTAGAAGATTCCTTCCGTCTGGCAATTCCAATGAATCATCCTTTAATTTTTGCGGCTCTGTTTTATGTTGCTTTAATGCCTTGTCCATTGCAATTCCGTTACCGTTTTGATTTGTTTGATGTGAAATGAAGTGACCTCTCATGAACTGCTCATGGACGCTTTCGTCTGCTTCTTGAACCTTCAAGCCGTCTTCCAAATGAATTGAGCCCCATCTAGAAAAAATATTTTTCCAAATTCAGTGAACAGTGGAAGGACGCGTCCGAGAGCCGGCGCATAAAGCCACCAATTTCCTTCTCAGTGAGCTCAAACTCTTAAGGCTGAAAAAACTATTGACTTATTGCATCTGTCTTCCACAAAGGAATTGACCTTATCGATCATTGGTTACATAACGTTGGAAACTTCAATATTGAAACGTATTGCAGCAATTGGGTCTTCAATTTCACATGCATCTTGAAGACATTTCACTGACTGAACGACGTTCATATATTTCAAAACGAATTGTTGCCACCGTAAAATTGAAATGGTTTTTTTAATACAAATAGGCTTCAAACTTCAATGCATAAAATAATATGCAATTTAATAAAATAAAATGTAGTGCATGCATTTAAGTTATTTGTGAGCATTTAACTTTGCTCGCATTTTTGCGATAAATTTAGGTTTTAGGCAAGGGTGTCTCTTGGGAGGGATGAAAATGGGGGTATATGTCATATCTTTCTCCCCTGAAATATATGTATTGTCCAGGCGTTAGTATTGTCCAGGCATTATTAAGATAGTTTAGGAAATAATGCCCTCTCTAAATTTTCATCATACTACGCCAATGGACAAAAAGGTAAAAATCGTGAATTGGCTGCAGTTGAATTCTGAACAACCTTTGTAGAAGGATATTCTATGCCTAATTGTTCTTCCGTATACATAAGCTATTGCATAGCTTTAGTACTATCCTTGGTCTTATCATCTAAACCTAACGCAGGAATATTATTTTCAGGCAACTACAAAGTACAATGTGTACGTATCGAAAGACTTGCAATGGTGAATGAAGTAAAGAAACATTGTAAACCATTCGTTTTAGCTTCGATGATGTCGCTAAATTCAATGATCGCTTGTGCTAGATTTCTAACGTCATTCTCAGAATAAGAGAGCATTTCCTTTCCGAAGTTAAACTCCTCACCACTTAGCGAACTTTTTTGTGCCATGCTTGGAATTGTTGGTTTTCATCAGTTGACCACCACTCAGGGTCATAGAATTCAAGCGAGGGATAGGGTCCAACATAATTTTGATTGCTACTGTATTAAAAAGTATGGGACATCTCGCTTCTTTAAATTTTGACTAAGGCTTAAAGTTTTTGGTAATTTGATAGTTTCACACCAAGGAAAAGAAAATAAGCTCTGGAAAAAATACGACTTACAATATTTACATTAAAACTTTTCTGACCATTGACAAGTATCTTATGCATGATATTCTTTTCTTTTATTAGATTTTTAAGGCAGAAGAGTTCATCGTATCGACTAATATTATAAGCATGGTTAATCTCTTGGTAAAGACACGACGCTATACCAACATGTAGTTAATAAATGCTGTCACCGTCTTAAAAGAAAATGAAAGATTTCCAACATTATAAACGCAGTTTTTACAAGGATACCTTAATTTATGCAATTGTGACAGACGTGTTGACAACACACCAACACTACTTCATGTTCACTTTCAAAGCATACATTCGGTGCCTTCAGCATAGTCTCTACTTCATAGTTTATATCAACATGCATGCTACACGTTGAACAAAAATGTTCGGCACACACTGGATCAGATTTTCGAAATCTGTTATCAAAGATAACGCCACATTCAATGCAGACATTATCACAAACAGATCTTCCCACTTCATTACGCTTCACATGATTTTGAAAACATACGAGATCAGATTGTCGAAATCTGTTATCAAATCACACACCCTCAGCAAACGATTGCATGCACCACGTTAAATTTTGTTAGTAGTATAATCGCGTTCGTGCTTATTTTCGTGCAGAGAGGACACTGAGGGTCATACCTGTGTTTATAAGATTGACTATTGTAACATTTCAAACAATAGTAAAAATATTTCCTTTTATTGAGAAATCTTTTAATGTTATGAATAATTTGGAAGTGGTCAACAGTGTCACTCTCTGATATGAAATAAATATTTTATTTTCTGCTGGCTCTCCTGGGTAACAAACTATGGTATTTTTCATGCTTCTCATAAATTACAATTTGGTAATTTCCTTTCAAATAAGATTCAAATAATTAACTTTCAAAGCATCATCATCTGTATAGTCACAGCCCCCATTTTTTAACGATAACTCCTTCGAACTTGCAAAGTACTTCTGCTCTAGCAAGCCATTTCACGGTGTCTTCTCTTTAAGTTTTACATATCATATTTTTTGCCGTGGACCCTTACTTGCCACCAAATATTCGCCATGTGGAGACAATAAATATTCTTATTTTGTATTCGTATTAAACGTTTTTCCAAACAATCATGCTATTTTGAATGTTCGTCAACGGTACTCATTCCATTTCTTCCCTTTCCGTATATGTTCTTGGCAAGGTGAAACGGAAAGTGTACTTAATGCTCCAAAAGGAATTCCTAGTTTTAGTTTCATAATCATTCAATGGTAAGTACCGTTATAGCAGAGAAATTTCTCTTTCTTTTCCATGGAATATACACAGGCATGTTGTTTTAACTATTACTGCTATCAATGTATAGTGCGATATAATCCGTGGGGCAAGCATTTGTAACGCACAATGAAAACATGTTGCAACGCAAAATGAATTAGATTTCAATATGAGTATCTGGGTTTTCAAAGATTCTTTCTTCACCAACGTGTCGGACGGCAATTTCATTGCCCGAAAGTTGAAACTTACGTAAGCTTTTTCTGCCTCCTCTAACTTCAAAGTTATTTTTCATTGATTTTTCTTTCATTATTCTCATTAGTATTACTACCACTAATACGACTAGTAAGATTCTTTTTACTATTACCATTATTGTTCCAATATCCTCACGATATTGGAGCAGGTGTGTATCACAGGAAGGCCCAGATTGGTTACCAAGGTCACGATTATAATGTGCACAATGTTGGGGAGGAGGTTGTATACAGCATTTTGTCCCTGGCCCCTGTGGGAGTGTAACCAGAGCCTCGTCCTCATTTTCAATCAATCTCTTTATTTCTTCTTTTTCAACGGAATTTTGATTACTAATCCAATCTAATTCATCTGAAAATGATAAATGTTCATTAGTTAATCTATTTATATTATTGACTGAAGTTATGATTTTTTGAGAGGTCTCGACTGTTGGGTTTTCAGATGGGACTAAGCATTGTTTCGAAAAAAGCGCGTCCGAAAATCGAAAAAATATCTGTCTATCTGTCTAATCGAAAAAATACCTTTAATCTGTCTAACCGATCTTTCCTACAAGATAATACATATACATATACATAAGTTTTCTCGAGCATGACCATACCTTTCTCATGTACGGAAAATCCATGGTCTAACAGATCTAAAATATCAGCACAGGATACACAGTGCTGCAAAATTAATATGTCACTGTCATCGAAAACATGAAGGGAGTGAACCAACGTGGCAAACATCTCCGGCCCCCGAAGTCCTATACTTTGCATCTCCATTAGAACTTTTCAAGTGCTAAAAATTCTCGGATAATCTTTCAGGCAACTCACAAGGTCCGGCAGGTAAAATTCATACTTAAGTTTCAATTCTACACTTGGGCAGAAAAATCCATCTAAAAGAGAAACAACTATTTTGAATTATCAAGATCAGTTTTAATATACCAAGATCAAGATCACTTTTAGTAATAGTAATATATAATTACATATATAAAAAGAGAGCAATCAAAATATGAAAGGAACATTTTTAAAAAAAGAGATTAATCAGTTATTTTCAAGAAGCAGTTAAAAAGAATTCGGTAATTGTTAAAGAAAGAAAGAACGATCAATTATTTTCAAGTAGCAGTTAAACACTATGTAAAAAGGAGGATCAATCAGTTATTTTAAGCTTCAGTTAAATAATAATATATTAACCCTCTAGGGATCCTGGCTATTTGGGGTATTTTTTAGACTTTCAGTCAACCAGCTACTGCGTCGTCACTATTTATCCAAATTCATACCTCATTCTCTTCAGAATGGAGCTGGTTTTCAAATGGTGTCAATTGCATGCCCATACCATATACCAGGAGAGAGAAAAGTGATGTCGAATAGAAAATTTTTAGGTTGTTTTTAAACTTTGGGCCTATCTGGAGCGACCCTACGTGAACGTAGAGATCTCAAAAAAATCAGATAAATAGTACTTGGTAGATTAAATGTGTGTAACAAATTTCTGTCTTGAATAGTAAGGACGGGAGATATTTTATCAAGAATCCCCACAATGCCCCTAATTACCGCAAAAATCAAGATCTCAGGGAAAAAATTTCCTGAGACATCCCTAATTATCCTAAGATTATAATAGACCAATCATTCTCTTCACAATAAAACTGCCTTTCAGGCGGTATGACTCACTTGTCTCCATCATGTATGTAAGGCAAAAAATCCTGAAAAAAGGGATTTTGTGGTCTAAACATCCCTTTTTTCAACTTTTGCTTCTCTGAACCCCCATGTTTTAACGCAGAAATCGGAAAAGAATATGGTAAACACTAATCGGTGGGCTTAATGTTTGTGCAAAATTTCAAACTTCCACGTAAAAAAATAAGCCCGCAAAAATATACCGACCCTGTCCCATTTTTCCCTATGCAGAAGTATATTTTGATAAAAACAATCCCTAAAACATCCTTAATTACCGTAGGATAATAATTCGACCGCCATTCTCTTCATAATGGAACTGCCTTTCAGACGATATGACTAACTTGTCTCCATCATGTATGTGAGGTGGGAAAATTTCGTAGAACGGGATTTTTTGGGAGTAGATATCCCTTTTTCAACTTTATCTCCTCTGTAAGCGCTAAACATAGATCCTAAAAAATATGATAAATACTACTAGAGGAGCTGAATGTTTATGCACAATCTTCTAGGTGTAAAAGTAAGCCTGCACAAATATACCGACCATGTCCCATTTTTCCCTATACAGATGTATATTACCATAAAAGTTCCCTAAAACATCCCTAATTAACCTAGGATAATAATTCGACCGTCGTTTTCTTTAGAATCGAACTGCCTTCCAGACGGTATGCATTACAGGCCTCCATCATGTATGTGAAACAGTAAAATCCCCGAAGAACGGGATTTTTTGGGTGAAATATCCCTTTTTCAATCTTTTGCCCCGTTGATCCCTCTGTTTTAACACAGAAATCGCAAAGAAAGTCTGGTAAGTACTACTCAGATAGCTGAATGTTTGTGCAAAATTTCAATCTTCTACGTTAAAAAATAAGCCCGCCAAAAAAAACACAAGCCTAATAAGAAAAAGTATACATTTTAAAATTTTGACGTCATCACCTAATATGTCTGGACGCAGGAAGGTTCGAAGCCATATGTAAGGTCTTCTACAATGCTTCTGGACTTGAAAAACAAAGAAAACCCGGATGAAAAACTCAAATAGAAGAGTTGTAACGCAATGTAGCATGAAACACCCGTATGGTACAAATTGTACCACAGGCTGCCCAAAGGGTTAACAGAAAGAGAGCAATCAAGTTAGTGTTTGAAGAAAGACTAACATTAGAAAACAGAGACTAATCACTTATTTTCAAGGAACAGTTAAATATTGTGTAAGGAAGAAGGACCAATCTCTTATCTTTTCAAGAAGCAGCTAAATATTCTGTAAAGGAAGGATCAGTCATTTTTTTCAAGCTCCAGTTAAATAATAATATTTACAAAGAAAGGAAACAGTCAAATTAATTTGTGAAAAATACTAAAATTTAAAAAGTGTCTCTCTGTTCATTAATACTGGTTGAAAACAAGCAAATCAAAATTGCAAAATGAATGATTTTTTAAAAAAAAATCAGTACCTATGCGAAATATAAAATACTTGTTTATCTCTGATTATTCCCTCGTAAATCTGTTAAAAGAAAATGACACTTCCACGTCGGTACCTACTTAAAAAATAGGTTATTTTTATATAAAATATTGATTTTTGCTTTTATCTGCCAATACTTTGATTTTTAACTGTAGTTAGTTATTAACGAATTGAAAGTTGTGCGGTAAGAAAGTCCATAATTATTTGTTGCTTGCTCTGACATTGTTATTATTTTGACGTCTAGAGGAAACATATAGCCAAATCTTTCATTTTCTTCTACACACCCCTTGATTTGGTGCTTACCACAATAGTTATTGTATACAAGAATTTAATGTATTTCCTTTTTCCCAATTTGTTTTAGTCTTCTTCAAGAATGTATCATGAAGAATCCTCCAATTTAAATTATTTCTTTGCTTTTTATTCCCATTTAAATATACATTATTTATTGTTGCTCTAGGGCCTAGATTCGATTTTGGTACAGTGCCAAGACGTTTATGAAACCAGTTGTAAATGTAAACTGTGCCCATTTCTGATAAACGATTTTGTAAATATATTCTCGATATTTTTCACCTTATTATTAAGAGCCCTAAATTTAGATTGTTTACTTGCTGCGGTACACTGGTTTCACCTTGATAATATACATACGGTGCTTTGTTTTTAATATGTATACATACGGTGCTTTGTTGATGGTCTGGAACGCAGGTTAAATTTCTGTCTTGCGTGAGAAATTCTCATACTGTTATGAATTTAACTTTTTTTATTTTTTGTGGTACAGCCTCAATTTTGGAAAGGTTTCAGGTAAATTGTTCCATAAAGATCGTTATTTCTGGCGCCCTTAGTAATTTAGCGGGGACTGGAGAGACGCAGTTGAATTATTCTCAATCTAATAACATCATTTGCTTCGGGACCCTCCTTAATTTAATGAGCTGATTGCAGCCACCTCATTAGTTTTGGCTCTGATCAAGGAAATACCATGAAAAAGCATTAACGTATATTCCTTGCTTTGTCTAATATCCTCGTACGGTCGTGATCATTTACATAACATGTACTGTTGATAGGTTAACATATCTATTATTGGACTGAAGACCAGTTTAATTGTGGCCCTGTGCGGAGGCATTTCTTACATTACGTTTATGTAACTTGTTTTACTTTGTTCTAGTATGGCCATCAATTTGAGCAATGTGCCACACAAACGGTATTTTTTTAATTTCACGTATCTAGAAATCTAAATTTTATGGCCGGGATTTTTTCTAGGGAGCTTGTTCGAGTTTACCCTGCATACATATGTACATACATATGAGCGACATCTGCAAGGGAAGTAAATGACCTATCCGAAGGGGACAAAAGGCTAGTTCCAAATGTTGGACTAACACAAAAACTTCGAGAATATATAGATATTGTGATTCACTCGTTTTTACTATATCACATAAAACAACAATATTTAAGCACACATTCTTATTAACAACAGTATTATAGTATTCAATCTAAATGTATTAAGTACTGTATTTTGTGTGAATAAATTAATATATTTTATCATATATTTCTCAAAATTGAACACTCTTCGTAAATCTAGCGAGAATCTGCCCAACCGCAACCCTCCCCCACCCTTAGCCATGTACGTACCGACAAATAAAACCACTGAGTGGTTTAAGTCGGTAGAGGAAGGCCTCAGTATCTTTGTCCAGCCCTAGCTAATGTTTGTTGTGCCCTATGGAGACGTAGGTTATATTGTCCTTAACTTCTTATCTTTGTTTATTTTCCTTACTTGCTATGTGAATTTACTGCATTAACAACAGACTTTGTTCTAATTATGTATTACGTATTTTTTGCCGCGTTCCCATTATCTTTGGCCTTGTTTAAAGAAAGCACAATGATGAATTCTAAATTTATGCTTATTGCTTTTCAGTGATATCCCTGTTCCGCCATGATCACAAATATATCATGTTCTGTTGATGAAATTTATGTTATTTAAAATTGGCCTTGGTTCCGTTAATTTGCGGACCTTTGTGGAAACAGTTCTCATAGTGTTTTGAAATATAACTTGATTTTCGTTTTGTGATTCAGCCATAATATCGGGCCACGTGCTGCAAAAACTGCCCTTTAAATAATTATTTCTAGCGCGCGTGCTAATAAGGCGCCGGAAAAATTAAGTTTGGATACTCCTTAACTTACTACATATACTTTTTCTATCTTTCATCGTAGACAGGTAATGTTGAGTTATTTTCTTTCTAGAAGCCCTTTCCAATTATGGCCCATCATCATTCGAAATGTTATTTATTTACATATAGCCCCTTTTATTTTCTTATAGCTCCCATTAATTAGGAACTGTGGTGATAGTGGGACATTTTTAGTAATGATAATTTGTTATTTCTTGTTCTGCCACATTAATTTGGGACCATTTCAGAAACGATGGTACATTTTTGCTTATAATCATGATAGATCAATCTAAAGCTAAAATTTAAACCGTTTGTGTAGACAGGACTCGAAATATTCTATAAAATGTAGTGTGAATATATACGTACATCATTTCAAATTTAGAAGTAAAGTTTATAGGAAATATACCGTTTATATATAGAGTTGCAGCACCAGAACAACTGGTTGAATTTTCCGGAATTATAATTGTTTTTTGCTTTCCCCTATACTATCGTCTTGACGTCCAGTAGTTTATTAATAATTCAGGCACTATTAAATATGTAGTTCATGTAAAACTTTAAATAAAAATAATCTGCACAGAATAGTGTCTAAGCCCAAATAGTGTCCAAAAGAACACCATAAGACAACAACTCAAGCAGTGCCTGACGGAGAAGCGTTGTTTTCACATTTTTTTCTAGTTCAACCTAATTATTAATATTATTGTATACTTCTAAAAGTGTAATTTATTATATCAAAGTAATATTTTTCTATTTATCTTCTCTCCTAATTCGCAAATAGTAAGAATTGAGAAGTATGTACCAAATACATGATACGTTGGTAGTTTCCTTACATCTATACATGCATGCGTGAATAGAATAAATACTATTTATTAACAGTAAAATGATTTTCCGTAGATAAGATTCCAACCCATGAAACAGGAAAAACTACAAACAAATAGGTTGCTCAAAGTGAAGATATTATTCCGGAAGTGACCCATTTTTTATCCTTAAATTAACGGTCATCCGTCTTCTATAATCTTGAACTATGATATATACAGCATTTGTTTATTTTTTTATCAAGCTCTTATGCATGTTATATTTTTACTTCTCATCAATATCCATAATTGGTTATTATACTATGATTAACTGTGGCATATGGAATTTATGCACATTGTACCTAGATTGTGCACAATGCACTGACGTCAATTTTTTGTGCCTATGTTCCCAGAGACCCACATCAGGACAAGAGCACATGTCAAAACAACGCGTGCTATTGATTATAAACAGAAGAATGGAAGAAAAGCCGACACAGGGGATCGCCAAAAGACGACGGACCCCATGGAGGGACCCGAAGAGGACAGATAAAAGGCGAACCACTGAGGGAACCAGCATCCATCTGATCAAATCACCTACGCTGTAGTGAGGTCGCACTGGACTAGAGGTATACCTATCCTTACTCGAGGTTGCAATGGAGGAGGGATCGTTTCGACTACTAAGCCACGTGAATCTGCCTTGAGCTGAGGAGGCTATTCCTCAAGATTCACAAGAGCCGGCAGGTGCCTTGGAGACTGACTTGAGAGAAGTTGCACCGTGCAAACAACTATTTCCTTCAATCTGGATATAACGAGATAGATATTATTTTACTCTTTGTAATCAAAGACGATTTGTATTTAACACATTTTATAATAAGTTGGTGAAATGGATACATCTCGATCCTTTATTGACTCTACCAAATCGTTACATGCTGATAGGCACCGGAGTTTGTACGGGACGCTCTTTTTATTAACTTTATAACAGGCACAAGATCAGGATCAAAATTTATCTAAGTATTACTATCAAAATATAAGTAAAATTTATATAAACTCCCTCCCTCTCTTTTTCTTACTTTCCTTGAGTGCGATTTATGCCGGAAACTAGATCATTATACAAACATACAGATCAGAAGAGAATAACACTAATATGACAGAGGGTGCATCTAATACATTTTTGACGAAGTATGCAGGAAACGTACATGAAGACCCGGACAGATTTTTAAGCTATTCGACCATATGGCAACCATGCAGTCATGGTCACCGACTAAGAAGATAGGAAATTCTACCAATATATTTACAAGACACAGCAATAGATCTCGTGTTACAGCTTAGAAACCAGAATAAATTTAATGGAATGTCCTATGACGATTTAAACTCTAAGTTAGTAGCATTATATAGGCCATCGTATAAAGCAGAACAGGAAATGTTCAAGTTTCAACAGAGAATGGATGAATCCATAGACTCATACTTTTTTACGTAAGCATCGAGCAATAAGGCATTTAATAGCGGAAGCGACTAAAGAATAAAAGATCCATAATTTATCGCTGGGATTGCAAGGGGATGGATTAACCCCTCCTAAGACCATTTTCCACCACGCTCAAATTCCTCCACAAAATTACCTCTCTACCTTGGCCAATAACATGCAGAATTGTCGCTGGTGATGACTGTGCTCACTATGAACAGGCAGACCAAATGGAAACTATCAAAAATTACGAAATTCCTGTAATGAAAGAAGAATCAGGATAATTAGCAGAAAGATGGAAAGCATTGCATTAAAGGACGAAAATAACAGGTCGCATTTAACAATTAAAACCACATCAGGCTCTCAGGATGCGATAATTGATACAGGAAGTTCGGCGTTCCTCTGGCCAGCCGACGTCGTACCTTCTAGGACAAGTCCAATTCCATTTCAGAAATAATAAAAGGAATTTCACTAAATAACATTTGTTTCAACCAAATTGCATTAATAAAATTTAAAATTGGTCAAACGACATTTATTTATTACTTTAGAGTAATTGACAAGTCAATGCCAATAATGATAGAAGTCGACTTTCTCCAACGTTTGCATTCTATCATCGATTTAAACAAGAATACAATCTTCTTCTTTGACCGTCCTCGGAAACCACAGCTTACACTCGAGGGCAATGAAAATACATTTTCAGCTTTTACGACTCAGATAGTATCACAGACATACCACAACAGTTTATACGTGACAAAGCAAACAACTTCACCTCCACGTTCGCATACATTTATTCCAGTAGCAGGAATTAAAAAATAGCTGATAAAGAATATTTGTATGTATCACTGCTTCCTGGAATACGCGAGAAATATAAGTTTAATGCCCTCAATCAGAAGATAGAAGCAAACAAAATGACAATTCTATTATAAATCTCAATGCCAACAGTATGACTATTATGAAAAATACACCAGTTGCTGTTCTCAAGGAAGGGCACGAAAAATCTTTTAATGCTTTACAAGAACCAGATTCTTTCACAAAAAGCATACCAGTTGAAGACAAAAAAGGAAACGGAAGGACGTCTAAATTACAAAAAAAAAAACACTTTTTAATAAAGAGCTGTTTGAAGTTAACGCAATCTGGACGGGAAGCAAAAACAAGTAGCTTTTGTTTAAATATAGAGACGATTTTACGTATGCCTCTGATAGCATCGGATATATTAGGGGATACGATTATAAAATTAGGATTTATAAATATTCCATATTCCAAGACCGTTCCCCACCGATTACATTAGATATTAGAAGTCAGGTAGATAAACAGATTCAAGACCATACCAAGAAAAAAATAATCCAACCTACTGACAATAATGAATTTTCTTCTCGTGCTCCAGAAGCCTAATACGAACGAATTTCGAATAGTTTTCAATCCACATATTTGTTAGTGCCATTTCAATCAACAGATGACGTTCTAAACTCTCTAAAGGGGAAAACTTTCATAACATTTGTCGATATCTCGAATTCCTATTCCAAATCTTGTTGTACCCTAAGAGACGTAAATATATGACTTTGGAGCTCAATCATAATAGGAAATCATACGAATTTTTGAGGTGTATGATTTGCCATTGTACATCGTGTCAAAGTTTCTCCCTTGCTACAATAATGATTTTGTAAGGACTACCAGATTTTATTACAAGTTTTGCCGACAACCTTCTCACTAGTTCGTATAATTTTCCACAGCTCTTGCAGGGTTTAGAATTATTATTTCAGAAGCTTCCGAATCACCATTTCCGGGCATCACCCCAGAAGACACACATTGTCGACCAGAAACTTAACGTATTAGGACACATTGTTAGTGGGGAATCCATTAAAATATCTCCAAAAATTGATAAAAAAATACCAAATTTTAACTGGCCGACTACTAAGCAGATTCTCAAAAGCTTTATTGGCCTATGTTCATACCTTAGAGCACACATCAAAGACTTTACGATAAAAATTGATCCTTTCCAGCAATTAATCATATATAAGTGTAAACTTAAATGGACTGAGAACCACGATGTTCTCTTTCAACAAATGTAACAAGACATTTTAAATGATCCATAACTCTCTCATTTTAACGACTCGCTAGATATCCGCGTCTACGGCGATAGTAGTCAAATGCAAGTAGCACGAATTCTTGCCTTCTATTTCCCAAAAATCGTCACTGAGAAGGTTTTTGCTTATTGTTCTCGAAGATTGATAAAAACCGAAGATAAAGCTAGCATTTGGCAAAAAGAGTTGTATGCTCTCATATACAGATTTTGCAAATTTCGCAATTTATCAAAAGAATATAAGCGTGTTAAACCCAAAGACACATTAGGCGATTATGTTCGTGTAAGTAAATCGAAAGGATTATTTGAGAAAGGGTATACACCTAATTGGTCAATAGAAGTATTTGTTAATAGCGAAGTTATTCCATCTAATCCACCTACGTATAGAATTAAAGATCTAGAAGAAGAGGATGTACAAGGCAGATTTTACGAACCAGAACTATTAAAGACGAAACACAAAGATGAATACTTGGTGGAGAAGGTGTTGAGAAAGAAAGGTAACAAAGTATACGTTAAATGGCTAGGATTTGATGATTCACATAATAGTTGGATAGATAAATGTAATGTTGTAGTGTAAATATAAATATTATCTTTTATGGTTATTATTCCATAAAAGGCTAGTATATTATAATAACAAACTAAGTGGACCGAATTCTGACTACTTTGAAAACTCATCTTACACAGTAACGAAAAACTTTATCCTTCTAATTCTAGAAACTTTATTAAAGCTACTTACGAAATAAAAATTGCAGATAGCGAGGAAAAATAAGTTAAAAGATTATTTTCTAAACAACAAATATGAGTACTGTGGATAGTTCACTTTGTTTAAACGACATTTGCTATGAACAGATTAAAGACAATTATTGGTATGGTATTTTTGGTGATTTCAAATTGATTATTATTAAGAGTACAGGATACTTTAATGCTACAAAACAATGTAATGATGGTGGTAAAGATTTTAAACATTGGTTAGAAAATAAACAATCAAAATAACTAATAAGGTATTATAAAGAGAAAACCAACCGCCGGAATTCCGGCTGTTGCTCCACATATCTAATAAAAGGAGAAGACAAAGAAACAACATCAATTATCTCAGGAACATATGTATATAGAAAAATATTTCTTGCTATTGCTTTATGGATATCACAAGACTTCTATGACAAATGCTATGATATTATCGAAGACTATTTCGTTTCTAGCTTTAAACAGATACAAGAAGATCAAGAAGAGCTGCAAACGAGAGTAGAATAAATATAACAAACAATGGAGAAATTGAAAATTCAAAACGAGGACTTAAAAGAAACTGCAGCACCATATACAGACGACAATTCAAAAGATAATTGCCTAATCATATACAAGAAGAACAAACTTAATGATCCTTTCCCTTATTATGCTATCAGATGCCAAAAGAGAAGCCTATATAAGCCTCTTAATGGAGCAGAAAAAAAATTCGGAATCATGAGATAATATACGGAAAGTTTAGAGATCTTAACAGTATTAAGTTATTTAACCTAATGCAGCAAGAACTAGACATTCGTAAAAGTAAGGATAATGAGTTTTGGACATCCCTATCAGAAGAAGATTTGGTTAAAGAAATTGAGGGTTTATATAATCGGTTAATACCTAATCCTATGTAAAAGCTTTAAATATAACTTAAATATAACCGCCCCCTACGCCTGCAACTAATGTGGATGAACCACCCATCTGCTTCCAAGTAACTGATCGAGTAAACAGGACTGAAGAAATTACTGCATGGCCTACTGCTAGACCAGAAAACGAAGACCATAGCATGAGTTCCATTGAATCTTCAGAGAATGAAGAAACTCCTTCAGCGTTACAAGCAAGGAATGATCCGCCAATTAAGGATGTTATATTTAAGAAAGAAATTAACGTATCTAAAACGTACACAATCATTGGCAATTTTAGTAGTTCTGCAACTGCTATGAAAGTTGAGCATGAACCAATAACAAATGGTCGTGAACCGAGTCATTCGGTAGCAACTCCATCTGTTGAGGATTATGACAGTTTCTATGGAAGTGACAAAGAAACAGGCGATGTTCTAGTGCTCTCTGATTCAGAATCAACACTTGAACAAAACGACAGTTCAAGCTCTAATGATGATGAAACTTTCTGTAACATCACACATCTTGTAGACAAGGCTGCGCTTTCCCCTGGAAAGGAAGTTCGTGTTGTCGAGGTAGAAGAAACAAAGACCAAGATAGCTCATCTGTCGATTCCACCCCCGGAACCAGTTGCTGCAGTTGTGACAATAACTGTCTCGTCAGTAACGACCAATACTAGTTACATTCCAGAAACAGTGGCGAGTGGATGGTGATGGTATTTTGTTTTTATGTCTTCTGATGTGTTTTGTGTGTGTTGTGAAGTGATGAATCTGTGAAGTTTTATTTCTTTTTAGTATTATTTTCTTCTGGTGAAGGTTTCTATCTCAAAGTGATTTTTTTAAATCGGTGCAAAGTTTTTAAGCTCTTGTATTATACGTGCTTTGTGCGCGAGGCTGTGCGGTTTTCCTTTTTATCAGCGGTGAAGAAAAAGCCATGCTGTAAAGCAAAATAATACAATGGTGTTCTAGTACTTTTGAAGGTGGTTTATTTCTTTCTAGAATTGTCACACCAACCTGGCATTTTTTAAAATTTTGAAAATGGAAACTGTGTACCTTGACGAACGGGAAGATGTACAAAAGAAGACCTTCACCAAATGGATTAATTCTCAGTTAGCAAAGAGTGATCATCCGCCAGTGAGAGATTTATTCTTAGATTTACGAGATGGATTAAGGCTCATAACACTTCTAGAAATTCTCACAGGGAAGCAATATAAAAGGGAACGAGGGCGTATGAGAGTACATCACTTAAACAATGTGAATAAAGCACTTCAGATATTAGAGCAAAACAAAGTAAAACTCGTGTACATAAGTAATATCGATATAGTAGATGGTAACCCGAAACTTACACTGGGCCTTGTATGGAGTATAATTTTCCGCTGGCAAGTTCACTATCACTTACGGGACCTAATGGCTCAACTTCAGCAAACCAATCTCGAGAAAGCATTACTAGCTTGGTGCAGGCAAAATACTCAGAACTACCCTGGCGTAGATATAAAGAACTTCACTAGTTCGTGGTAGACGGACTGGCATTTAATGCTTTGATTCACCACTGAAGACCTCAGTTGTTCGACTAC
This sequence comes from Thermobia domestica, assembly GCF_964235325.1. Classification (NCBI taxonomy): domain Eukaryota; kingdom Metazoa; phylum Arthropoda; class Insecta; order Zygentoma; family Lepismatidae; genus Thermobia; species Thermobia domestica. Next base: position 73,944,024 of record NC_137457.1, on the reverse strand, counting down.
ACGAATATTGCGAAAAAACATCCGAACGCAAGGTTAGAACATGCATTCCGAATAGCGCAAGAACACTTAGGAATTGAAAGACCTGAAGATCCTGAAGATGTAAATACCTCAGTGCCTGACAAAAAGTCCATTATGATGTATGTAATGTGCCTTTTCCAATCGTTACCACACTCAGGGATAGATGCAGGAAGCTAAGACTACACTCAGGGGTAGATCAGTCTACACTCAGAAACCAGTTCTATATCATCACCATTAGCTGAGGGTGGATCATTGAGTATTTCTGGCTCCCGTCCTGTCAGTAGTGCCACTACCATCTCCGTAGAGCTTGGAGGTTACCAAGTAGCGTTAGAAGAAGTGTTAACGTGGCTTCTAGAAGCAGAAGATAAATTAAGCAGTCTAGGACCAGTAGAAGGAACTTTGGATTACGTGAAGGAACAGTTCCATTCGCACGAGAGTTTTCTACTAGAATTGACTGGTCATCAGGAAGGCGTGGAGGCTGTGTTACAAGAAGGCGCTCGACTGCTGTCGGAAGGAGGCCTTTCTAGAGACGAAGCAGAGCAAGTGCAAATTCAGATGAGATTGTTGAATTCTCGATGGGAAGATCTCAGAATTGTAGCCATGGAAAGGCAATCCAGGATACATGATACATTGATGAGCATGCAACAAGAGCAGCTAGACCAACTAAGGCAGTGGTTAACAGCGGCGGAGAAGCGATACAGATTTGAAGCCGGGAGTAACGGTTCGGAGTGGAAGCTAATTTCGGACTCTTCCTACGAACTGGCGGAAGCCCGCGATATCCCGCCATTAGTCCAGGACCAGATCCATAGCAAGATACCAGGAGACCAGAGAGGGCCAACGCACGCCCGGACGTCATGAAGGTACACCTTCCCTAACCGATAATCCTAACCCTAACCCTGTCTCTCTTCTTTCATAGAATTTCTTCGTTATAAACTCTAATATCCCAATGAACTTTTACTTCAAAGGACAGCCGTCCGAATCCAGTGCCTGTGAACTGAGCTAAATTCCTCACTTTTGTTCTTCCGATGGCTTGTGTGTAGGCGGAGTTTCCTTTCATTTTTCCTCCAGCACACACCCTTTATATTATTCATAAAAGCTTAATATTAATCTACACTAACCTAATTCCAGTCTTCGTCTTCAGAATATCTAGAATAAACCGGATTATAAAAATCAAGTTCTTCTGGTGAATATTCAATATTCTTGTCATCGTCGTTGATGTTGTGGTCGTTGTTACGTATAACCGCTCTACAGAAAGGACAAGTCTAATTATTTCCTAACCAGGTAAGCATACATTTAACACAGAACACATGTTTGCATGTTATTTTACACAATTGAGTTTTTGTTTCTTTGCATATTGGACATTCTTCTGAGTTTTGTATTAAGTGTAAACCTGATGATAGTAATATTTGTTTGTTTCTAAGGGGATTGCTAACATGCTTATTTAATCTTAAAAATTGAACTATATTGATCTTGTTTTTGATCACCATTAGAAAGTTTTCAGAGAACCTCTTATTCCAACAAATATATACTATCTTGCTTAAATCTAAGCCTTTTCTTTCAAACTCGAGAACGAATTTTTCGCTTTTATCATCTAAACAAACTTTTGGCCAATAAACTTTATTTTGGTATTTTCTCACATGTGTTTCATCTAGTTGAGGTGTAATAGTTTGCCAATCGATAAGAGAATTAAATTCGCTCAAGAAGGTTGTTAGTTCTTTTCTTTCAATGTAACACCTTTTAGAAACAATATTCCAACGGAGTTTATCTTTAAAGGTTCTTAGGATCGCAAGTTTGAGCAAATTTGAATAATGGGAGATTATATCCCAATATAAGTATTCTCTGAATTGTGTACAAAACTTACTCGTAGCTTGTTTCTGTGTATACTTTCTCCAGTTATTTTTTTTCACTGAACGCAAGCCAATTAATCTCTTCTTTAAACTCATTAAGAAAATCTTCACTCATTTGTTGAGCATATTCGCACGTGTATTGATCCCAGTGAATATGTCGTCTTGTATGTTCTTTATGTTTTAATACGAATTCTGGTTTTAAATGAGGATAAGATCTTGATCTATACTTTGGTTCACACATTTTGTCCCAGGAAAGTTTATCACCATACTTGTTAATGATGTTTTTGTGTTTAAATAGGTTTTTTCTTTTTGATAATCTAGCCCAATTGATGTATTCTTCATGATTTTCAATTAAATAAAGTGATAGAGTATGGTTTGATGTAACTAAATACCAATTTACCCTGTTTTTGAAAGTATGTAGAAATTCATTGGATAAGCTCTTTATTTCTGAAATTTGTTTCCATTCTTTGGCATTTTCATTATTAAGTACATCTATAACTATATTTTTACAAAGTGGATTTTGAAAGTAGTTTACAATATGTTCAGGATTTAATTTTTTAACCATGTCTTTTATAAGTTCAGTTAGTTGTTGTGATTTTATTGTAGCTGTTTTAGCTTGTTCATTTGGTTGTTGTGAATTTGTGGTAGTTGTTCTTAGAGACTTGTTTCTGTGCTCGTTGATTAAGGTTATTAGTTCTGCTTTCCTAAGCTCTGAATAACCATGTATTCCTTTCTCCCTGCAGTATTGTTTAAGTTCGGGAATAGTTTTCCTCCCGATAGTCTCGTTTTGTATATTAATTAAAAAATAATAATCATTTTTGCTAAATTTCTATATAATAAATATGGAAGCACATTGTGATTTGATACAAAATAAGCTTAGCCTTATTCACCAAGATCTTAAACTCGCAACAGCACTACTAGAAAAACAAATATTATTAAAAGAGCAAGAAATTTATTAAAATAAAAGAGAATGCAGCACTAGAAAGATTTACACCAGAATCAAATTGGGATAGTGACAAAGAACTTGAGTCTTCAAATGATAGGAAGGAGCTAGATTTAAAAAAATAATAATGAAAATGAATTAGTTTTTATTTGCTCAATAATAGCTTTAATGGTTTATTACCATGAAAGCCATGTTCTAATACAATCTGCTAATAAACATCGAGATTTCATAGGTCACATGAATATTAGCTGTTGCATTAGATAACGAAAATGATTAAAATTATTTTTATAGAATAAAAACAATAAAGTAATTAGGAGTAATTTAATTAAACATACAGTAATTGAATTAAAAAACTTGTGTAAAGGAAAGGGAATAAAAGTTATTACCGATTAAGAAAAGCAGAACTGATAGACCCTATTAAACAGCATGAAGATGAACAAAACAGATTAAACTTTAATCAAACATTTCCTTTTCAAGAAGACATTTTTGAAAAACCAAAACCTAAGAGATTAAGTAGGAAGAAAGCTTTAAAACTTTTCTCATTTAAAAGAGATTTTTGGAGAAGTAAAGCCTAAAAGCGTAAATATAAATGTTGAACTAAAAGAAACTTCATTTAAATATAGATTACATACTTTCAAAATAAAAAACACAGGTGGATATAGAGATCCTTCTAAATTCCTATGATCAATTAGCAAACCAGTTAAAAGCATGATAAAAAATGGATTTAAATATTTTAATGCACTTAAGGTAATTATGTCATTCACATGCAGCTTCAAGAAAGATAAGCAGATTCGAGAACATAATTTTAAAACATCAAATGAAATTATTCTCCAATTCACTGATCTAAATGAGAATTAAAAAAAATGCAACTAGAAAAATTAGAGCAGAGATGGAAGAGTTTCAAGGTAAGGGTTCAGCTTGGACTTTGCATTCTGTCGACTATCTTGAGCTAAGAATTAACAAATACGTAGCAATGAATGGATCATCATATATAGATCTTCCAGAAAAAAATAAAAGAAGAAAAGCATGCATTAATATTAAAAACAAAGATAAAAATGCTTCTTATGGTCTGTAGAAAGTGCATTACAACCTGTTATTAAAGACCCACAAGACAATATGAGCAAGAATTAGATAAATATTTTAAAGGTATTCCCTTTCCTGTACAAATTACTGATATACCAAAATTTGAAAATAGAGCTGATATATATATCAGTGTCTTTTCCATAGATGATAATGAAAAATCTATCCACTTAGAAGACCCAAAGAAAGAAAGGAGAATCATTTTCATCTTTTATATTTAAAGAAAAGAGATAAAACACATTACTGTTTGATTAAAGATTTATGGAAGCTTGTTGGAAGTCAAATAACAAAAAATGAACATAAGAGATTTTTATGTGAGGGATGTTTAGCTAAGTATTTTAAATCAGAAGAATTATTAAAACAACATGAAAAATACTGTGGTTTACATTCTGCTGCTAAGATCATTTTACCTAGAGAATGGAATAAAATATTGGAATTTGTAAATGATAAGCGGTTTCTAAGAATACCATTCACAATAATAGCAGACTTAGAATTAATACTAAGAAGAATAAGTTCATGCCAACCTGACCCCGAAAGATCCTGCTCAAATGCTTGTCAACTACATGGACCTAGTGGTTTTACTTACTATGTAAATAGCACTTTGGAATCCTACAAAAGTGAACCAGTAGAATACATAGAAGATAATGTAGCAGATGAGCTTATAAAAAGGTTAACATAAGTTGCAATCAAAATAGCAAAAATATATGATAACTATACACCTATGGCACCATTATCTGAGGAAGAAGAAGAGATATATAAATCAGCTACAATATGTCATATTTGTGAAACAAGTTTTGAAGCTCTGCCACGTTTATTAGTGAAGAAAATAGAAAGCTTAAAGATTAAAATTGAGTATTTAATGAAAAAGATAACAGAAGGAGCTATACACTTGGAAGAAGAACATCATTTTAAAATAGAGGATGAAGAGGATGATAGCATAACAGAGATAAAAGAGCAGAGAAAAAAAGATAAAAGAAGTTCTAGTAGAATATAAAAAGCTTAAAAATAGTAGAGAGTCATGTAAAACAAAAGTGCATGATCATGATCATTTTATAGGTAAATGTAGAGGTGCTGCTCCAAGATTTATTCCTGTATATTTCCACAATCTCTCTAGGTATGATGCGCATTTAATTATTAAAAGTATAGGATTTGGAACTGAGATATAAAATAGCTAACACTGAAGAAAACTACATTACATTCTCAGAAACCATTCGGTATAAGGATGCAAAAGGAAAAGATAGATCTATCAAATTAAGATTATTTCATTCATTCAGATTTTTACTAAAAGGATTAGCAGATTTAACAAAGAATTTAAAGCTAGAACAATTTCGAGAAACATCAAAGTTTTTTTTTTCAAATAAGAATCAGCTTGAATTAGTTCGTACTAAAGGTGATTATCCATATGATCTTGTTGATTCTAAGGAAAAGGATCTTGTTGTTCCATTATCTCCAGACAAAATTACAAACAGATTAACAGGAGAAGAAATGAGTCCTGAACGCCATAAGCATCATGTACGAGTTTGTGAAGAGTTTGATTTAAAAACAAAAAATGAATATACTCATTTTTATAATAAGACAGATGTACTTCAAGTAACAGATATTATTGAAAATTTCAGAGATACAGCTCTTAAAAGATATAAATTGGATCCAGCATGGTATTTTACTGGTCCTGGGTTTTTCTGGCATGCGATGTTAAAGATGACAAAACAAAAATTAGAATTATTGACTGACTATGACAAATTACTATTTATAGAGAAAGGTATAAGAGGTGGAATCTCTCAATGTTCAAACCGATATGCAGTTGATAATAATAAATATTTAGATAACTTTGACAAGAAAAAAAAGCTCTTATATAACTTACATGGATGCAAATAACGAGTATGGTTGGGCGATCAATCATCACATGCCGTATGGAGATTTTCAATGGATATATGTTAATAAGTAGAATAAGAAACGCTTAGCAAAAACAATACTAGAAACAAAAGATGATTCTGAAGATGGTTATATTTTAGAAGTCGACTTAGAATATCCAAAGGAGCTTCATAATAAACATTCAGATTTTCCCTTAGCTCCAGAAAACTACATTAATAACAAAAAGCTCCTAAAGTTATTGACAACTTTATATGATAAAGAACATTATATACTACACTATCAAAACCTTAAATTCTATTTGTCACAAGGAATGAAGCTTAACAAATACATAAGGTAATAACATTTAAACAATCAGCCTGGTTAAAAAAATATATAGATCTAAATACTAATATACGATCACAAGCAAAGAATTAATTTGAGAAGGATTTTTGTAAGTTAGCTAATAATGCTGTTTTTGGTAAAACTATGGAAAATATAAGAAAAGAATAAATGTAAGATTAGTACATAATGAAAATTTGTTAGAGGATTTAGTAGCTAAACCTAGCTTCAAAAATAGAACGATATTCTCTGAGAATTTAGCTGCTATTCATATGTATAAAACTAAAATTGTATTTAACAAACCTATCTATCTAGGGATGGCAGTACTAGATATTTCTAAAGTATGTTTGTATGATTTTTACTTTAATGTTTTGAAAAAGAGATATGGAGACAATGTAAAATTATTAATTACTGACACTGATTCTGTTGTAGCACATATAGAAACAGAAGACTTTTACAAAGATATGAGAGATATGTATGAATATTTAGATACCTCTGATTATAAAGAAAACAATGAATATGGATTGAAATTAGTTAATAAAAAGGTATTAGGAAAATTTGAAGATGAATTAGAAGGTGTTGTAATAGAGAAGTTTGTAGGTCTAAAATCAAAAATGTATGCTATTAAAAGGAAAGGGGTAGATCAGGATGAACCGACTAGAAAAGCAAAGGGTATAAAGAAAAGTGTAGTTATAAAAGGTATATCATTTGAGGATTATGAGAACTGTGTTTTAGAAAAGAAAGAGATATATAAAATACAAAATCATATTCGTAGTAAAAAGCACAATGTATACTCAGTAGAAGAAAACAAATTAGCCTTAAGTGCTTATGACGATAAGATATATATATATATTGAATAATGGTATACATACTCTAGCTTGCGGTCATTATAAGATAGAATTAAAGAAAGAAGATTTTATTCCCAAGTTAAAAGAGTTATATGATCAATGTACTAAGAGTAGACGAGAAAGAGAAACACAACGAATAGAAGAGCTAAATTAGATTTAAGTTCTTTATAGTTAAGTGCTATAAAAGTCTATACGCAAATAACTCTTTAGCCAATTTTCATATGCTAAAAATCTAGTCTCAAAAATATAGTAGAAATTGTGCTAGTCAACTAATGTTAAAAATGCTTAGTAATTACGTTAGTCATCTAGTGGCGATTTGTAGTTAGTGATAATATACCCATTTTCTTTAAATTCTGACATTTTACTTTGTATCCAATCATGAAGTTTTATATGGGATATGGAACAGAAAATTTCATTATAATATGCAGGAATTCCACATACAACACATTTATTATTAACATTTCTTTCATTAGTTAAGTCATAACAAGATGTAATTTCGTTCCATCTAGTAAAATGTGGTGAGAAACCAACACGTATTACATCTTTAAATAAAATAACTAGTGGTGCTGGTAATGTAAAACCTACGGGGCTGTATGCTGAATCTACAAACTCACATTCTGATAATGTAGCTGGTCTTAAGATCATAAATTGTGTGTCTATATCCTCAAAGAAAAGATACATTATTTTTATAAAGTCATGCTCTAACATTTTATTATGTATTTCAACCACTCGTTCTATTGATGAGAGTGAATAATCTAACAACGGTCCAGAATATTTTAAACCATGTTCAATTTCTTTATTCATATTCTCTACTCTATAACACCTTTTACACTAATCAGACCTCTTGTTTCAATTTATAGTGAACTTTTGGAATTGTTTTAATTCTCCACAAATTACACACTTTTTCATGATTTAATAAATATAAAATATCAAAAATAGTTAGTTCATTTTTGTTTGATTTTAAATGCTATAAAAGCCAACTCAATCTCACTTTAACATTATGCTATTCTTCTGTGTTAAATAATATTTGTCAAAAGTACTGGGAGGGGAAATGTATACTTAAACTAATACCTGGAGGGAAAACGATAGTCAAAAAGTATGCGTAAAATAGATTTTCTTAAACATTTGGGCTAATTCGTTGGTTAGCGGTGCGCTAGAACCGGTATATACTCCACTACTCATAAGATCTAAGCTATTTTTAGCTGACTAAAATTTTAATAAACAGAATTTACCTGGGTCAAAATAACCTGCAGATATAATCAGTCGGCTTGATCAAACCCAAGATATTAACAAAGAAGAAAATGACGAAAAAAGGGAGAAGACTACTATGCTTTGAAATCAAATTGCCTTCAAGTTAATACTGTAGAAGGAGGATATAACAAGCTTTTAGACAACACCGCAAGGAAACAGCATAAAGGTAACAATTACAGATATCATTTCTGTTTTAGATGGGAAGGAATCGGACAAAGTCTCTACTGTCAGATCAGCAAAAGTTTTTGTCTTAAAAAACGGTATTTTATATAGAAAACAAAACCACTTTGATTATTGCTTGCTCTACATCTTATGTATACCGAAATCGTTAGCCAATTATTGGTTCATAACCTTTCGCCGCCAGGCAAAAAACCCGAATTTTTTTTCGAAATCGTACAAAACCTCCACCAAGAAATTATATATGCCGTATCTCAAAAATTATCTTGCTCACAAATCCTTGCACGTGCGAGGATTGGCAAGATTAAAGAAAAGACCACAAAAGAACAGCACATGTCAGCACAACACGTGCTATTGATTATAAACCGAATTGCAGAAGAACATCCGGCATGAAAGGCACCGAGGATCGACGAAAGAAGACGTGCCTCACGGAAGGACCCGAAGAGGATAGATAAAAAGCGGACCACCGAGGGACCCTTCATCAGTCGTACAACTGACCAAATCACCTCCACCGCCCTGAGGTCGCACTGGACTAGGGATCCTTTCCATAACCAAGCCTCGCTAAACTGCCTTGAGCTGAGGGGCTATCCTTCAAGACTTACAAGAACCGGCAGGTGACTTGGAGACTAAATTGAGAGAAGAGAAACCGTGCAGACACCTATTTACTTTCATTTGCCTATAACGAGATAGAGACTATTTTAGTCTTTGTAATCAAAGACGTTTTGTATTTACCAAATTTAATAATAAATTGGTGAAGGGGATAAATCTAGATCCATTATTGACTCTACTAAATCATTACAAAATTCTTGAAGACAGTCTGAGGGTTTGTGGAACAATAAGACAAATAAAACATTCTGTGCTCAATACTCTAATTGTTGTCAGTTTATGAAACAGATTACACCATTATTGTTTTATCAATTATACCAAATAACATATTACAAATAAATGGAGTTGAAAAATATTTGGCGATAAATATAAAACTCAAATTATGAAGCACAAAACAATGTTACGCATTACCAATCAGGCATAAAAAGTCTGTTTAACGAAAAGGAAAATGAAAAACACGAAGGGTGTACATGGTGTAAAATATTCACTGCTAGAACGTCAGTACTAGCAAAACAAGCGAAAAATTACATTTTACAAAGCAAATACATATATTAACTTAGTTTTGTCATAACACTGATAACATTGGCAAACGTAGATTTTTCACAGTGATTCTGAATACTGAAATCGAGGGTAGTAAATTTGAAAATGAAATCAGATTTTGTCTACCGGGCTCAGTTTTCTTGTGACTTGCTATCTTCTTCTTATGGAAATCCTTGAAAGTCGGTGAGAACGCTGAATGTGGTTTATTCTGTCATGGTCGAATTTAAGTAACTTGCAGATCTCTTGATTGAAATAAAGTTGAAAGAAAGTTAGAAATTCCAGAAAAGGGCTAGGAATTCCGATGAATGCCTCTGATGATTTGGAACACACACCTGAAAAAAGAGAGCGACGTTTGGCAACACTGCCGATTAGTCATATAGAATCACATCGAATTTGATTGTGATTCTTGCAACCGGTGTACTCACAGAGTGAGAAATGGTTTCATTTTGTCCTAGGTTAGTACACATTGAGTATTGTAGTCATTCAGAAGAAGAAAAGCAAGTACTATCGCAGCAAGTAGTAGACGCGTCCTAAAAATGTGTAAATAATGCAATTCTTTTTGTACGGTAGGCGACCAAGATAAGAAATCCACCCCACCCCCACATACATATATGCTGCTTGACATGTTTTGGACTCCTGACAGGCAGGTACAAGGTTCACGCCGTTTGCCGCTCGTTCCTCTCATGACTTGGCGCTAACGAACGGATCACGCAACACACTCTTTTTTTTGTCTACCAAAATAGTGGAATCACGTCGAGAAAAAAAGAATATTGGCCGTCCAGAAAATGTGATGGTTAGGTATCATGAACCAGATGAGGACCAAGAAGTAGGATCATGAGATACACACATCCAACCCAACATTTGAAATGCTCTGTGAATCAAACTCCCATCACATGTTGACACAAATTATCACGACGGTCTTGTTCGTGAACCTCCTTTCACCTGTTGCAAAGTTGGAATGGATTTTTTTTCGGAATATTTCTCCAAGGAATGTATTTCTGTAGCAAAATCAAATCCGTTACCAAATACCATGTATACAGTATAATGAGAGCGTCGGTGTGTCTGTAAATAGAGTCTGAAAGCAGTTCTTTACACGGGAAAGAATTTTCTTCTGTTTCGATTGCTCACTTAGTTAATCTTAAGGAGACTTATGAGAACTTTAAACTGCTTCTCATTCTTATCTAATATGGTAAATAGAAATTAATTATCAATGGAGATCTAAAGGTAATTGCTATTCTGCTTAACATCCAGCAGGGATACATAAAGTACTTCTGCTTGGTATGGCGATGGAACAGCAGGGTCAGAAAATAAATACGATAGTGGAAAAAGAGTCTGCTAGCATTGAACTGCAACCTGGAAATAAAAGTGTGGCAAACACTCCTTTTGCTGACCCTAAAAATGCACCTTAAATAGGGACTTACCAAAAACTTGGTGAAAGACATGTGCCAAAGATTACTTCAAATTAGGGAATGATGAGAATTTTGTTGACTTGTTGAATAATGTTGGGAAAATGGCATGGCTGTCCTTTGTTAATGATTAAAAGAAATTTTTAGGCAATCATAAGACAGGGGACTATGGCGATATTGTACTTGAAGTAGTACTTGAATATATTGTAATTGAAGGGAAGTTTCTTAATTTTTATATTATTTGATGCTGTTCATTCCTTTTATTCTTTGGGTACTAATGTTGATTTCTTTAAAACTGTATTTAAGAAACTATTATTGCGTGACCACGTCTTTATGGCAAATACATATAATACGTAAGCTGCCATAGGCATGCACGAAAACCACTTTCACATGAAAACTAAGGAAGATGAAAAATTTAGACAGCAATTAGAGTTGGATTCATGGCCAAATTATATAAGCTTCTTTTGCTTCTGTAGCAGAAAGATTATTTATTTACTATTTTGCGAACCGGTGTTATTAATCTAATGTCGTCGCAAAACCTTATACTGATTTAGGACATTGTTATGTTCGGTAACGACAGGCGTTTCCCTTAGTTACCAAAACGGAAGAAGGAGAAGATAACTTCCAAAATTCACCATGATCTTTATCAGTTTCACATAAATATATAATAATTATCCACCATCTATTTGAAATGATAATATGACTTTGCAAGTGGATGGTAACGAGTAGTCATTTGAAAACATATATTTAAATATATATGTTGTTTATCTTTTCACGCAGTACATTAAACTAAACATGAAAACAATATAACATGTTAATTTGAAGCGTCAATCATGTATAAATTTTCCAGTACACATAGTATATATAACTAAATATAATTTCTTGTTTTTAAAGTGTATAAAATTGAAAAAGATATTGTAAATTACTGTCTTCCACTAATGATCACTGCTTTGGCAACATCAATCATTTCTTGATATAGCGTGAGTGGTTTCTTCAGGTTTTTTACATCATGCTACGCTTAGTATTGTCTATACATGTTTTAAGGGTAATTTGAATGGGATAGTCTAAATATGATTAGACCCTAATAATTTCTTAACCGATAAGAATCACTGAAAATTCTGCACACCATGCTAAAGGGATGTAATATCTATATGTGTGTAAATTTTACATTTTATTATAAATGAAACTTAGAATTTATACACGATACACATACATACATTTATACATTTTAGCTCCAGAGTGTATTAATATTGTGTATACGGCATTTTTACTGTTAGCATATTAATTGAAATATTAAATAATATATTTTACTTACTGGGGCACACCGAGTCTGTAACAAATAAGGAAAATTAATTTAACCCGAAGTCTTTCTGGTGTATACTATTTGCTAATAACAAAATATCAGAATTTTGTCATTCACTTAAACCTGTTAACATTTTCATGTAATACTTAAATTACGCGCATCGTTACTTAACAAATTTTAATTTGAAAAGGTAACACGAATCATGAAAAGAATACTATACAGATTATCAATACCCATGTTCCTACTATTACTCCAAATGATTCATTTTTAGCACTTTCTTCAGTCACAATATGTGAATTAGATCAAACCCTTAAATTATACCATCAATCTTAAGAAAAGATTATATTACATTTCCTCTATCTGTTTATAATAGTATGATTACAACTCACATTTATTTATGCGAGAAGAAGAACCATGACAATACTGTTGTGCATACTCAAAATGTTATGCTCATATTACCTGATTTTCATGTTATTTATATAAACGGATAATCCGTACAGAAGGACAGGAGGATAATTTGTACTTCAATTTTTATTTTTATTTTTCTTCAATTCTTATATGTATATTCCCCATCATCCCCAACCCTGCGTTGAATTCACAAAGTGAAATGCTAAAATCCATCCCAACCACGAACCGCATATATGTTGATAGTTTGATCGAAATTGGTTGTTTAGTTCAATAGCTATTAAGTTTTATTTATGTTTTTAATTTCCCCTTCTACCCTCTCCTAAGTTTTGCCGTTAGAGAAAACGACTAGAAACACTAAAAGAACCGAACTGCCTTAAAATATTGAACCAGACAGGTCTGGTGGTTGAATAGATAAGGAGTTGTAAACGTAGTTACTTTCAATTTTATAATATAGATTAGCATGTTGTTTTGTACTGATATAAATAGTTATTTTCTGAGCTTTTGATATCTTAGTTGATCAGGTGACCAGTATTTGAGGTAATTATCCTCAACTACTATTTCCGACGTACCATGTGGATTATAAGAGATGTGTTTTAAAGGATGGGATCAATACCCTACCATGGGGTCATTATAAGTTAGAAGAGTTGTAGTTTTAGATGTAAGATTTTTAGATTGTAAGTTTTTTAGATGTAAGTTTTTATGATTTTAAATGTCATAAAAGCCTATGCGATCTCACTTTAACATTGTAGTTATGGGAATACTTTGCGCCGTGTAACTTTGAATAATTAGTTGGTTCCTTCTGCGCTGGTCAAAAATATGTCCGAAATGTGTTGGCAAGAGTTTTGGCCCAGAAGTAACCATGGTTATCTACTCATCTGTACTCTTTCTCTTATAAAAACAATCTATTTCTTCCTTTTTTCTGAAAATAAAGATGGAAGTATTTTACAAATACTTATGTCTTTTCGGGTGCAGAATAATGCCCGTTCAATACCACATAGATTTATTGGCTTATAGTATTGAATCGCACCCTTTCCAAACAAAAATTTCTGAGTGCGTACCTGAGAAGATTGATAACGAGCTCCGGAAAGAGGTCGCAACCTCCGAAAATATGTCAGGAAGAAACATAGGGCATGTCTGCTGCAGAAATCAGTAAATAACCACAGTTGAACGAGGAAATTAGTGTGGGCACTTTTAATTCATTTATAACCATCTTTTGTTGTTGGTTTTATAGTTCTCATAAAATGTGAATGTGATTTAAAAACAATGCTAGAGTATGAAAGTCGAAAGAAGCATTTAAATAAGAAATAACCTATCTTGTGGATCTTTTAATAAAAAAAAATCAATGGAATAGAAACATAAACGTTACCCATGCACACATGATGTTTGTACATCGCAAAGTTCACTTGACGGGAGCTGTGATTGAACCCCTAGTCCTTACAGAACAGTTGACGTACAATTCATGTTCATTCCTGTTGTTCGTTCGTTTGCTGTGATGAAAAGACCTACAGCTTATTGTGAAATTCATGCTTTCATACCACCATGATCAAATAAGAATCTTTTAATTCTATACGATGCTAATAACGGGTTACAACTAAAAATCTGCACAAAATGTGCGGAGTCATAAAATAAAACCTATTGACACAGTCATTGCTATTCTTTGGTATGTTGATAGTACACACTTTGTCTAATTCACAATATGTTTGCTTTCTTTCTGGTGCGAAGTAACTGGTAGAAAATGTCGTCAAAGGAAGAAGTCCTCCGTGCACGCATTATAAATTTCCACGAAAAACATCACGAATTGGGGAAATCATATTGTGTGATACACATTGCTGATGAAGGTGTGCCAAAAAGAACAATTTATGCGATACTTAAATCCGGAGCAATAGAAAGAAAAGCAGGATGTGGTCGAAAGGCAGCAATTATAACGAATAAAAATAAGCAAAGACCAAAAAAGATGTTTGAAAAGAAAGACAACATTAGTCAGAACGACGGAGCAAAAACATTTAAGTGTTCACAACAATACATATCTAAAACATTAAAATCAATGGGAATCAAGGCATGCATAAAGGAAGAAGTTCCATCTTACACAGAGATGCAAATAAAAACTGTTAAATCAAATTGTCGTTGGATGGTCAGAAATTACAAAGGAAAATCGTTTATTTTGGATGATGAAAGTTACTTTAGCTTTTCTAAATCCCAAATGCTCGGAAATGACATTTATTATTCCTCAGACAAGCAACACACTCCTTCTAATATAAAATATAAAGGCAAGCAGAAATTTTAAATGAAAGTTATGCTTTATTTAGTTGTATCGGACAACGGTGTGTCGCAGCCTTATTTCAAGCCTAGTGTGTTAGCAATCAATGAAGATGTATACGTGAAGCAATGTCTTCAAAAGATCTTAGTTCCCATTATACGAAAATATCATTCTGACAATAATTTTTTTTTCTGGCCTGACAAAGCCAGCTCTCATTATGCGAGAAAGGCTCAGGAGTACCTCATGTCCCAAAACATCCTTTTGTGCCCAAAACCAAAAATCCAACTAAGTTGGCCCAGTGCCGCCCAATCGAAGATTTTTTTGGACAATTGAGTGACAAGGTGTGCAAACATAACTGGAAGGCAAAACTGTTCAGCAGCTTCAAAGAAGAATACGCAAATGTTTAAAAGAAATTGACCCAACTGGCGTCCAAACAGCCTGTGCGTCTATTCCAACACGTTTGCGGACTGTAGCTGATCACTGACCATTTGCAATGTGTCATTAGCATTTTCTTTTCTGCCTATGTACAGGATTTTCACAAAGTCTGGACGGATTTAATTCGCTTATAATTTACATAAAAATGCTCATATTGAAATCAAATAAAGTGCAAACGGTAGCGGAAGGATATTTTTACCTATAATCTGCACCAGCTCATTTCATTCACCACCACACCTCCAATTGGGCGCCATTTACGTCCACACATTCGCCGTGGAGAACGTCGCCATGTTCCAACTGCTTGAGCATGGCGTCACAGAAGTTGAACGGGATGTCCAAATCTTCATCATGCAGATCCTGGACTATCTTGATTTTGTAAACTTTGGCCTTGATCGTCTTCTTGGCTATCTCAAACACGGTTGTCTGGGGATTCCGAGTTCCATGGACCGTCTAGGAATCGACTTCTGTGGGCTGTTGATGATGCTTTCCCTTACCCTGCTCACTGTTGCAGGCGATGTTGGCGGCCTCCCACTTCAAGGCCGGTCCAGGACGCTTCCTGTCTCCAAGAACTTAGCATGCCACTTTTGGATTGCACTCTGAGTCGGTGCCGGCTTTTTGAACTCTTTGGTGAACTTTCGACACACCAGAATTGGTGATTTTAGCTCTGCGTACCACAGAACACATTGCGCTTTCTCTTTCACCGACACCATCTTTGATACGGTAAAAAAATAGTCTTCTCAGAGGAGTTTTTCATTTATTTATTTCTTCAAAAGACACACACCAATACAGTTTACAACTTACTTTTAACAGTCAACATTGAAACAACAATGAAAACAACAATGGATGGAATTTGGTAAGAAACTAATCCTTGCCTTCCCTCTCCCTCTCTCAACGTGTTCAGAGTTGCCGCTTATCTAACAGTGTTGCCAAGTAAAAATTTAATCCTTCCGCTACCGTTTGCACTTTATTTGATTTCATTATGAGCATTTTTATGAATATTATAAACAAATTAAATCCGTCCAGACTTTATGAAAAACCCTGTATATACTGTAAACAAACGTTAGAACATAGTTTCCCTTTGTCGTCTGGTTGCTCTTATCTTACCTCACATTTTGTGCAGATTTTTAGTTGTAACCCGTTATTAGTATACATATTATTCGTAAATAACTAGACACTTGAACAAAATAACTTTCAGTACAGGAAACAAAACTCGGTGGGTGGAGACTCCTGTGAATTATAGTGATAACTTTAACATCTTTTCGAGAACAAAACTCTTGGGTATTATTGTTTTGTACATAGGAAAGGTCAGTGTTTCTTTTGCTCACGATTACGTGAGCTTGAGAATGACACGTTTCGCCCCCCCCCCTTTCATTGCTTGTCTTCAACACAGCATAACAATAAATTCGAAACTATGCACTGCAGAGTATCGCAGTGAGAACATCCATAATAAATAACAATTTCCTGTAACAACTTTAAGCACGATGTGCTGTCAGTGCGAACGGTACGGGGTTTGATTCCCTGTGGTGGCACTTGGTCGAAAATGTAACACTCTTTTTAGGCCAGTCACCTTGAATGAGGGTTTTCTGGGTCTTTCTCATACACACCATGCAATACTTTTCACAAAATTAAGATTTCCTGATCGAAGTGATTCTACTTAAGGAACGTCTAAGACGAATTTTCGCTTCTTTTACTTTTATTAAAGTGTAAAAATTTCAAACAAATGTACAAGATTAAATCCAAACCTAATAGCTCTCTCTCTCTCTCTCTCTCTCTCTCTTCAATTAGATTTCTATAGGTGACATCATTTTTATTTGATATCATGATGTACCAATAGAAGTGTACTAAGTGATTTACCACTGAGTCTCCATATATAAAAGTTAATGGAGATATCCCTTGTGAATAAGCGGTTAGCGCAAGTTCCTTTAGCTTGAGAGATCCAGGGTTCCATTTCGTCTGAGAACTTCTGTGATTTGAATTCAACGTTAATTAACAATAGTAGACTTACGTCTCATATAGCATCGCTGTTGTATAGGACGTTAAAACACAAATCAACCCAATCGAATCATAAGTTATGGGATGTACTTTTTCAATGATGAGCATGAATAGTAAAGTATGATGATGATGTAATCGTAATAAGCATTTCATTAATTAATTAATTTAAGTCTTTTAGTTTTCAAATTCAAGAAAAGCGCGTACTTAAATTAGATACTACTAATACTGACTTTAAATACGATTTTTCATACAACGTAAAATATTAGTGAACTAATGAATGATACATATTCAGAAATGTATGAAATATATCACTTTCACTAAAATCACTACACTGAAAACATTTTTTTTCTTTTCATAATAATGAATTCAAATTAGAGATGCAAAAAGGCTGGCTTTTTTGAATCGATGGGTTTTTCACATAAAAAGCCGGCTTTTTTGCAAAAAAACGAGAATTTTGGAAATTTTGGCTTTTTTCATTTTCATGATTTTTCTATCTAAATAGCTTTCTTATAGTATATTCTATAGTTAGATAAGAATTCCAAGACCTAAATGCCATATTTCGCTCTGAAATTCACCATCAAGATGGATGGAGCACATGTTTTAGGAATTAAAGCTAACATGAAGAATGTAGTATTTGAGGGCAATTTTAGAGGCTATTCAACTTTGGAGTTATCGACATTTTTTTCTTTTCTGTCGTCCGTGTTTCATTTCTAAGAACTTAGTACTCTAGCTTCTAGCGCAAAAGTTGAACTTGTGTTTTTCTATATATCCGTCAAAGCGTACGTTTTTTAATATATCCGTCAATCCGTACTTCCACATTTATGTTATACTGTAGCTGTGCAACGATTTAGCAATAATTTTCCGGATACAATCTTGAATACTAATTTATACAAATAATCAGTAGCGGATTGAGAAAAGTACTTTGGGAAGGGTTTATCTGATTGTTTCATTTTCTAAAATGTCTTAATTTTATTTGGGAAGGATATGAAGTTTATGAGTACAGGCATAATATTTCGTTTCGTTTATATATCTAGCGATAATCTTACGAATACAACCTTGAAGATCATTTTATTCTGAGAATCAGTGGCGGATTTAGAAGAGTATTTTGGGAGGGTTTTTTCTTGCTAATGTTTAGTTTTTCTTAACATTCGTAATTTTTATTTGACGGGAGCTTAAAGTTTATGAGTAAAGGCATAACTAATAGATATTTGCTTTGCTTTAGACATTCCGTAATTTTGGGGAACAGGCTTCAGCCCGAAAGACCGCCCCTCTAACCTTCGCAAAGCCGTCACTGCTGGTGATTAGTAATAATAACGATTTAAAAACAATAAGAAAGGAAGTCGGCCAACTCACAGTACACGTAGTATTTCTACTTCACAGGTGGAGTGAAGAAAAGCTTTGTCAGAATGGTCGAATGCTGGGTTGAATCCGAACTTCCCGATAGAAGCGCAAAAGCTCCACTCAATCATGTTAGTTGTGCAGTTGTATTTATCTTAACTTAAATATATCCCGTAGTCCTTTTTTTTGGTGGTGGTGGAATCGGGAGAGTTCCGTAATGATATGAAGGGTGTGAGCCAAGAACATGGTAACCAACAAATTTTCAATTGCTCAGTTATGCAGCACCAGATAGACAGCAACGCATACCGCTTCGTTTAATCCTTCAGGTATAGTCTTATGTGATAAATCAGCTTTCCGACTTTGAAAATGGATTGTGCAGCAGAAAATCTCTAATTTCTTAAAATAGTAAAATTCCCTCTTGTTGAATCCCTCTTGTTAAAAATTCAGAAAACTTGAGGACTGAGTAAACCGTGATGATGGTAATATAAAACTATAGAATTTCAAGAATATACAGAACCAAAAGCTCTAGACGTGCAACCTTTAAGTGTATCATATAAATCTAAGTATTTCTCTTATGTTTTATTTTAATTTTATTTTGTTTCAAAAAGAGGGTATGGAATGTTTTGAAGTAAAAATACTACATAGAATTTTTCTAGTTTTTTGTGTATTTTTTTTGAAAGAAGTATTTGCTTTTAGGGTTGGCTGGTTTACACCAGCTGTTTTTTTTTTCTTTTTTAAAAATAAACAACTGATATAAACCAAAAAATAAAAAAAATGAAAAATGCGAATCGTGTGAACTTCATGGTGACGTTTCCACACATCAAACAATCTGCATTAGTTTTATTTCCTTTTCACCTTTTAATCAAGGTGTCCCATGTTCAATTTTCGAACCACAACCCTTCTTTCATGCGTAAACAAAGTAGCGGTTCGGATGTCAGTTTAAGCGAAAGTATTCTCCTTGATAACCTCAGTAAGCCTAAACTACGAAACGAAACCAAATTGTATATTTCTGCATGCCTGAATGCCTGTTGTTTTATAAAGAAGACAAGTTTGCTTAAATATATTGATAGAAATTGGCATAATTTATCAATTCCTTACGTAGCTTCCAACATTAGCTTGGATTGGACTTTCAATGATATGTACGTACTAAATTTGTAATTTAACACCTTAGTTTTAGCGTACTGATTATGATATGTTGACCTTTAAATTTTACATGCAAAGCAAGAACACGATTTTTTCGTTATTGTTTTACATTTAGAGTAATGACGGGATTTTCCCGATGGCTAGGTCGGGAGTTTCTCAATTTAAGAAATTTACTGACCGGATTTCTTTAAGCTTATGTGACCTCTTCCAGCATAACCCCGTTGTTGCATAATAACACCAAGGCGAAACAAACTTATTTCTGTCAATATGTAATATAAATACATAAAGCAAAATATCTAAACCCAAAAAACCTGGTTTAAGCCAAAAAAAAGCCTAGTTTAAACTCCCCCCAAAAAACGAGTTTTTGGCATTTTCAAAAAGAAAAAATAATAATAATGGTTCTTCCCAACCCTGCTTACTTTTGTATGTAGGCAGTTAAAAAAAATCTTTAATGCATTGGTTAATCCTTTGGAATGCATAATGTAAATATGTTGAGAAGTAAAATTGTTTGAAATATCTTTTCGAAATTCATGGTTTATTTTCGAGGTTTTACATTATTATCGGCATCAACCACTAATTAAATGACTTTTAGTGTTATAGAG
Source organism: Thermobia domestica (assembly GCF_964235325.1). Lineage (NCBI taxonomy): Eukaryota > Metazoa > Arthropoda > Insecta > Zygentoma > Lepismatidae > Thermobia > Thermobia domestica. The sequence goes on along the minus strand of NC_137457.1, from coordinate 73,923,640 downwards.
AAGCGAAACAAAGTCTGTATTATCAATTTAAAGCAGAAGTTTGAAAAAAGCCCAAAATTTCCCAAGCAAAAAAGTGAAGCAGAAAAAACCGAGCTTTTTTTCAAAAAGCCGTTTTTTTCCGAGCCCTTGCATCTCTAATTCAAATACGATTTTCTTCGTACAACGTAAAATATTACTGAACTAACGAATGAGATATTTTTCAGAAATGTATAAAATATATTTGGTCTAGGAATTAATTCGTGCGGTTGGTACGCACACATTGAAGCTGTAGTACAAACACAAAATACATAAATACCTTAAGAAAAATATTGTCCATCGCTAGCCACCACTTTCACCCATCTGTCAGGCAATGTACGGATTCCGTGGCGAAAGAAGTCCTCATCCTTGGAAGCGATCCAGTCAGAGACCCATGTTTCGATATCTTCTGAAGTAAATCGCTGTCCAATCAAATCGTTGTTCATGCAATCGAACAAGTAGTAGTCCGAAGGAGTAACGTCTGGTGAATACGGCGGGTGGGGTAAAACTTCCCATCCGACATTTTCTAAATAGGTTTTGACCGGTTTTGCGACATGTGGGCGAGCGTTATCATGTTTAACAATAAGTTTATCATGTCTGTTTTCCCATTCTGATCGTGTTCTGGCCAGAGCTTGCTTCAAACGCATTAATTGTCGTCGATAACGTTCTCCATTCATAGTTTCACCCGGTTGCAGCAGCTCATAGTACACCACACCTTTCATATCCCACCATATGCACAGCATAACCTTTGCACAGTGAATATCTCGTTTTGGTTGTGATGGACCTGGTTTCACCCAGGCCTTTTTTCGTTTAGGGTTCTCGTAATGGATCCACTTCTCATCACCCGTAATAATTCGATGCAGAAACCCCTTTCTGCTCTGTCGTTGAAGCAGCAATTCGCAAATGGTTTTTCGTCTTTCAACGTCTCTGTCTTTCAATTCATGTGGAACCCAATGTGACATCTTTTAAATCATTCCCATGGCTTTCAAGCGTTTGGAGACTGTTGTTCGATCAACGCCTAATGCTGCTGCAAGTTGTTCCTGCGTTTGACACGAATCCTGCTCGAGCAATGCTGTCAATTCTTTGTCTTGAAATTTTTTTGGCTGTCCAGCTCGCTCTTGGTCTGCCAAGCCGAAATCACCACTTCTAAACCGTGCAAACCACTTCTGACACGTTCGCTCAGCTAGAGCATGGTCACCATACACTTCCACCAAAATACGATGACTTTCAGTCGCACTTTTCTGCATGTTAAAGTAATGCAGAAGGACACCCCGCAAAAACACTTTATCAGGCACAAATTGCGCCATGTTCACTTAACTACAAACTGGTGTTGTTGACGCTTTAATCCACTGCCCTATACTACGAACGATACGCGATGACAGGGGTTTGCAACACATGTGTGGATACACGGAACTGTGGGACGCTCCGTTCGTTGCGCCATCTCTTGTCCACCCGCACGAATTAATTCCTAGACCAAATATCACTTTTAATAGGACTGCAGTATTTAGAGTTCATGAAGAGGAGCGCCAGTTTAAAAAAAAAACTAAATGAAATAGTCTATTTCAGTTTCACGTCCCAGGATTATGCCCTTTAGCCTAAGGAAGATAATGATTAAGGCAAGTAAATGATGACGGAAGAATTAGTGGAATGAGAAAGTGGGAGGAAACGGAGTACTCCAAGAAAGCCCACGGACATGACACTATCCACTATAAACTTTCTTGGATGGAGATCGAATCAGGGATCCCACACTTGCCAGTTTTGTCTTGAGAGGATCTGTAACAACATATATTGTTTTCATTTTTGTTAGCAAGTGTACCTCATAGTAAAAAAAGGCAAAATGTCTCGTGGCGGACCAGGTAATGGTGAGTGCTTTAAAACAAATGCAGAGTATGAGAATTAGATCTGTCATATGTGTAGTTTGGTGTGGAGAAGAAACAAACTTGAGAAGCAGAGGTTTAAGAACAGCTCATGTTATTAATATAAACTTTGCCAAAGATTATTAACTTATATCATCATCATAAAAGAAATACGAGAGATTTTTGAAAGGAAGAAAGATAACAACTTTGCAAGCGGAGCGAAACCTAAAGTAACCAGAATAAAGACAAATGATTTACACTGAAACGATCGTGACTCAGTGGGCACTTAACCAATAAATTGGAGGTTCTTGGGTTGAATCCGCGTAGGGCATTATATTTAATTTACTTAAGTAAATTTGATGATGATTGATCAGCAATGACACACGATTTATTACATTCACATATTTGAATACTCGAATGTTTCAGTACTAGAACCATCAAATCTTCAGGAATAATAGTAATACAGATAATAATTATCTCGTAGAAGAATAAAAAATTAGAAACTTGTTATCGCTCAGTTCATACCATTACAAGCAGAGACGTGATATTAGGCAAAAATATTTCGGTTTAGTTTAATGTTGACCATGAGAAGAGGAATTTCTCATCTCGATTCTAAAATAAACCAAACAAAATGAGGATGAGACTTAACATTTTACATTCGAGACGGGGCAAGGCTAACTCAAATTATCGTCTCGCTTTGGAGATGAGAATCGAGACGAGGCGAAAAGTATCGTAAATATTTCTCGTCTTATCTCGATTCTCGATAGTGTATGCCATTCTTTAAGTGACAATTGCTCTGTAGACTGATTCTTACACGTTTTTTATTACTTTGTATTTCAGATCTCACCGAATTATACTCTGTGTATATATTGTTGTAGCAAAGCTTTTATAATTACATCCGCATATTCTACAAGTTAGTTTATTATTAGTTTAAAACGTTTAATACCGTTGTTAATATCGATTTCATTATTATTATTATTATTATTATTATTATTATTATTATTATTATTATTATTATTATTATTATTATTATTATTATTATTATTATTATTATTACTATTATTACTGAAGTGTTGTTAATTTAATGGTTAGCCTTGTTCCACCCAGGTCCCGCCTAGTGGGCATTGTGCTGAACAAACACCGTGTGTCCAGATTTTCTGCGGGTTCCGCTTCCTTCCACTTTCTTCATTCCAAAATCTCTTTCATTCTCATCATCAAAATTTCTTCTGTAGCTTAGTCGGCATAACGATTACTTAAAAACAAATTTTCTTAAGGCTCCTGTGAGTTCAGTATCCCTGCTTTCTACATGAAATTTGCCTGGAAACTTTCCGTTTAACATTAGGTAGTTGGAGGGACGTATGCAGATTGTATGTCCTGATGGTCGTGACACTTCCCTCGAATCCCGACTATTTTGTAACTTTTGCCTAAGGCGAGAGGCGATTTTACAGATTTTAATACAATGTGTCCTCATATGAAATTTGTCTACTATATGGTTATTATTATTATTATTTTTATTATTATTATTATTATTATTATTATTATTATTATTATTATTATTATTATTATTATTATTACAGAATATTTGAGACCTCAATATTACGTCCTATTCCAATCAAAATAAGCATACTGAAGTTAAGGAAGAAAAAAGATGTGAGCTACTGGTCAATATGAAAATCGAACCTTCGGAAACACGCATCAGGTTGGAAACCACTGTTTTAATAAGTAATAACATACATCATATTGTAGGGTTGTTAATGAAATATTTATTTGTAAAATATAAACAAAACGCCTAAATTATTTTGAAGAAAATCGACAGGTAAAAATTCACCAATAAGCAATTGTCAATTATCCCTTAAGGACTTATTATAATGGGAAATGACTTATGCTACATTATAGGGCTTTTAAATGAAATATGTATTTATGAAATATGAATAAACTCCTCTGAATTGTGTTTGAGAAAATAATCCTAAAATTCTGAGTAATAAGCTAGTCTTTGTGAACTTTATTCATGTCATATTGTAGATCTATAATATATTAATGAAGTATTGATTGATGGAACATGAACAAAATCATTAGAACTATTTTTCAAAAAATTGCTGTTATTTTCATCATTTAGCTTCTAGATGTGTGCACATACCCGACCGTATTGACCAAATTAAAAAAATGGTTACAAGAAGAAGCAAAACAAAAAGAAGACGTCGAAGCAAGGACAAATGAGGAGGAAGAAGAAGAATTGCTAAATCTAACAGTCATCCCTTTACTTATTTAAAAAAAATAAAACTGTTTATCTGTCTGTATGTCTGGCTAATGTATGTACTGTGGGATCACGAAACATGATTATTTTAACATTGAACAATATTTCCATGGTAGAATGAAGAAGAAATTGGTAGGAAACGGCAGAGCCCCCGAGAAAACCCATGAGCATAGTGAATCATGAGGGACATACCCTTGCCACACAATTAAGATTTCTTGTTCGAAGTAATTCTTCTTAAGGAACGTCTAAGACGATTTTTCTTTTCTATTATTTTTTTTATTAAAATGTAAATTTCCAAAGCTAACTATAAGAACAGAAACGCGACTAAATGTTTCTAATGTTGAACGGGAAAACAAATGTGTTCAACGTTAAAGATGAAACCTTTCAGCTTAAGGGCCCACGAATATCTCTTTTAGGCTAAGATGAAAAGGTGATTAAGGTAAATGAAATGATATAATGAGATGAAGCGGAAGTACCCTACAAGAATCAACGGGCAGGATGTTGTCCACCACAAACTTATTTAATGTCCTACGAATATGCCCATTATCCTAAGGCCACCTAGGGTTCCCGATACACCAAATGTAAGCGCTCTGCCACTGTACCATCTGGTTATCTTTTCGTTATTAGGTTCTGTTAGCATCCCCAGCTGGTCTAATAGCTAACACGGGCATGTAGTGAACGTGGTCCTGAGTTCGATTTCCGGAGGGGAGAGCATTGAAGTTTAAATCATGTGAACTCTTAGTGTAAAAGGACATTTTTCTGGGGCGTTAAACTGAAACATTTCATCTTCAATAGCGTTGTAATGTCGTTATTAATAAGACATGTTCGGTTCAATTGCACGAGAAATGCACACCAAACTGAACTAGATGATCATTATTAGTTGGTCTTCTTTATGAATAACATAAGGATATCGACTGGAGTATACAAAAAGGTGCTCAGCAAAATAGGATATCTCACAAACACACGAACAAAAAAAATCATAAATACCATATATACTTTAAAGGTAAACGCAATCGCCAAGCAATACAAACACTTTTATCTAAAGTCAAAAATAAACAGACTTATTATGAAAAATTTTCTCAAGAAACATATGAGCTTTTCCAAGTGAATATAACCTCCTCAACCTCTACCCTGCTACATTTATTAACCTTATTCTGTTCCACATCTGAAACAAATTTTCACTTTCTTATTCACACACATTATTCTATAGGTGTATCAAAATAGCATCTTTAGTAAATCTTATCTATTAAAAAAACTTATTTTACATTACACATAACTCAGCGTTTTCGCATTCAGATTAAACTATTTTCAGTCGCACGTGAGTATGTTCGTATGTGAAGACGACAACAAACATACATGTAATCTCAAATGCTGTATACGTTTGAAAAAATCATGCAATGCGATATTCACCTTAGCAACAAAGGTCTATTCGATCAAAGATCAGTCTGCAAACAAATCCTATTCCCATGAACACATACAAGTGAGTTCGTGGGAATACCAAGACCCAGCATGATTACGTAGGAATAACAATCACAAATGAAAGAGAAGGACATCGCCCTTTTTGGTTGTCGTTCAGAAAAGCAAGAATTCTCTCTGCGTTTAACACATTAAGTTAATTCGTTCCTTTCCGTGCAGTACTGGTCTTGCGTTCGATTCCGGTGAGAGACCTTTCAAAATGAAAGCATATTTAGGGGGTTCAGTGTTTTTTAATGTTACAAACTGAACTCATGCAAACTGAGCTATGAATAAACACATTCTATAATTTCTGTTCTTTCAACTGCCTTTATAACTAAATGAAGAAAGAACTGGAGGCCTGCAGAGATCGGTTCCGATGATGTGCAAATCAGTCGAAAATGTCCCATGCACTTACGAAGAACCGCGACCCTTGGTGGTTCGGGTTCGATTCTCGGTGAGAAAGCATTGAATATTTTAAGACATTAAATTAATTCGATCCTTTCTGTCGTGAAACGAGGTGCGATATACGTGAAATTCTTTTTTTTTCATGCAAGGACTAGTTCAACTCTAAAATCATGAAGTACCAAATTCGATCCCAGCTCCCTACCAAAGTTCATTTTTGCGTACATAGTCTTTATATCATAAGTTAACGAGGCTACAATCAAGGTTAGTTATCTGTTTCATTTTACACTCCCAAAATAATAATAATAATAATAATAATAATAATAATAATAATAATAATAATAATAATAATAATAATAATAATAATAATAATGTGATGCTGTATTTTTTAAATTTATTTTTATGTTTGTTATTTATGTTTTAATACCACTTTGGTCCGGGTTCGATTATCGATGATAGAGAGAGAGAAAGGAAGCATTGAACACTTGAAAGCATTATAGTGCTCCGAAATGAAGAGCTTCAAACAATGTATATCATATGCTACGCTAAAATCAGTACGCGAAATTCCTTTTTTTCATGGAAGGATTAATTCAACTCTAAATCGTAAAGTACTGGTCTTGCGTTCGATTCTGATGAGAGAGCTTTCAAAATGAAAGCATATTTAGGGTTCAGGTTCAAATCTCGATGAGAAAGCATTGAATATTTTAAGACATTAAGTATACTCTTCGGTTTCCCAGGAGGAACTAGTCAGGGAAAGACGAAGACCAATCAAATTGGAGTGCTTCGATCACTAAATATCAAAGGATTGGGGCTAAAGGTCTAAAATAACTAACCTATGCTATGCAAAATAGCTATTCAATACATAACGAAAAGACGAAAATCAATCAATCAATTGGGAACCTTCGATCGTGATAACTGAAAGGACTCTTATGAAGATCCGATAGCCGGCCGAGAGTATGAGCATCCAAAACTATGAACATAGCAACACCCGGTTCTCACAAACCAAAATTTTCCCACGGACTCGTGTGGTAGCCATAAAAGGCTATGAACATAACAACTAAATGCTTGTCGAAACTGGCCTCCGAATTCCAGGAAATGATATTGATTTCTAGGAAAACAAGATAATTTTTTGCTGAGTCGACCTTCTATCCAGCCTGTATTCTACTTCCGCTACGTCACTGAGTATGAAAGAATCACCATTTCATTCCTCACATACAATTTACTCATTCAATTTCCTGTTTAAAGTGTCTACGTGCATCAAGAGTCGAAGGAAATGCCTCCTGCGTATGGTCAGATAGTAACAATTCCATAATAAAGAGCAGATTACGCTAAACTGTTTAATTTATCGAAAAGCTTTGCCTGTTAAAGTTGTTTCCTTTTCAATAGTATTTCCGAGGAAGTCGAAATTGATACTTTACATTTCAAATTTTATAGTTGATCCCTGTAGACGTATTCCCCCTACGCCACTGGATATAGATGCAACACCATTTGATTCTTCACATACGATTTGGTCATTAAGTTTTTTTTGAAGTGTCCACGTTCACTGCGAACAAAGAAAAATGAATGTGCCGGATGGACTGATAGTAGCAATTCAACTTCAAATAACAGACGTAGATCCCAAGCCGGAGAATTTAACAAAAAGTGTTTCTCGTTAAAGTTGTCTCAATTTAGATAATACTTCCAAAGAAAACGAAATTGATACCAATTTCCATTTATAATTTTGGAGTTGACCCCCGTGGGTATATCCCCGCTACGCTATTTGATATAGAAGCATCACCATTTGGTTCATTACATACAATTTGGTCATTCAGTTTTTTTGATGTGTCAGCGTGCACTACGAACAGAGAAAAACGCCTGAGATGCGTGGTCTGATAGTGGCAATTTTAACAACAAATAACATAAATAGATCCAAACCGTCGAATATGACGAAAAGCGTTTCCCGTAAAAGTTGTTTCTTTTATCAGTAATACTTAAAAAGAAGTCGAAATTGATATCAGTTTCCATTAAAAATTTTTGAGTTGACTGTCCCGCGTTGGTGTATTCCTGCTACGCCACTGGATATGGAGGGATCACCGTTTGATTCTTCATGTACCATTGGTCATCCATTTTTTTGTTTCCAGTGTCTACGTGCACTACAAGCTGAGAAAAATTCCTAAGACTTTTGGTCTGATATATATACCCCTCCCTACTTTGCACCGATAAACTAAAATGATAAATGTCATCAAGGTCCAAACTTCACCAATGTTGAAAATTTGAATGATATCGGTTTCGTGGTTGCAAACTTACGAAGTTTTACTAGTATATACAGGCATTTAACCGCTTCGCTGGATGAAATGAAAATTTATATGCACAATTCCGTATCTCATGTGTTCTGTACCTGTGAAATATGCTGTTTTCGATTTTAATGACATCGGAAAGATCATTGATCATCTCGGCGACCCCGAATACCATGTATTGGACACTACTATTAATCATTTTCGATCATTTTATTGTCTCCCCTTCTCCCAAGCTGCGGGGCTAAATTTAGTTTTAAACGGGATCGAAACTGTCATTTTTCATCTCAATGGCCCTAGAAACTACGGATCAGACATTAATATCAGAAAATTTTGACCATTTTTATATATCTCCCCGTCCTCCTCTTCCATGTTGCGCGGCACGGCATCGAATGTGTCACCGGTCATCTCAGTGACCCGGAAACTATGAACTCGTCCCTAATATGCGTTATTTTTATCCGTTTTATGTATGTCTCTCTCCCCTCTCCCAAGATTCGCGGCTGATTTTTGATTTAAACAGCATAAGAAGTGTCATTGTTCATCTCGGCGTTCCCAAAACTATAGATTCAACACCAATATTGGTCATTTTTGATCATTGTATCCCCCTCCCCCATGCTGCGGCCCATGTCATCGGAAGTGTCACCGTTCATCTCAGCGACTCCAAAATTGTGGATTCAGTACTAATATCGGTTATTTTCATTAATTTTTAAAACTCTTCCTCCCCCTTCCCCAAGTTGGTTTGAATTAAAATTTAAACGGGATCGGAAGTATCACTGTTCATATAAGCGACCCAGAAAACTATAAATTCGACAATGATAGTGGGCATTTTCGACCATTTTTATATATCTCTTTTCCCCTCATTCAACTTTGGGGGGCTAATTTTGGATTTAAACCGGATCGGAAATGTCACTGTTCATCTTAATGTTCCCTAAAACAATGGATTAAACACTAATATTGGTCATTTTCATCATTATTATATATAGATCCTCCTTCCCCTCAACCGTGCTGCAGCACACGGCATTAAAATTGTCATTGTTAATCTCAGGAAATCCTAGAACTATGGATTCAACACTAATATTAGTAATTTCCGATCCTTTTTAATGTTTATTCCACTCCTCTACGTTGTACAGTCCCCCTCCCCAACTATCAGTGCTGAACGTGTATTGAAACAGCATCAAAATTGTCACTGTTTCTCTCATTGATCCCAAAAACTATGGATTCAACACTAATATTGGTTATTTTGATCATTTTAAATTTCTCCTCATCCCCCTCCCCTACGTCAACGTGAGTAGCCTAAAGTAATCCCTGCCCCAAAGCTCAAGTATGTTGAAAAGTTGATTGATATTGGTCGGTTGGTTCAAGAGTGATGAAGTCACAAAAGCAGTCATTCTTATTTTTTACATATATGTATCCCTTATGCTGGATCGTCGAAGTGAAACGATAAAAAACACCCAAGGCTCGACCTTCATGCATGTTGGAAATTTGATTCAGATCGGTGGAATAGTTCAACATTAACTAAGTTACAAAAATAGTCACTTTCAGTCATATATATATATATATATATATATATATATACCCTCCCTCTCCACCCTACGTTGCTCAGTCAAACTTAAATAATAGAAACGAACCCAGCCCTAAGCCTCATCTATGTTGAAAATATCATCAAGATCGGTTGAGCGGTTCGGGAGTTATTAAGTTTTATTTATTTTTATACCCAATTCCCCTCCCCAACCCTCAGTTCTACCGTCACAGTGAATAGCCTAAAACCAGCCCAGCCTCATCCATGTTATAAATTTGATCGAGATCGGTTAGGCGATTCAGCAGATTTAGAGTCACAAAAATAGTGATTTTCCATTTTATACATATAGATTTATTTTTATACATACACACCTCTCCCTCCCCTCTCCCTCTCCTCAGCTCTAATAAAAAAACATTTTAGGCATAGGGTTATCTTTACGTAATATTCATATCCCAGTCCTTCTCTGAACCATTCCTCTGCTATAGCTGCTATTTTTCTTTAACGTTTCAACAAATACTTTATTGGCAACAATGGTGAACGCAGCCGCTGGGAGTTTGAATTGCTTTAGTTCATGCTTGGAATACACACGTAGATGTCACTGCGTCGGAATGCATACCGATCGATAAACGAAATTTTTCAATCTGAGCATAACTTTACACACACAAACGGCTGTATCCGTATAAAAAACGGATCGCGGGGGGAACCCTAAAAGAGTCCTGAACGCGTTAAAAGTAAAGAAAAAAAACAGTTCGAGCAAACACTAAAAAGTGCTCGCTTTGAAAAATTGCTCACAGTGCTTCTGTGTAGACTGATCTACCTACAAAGATTGTCGAGTTCACCAACGCACACACACACACACTCACACACATGATTGCTCACGCGCACTAAAATTAAATTTCAATTTTAGTAGACATTATACGCACGCGCATAAATATTACAGTTCCAACTACCACTTCATCTTCCGATTTAAAACATCTCCACCAGCAGCAGACTAGAACATAGCACATTATGACCACATACTACAAAGGCTACAACATAGAACTATGAACGCACATTGAACATAGTAGAGCAGTGGTACGCTTTACGTTTGCGTGGTTTCGCACGGACATAGTATTCTCTCTAACACTCTCTCACTTGGTTTAAGGAGCAGTGAGTTCCGCATGAACAAACTGTTTCGACTTCTGTTCCACTCAAGCTGGAGTACAAGTTCTGGTTCCGAATGCGCAACACAGGGAAGCTGCACCCGACTACGAACATAGCACACTTTTTAAGACTACGCAAGAAATTCTACCGCACAGAAGCAGCAGACTACGCAACATATATTCCAACTCCCAGTCTAGAAAGGCTATGACCATATGTAGAAATGCAGTAGCGTCGCCTAAATAACATAGAAAGTCAATCCGTTTTATTCATTCATTCTCTTACGACGATAACAATGAATTAGAGATTCCCACGCCGACTCATGTTTCAATTGCGGTTCCGATACTACACACCAGCAGATGACAAACATAGAGGATTGAGTAAGACGTCGGCGGGTGTATATAGAGGTTTTCAAACATGCTGAGTACGAATATCATATTTGTTTTTACTTGCGTTTTACAGTTTATGCGAGATACACCACGAAGGATGAGGTATGCCTTCGTTCTATTCTGTAGTCGTAAGAAAATCATATAAGACTTTTATTGAGTTAGCAAAGTGCTTAGGTTTAGAGAACAATTAACTCTTTCCTCATGCGTAGTCAACGATCGAAGGCCTTGGCAATAAGAGACGAATACAATATATATCATGTTCGTAATATTGCTATACAGCAAAAAGAAAGTACTTTAGATGTTAAAACCCAGAAAGTAAATGGCACTGTTAGTCAACCTGAAGAAAAAAGAAATTGATTGCTGAGTTAGACGATATTAAAGTCCAATTATATGATCTCGTGCAACGAACTGCGCTACCAAAAGTTTCTCACGCACACAAAGGAAAATCTGTGTGAATGCAATCTTCTAAGCATTCGTGTTTGGAACAAAGAAAACCAATTCATGCATCCTTCACCTCCTCCGCTCATTCACAGCCTCTTGCTTCAGTTAACACAGTGAATATTAATGGGAATGTCAAGTTGAATAATAATAATAAAGCAGACAATAATATGTGTAACAATATTAGAAATAGTAACCGATATTATGTGCCTATTCAGTATGAAGCTAATTTGCCTCATGTTAAAGCATGTATTGCTAATTAGGCGGATTTAGTTCTATTGGATTCAGGCAGCACTATCAGCATAATTTCTGGTAATAATTTAAGTAATAGGCATAAAATACTCAAAGGAATGACCTTTATTCGTGTCGTCACTGGGAATTCTTAAAAAAGTGATCAAATTGCAAAGTATTTTTGATAACATTTCTAACCTTATAGCGAAACTATATAAACCTCAGTTTTTAGTGGCTTGCTCTGTAGATTTGCCTCCAAATTCTAGTGTTCACCTTACGTTGAAAAAAAAAGTAAATGGTCTAGCTGGTACTCGTAATTTACTTGTTGCCAATGAATTAATAGATACACAGGCATAAAAGTTTGTGCGTAAACCAATTGTAGACGAAATTCATCCAGTAATTTCTATGCTTAATCCTACCAAAAGTAAACTTTATTTGAAAAAAGTTGTTGTTTTGGGTTCTGCCGAATATATTATCGGTGATAGCAACCTCAAGAAACAAAATTGCGCTAACAATTAGGTTCATCAAGATAATGCAATAGATACAATTTTTTTTTTCCTGAACGTTATGATAAATATCAAGTTAACGTCAACCCTCAATTGTTGCCACATCAACAACAGCAATTATATGACTTATTAGAGGAATTTTATTCTACTTTTTTCTTTGAATGAATTTGATTATGGTGTGCTAAAGTATATGACCTCAGAATTGAATTACTAGACTATATTCCGGTCAATCGCCCCCAATTTGCCATCCCCTATCATCTACGGGGTGAGACCAAAATAAGTAGATATTTTAATGAAAAGTAGTATCATTAAACATAGTCCTTTTAATTCTCCGGTAAAGCTTGTTATAACGAAGAATGAACAGTATAGATTTATAAGTTTCTCACGCACACAGAGGAAAATCTGTGTGCATGCAATCTTCTAAGCATTCGTGTTTGGAACAAAGAAAACCAATTTGTGCATCCTTCACCTCCCCCGCCCATTCACAGCCTCTTGCTTCAGTTAACACAGTGAATATTAATGGGAATGTCAAGTTGAATAATAATAATAAAGCAGACAATAATATGTGTAACAATATTAGAAATAGTAACCGATATTATGTGCCTATTCAGTATGAAGCTAATTTGCCTCATGTTAAAGCATGTATTGCTAATTAGGCGGATTTAGTTCTATTGGATTCAGGCAGCACTATCAGCATAATTTCTGGTAATAATTTAAGTAATAGGCATAAAATACTCAAAGGAATGACCTTTATTCGTGTCGTCACTGGGAATTCTTAAGAAAGTGATCAAATCGCAAAGTATTTTTGATAACATTTCTAACCTTATAGCGAAACTATATAAACCTCAATTTTTAGTGGCTTGCTCTGCAGTTTTGCCTCCAAATTCTAGTGTTCACCTTACGTTGAAAAAAGTAAATGGTCTAGCTGGTACTCGTAATTTACTTGTTGCCAATGAATTAATAGATAGGAAGGCATAAAAGTTTGTGCGTAAACCAATTGTAGACGAAATTCATCCAGTAATTTCTATGCTTAATCCTACCAAAAGTAAACTTTATTTGAAAAAAATATGTTGTTTTGGGTTCTGCCGAATATATTATCAGTGATAGCAACCTCAAGAAACAAAATTGCGCTAACAATTAGGTTCATCAAGATAATGCAGTAGATACATTTTTTTTCCTGAACGTTATGATAAATATCAAGTTAACGTCAACCCTCAATTGTTGCCACATCAACAACAGCAATTATATGACTTATTAGAGGAATTTTATTCTACTTTTTTATTTGAATGAATTTGATTATGGTGTGCTAAAGTATATGCCCTCAGAATTGAATTACTAGACTATATTCCGGTCAATCGCCTCCAATTTGCCATCCCCTATCATCTACGGGGTGAGACCAAAATAAGTAGATATTTTAATGAAAAGTAGTATCATTAAACATAGTATTAGTCCTTTGAATTCTCCGGTAAAGCTTGTTAAAACGAAGAATGAACAGTATACATTTATAAGTTTCTCACGCACACAGAGGAAAATCTGTGTGCATGCAATCTTCTAAGCATTCGTGTTTGGAACAAAGAAAACCAATTTGTGCATCCTTCACCTCCTCCGCTCATTCACAGCCTCTTGCTTCAGTTAACACAGTGAATATTAATGGGAATGTCAAGTTGAATAATAGGAATAAAGCAGATAATAATAATATGTGTAACAATATAAGAAATAGTAACCAATATTATGTGCCTATTCAGTATGAAGCTAATTTGCCTCATGTTAAAGCATGTATTGCTAATTAGGCGCATTTATTTCTATTGGATTCAGGCAACACTATCAGCATAATTTCTGGTAATAATTTAAGTAATAGGCATAAAATACTCAAAGGAACGACTTTTATTCGTGTCGTCATTGGAAATTCTTAAGAAAGTGATCAAATCACTTCAGCAAAATTTAAATTTGGAGGGCAGCATTTTCCGTATACTTTTCTAGTGTATAAAGATTTTCCGTATAATAGTATAATTGGCCAAGATTTCTTGAAAAATCATCCTGCGATGGTTCATCGCAATAAGAATTCTTTTACTTTTATTAAATTTGGTATTCCTACAGGAGTAGAACTACCGCCATTCGTATTTTTGATAACATTTCTAACCTTATAGGAAACTATATAAACCTCAATTTTTAGTGGCTTGCTCTGTAGATTTGCCTCCAAATTCTAGTGTTCACCTTACGTTGAAAAAAGTAAATGGTCTAGCTGGTACTCGTAATTTACTTGTTGCCAATGAATTAATAGATAGGAAGGCATAAACGTTTGTGCGTAAATCAATTGTAGACGAAATTCATCCAGTAATTTCTATGCTTAATCCTACCAAAAGTAAACTTTATTTGAAAAAAATATGTTGTTTTGGGTTCTGCCGAATATATTATCAGTGATAGCAACCTCAAGAAACAAAATTGCGCTAACAATTAGGTTCATCAAGATAATGCAGTAGATACAATTTTTTTCCTGAACGTTATGATAAATATCAAGTTAACGTCAACCCTCAATTGTTGCCACATCAACAACAGCAATTATATGACTTATAAGAGGAATTTTATTCTACTTTTTCTTTGAATGAATTTGATTATGGTTGTGCTAAAGTATATGACCTCAGAATTGAATTAGTAGAATATATTCCGGTCAATCGCCCTCAATTTGCCATTCCCTATCATCTACGGAGTGAGACCTAAACAAGTAGATATTTTAATGAAAAGTAGTATCATTAAACATAGTATTAGTCCTTTTAATTCTCCGGTAAAGCTTGTTAAAACGAAGAATGGACAGTATAGATTTATAGGATAGGATGGGAGAAACATCAGTAAAAAAGGGTTCCTGACAATTTTCCGGTTACGCCTATCCAGGATATTTTGACTGCTTTGACTGGACGCAAATATTTATGTTCTAGCAATGTTTTCGAAGCATTTTTCAATATTCCCCACACTGAATAATCAAAACCTCTTACAGCTTTTTCGATTCCGGGCGTCGGATCGTACCATTTTAATTTTTTGCCTCAGCGTGTTAAACATCTAATAGTGGTATGAATGGATTAGTAAAACTTACTTTCGAAAGTCTTCCACAAGTACAATATTTGCCTTCTTGACGATTACTTTTGGTCTCGTGGTAGTTTTGACGAATTTGTGCAATTAACTCGTATGTTGCTTCAAAGAATAAACGAATTTGGTTTAAAGATCTCTCCAGGAAAAACAAAATTGGGATATTTTTCATGAGATGTTTTAGGTCACACTGTTAGTAAAGATGATTTGTCTATTTGAAAACGGATAATTCACTCAAATTCTTTATATCAACGTCCCAAAACAAAGAAACAAGTCAAAAGTTTTTTTAAAGTTGGTTTCTTTTGTTCTTTCATATATACCTAGTTTCAGTCAATTGGCAGAAGCATTAATTTCTCTGTTGAAAAAAGACGCTGATTTTCGCTGGAAAGAATCACAAGAAACAACATTCAATAATACCAAGCAAGCCATTATTTCACCATTTTCTTTAATGAGATATAAACCTGATTATCCTCTTTACCTATATTTCTATGCCAGCAAGGTTGCTTATTCTGGAGTAATCAGACAACCTCAAAATTCAATTGACGACACAAATCTAGCACCTATTAGTTATTGTAGTCTAGTGAGAGAAAATTACACCTATATCAGCCTGAGTTACTAGAATTGTTGTATTCTTTACGTTCATTTAGATATTTTCCCTAGGGGCGTCATTTTTATATGAAGACAGATTGTCATTGTTTGTTTTTTTTAAGCGAACAAAGAATGTAAGTAAAATTTCCGAATGGTTGAGATTGAGTCGTATGCTTTTGCTATTTCACACATTGGTGGTTCCAGTAACATAGAGGAAGATGCCAATTCACATTTTTCTAATCCTACTAGAGATTTGAAAGATAAGAAAAAGAATCAAGAAGATCCGAAATTTTTGTTTACTCCAAACCCAAACTCATTTTCAATTTTAGATAAGCCAATTCTGGTAGCAGAACAGCGAAAAGATTCGTTTTTCAAAGAATTTTTCATCGTTGGAACAGAAAGAAAATAGGAATCCTAAAATAGAACACCAAGCGTTATATTTTACTATCAAAGATGGAATTTGGTAGAGAAAGCAGAAAACTTCTCAAGGACGAAATATTTAGTTGCAGTTCCTACTTCCTTGCGTTACAAAGTTGTAATTCTTGTCATACGGCTGCGTTGGGACCATCTCATTCTGGTTATTCTAAAACCTATGATATGTTAGTAAAAACAGTGTATTTTCCAACATCAAGAAATATATATATCAGAATATCAGAAATGTCGCGAATGTACGACCTGTAAAATATCAAAATCGAAATTTCGTTCTTCGTATGGTACATTGCTAACTTCTCCCTCAGTTCCCCTTTCTATCGCGTCCACATAGATGTAGCTGGAAATTATTCCGTCAATAATATGTTGAATCATAAACATTTGGTAGTTGTAGTAGACAGTTGTACTAGATACATAAATGCAGATTCCTTTCCTGATGTTACAGCAAGCACTTTGGCTTCAATTCTTTATAAAAAAAATAATAATAAAATTTGGAATTTTCTACGAAATTGTTTTAGATAAAGGCAATGCATTTACTAGTAAACTCTTTAAAGAATTATGTGGTATGATTGGTTCTAACATGCGTCTTGTAAATGTACATTGGTAATACAGTAATAGTGTTTGTGAAATTAGTAGTAGGAACATAGAACAACGATTGAAATCAGCTTTCTGTGATAAAGATTTAGGAGAATGGATTGACTTATTGCAAATCATAGTTTTTTTCGCTTAACATCACTAAGAATTTTTTGGCTCAAATTTTACCATTTGATTGTCTTTTTGGCTTTAAACCTAGGTTTGTTTATCAAGCAATTGAACGCGTGGATAATCCAAATTTGTATTTTGTTAAGTATAAAACCGCCCGAAGATCTTACAAGATGGACAGCATAGCAATCCAGAGATTCAAGAAGTTTTATGAGAACGAAAATCCTGAAGAGGAAGACCACCTTGAAGGTTCTGACGACGAGATGCACAGAAGACTCTACGATGAAAAAAAGAAGACGGGACGCGAATACCATCAAGGACCACCAACTGAAGAGATTTTCAACCCCAGGAGACGATGTTCAGAAGAAGCTTTCGTCCCTTCTCTCCATATCAAGGATGTTGTGATTGCCGAGAGACTACAAAATAATTCCACAGAAGAAAACCCGAAATTTGCTTGTAATGCCGCCATCAATCAGAAGATTAGTATTTATAAAGGTAATATAGTGGACATAAAAGTATATGCCTTAGTAAATCCGACGAATAAAACAGTAACTTCATTAGGTGATGCCGATAAAGCTATTCAAGACGCAGCTGGATCTAAATATTTAGAAGAATGTTTGACTATATCATCATTGAAGCCAGTAGAAACGAAGATTGCTAATGGTTATCGTTCGCCAGCTAATTATGTAATTATGACATGAGGACCACGGAATTCAGACAAGAAGATTTTACGAGAAACATATAAAAATAGTTTTAAAGTGGTGTTGGAAAATGATCTTTCTACAATTGTACTACCTAATATTTCTACTAGCGCATTTAAATTTACGAAGTTAGAAGCTGCCAAAATTGGCTTGGCTACAAGAAGAATATTTTTGTAGGAATACCTAGATGACGTAGATCGTGTCGTATTTTGTGTTTATGATAGAGAGGATTGGGATATGTATCAGCGATTACTCTCATACATTTTCTCATTGATGAAGAATCTGTTAGTCCGTGTGTCCGCACGTAACATCTATGTAGATTACTTTTCTTGAAGATTGAATTTTGGATAGGAACATCTTGTAGATGGATGATGAACTTTCTTTTAGCACTGGCCACGCTTAGAAGTTAGTTTATCTTGGTTTTGAATTGTGTATACAAGTATACCGGTGGAACACTTCGAAAACCTGGAACACTTTGAAACTTGGAACACTTTGAAACTTGGAATACTTCCAATTTTGGAACACGTTGGTATCTTGAAGAATTGTACGATTTCTTTTGATTGGACAAAGTATGACTACAGATGTTTCTTACTTTTATTTTATTTTGAAATGTAATTATGTGAAGAATGAAGAATATTATCGAAACACATATGGATAGATATTACGATGGATGCATTAACAAGATGTAAGAAGATTGAAGACAAGACTGCAAGAACCATGCTCCTTCTCTTTTATATGACCAGGATTCGATGCCATGATTGATGTCCATGATTCGATGCCAGAAGAGAACAAGATTTAACAAGAAAGAAGATTTAAAAAAAATTATATTAGTTGGGGTTGTAGGTTATATGTGGTGAATAGTTCAAATAGTTCTGTCCTGCTGATTTCATATAATTTGATTCCAGCCAGTATATGGGGTTATAATCATATTTTGGAATAATTTTCTAATCTACAGTAGCTTTAAGTCTAAATAGCTTAAAGCTCATTTTTTTCAAACTGAAATCAGTGTCCTTCTTGTGCAGTCTAACTTTACTATCTTTGGTTAGCTAGATAGTTTTACAACGTTTTTTCCATCTCGCTTATTGGTCACGTTTGATATTGAAGTTATTTTCTGCAATAGAGGAGCATATACATACATACATACATATATATATATATATATATATATATATATATATATATATATATATATATATATAGAGAGAGAGAGAGAGAGAGAGAGAGAGGTCTATATTGGATTTCGCTACACTTATATATTTGATTATGATCTTTTATTTTCATTATAATTTGTAGGCCTATCTAAGTTTATATTATTTGCACTGGTAATAATTAAATTTAGTAATATTTCTACTTTTCATTTCCCATCCCTGAGCACTAACGGGACTCCACACTAACATTCTAAAACACATTTCACTCACAATGATATTATGCCAGCACTAATATTTATTTTTCCTTTTGTTACTTTCCATCTTTCCAGAGACGCTGTCGTCACACGCTCAAGGTCACCTAGTGAACTACGTGAACTTTATCAGAAATACACACTCAGCAGTTTGCGCTCGAAGGTCAATTCAAAACGAACAATATGAAAGACAAAGAACTCTTAATCTTCAACAAACCAATTTTTTATATTACGGAAAATTGAAATTTTCGTGTATTTTCAGTTTTGAGGAGGGGGTGTGCAGTATCAGTGTAATCAGAGTGATATGAATATGAAATAACTTTAAAGATTTAAATTACTTTGTTGATTTCTTTTATTTATTAAATTGCGACCATGTTTTACAAAATCAGGAACTCTCTTTAAAATTCATCTGATGAAAACTTTTATTAAGATTGTACACTCTCAGACATAGTGTTGTAAAAAAACGGATTTTATTTCTGTGAAGTTTATTTCAATAAAAAACATCTTTCTTTTTCACGTTTTTTTTTAATGTCTGTTTTTTTCCTGGCAACTATTATTTATTGATTTATGTTGCAGATTATTGAAATAATCAACAGAACTTGAGTCGAAGCTCTCGTAACTTACAAATCGTTTGTTTAGGTTTGTACCTATACGAGCAAAACTGTGTAAATATTTCTTTCGGGCCCAGATCATTTTTGGTGTTTTCCTATAGTTTCAGTTAGTGACTTATTGCTCGAAAACATTCATTCGATTGATATGGATAAGACCTTTTTTTTTAGAAAATGTATGTGGCTATTTTTTGGTCTAAGTTGTATTGCTGTGTTGCTAACAAGTGGAAAATTATTAAGGGAAATGTAGGGTGAAAATTTACAAAAAAAAACCCTAACCGAATTTCATTTTTTTTTTTTTTTGCATCGAGCACCACTGCTGCTATCGGTGTTCAAGTCACCTAAAACATTCTTTGGCGTGTTGACAAAGTGCAGTGAAATCCTGAAGTCGCTGGTTTCCCTTCAAAGAGGGAAAGAAAAAATTCTCTGTCATCATAGACATGAAATTTTGATACTTTTTACGCCTCAGAAGCAAAAATCAACAGATATGCCGGGGATACAGCTTCTCTAATTATCCTATTTAAACTTTTTATGGTGCGCTGTGTAGGCCAAAGTGGAATCTTTCAGATAACGGCACGTTTGTTTCAAAGTAGCCAGTAAGAGGCTAATTATAGAGGGGGAAAGGAAAATTTTCACCTAAAATCGGAAATTAATTGTTTTGGCTAAAAAAAAATGCCATCAGACAGACAAAAGCCATCCGAAAGGAAACCTTAGTACTCCAAGAATATATCCTAGAAGTATCATGGCGATATCTAACAAAGTAAGCATTGAATTAAAAAAATATATCAATCTACCTCAGAAATTCATCATTTTCTTAAATTGAGTTGATTTTAGTTTAGCGTCCCGTTCAGCAGCGAGGCTATATGAGACGTGGACCTACTGATTAACGTGGAATCCGAACCACATGAGCTCCCGCCGGGAATCGAACACGGGTCTAACACGCCAAAGGCGCGTACGTTAACCGCTTAGCCACGGAGGAGCTCCAAAATTTCCAGAACGTGGTTTATTGTAAATCTCAACTGTACTTCCCCTAATTATTCTAGTGAAACTTTTAATGGTGTGCTGTGTAGGCTAAAAACGAGGATTTTAGACATTGGTAGTTTGTTCGAGTGCAGCCAACAAGAGGGAAAAATATAAACAAAAAAGGGATTGTTTCCAAATTTGCCCCTAAAATGTGGAATTAAAATTTTCTGTACCTGCCAACACTGCTATGAGACACACACAAACTATCTTAAAATAAATTTTGGTATTCCTCTAATATATCCTGCAAATATTGTGACGATATCTAATAAAGTAAGCATGCCAATAAAAAATATCTCTTTCTACCTTTAAAAATCACAGTTATCTTTCAAATTAGAGAACAAGGTCTACTGTAACCCTCAACTGTACTTCCCCAAATTATCCTATTGAAGCTTCTTATAATGCGTTGTGTAGGGCAAAAACGATACTTCCAGATACTGGTACCTTTGTTCCGATATAGCCAACAAGAGGAAAATAATAGAGACAAAATAGATAATTTTCCAAAAATTTCCCCCTAAAACCTGGAATTAAAATTTTCTGTAGCTGACGACACCGCTACCAGACAGACTAAAACTAAACATTACTACACCACTAATATATCCTACAAGTATGATGGCGATATTTAAGGAGCAAATCATCTTATTATCAAATATATATTACGGTAAACATAAAAGTAGGGGAAAACTAGAGAAATGAATGGATAGAGCCTAAATATGAATTTTTCGTGCGCTTGGGTCTGGGAGATAAAGCTGCGTGGTACCCCAACACGCTAAAAAGAGTGGCTAGTTGGTGTGCCCTGGGCGGGTGGATCCAACGCCCTACCGGGATGGTGAGGTATTGCCTTCAAAGAGAGTGTAATGCGTTCTCTTAGGTCCGGGATGGGATACTTGCTATCCTAACGCATACAAAGGAGTGCTGAGGAAGTGGGTCCCTCCTTCGTCCCAGTAGTGTGAGCTGGGTGCAGGAGCCACGACCCTACCAGGGGAGCCGCCGCTCGCAAATGGCCATTGTCTGTAAAGGTAGACAGTCTACATCAGCCAGTGGGTCTGGTAATGTACGGTTCACCTCTCTCGTAAGAAGAGGTAGTCCCGTATTGTTCGGAGGACCCTACCGGGAAGGGAGTGTTGGAATCCTGCCTGCAGTGGGACCAAAGGAAGTGGGGGAAGGGCCAATCCCAGGAATCTGGGTAATGGTTCTGATCCTGCCAAAGTGAGGAAAGACTATGGGATATGGGCCGGCACCAAACTCAAATGGTGACCTAACACGTACCATTGGGTCCGGGATGGGATACGGGCGGGAGTATCTCGACGTGTGCGTGGTACCTCTGCACGGCAAGGCGGTTGCCAGTTGAACGATAGAGGTAGGCAGGGCAGGGATTGAACGAGCCCCCTCGGGCATTACCTGGGGCCCCGGAATTGGGTTGGACTCTACCGGGCTGTGGTCATACCGTGGGATTCGGTAGCTTGTGGGAGCCAATCCCAGGAATCTGGGTAACGGTGAACACGGGCGGGAGATGAGCTTGCCTTATAACGCTCGGGCGCCATACCTGCAGAGCATGTTAGAACTGACTCGCTAGCAGTCTACATCAACCAGTAGGTCAACTGGTAGGCACTCAGGACTTGGTCTGGCCGCGCAGTGGGCGTATCCCACTCCCTCAGTGAAAGGGGGTTACACACTTAGGTGTCAATGTTAAGGGACAAATCTTGACTGTGCACTTCGTGCACGAGTAATAGTAGCGTATATTGTGGAACTACGGGCGGGTTGCATTACTTTCTTGCGGAACCCGTCCATTAAATAGACCGAACGGTCGCGGGCATGCTCTCCATGCATGCAATTAAGCGTGGCATAGTAGACCACTAGCTCACAATGTTACGCTGAAATATTTCACTTGCAAAAATGGCACTTGCATTTACATGCGTGCTTGCAAAACTGTTTGAGCTGCTCTTTCATTTGATATAATATTTATAATTGTAAGTTAATTGTAACAGATACAACAAAGTTTAAACCCTAATATTAATTTTGAAACACCCTGCATTACTTCAAATTGTGTCATCCTACATTTATGTCTTGTATATACATATAATCAGGGCCGGCCCTAGGCAATTTGTCGCCCCGTGCAATGGCATAATTTGCGGCCTCCCCCTTTCTCCAGAAAGCATAAATCTTAAAAGTCATGATTTTAAGTATGCCTTTCCAGTATGAACAAGGAAGGGAAGGAAGAAAAATGCACTCGCACTCAAAAAGGCTTAAATACTTACTAAAAATTAATTCCCGTTGTGTCTGTTTTTTTTTCTTTAAATATAATTTATTATGTTAGTGAAAGATAAAGCAAACACACCTGTAGAGGAAACATGTTTTTTTTTTTTTTTTTTTTTTACAGAATTCAATATCGAACTTCAATTTCAATGTAGCAGTTTGGAATTACATGAAACTAGCTCTTTGATCTTTATTTCTTGATTTTTCTTCTACATCTGTTAACATTTCTTTAAAATCTTGTTTCTATCTTCAATGATAAGGAACTTGTTTCTGACAAAAACAAGATTAGCTGTCATATCAATACTGTAAGAACTTACTAAATGGAACACATATTCGCTACTATTCGAGAATTGAATTCTTGCATTTGACAGCAATCAAGTTATTTGTGCTCTGATTTATTCGACCATTTGCCTTAGCATTGTCCATGTCACCTTATACTAATGCAACCTAAACATAATTTATGAATGTAGTATTCTAATAGGTCAGCTTACTAAATGTAACTACCACCATCATGAAGTCTGTTTCCAACAAGAAATTTTTAATTTAAATATTATTCTTATGACAGATTTTGCCGGATACTCCGAACTTGCTGCTCCATGCAAATGCACGTGTTTCAATAATGGTAGAGCCGGCTCTGCATATCATATATATCTACTAGACAAATAATTCATATATGATATTTAGAAAAATAATATTTGGCAAATTAGCATTAGTTTTTACCTTTAGACAAGTTATTTGAATTTTATACTGTTTGTGACATTATTTTCGTACTTATTAGAGGCCTGCTTTCACGAAAAAAACAAAATTTCATTTCTACTTTTATTTTTTAGTTGATATTGATGAAAACTGCTGAAACCCGAATTGTTAGTAGGTATGCTGGTCAAATAAATTGTAAACTACTTGTAGCATACCAGTATCTAGCGTTTAATTTATGGTGCATTTTACAGTGATTACACCTACATAGAAATATTTCATATTTAAATAGACGCAAGATGCATTACAAATTACTGTTTAAAAAAAACGAAATTTAGAAAAAAACGAGAGGTTATGTTTTTTTTTTCTAAAAAACGTACATTTCTGAAGAAAATACGAACGTTTTTTTTTTCTATTTACAACACTACTCAGACACCTTTTATAAACAGATATTCGTTTTTAAACTCGACTGAAGTCATCATTCTTCAGCCACGGAAAACCAAAGGGGACCCAACAACAAGGGGTGTTCGCCATGAAATTGAGGAAGGTGCAGGATCGTCGGAGGCAAGCCACGACCGTCTCCATGTCTAAAGAATACCATTCTGCCTGTCCATCGCCACAGACACTTTTGAGTTCGTCAGCAGAGTAGTGGAATGAAGGTGAAGAAGAATATTATCGCGGAGACGTATCACAGAGAATTCGACGCCCATAGCAGTCGAACAGGAATGAGTTCCAGTTGTTGGCTGATGCCAGAACATCCAGGTTCCTCCAGGGCAAACCGTTCATCGTTCCAGTTGACCAGGGCGATGCCAGCCTCGTTGGAATTATCAGGCTAGTGCTCATTCCTTTATTTCTTAATTATATTCTTTCTCTCTCTCTCACCTATTTTACACAACTAGTCATTTTTCAAAATTAGAAACATTTGAATTTTATTTAAATTCAACCACAATTTTACTGTTAAGAACCGTATTGTGCATCAGTTTCAAACCCATTTGGTTGCATTCATTTAGTAAGTATTCTGAGCTAAAACTGATGGCACAGTATTATAGAGTACATTTTCTAGTCTACCAGCAATAAAAGCAGCAGAATAAGTTCCTAGGTTTTCTTTTTTATATAATAAGTGACCGCTGAGATTTCTACAGTTTATTCTCTTAGAGAGTTATTAGGTAAAAATAAAACAACAACAGAGAGATTTAACCATTGTCTATTACTAGAAAACTTACACGATAACATTTTGCTTAAGAGCATTGGAGGTATTATTTATGCTAGTGGAGAACCATGACCCCAAACTTTATAACCAATTACACCATAATTAGGCGACAATTCACTTCTTTTCATGGTAAGCACCTGGGAATTATGTTGTTAGGGACAAAGAGTTAACAATAAATTCCTAAGTAAGGAGGAAGTTGCAGTTCTTTTAACACTTTTATACGATCTAATTTCTCAGATTTTCTTTAACTTTGCACGGTATTAGTATCTCCCAAATTGTGCAAAAATATTTGAGAGATATAAATACAACGATCCGATGATTATATTATATAAAGTGGAATTTGCATATGTGCCAATAGAAAAATTACTAAAGCGTTTACCAGAAATTATAAAATATTTACAAACAGAATATGATTTTCTTCTAGATTTCGATACTTCACAATATTTTGCAGGTATTTTTATTAAGAGAGAAATGGAAAGATATCTTATTAGTGATTTCAATTTTAGAATAGATGATGCCTCTATAGCTAATTTCGAGAAGGTCAAGCCTATTAACATTATTTGTAACAACGATTCCGTGGGTTTAGATTGTCCTAGATGTGAAACAGGTAATTCTTCCATTAACATTTACGATTTTATTTTGCCAAATTACTTCTCCAGGCGTATCTAAAGTATTGGGCAATTACTTACTTGATTTTCTTAATTGTCCAGACAAGCGTTTACGGGGAACTTTCGAGAGTGGCCTACCACAGGAACATAGAATTACCACATTGGAGTCTACTATCTTTAACTACTATATTGATGAGTGGACAAATTCTAATAAGTGGGATCAGGACTGTTTAGAACTAATTTTACACAACAAAAATATTTTAGAGAAGCTCAGTTTTATAAAGTCTCGATTTGTAAGATGTGGATAAAGCTAACATATACTTTGTAGATCAGTTTTCTAGTAGTTAATAAGACACCACAACTTTTAAGTTATACTTATTGGGGTAATTTACATACTGAAAAGCTAACAGGCTTCCAGGTAAAGTTTACAGATAAAAGAGAAGATCAAGAGAAGTAAATAATGTTTGTACTTTCTGCTTTTAGTTTAAATACTTGCCTATTAACTATATTGCTATAGAGAAGTGTAAGAAGAATCGAATTTCTATCCAGCATGAGTGTTGTTTAAAGGAGGGAAATGCATATTTTACTAATATAAATTCTCTCTTTCATACTATTTCGAAAAATATTGATCTTGCACCTCTTGGTCTAGTGGATAGTAATGTTGCTCGAGATTAGTTTTGAAAAAGGTTTAATCTTACCAATCGTTTGTATCCACTTACTTTTCGAGAAGTATCTCCACCAAATAAGGTTTATTAGCAGTGTATTAAGAAGAGAATGCAAGAATTGGAAGAGCTGAAAATACAACAAATGCATGCAGAGTGTAGAGATTTAAATACGAAGACTGTAGAAGAAAGAAAGGGTAGATATCTAGAATTATTAGCCGTTGTGAAAGAGAGGGAACAGCAAAAACTAGAGCTAAAACACCTGTTTTCTAATTTCTGGTGCAAACTTGATATTGAATGTTCTTATTATATCTTTGTTTTTACTGTTAAAGAGATTGGTCTTTTAAATATGTAGGACCATTAGTAGCTAATAAGATCCACCCCGAAAATAAGCGTGTTTGTTATCTAAAGGGGGCCTCACTCAAAAATGCTTCGCTTTTTTTAAATCACTAGACTTTTGGGAAGGGGTCTTACGCATAGAAATGACTAACATTAGATTTTTAAAAAGAAATCCTGGAATTAAGGGGGCTTCAGGCTGAAAGCCCCAAACCCAATAAATCCTCTACTGACTTACTGGGTTCTTGGTGACATGATGTTCTTGGACATAAAAAGTAATCAAGATAAATCTGTTCACAGAGATTTTTTCTGTTTCTGAGTTGACTTTTTTGTCGGACATGTGATGAACTATCAGAATGTAGTTCCTATGCCGTTACCAGAAAATACAAAGACATAATTTTCTTTACAAATATCGATAATTTACACTAAGTACCGATACGTATACCATCATTCTAATATCAATATTTATAGACTGCATGCAGTTTTGTGTATTAAGTGAAATGTACAAACGCTGGAGTTAAATATTGCTTTGAAATATTATGATCTTACCTAGTTCATACATGCGGTGCAAAGTATCCTCACCTACGTGATAACTACACCAAGTTTGTATTTCAATAATTATGTTCATACTAAATGTTTACTAACCATTTGAATAAATGCTTTCCCTATATATATTGCTGTTATATACAGTCTCTAAATCATTACGTTTATAAGTTACATGCGATTTTCTTTAAAAATCGGTGTAAAGTAACACCGTTAAGGTGAAACTGTCATGCCAAGAGAAATCAATTTCATCTCAATTTCTTTTGTTACAGTCGAACATAAATTATCACACTTATCCCCAAAAAGCACTTTTCAAATCGGATTATTCGGGGCAGTCCCCTCAGTTCCAATATTGGAGGGGACATGTCCCCCTCATCCCCCGAGAGTTGTGCCATTGCCAGATATATATATATATATATATATATATATATATATATATATATATATATATATATATATATATATATTACGAATACACAGTAAAATAAGAAACATATGTCAACAATGACAGAAGGTTATAGATTGGTTTTAGTGCCGGCGACCTATTAGCAGAAAAGCAATTTAGAATGATGCAAGCTTTAGTTAAGTATATCATTTCAAAATATTAATTTCTTAAATTTTGATTTTGTTGTAGTTAAGGTTACCTTTCATTAGGAGGGATATTTAAGATTTATATATACAGTTTAATAGGATTTGTTTTAGAAGAGCTCCGCTGAGAACAGAAACTGACTCTGGTTTGAGAGATGCAGAACTGAAATCCATTGATACAGTTTATTCAAATTAAATATGTAATTATAGTGCTTTCATCAAAGTAATGCTTATGTGAAATAATGGTGTGAGTTCAAACTACTAATGGCAGAAACTAGTAATTGAAAATCTATCAAAAATAATAAGAAGTATTCGATTGCAATAAAGGTGATATTTGAAATTTACTACCTATAGAGTTCAAAATAATAATACATTCATGAACTTCTTCTAATGCTCTAAATTGGTATTTAAACCTTAAATCTATACGTTTTTCTTTACATTTGAAGCGAAAGAGCACTAATTTTATTTGAGAGGTATAATGGGAATCGAGCTGGTGTTTTACAGAATATATGATTGCGATAATACATTACCAAACGGAGCAAAGCGTAAAAAATACTCGCCGGTAAAATAGTAGTTTGCTGAAATTAGCTGATATTAAATTTTAATATACTTGTTTATTTATTTATTGCAGATTCTTATTGATGTGTGTTAGTATAATTATATGTTTACTTTAGGCATTCAATATTGTATTGCATCATATATAAGAACTCATTTCGTCATGAAGTTTTTCTTTGCTTGCAAAGTGGAAAGGGTACCGGTAAATGTGAAAAATGGTTCATCAGCTCCGTATGTTAGGAACTGGTGGCCAGTATGAGAACTAATATGCTCTACTATCATCTGTAACATTTATATTTTATATTTTGTTTCTTCTTCCATTCCATTCACTTTCTTTAAAAGTGTTTGAACACATTACCAAGATGAATACGAAAATTATAAAAGGCATTTACGTTGCTCTTAATAGATTCGTAAAGCAAGAAATTTAACATAATTTAAACCAGTTCCCAAATGCTGAATTAAATAGCAGGTTTCCTCTTCAGAAAAGGAAAATGTTATCTTAACCATGCTTGAAAATAATAACTTATATAGGTGGAAATTTTATAGTCATTTGAAAATGTTTATTTTTTATCCTCTTAAAATGAATGATTTAAAAGAAATTAATTAGCACATTATTTCGTAATGAAACAATTGTACATACTCACCAATGCACAAAACTGTAACACATAGAAAATATATAATATAATATTATTGATTTTAAAATTCCTCCCTTTTTCATGTATTGTAAATGCTGCCTAATACTTCCCTTGGCATAATAACACATATCCTGATGATACTACAACATACAGTTAACACACACACACACACACACACACACATATATATATATATATATATATATATATATATATATATATATATAATTTAGGATACAAAGTTAGTTACAAATATGTAATGACCACAAGCCTAGCTTAAAATGATACTTAACTTAAAGGAAACACGAAAACAATCTTTATTTAGAAATGCAGACTTCTTTTTCCTTGATATACAGCGACCTTAAATATATTCGAAACTATGTTTACAGAGCGAACCTTCGAAATACTCAATCAAATTTACTACCAGTAGTTTTGTAGTTTTTATCTCATAATTTTGACAAATGTTTTACCACCATGCAAGTGTCTGAAATTTAGAAACAAGAAGTAATCCCAAATGGCTACGTCTGACAAATATTTGCATGAGGAAGGAACTCTATCCTTAATTCATTGATTGATTTTTACCATCGTGATTACATATGTGTGTATTGATGTATTTTCTTCATGAGACACAGCTTCTGTTGTCCAAACATGGAAGTGATTTTGTTGGGAGCATTTGTGAAACCCTTCAACGATTTTTCATGATAGCTGGCATTCATTATTTTCTTTTTCTTTTAAAGAATAATGAACGTAAACCATACCTGTCGAATTCGAAACATAATGACGCTATGACCTTACCACCAATGGAACTCCTGTTTCGTCAAGCGGTGTTACCAATTTTCATAGGAGGTTAGGGTGATTATAAAAAATGATATTTATTCTTAACTACAGGAAATATTTTTTGTTTATTCCACATAACTTCTAAATTAATGATAATAACTTTTTATTAAGTGATGTCGCTTGTTAAGCGTATTTAAAACAGAGGGAGAAGAGAGGGAACGATTAATGACTAAATTGTTCGATATATGCGATATTCAAGTGTCTACGTAGACTGCATAGGAGAAACAGTATAACTAAAGAAGTACAGGTTTCAGGAGGCGATTTTTATTTTACAAAGCGTAAGTATGAATCACATGTTCTAAGATTACCAAAACACAATTTTTCAACTCACGTTTAGAATTGACGTATACCAAGTTAACCGGAGGTAGAGCATGATACGTAGATCTCGAATTTTTACTTGTTTCGTTTTCACCAACTTCTGACTTATACCGTGCAGTCTACATACAACTTCGTTGCCTAATCGGACGTTAAAATGAAATTCAACTCAACTTACTATTCAATATAATTTTAGAACTTCCTATATAAGGTAAAAGGATTGTTTTGTTAAAAGGTTCTTATGATTACCGACTACTAGAATTGAGCTTTCAAAGTTCCGAACAACCAACTGGGCCTACATAATAACACACCTTGGGAATGTACACAAAAATAGTTTGACAGTTCAATTTAATTATCGTCTTCACATAATAATTTGAGTAAAATTCTATGGACAATGTTAAACAGTCAAATGAAGGAAATAAACTCAGATGCGAGTTATAAGAAAAACCCTTTACTGTTACATACTCGAAAGAGTGATATCTAAAACAATAAAGAATATATAATTATATGCTTCTTGTATACAATTTGTGGTATTTAATTACTAAACAAGATCAAAATCCAATTATTACAATACGTCATAATACTGTCGACTGTGTCTTCTGAACTAAATAAAAAATTTCTACATCTTGGGTTGAACTACGTAGGCAGTTTATATGTAAAGAAAATATATTATAAAAGAAAATCAAATTTAAAGATTTGCATACTAAGCATACTAGGCAAAGAAAAAGAACAAAGAGGCTCAGTGATTATTCTCCAAAGCATAGATTGGCAAAGAATTAATCACAGGAGATTGACATTGACACATTCTATAATGCATAATATTAATTCTCAGTAAAGTAGTAAGTAAAAATATGATTTTATTGATAATTTTTAACTTAAAATTGTTTTAACGATTACTTAATACAATGTAAGTACATAACAAGTCTTTCTACACGCTCCTAAGAACAATTATTAAGATGTAAAGTCAATTATTAAGCTCAATTACAGAAAAACTGAAAGGGCACTTACTACAATAAGAGTGTAGACAAACTTGATGGATATAAGCAATTTCATGTTTGTGATTGGCTAACACTGGAAAATCTAAACAAATCCTTATCGCTGATTGCTCGAACGCCTGTGTACGATATTTTGTTTAAAGGAAACTTCAACAAATATTTATATATTTATTTTCTTTTATATAAAAATGTTTCCTTAACGGTTTTATAGTAAATATTTGCCAAGATTTATTCAAATATTTGTAAATAAGAGTTATGAAATTTTCCAAAGAGCAACTTGAGAGTGCAGCTAAAGTTAACTGTTATTATTATTATTATTATTATTATTATTATTATTATTATTATTATTATCGGATATGCTTTGGAATGTTCAAAAAGTACATGTGAACTAAAATTATTCACAATCATAATAGAATCACTTATAATGAATACACATTTAAAAAATATGTCAATAAATAAACAAAACAATAAAATTAGAATGAAATCCTCTGATGAATACGCAGCTGCCAATGTAAGAAATGTTTCCTTTTGAATATTAACGCAAAAACAGGTTTGCACAGAGATGGACATCCTCACTCATTTTGCCCTCATGAGGGCCGCCCTAACCCTCATTTTAGTAGTTGAGGGTGAGGGCGATAAAGTAATTGAAGGCGAGTGTGAGAAAGGGTGAGTGTGAGGACGACAACGGAGGGTGAGTATGAGGGAGGGTGAGGGGAGGGCGTAAATGGAGGATGAGTATGAGGGAGGATGAGGGGAGGCCATCAATGGAGGGTGAGTGTGAAGGAGGGTGTGTGTGAGGGCGTCAATGTAGGGTGAGTGTGATGGAGGGTGAGGAGAGGGCGTCAATGGAGGGTGAGTGTGTTGTAGGGTGACGGTGAGAAGATCAATTGAGGGTGAGGGTGAGGGAGGGTTAGGAAAAATAACCATCTATGGCTTTGATAGGAGAAAGGTCTACTCATTTTATAATAATAATAATAATAATAATAATAATAATAATAATAATAATAATTATTATTATTATTATTATTATTATTATTATTATTATTATTGGCAAAGAGCGGAGCATTCCATGTTCTAATTTTTCATATTTGTCAAATTTTGAACTCTATGGTACATGCATACCCAGGCAAAAATATGCCATTTTTAGGGGCATATATTGTAAAGATTCCCACATCAGAACAAAAGCACCTGCTTAACACCTGCCATTATTTACGACCGCAGACGATACACTAAACAGGAAGACACGAAGGAAGCTCAAAGGAGACGGAACACACGAAAGGAGGATTAGTCCCAGAGGATGACACATACAAAGACACCACGGAGAGACATGGCAACAGTCGACCAAATTATCGCAACCTATCCTAATAACCGTAGAAGCTGCTATGAATCTTTTTTTTTCTAGCCACAACTAAACCCTTAATCCTGCTATCAAGCTAAAAGGTTCACCTTAAAGCATTGCCGTGCCTGTTGAAGTCTGCTATGGGCTTTGGTTTCCTAGAACCGAATTCTTGAATAACCATGGAGGATGCTATGAAGCAAGGGATGCTATGAACAGTCGACCAAATTATCGCAACCTATCCTAATAACCGTAGAAGCTGCTATGAATCTTTTTTTTCTAGCCACAACTAAACCCTTAATCCTGCTATCAAGCTAAAAGGTTCACCTTAAAGCATTGCTGCCTGTTGAAGTCTGCTATGGGCTTTGGTTTCTTAGAACCGAATTCTTGAATAACCATAGAGGATGCTATGAAGCAAGGGTTCCTGTACAAAACATTACAACCTACAAACCTAGAAACAT
The DNA here is from genome assembly GCF_964235325.1 of Thermobia domestica. Taxonomy (NCBI): domain Eukaryota; kingdom Metazoa; phylum Arthropoda; class Insecta; order Zygentoma; family Lepismatidae; genus Thermobia; species Thermobia domestica. The sequence continues at coordinate 73,890,604 of NC_137457.1, read as the reverse complement.
TATACACATTTTATTAAAAAATCTAGACACAAAAAAATTAAATTTACAATAGCATTGTTGAAGGGATAAGTTTTGTTCCATCATTTATGCTATGCATAAAATATTTTATAGTAATAGCCTCGGGAGGATTGTACGTGACGCTCTTTTAATTAACTTTTTTTATCAGCCACAAAACTAATGAAGTCAGTATCAAAATTCATTAAGTTGAATTGTATTTCTCTCTTTCCTTTTTTTACCTTTCTTGTGTGAGATTTTAAGTCGGAAAGAAGGTCTGAAAACAGACATATAAGTCAGCAGGAAATAACAGTACAAACCTTTATATGACAGAGGGTGCATCTAATATGTCTTTTGGTATTCCTCATCTTACAAATTATTCGAGGCACGTCCATGAGGACCCGGAAAGGATTTTCATGTTGTTCGATCACATAACTATTATGCAGTGATGGTCACCAACCAAAAAGGACGAATATTTACGGATATTCTTAAAAAAATACAACGTTAGATTTAGTGTTGCAACTTATGAACCAAAATTAATTCGGAACATTGTCTTATGAAAATTTAAAATCTAAATTGGTTTCATTAAGCAGCCTGAAGTTTCCGTCATACAAAGCGGAGCAGGAAATATTTATATTCCAGCAGGAAACTGATGAAACCATAGATTCGCTTTTTTTTTTGTTTTGTGTAAACTCCGTGCGATTAGACATTGAATAACAGATGCGTCAGAAGAAAAGAAGATCCTACACTTATCTTAAGGATTACAAAGTGATTTTCTCAAGATTTCACATTAGAGTGATTTGAAACAGTAGACGCTTTACAAACTAAGCTTAACACAGTAGAACCCGCCCTATGACCTTTTAGAAAAAGAAATCATGCAGAGATGTCACAGACCCTGCACATGCTATACGGCCAAAACCTATACCTCACCCAGAGTATCTATCAAAGATATTACCAAATGAACCAAAAATGACATATCCTATGAGACAATCATACTATCATACGTATCCTATACAGACACAACCTGGCTCGCGCCAGATGCACTGTTATGTACCTGTGTACAGTTATGTAAATATCCCCTATCAGTACAGTTATGTAAATATCAGTCTAATCCGTCTTACCCGTCTTTCCCCTTGTAGTGAGGCAACCCAACCTTCACTTGCGAGACGCTTTTCTTTAAATTGAAATAAAAATGCAGCGCGAGTTCGATTTTCAGTTGCTCTCAAAAACCACGTGCTGCAGACTTCTTAACTTTCGGCGACAAGGTAGAATTCTCGTTGTTAGTGCCTTTTAGCGTTCACCTTGGATAAAGAACAAAACTTAGTTATTTTTTTTTTAAATTGTGAAGATCTAGTCTATCTAATCTACTACTCTGTTCCGATGTCACTCTTTATTTCCTAATATTTCGGTAAATATGAGGCATAACGAATTGTGGTATTTATGTATAAGTAAAAAATGTGAACATAAATAGCAGCAGATTTGAGCCTACTTATTTCGCTAAAGAATACAGAACTGTTGCAGATATTTTAATATGAACTTAAAGTTTAACTTACATCTAAACTTTATCTGAATGCTGTGTTTTAAGTATATAAATTTTTCTGCGTTTATATATACAGAGGTAAAAATCTCATGTATTTTTGGCTAATACCGCAAGATAATAGATATTGGCAAGAAGGAACGTCACGTTCTTAGATACTTTTCCAGAGCTTGCTCTGAAGCATTATCAACTGCATGATAACGAGTTTTGATCTCTCCTTCCTGTTCCACATCCTGGGCTTCTTGTCTGTCTATTTCTTGACATTCTCTCGTCAGACTTCTCCAGTCAAGGGCGGTCGGATCTACGAATCGAGCCAGGGGGCTGCTGAAATTGGACAGCTATCCAAACGGGTTGTCCTACCTTCATCATTTCATTCATCTTTCATCAGAATCTCATCGATCAGAGTCATGGCTCTACCGGTCTGCAAGATGGCGGACCCGAATGCCTCTGGTGACCCATGGTGGATGGTCGATGGTGGATGGCTAATTTACCACCTGTTTTCATCTCCCCTTCCGCTTCGGCCACCAAGGTCGTCAAGCGGAAGGATACGGGTAACAGAGAACGAACCCAGTCGGGCAGTTCAACTGCTTTTAATATATCAAACGTTTCCACGCGGTACAGATCTTCTGCCGAAAAGCATTAGAGCCCTAAAGAAGACCTGGACTTAAAGTCCATTCTTTCACTCCTCACGGTGTTACATTTCAAGAAAATAATAACGCATATTAAACGCATAATAAACGCATATATAACGTACCTGTTTCCGCCAAGCAGCAAATTCAGCTTCCAATGCTGCAGCAGTAATAGAAACAATAAGGGAAATGGTTGACGATGGCTCTTTCTATCTCCACCGTCCTACATCATACACTTATCCTTGCTACATGGAATGCAGATGGTCTCGAGGGGCACAAACAAATGCTAATTAGATTTCTCACACACCATAGAGTTGATTACATGTTTATACAAGAAACACACTTTACTGCTCGGTTCACTACTAGGCGACTACCAAATTACATTGTCTATCGACAGGATAGAGTGGGTAGACAGAAAGGAGGATTACTACTTATAATCAAAAAGGCATTCCCAGTCAGAATGATTACAATACCACCCTTACTTACTTTAGTGACACTTGCTGTTGAGCTAATCACTCCAGGCTTTTCATTAATATTGCTCATCTTGTAGAGGTCCACGGCAACACAACTAGAGCCCACTGATTTCGATGTTATTTGTAACGTAGCACCAAGAGTCATCATAGCTGGAGATTTATTCTAGATATGGAGAATGGAATTCTATTACTCCAGAAGATGCTTTACACCAATATCATCTCGTGTCCAACATCATCATCATTGCTCCGCCAGACCAAACTCAACATCCAAAGTTCGGCGGACAACCCAATGTGCTTGACGTGACTCTGCAAAGATGAATCGTTTACCGTCCATCCGTATGTCATCTCAGATTTAGACTCTCACCACGATCCAGCCATTTTTCATGTCTCACACCACAACATCGCCCATTCTGCCCCTATCATTAAGCAAATACAAAGCGATTGGAATATATTTAATCAAAAAATAGCACTACGATAGATCAGCCTCGTAGTGAGATAGGCCAAGCACTATTGACGACACCGACCAAGCGGTTTCTCACATCACATTAGCCCGTGGTGTTAGACTCCGATGGCAGTATACACTACACCCAGCACAAAAAACATTATGAAATAAACTAAGTGCGAAGCTCAAGATACTCACGCAGCAACAAAATCAACAATGCTGGGAACATACTTTTCGAAATATCACAGCAAATGATCGTAAAATTCGGACATGCTCTAAATCCTTTCAGCGTGCTACAAATGCTTCCAGAGCTGGAATCCTTTAAGGACCACAAGGATTGACTCAAGACCCTCAGTCGCTGACTCTCTGGAAGAACATTTCCAGCCTAACAGAGCACGTCTAGATCCCTCTTTCAAACTGCACAACCAAACCACACTATATAGCATAAATAGCATTGAAAGACACCATTAAATGTGCCCACGTGCGAGTAGCGCATCAACAGGAAGCAACACACCCTTGGAGTATTTCTCAAAAGCCTTTGATAAAGTCTGTTTACCTGGACCATTAAATAAACTATACACGCATTTTTTTTCAGATCGTCTTCAACATTTACTGCGTTCCTACCATATTTTTAGAAAATTTCATGTGTCTGTCGACGGTGTTAAATCCACATCTACACCTATTATAGCGTGTGATCCACAAGGAGCTTTACTTTCACCGCTTTTATATAATCTGTACACAGCAGATATCCCGACATTACCCCATTGCTTTGTTGCAACCTAAGTCGACGATAATCCTTTTTTTACGACCAGTAGCTCACTTGCACAGTGTCACATCTACATGCAATATCAACTCATAGGTTTTCAGGAATAGGAAAGACGTTGGAGAATTAAAATCAATGGAGACAAAAGCTGTGCTGTCATCCTTATGCTACGCACGCCAAATACTTGCGTGTAACTTTAGGTCGTGGTCTAACGTTCGCCGCACACACAACGAAAAATCTCAGCGTTGTACCCCATCTTGCTCTGTAGCTCCCTTTCTCACGAGGTCCGAGTTCACATCTTCAAAATGATAGTCCTGGCTACAATTTCTTCTGCATGCCCTGCCTGGTAACATGCTTCACATAATCACATACAAACTCTCAAAAGTGTGCAAACTCAAGCTGGTCGTATAATCACTGGTCAAGACAGATATACACGAAACAGCCAGATTCTAGAAGACTTAGAGCTATCCACTGTCAGAGACGTTTTACGACATCTCCACAATAAGATTCGGCGTACTTAGCCCAGAAATATAAATCCAGCTATAGCTTAAGTAGGCATCGAATGCGCTCTGCGGAACGTCCATCGAACACCAAGCATTTAACGTCTCTCCAGATCTGGTAAAGAAGTCATAATCAGCTATTCAGGGACAGTTGCAGATGTAGTCTCCCATACAAAACAAAACAATAGTAACACTCAACAAACCACCAGCACATCTTGATATATTTTTTATAACATATTACTCATGCAGTCAGGGGCTGCGGCCCGATACTCTGTAAAAAACAACAAAATTACCGTGACTCTGAGCGTGTTGCTAATCATAAGAAGCCGTTATGATTATTTTGATGTATTGTAGGAGCAGATCGCAGTCTTATGGCTATGCATTTGCTTCAACCATTAGAAAGGTCAGGATATATATCTTTCATAGATGTTTTTGTCGCGCTCAACAATTCTATATAATTCAGTCAGACGATCTACAGTATATATACGGATTTCTTACCGATTTATTTTTTTTTATCAAAATTCGCTTCCAGTAATCTTGCATATGACCTGTTTGGGGTGTACTTTACTTGCAATAAGCGTAATAAGGCCTGCCATTGATGAATAAGCCTGCCTTAATAAACATCTTATACTTGACTTGCGTTTGAGATAACTTGAATTGCGTTTTACTTGTGAAGACAACCTTGCCGCAAGCCTTCCCCTGATCTAACTAACTAGGTTGAACAAGCCTGCAGGAAGCTAATTGGATTGCGTAATAAAGTTTGCGGCAAGCAAATTGATCTGTAAAGGCAAATTTGCTACAAGTTTGCAGCAAATTTAAATTGCTCTCTGGGTAATAAACTCTCAATCATCAGCAAATAATCAACAAGAATATCTTAATAGAAGCCAAGAATGAGACCACAAACGAAATCCTCCTGAACATGACATATCCAATTGGAGAATTATAATTATTGATAGACCACACAAGCTATAGAAAGCAACATGATCTACGAAGTGGAATAATCGATACCGTAATAAAGGTTCTAGTTCTTTTAAACACCAAAAAACCAAACCGGCAGCCAACAATGATGAAGAAAAAATAAAAAGTAGAAATCATAATTACATAAATTATGAAATTCCTGTAATGGAAAAAAACAATAAGATATTTGAAAGAAAGAAGCGAAATCATCACTCTAGAAGAGGGGAATAACAGATCAAATTTAACAGTTGAAACAAAACCATGAAACTAAAACGCAATAATAGATACAGGAAGTACAACTTCAATATGGCCGTCAAAATCAGTGCCACCTGGAACAGATTAATTCAATTTCAAACAGTACTAAATGGAACTTCAGGACTGAATATTTGTTTAAATCAAATAGCACTAATAACATTTAAATAGGGACAAGCAACATTAAGTCATTAATATCGATTAATTAGGAAAACGATGCCAATAACTATTGGAATCTTCTTCCTCCAACGTTCTCATGCCACAATAGAACAGGAATTTAATGTATTTCTTTAAACATCAACTGAAGCCTCAATTACCAGTTGGAAACACAGAGAAAGTAGTGGCATATCGCCTAGGAGACTGACGAAAAGTGAACAGAAGTCTAGTATTTGGCAGAAAGAATTATAAGCTCTTATATGTACCTTTCGGAAATTTAACTACTTTTTTTTTCTAAATACAGTAGAAAATCCAGTCCCTGTGTGGATGCCAAATGTATAACTATATTAGATACAGAAGCCGTTAAGGTTTGGGAAACATACAAGATACAAATTATTCATAGCCGACTATGATTTTAACATACCGTATTTGCCAGGATCTAATAATCTCCCTTACGCAATTAGTAGATTAAAACAAACAGAAGACATCATAAAGGAAGAACAAAATAAAGACAATAGTGAAGAAAAAAAGTTAAGTTTATCATGCCCTTAGATCCAACAGTCTTCAAGTCAATACTTTACAAGTTAAAAGCAACAACCTTCTAAGAAATGCTGCAAAAGAGCAAGGTAATCACGACAATTATAAGAATATCATCTCTGTCTTAGAGGGAAAAGATCCAGAAAAATCTCTATAGTCAAATCAGCAAAATTCTTTGGTCCTAAAGACGTCATATTATACAGGACACAAAATCATTCTGATTATGCTTTTTTACATATTTTATATATACCGAAGTCTCTAGCAAAAATATGGTTTACTACATTTTTCCGACAAGCAACAAATCCACACTTTCGTTTTATAAAACTATTTTAAAAAGCTATAAAGAAATTCTAGATGCCAACCTTAAGAACTATTTTGCTTAATATATAAGCACGCGTCTAGATTGTTAAAAATTAAAAATGATACCAGAAAGAAACAGGTCTACTGCATCACTCTGTAGAAGATATAGCAACAACGTGGAATGTATGAAGAACTGGGGCCATTTCCAAGAAAAAAAGAACTCAACAAATATATATTCGCAGCCATAGAATTAGCTACAAGTAACGTAGTCGCAAAAACAGTGACCGCAATTATGCCGCACACATAGTGATTATTTTAGAACGTGATATCATTCTAAAACTCGGAGCATTTACAACGTTTTATTGGGACTAACATCCACTCCATGGGGTCGCAGGTCTACAACAGAGCTACGATTTCAGCTATAAACACTCCCCAGCATACAGAGTTTGTATAATCACGATTCAATCGGATTGGTAGATTAAACCAACAAAATTTTACAAAATTGACTAAAATTTGTTTTACAGGAAACCCATTCGAATGGCTACCATACGTTATTTTCGGCATTAATACGTACATGCAAGGTGGGGCCAAATATAAATCGAGCTTTTCATGATTTCGATATGAACCTAGGATCCCGACGGAATGAACATTCGAATTTTAATAACACATACAAGTTGCTAGGGAAACATTAACAGCAACCAGGAAGAAAGTGTAGGCCAACCAGGAAAAGCTTATATCAAATAAAAAAAAAGTTTTATGACAAACGCCACAAAGAGCTCACAAACAAGGAGATCATGATTTAGTATATTTCCCTACAAGAAAACATGGTCTTCCACACCATTTACAAACAGACGGCAAAAATGGAAGAACATCTTAATTCAAATTTGTGCCACGTCGGATTACTTTCTAAACTCAGGAACATGATACACCATATCTCGGTGGACAGCGTCAAGCAGTTCTACGAGGACCAAAGTGAGGAAATATAAATTTAAAAAGACCAAGCAGGAGCAGAAGAAAAGAAGACGGAAAAAAGACATCAACAGAAAAGATGCACTAACCCCCAATAAACAGCACTTCTTTATTTCACTTGTAAAATATTTATCTATTTGGTCTAGGAATTAATTCGTGCGGGTGGACAAGAGATGGCGCAACGAACGGAGCGTCCCACAGTTCCGTGTATCCACACATGTGTTGCAAACCCCTGTCATCGCGTATCGTTCGTAGTATAGGGCAGTGGATTAAAGCGTCAACAACACCAGTTTGTAGTTAAGTGAACATGGCGCAATTTGTGCCTGATAAAGTGTATTTGCGGGGTGTCCTGCTGCATTACTTTAACATGCAGAAAAGTGCGACTGAAAGTCATCGTATTTTGGTGGAAGTGTATGGTGACCATGCTCTAGCTGAGCGAACGTGTCAGAAGTGGTTTGCACGGTTTAGAAGTGGTGATTTCGGCTTGGGAGACCAAGAGCGAGCTGGACAGCCAAAAAAATTTCAAGACGAAGAATTGACAGCATTGCTCGAGCAGGATTCGTGTCAAACGCAGGAACAACTTGCAGCAGCATTAGGCGTTGATCAAACAACAGTCTCCAAACGCTTGAAAGCCATGGGAATGATTCAAAAGATGTCACATTGGGTTCCACATGAATTGAAAGACAGAGACGTTGAAAGACGAAAAACCATTTGCGAATTGCTGCTTCAACGACAGAGCAGAAAGGGGTTTCTGCATCGAATTATTACGGGTGATGAGAAGTGGATCCATTGCGAGAACCCTAAACGAAAAAAGGCCTGGGTAAAACCAGGTGAACCAGGTCCATCACAACCAAAACGAGATATACACTGTGCAAAGGTTATGCTGTGCATATGGTGGGATATGAAAGGTGTGGTGTACTATGAGCTGCTGCAACCGGGTGAAACTATGAATGGAGAATGTTATCGACGACAAGTAATGCGTTTGAAGCAAGCTCTGGCCAGAACACGACCAGAATGGGAGAACAGACATGATAAACTTATTGTTCAACATGATAACGCTCGCCCACATGTCGCAAAACCGGTCAAAACCTATTTAGAAAATGTCGAATGGGAAGTTTTACCCCACCCGCCGTATTCACCAGACGTTGCTCCTTCGGACTACTACTTGTTCCATTGCATGAACAACGATTTGATTGGACAGCGGTTTACTTCTTCAGAAGATATCGAAACATGGGTCTCTGGCTGGATCGCTTCCAAGGATGAGGACTTCTTTCGCCACGGAATCCGTACATTGCCTGACAGATGGGCGAAAGTGGTGGCTAGCGATGGACAATATTTTTCTTAAGGTATTTATGTATTTTGTGTTTGTACTACAGCTTCAATGTGTGCGTACCAACCGCACGAATTAATTCCTAGACCAAATAATTATGTTATTTAACTTGCATTAATATTTCCGTTATGTTACCAACCTACATACTAAACATTTATTTCTCTTGTTTTATTTCAAAAAGTCGTTTATCCATGCAAAGACTAAATACACTACTTTCTAGTTTCTAACATCGCTTCTTCAATACGAAGTACATGATAGTCTATTACGTCACATTTCTTCTTCTTACACAAAGTATTTAGGTAATCAGGAAATTGGTAATATTATACAGAGTTACCAAAAATTTACGTTCTCTATATTCTTCTTTTCAAAAGAAAATTTTCCAATTCCAGAAAGGAGAATGATGATTCTTAGAATTGCAATGTGCATTCTGTCGGGATCCAAGGTTCAAAGCAAATAATAGAGAGTTCGATTAATATTTGGTTCCACCTTGTATGTAACTATTAATGCCGAAAATAAGAGTTGTTGCCATTTCTCACAATCCCAATGGCTTTCCAGTACAAAACATTTTAGCCAATTTTGTATAATTTTGTTGGTTATCTCTACAAATCCTATCGAATCGTGGTTATACAGATCTATGCCGGGGAGTATTTATAGATGAAATCATACCTGTGAGCTAGATGTTGTAGTCCTGCGGCTCCATGAAGTGGATGTTGGTCTCAATACAACATCGTAAATGCTCCGAATTTTAGAAGGATGTCAGGTCCTAAAAAGTTCACTATATGTTAGGCATTAATTGCGTCCACTACTTTTTCGACTACTTAACATGTAGCTAATTCTGTGGCTGGGAATATATATTTATTGAGTCCTTTTTTCTTGAAAATTTCCCCAGTTCGTCATACATCCCACGTTGTTGCTATATCTCCTACAGGGTGATGAAGTAGCTAGACCTGTTTATTTTCTGGTATATTTTTTAATTTATGGGCTCATGCGTATTTTATGAGTAAAATAGTTCTTAAGGATGGCATCTAGAATGTCATTATAGCTTTCTAATATGATTTTCGGAAACTAAAGTATGGATTTGTTGCTTGTCGGTAAAACGTAGTAAACCATAAGTTGGCTAGAGACTTCGGCACATATAAAATATGTAATAAACCATAATCAGGGTGATTTTGTTTCCTGTATAGTATGCCGTCTTTGAGACCAAAGAATCTTGCTGATTTGACTGTAGAGATTTTTTCTGGGTCTTTTTCCTCTAAGACAGAGATGATACAATTGTAATTGCTGTCTTTACCTTGCTCGTTTGCTGCATTTGGTACAAGGTTGTTGTTTTTAACGTGTAAAGTATTGACTTGAAGACTGTTGGATCTAAGGGCATGCTGAATATTCTTCTTCACTATTGTCTTTATTTTGTTCTTCCTTTATGATGTCTTTTGTTTGTTTTAATCCACTGATTACGTAAGGGGGATTAATAGATCCTGGCAAAAACTGTATGTTAAAGTCATTGTCGGGTAGTAATAATTTTTTATCTCGTATGCTTACCAAACCTTAACTAGTTTTGTATCTAATGCAGTTATACATTAGGCATCCAAATAGAGACTGGATTTTTTACTGTATTTAGTAAAAAGTATTTAAATTTTCGAAATGTACATGTAAGAGCTTATAATTCTTTCTGCCAAATACTAGACTTCTGTTCACTTTTCACCAGTCTCCTAGACAATAAGCCACTATTTTCTCTGTCAGTATTTGGGCCACTACTTCCTCGTATTCGTATCTGACTAGAGTCAGAATGCACGACAATTTCTAGAGAATTGTCAAAATGAGAGTGTGAAGAAACTTGTAGTAATTGCTCTTTTTATTGTTTAAAGAGAGTATCGTGTTCATTTGTTCATTTAAATTTATATTAAGAATTTACTAATTATTGTAATGGTTCAATTTTTATGGCGAAAACCTTGGTATGCGCTCTACGATATGAACGTAATCCAATGAAACTTCTGAGAATCCGTTTTGTAGTTGGTCTTTTGAAATTTCTTATTTAAAATTAAAATAGAATTATATTCAGTGCAAACTCATTTAATCTTATTTGCTAAAACTAAAATATCGAAATACCTATGACACTACGCTATATACCCATGACACTACGTTAAATGATTGTATATTAATGTTATAGGAGGAGGAGGACATATCGATGCATATTAACTATGCCTCGATACGCCCTTCTTCGAGACGGAGATATAACAACATGGGCGTCTCCAAAGTGAACGATTGGAGCATCTTAAGAATACTCGAACAAGAATGCTCCTTTCAATACCATACCTTATTGTTGTAATCGCATATTTGTATTTTTTTTGACTCGGCTTTTCCACACATTAGACCTCGATAGAGAAGAAGTTCCTTCATCTCTCACCTACATTGCTCTCATTCTAATTGTGTCCTTGGCTCTGGAACTCAACGAACCCAATCACTCATTTGGTGGATGGAAAAGGGGTTTAGTATATTTCTTACTTTACTAATGTTAAGCCAACATTGCTTACTTTTATGCTCAGTTTTCTTTTGGTTTCTTCTTTTTTGTGTGTGTGTATGTGTGTGCCTGTTTTTATTTTTTTTTATATACATTCATTTTAGTTTCTGATAAGTGGTGATTGTAGAATGTACGTGAGCTTCGTGCGGAGTCACTCTAGTGTTATGATCTATTTTTAAGGAGTGCATCAAAGGAAAATTGAGCATATTGCAACAGCATTTATATATAAAATTCAGTGTCAATCTATCGATACAAGCAAAATACACAAAAATAAAAATTAAATTTAATTAATACACACATTAATATAACTATAATGAAACTGACATACAAAAAACTAGAATAAAAGGAAAAACAAAAACAAAAGAGATACAAGTCAACAGTAACTAGCAAGCTACATATTGAACTGAAATTTGTGACCACGACTAGCAGTACACTCAACAGCAGCTATATCACGCTGTTTAAAGTAGTTTTTTTTCTAAATTAAATGTAATTGTACACGTAAGATTAACAAGCATTATCAATATATTTCATGCTTCAACAGGGGAATGAAAAAAAGGAGGTGGAGATTGTCAACACAATATTTTCTGTTATGTTTTCTCTCTTGTTTTTATATCGCGTCACAGTAAATAGGATCAGGTTGACTAGGAGAACGAAACTATCTTTTTCACTTATTTATATACAGTATGCTTGTTATTGCGAAGATGATAATAAAATGAAGAACTCCAACTAACAGGTTTATTATAGCTAATATACTATTCTGTATAATCGGAGACTCTTATCTTGCTGTTTGTAATTGATATTTGGAAATTTTTCCTGAGACCTTAGAGGGGTAGTTATCTAGCCAGCTGACTGGTATCATATGATAGACACTAGCGTGTTTGGTTGTGATACTGAGACATGGGAATTTTGGCTTCAAACTTACATTGCGGAACATAACTTCGCAAGCGCAAGGCATAGCGATGTATAACAGTACCACTGAAGGGGCAGAAAGAAGGGGAAGATTAACTATTGGGCATGTAACTCGCAAATAATCGCTATGATCAGTTAATAAGGTTACTGCTGTAAAATTTACATACTGGTAAGGCAATACATCTTCTAAAGGCAAACAAGTCCACTTGCAGTGTCTTATGATATTAATGCTTTTTCCTGAAAGTTGTGCACGGATACAATGTAACTGATCTACATCTTCCAGTTGAATTCATTGTATTAGGCAAAAATAGTCCTTTCCCCATGCCGTAAGAGTCGCTGAAAACGAGTGGGCCACTGGCAGGGAAATGGTTGATTCGTCGCCACAGCGACGTATCGAAGAGTATCGCCAGTGGGCCGCTGGCGGCGGAGTTCCGACAAGTCGGATAGAGATATGAAGCAGCGGCATAGTGACGGTGCCACCACGTGACAGTGTGTACTTCGTTGCAGTCCGCGCTTCTTCGATTCGCCGAGGAAGCGGAAGGAGGACTTCATTTGTTGTTTACATGCGGGTCTCAAGTGTGGCGGCAAGTGGCAAGATGTGCAAATTATTTTTGTTTTATTTATAAGGAAGAAGATACATTAGCTACTATACCAAACTGTTGGATATCTGAACACGAAGGAAAAGAAATTGCAAGATGGCCATCATATGCTGGATCAAAACGACGAAGACATATTATATTCCATGAAGAACCAGATGAGGGAACATGGGATACCTACGAAGTGGCAGTAAAATACACTGATGGTAAGATTTTTAAATTTACTTGCTATACTCGCTAGAGCAAATCGAGGAAAATTGTAAACTTTGCGTAGAATAGGGTTTATAAATGTACTAAATTGTTTGCAACGTACTAGTAAGACACTAAAAAAAGTATAGCCTCGAAATAAAAATATGCACATACCTCCTGTATATTGTGAATCAAATAAAGGCGAAGGGTGTAGATGCCCGACCCCCATATAGGCTACATAGTACTGGCTTTAGGTTAGGTAAATTTTAAAAAGTTTGGTTTACAAATGATAAAATAAACTCCTTTATGGTGTGAAGATCATTATCGTAACACATTTAGGCCCTTGTACTTCGAAAACTAATAGAATTCGTACTCGTGCATATATGGGGTCAGTTTATTTTACACTCTTGTCAAATAAAAGTGTGGTCAATGTTCCATTAAGGGGGTCCAGTGTCTTTGGCACCGCTTCTTTCCATTGATTTTCGTTTGATTGCATAATACAACGTTATATTAGGTTAGGTTAGGTTAGCTTAGCTTAGCTTTGTTTAAGGGGGTCCAGTGTAGTTCTGGACCCCCTTAACGGAACATGGACCACAAAAGTTAGTTAAAGCTGTTCTAGAACGCAGACCACATATTATAAACTCATGAAAGGTTATAATTGTGGTTCGCTTGTCTTACGCAGGAGCGTTGACCAATTGGACCTGTGTCTTTCTGTATGCAAGGACTATGAGAGTTCCAAAAAACGTGCTAAACCAAGTGAAACGGGAGTGAAAGGAGAGGATGGAGAGTGTAATTCCCTCCTGTTGCAGCAACACTTAAAGGGAGGGGGCATTACTCGAGCAGACGCTTCTACCAAATTTTCACACTTTTATTGCATTTTGCGATTTCTTCTTGCAGAGCATGCACTAAATGAGGAGCTAATGCTTAAACCATGAACAAACTTGTGCTAGGTGGCCACTAAAAGTACGAATGCCATCTAACCGAGTCAGTGCAGGAGCGCAGCAGGGCGGCCCGATGGGTACGTCTGCAGGGAGCAGGCGCGTCAGCGAAGGGGGGCATACGCGTAAACAAGAATGGAAAAATACTTAAAATGTCCGCAATAATTTTCACCTTCAGAAACACTTAAATAATCGAAATAACTCTTACTTTCAAAACGGCTTCACTGGTTTCCCATGTACAAATGGCCCCCTCCTAGATGTAATTCGTATGTTTTAAATTTTTACGTCTTTTCCACACTTCGCATAGTTGATTTTACGTTTCAACATACCATGACGCTGCAAAAACTTTATAATATGGTGCTCTTTATCACACAATTCTTTGTAATAAAATAGTATGTTTGCACTATATTCATCGCAAATTGACCATTGCTAACACGAACAGAACATTCCCGCCGTTTATTTCCACCTTTTTCGCATTCTTGTATTCTTCCGCTTCATTAAATAGTTACACTTATAATACGTTCACTCCCATTCAAAATGTATTTCAATATGATATCTAATGGCAAAAATTACTTATATTCACACTCTACTTCGTTTACGAAAAGTGTTTGACATCGTATTTTACCTATAAATTTTGTTTTTGGTAGAGCCGTCTGCTCGAGCGAATCCACGGAATGTTCTAGATCACTGGTCCGCAACACCGTCACAAAATTGCAGCCCGTGCAGTCTTCGTTGAAACTGCTTAAATTTACCTTTTGGACCTGTAATTTCTACTGTTTTGTTTCGAGTTTTTTTTTTACTTCTTTCTTTCTTCTTGGAACTCTTAATTTTGAATTTCAACATAATGGTGAGTTGCCACAAGGTTGTATCTTCATTAATAACCGATACATTTTTAAAAAATACGTTAGCCATTTCCTTAACTTATGTCCGGAGACAGGTAATATCCTCGGATCGTTCTGTAAGAATTCTAGCTTGAAAACAGTTAAAATTAGGTTCGTTTGCTTTAGTAATCGTAAAATACAGTTTCTTATAATGCGAAAAATGGGATTTATGCCCTTGTACTTAAAAATGCAAAGACTGTTACAAAATATAGGTGATGGTAAACGCTGTACTAAGCTGCAAACTTAACGTTCAAAAAATTATATCTTATTTGTTAATAAAGGTACAACATAATGGCAACTCACACGTTATGTGGAGGGTGCAAATTAAGATTTCCAAGTAAAAAAAAAACTCAAAACAGTAAAAATTACAGGTCCAAAAGGTCCCCTTGAAACTCTCAGAGCATTGGTAAAACTCTAGAAGAACTCCTCTAGTTCTACCATGAAGAAAAGGCATGAAATACCATATTTTCAAAATGTAGGTTCCTTCCCACTACCATCAGGTTTAAAAATTAGGGTTCACTTTACCAGACGGTCTACTAAATAGAAAATTTGGTACAACTTTAATTACACTTGCATATGTACACAGATAGGGACTCATTCGGACACGAGTGCAGAAATGTTTTGTTTAGCCATGATAATGTTATCAGACAAGAATGGTTTTTATGTTACTGGATTGGCCTTGAAAAGTGCAATTCACAGCAGTCAATAACGGACAGCTATTGTTCGGAATACAGACATGCGTATCGGGCTAATAATATATTTTTTTTTTTCGTCAGCAGGCAACAGTGTCCAAATGATGGATAATAGTTTTCAACATACGTTGTGTATACATCAGTGGATGTATTGTAAAGTGGGTTTCCTCGTAGTCTGATACTTAGCGCGATTGCCTTCAGTGCGCGTGGTCACGAGTTGGATTCCCGCTGGGAGCTCACCGTGAATGGAGTGGTTCGAAACCCACTTTAAACTGAAGGTTCACGTCTTATATGGCTCTCGCTGCGAAATTTTTAGCGTTGCACTTGCGTAGCTGATTCCACTATAAGAAGTACACATTCCTCAAATACGAAACTTCATTAATATTTTTGTTCCAGATTTTTTTAAGTAAATAGTCATTATTTGCATATCTCGTTTATAGAGTTAAACCTTTTTTTTTGCGTCTGCACAGTCTATTTAGTTATTAAGAATTTGGAATTGATACATTAAGTCCTCAATGAGTCTTCCTTGTCCTGGGATTAAAAAAAATTATGTGTTTCTCGGCTATTTGCTGAGTTAAATTTGTGTTTATAGCCTTTCTCTAACATAAGTCAGAAAGTTTATCTGTACCTTACCAGTTTGAATACTTACACAAAAACGTTGTTCGCTTGTGTTTCAGATTCGGTTGTTGACCGCAGTGGGTGGAGAAAATGTGGAACAGTGTGCAAGAAATGCTCTGAGGAAATTGATGACAGGCGAAGCAGCTCTGAGAGTTAACATAACTGGCAGTAACGCCAAGTTTTCCTTTGGAAAATCTTTGTTGGCTGAGATTCTTCGAGGTAAGCAAAAAAAAAAAGTCTTAAACCATTGTCACATTTTACTATTAATTACGTCTAGTGTCTGTTAGCAGGTCCTAGTGTTGATGGAAGGTAACAAAGATATTTTTAACTAGCTTCTGCTCTCTCGTACAACAGGAGGGGGGTGAAACTCCCTGTAGAGGGGTAAAAATATAGAAAAACGAGCATTTTTATTAAAAACTACTTTAATGGATTGTTCTCTGTTATAAGAGCCTTATAAATGTGCAAATATAAATTGAAGATTCCGGGATATTGGTTGGGAAGGGGGGGGGGAGGATCGGACAAGATGATGGCAGAAAATGAAAGGGAGTTGCTCGAACAATGGATTTTCATGAATCTGAACGACACTTTCAAAGGTTTATCGCGAGGTCTACTTTTCGAAGAACCTTAATACTAGTAATAGTAACTCGTGTAACGGAATGAGCTTAGAAGCCTATTTCAGTGCTAGCTGTTAGCAACTATAAGGTCAACACTGCGTGTTACTGTCTGATGGCAAGCGAGCGTACCCATGATAGTGTTTACAGTCGGGGGAAAATGGGAATTCTCTGAATATACAAGAAAATTCGGGAGAATGGTTTATTACTGGTTTAGGCTATGAAAAATTACTTTTTGATGTTGAATGAAGAGTTCATGGTTGGCAATATATAAATTATTTCCAGAAAAGGTGCATTGCATTTCCTAACACAATACCTGTAGATTGGTACCAATTCTCTTTCTTGTACGTTGTGTTTCGGATACCCTTTATTAGAATACATGGATGAAAGTTTGTAATTGTTTGTGTGTTTTCACATAAGACATAAAATAACTACTATAAAGGTTCTTCGAACAGTAGACCTCATGATAAACCTCTTATGACATAAAAAAACCCATTTAAATTGTTTTTAATATTTTTTTCTTTTTTCCGCATGTTTGCCCCATAGTTTTTTTGTTTTTTTACCCCCTTCTCCTTGTCCGATTTTCTTCTCCAACGAACTTGTACCTAACATAGTTTTGTGAGCATTGATGAAAATATCCTGCAGTATTTTCGAGATTTTACTTTAGCTTTAGTTCCCTTTCAGGGACATTTTCGAGGAGAAAAATAGTAATTGGTTTCTCGAGTTCAAGAAGTACAGCATGGGTAAAAGCATTAAAAGAGCTTTGAAATATGCTTCATCTACCTATTGTACCTATATTAAATCTCTCCCTGATAGTCATCGGTAAGTTCTTTGGACCACTTTAAGCCAATTGCATTTCTGGTGTTATTTTGTCTGAAAAGCTCAATGGAAAGAGAACAAAAATAAAAATGAATACTAGAAAGTGATTATCTTTTACTGTTAGTTAGTCAATACTAATATTTTACAGTGCGCCATTTTTGCTCTACTTTTGTACTCCTAAATCAAATTCCCTGCATTTTCCAGATGTTGTCGCCGCAAACTTCCCAGGATATAATGTCACAACACACCGAATTATACACATTACCCAAAGGTGGTTAAAAGGTGCGGTGGACAGGAACGGAGGAAGGGAAATAAGACGTCAGGTATACTTAAGCAGTATATTTTCTAACTCTTTAGGCTGTAAAACATGCATAGCTCAGAGCAGTAAAATTAGTTACTGGCCTAGTATTTTTAAAACTAGTAACATTTGTCTTATTTTATTCACCGTTTGGCTCTAAGCTTAGAGTTCTTGTTCACGCTGCATCACTTTTAAGCTCTCTGTTCAAATGTTTGTATATAGGAAAAGAGTACTTACGAATATACACACGAAGATATTGGAGCAACCTTTCGGTATAAGAAACCAGAATCACGCAGACGAAAACCGTTAGGATGTAGAGCCTCAATTGAGAAGTTCCTTGTACTCTCACCGGGAATGGAACACATGTCGCTCGATTAGCAGTCGGTCACTTTACCGACTAGATTACATGTTAGCCCAAGGTCAGAAAACAGAGATTATAAATTGCTTTATTATTATTTTTTTAAAATAAAGAAGCTTTTTTGGGGAAGAATTTAAATGTTGGTAACTTAATTTTTTCCTTTGCAAATTTACTGGCTTATAATGTCAATCTTTTTTTTTTTCAAAAACTGCTCTATTCAAAGAAAAAAAACAGCTTTTGGCACAATGCCGCAAAGGATAGGTAAATTTCTTTCTAGCATGTATTTTATTGATGCGCGACCTATTGCACGGACTTCTCTTGATAGATTGAAATATACAAATACTGAGAAAATATCTTCTTCCCTCGCGTCACAGTTTCCCGAGTGGAGAAACCTCGGTGGTCGTGTGGTTAGACGCGTTCGGTTGCTTTTCCCTGGCTGTGGGGCTCGTGGGTTCGATTCTCGCCTTGGGCTTGGGTGTTGCCTAGTGTCGTGGTTGTTCTTGTGGAATGTATTAAGCGGAAATCAGTAATCGGTAATCACAAATCAGTATATGTGGTATGAGTGTGCAAGAAAGGTCGACGTGAATATTAAAAAAAAAAAGTGGTCTAAGGCATAGGTTGAGTAATGCAAGGGTCACTAGTTCGATCCTCGTCCACGGAAAGATCGCTTTTTCTTTTTTTAATTTTGCATCTTTGAACGGCCACCACTTTCTAACGGTTCGTTCTGATTTTCACACACATCTAGTATATTGTTAACCTCGACATTTTGTTCAAATATGGCGCAGATAGGTTCATAATTGTAAAAATTATGAATTTTTCGAAAGTTCAAATGGCCGCCGTTTTCAAATGTTTCATCCGATCATTGTGGCTAACGAACTCATTAATACGACCAATTTTTGTGCCAAGTTTGGTTTCAATCCGTGAAAAATTACGGTAGCTAGAGCATTTACAATAAACGTTATATATTTATATATATATATATATATATATATATATATATATATATATATATTGGAACTAAGGGTGGTTTTAGTGTCAGGGAGTCATGATCGGCAAAATATATAGAAATTTTCCGGAAGTGCCGACATGAGAGTCTCTGCAATAGGCAATTTATAAGAAACTACCTAAAAATCAGGGGGAGGGGAGGGGGGTACAAAGAAAACTTTCCCTAGTACAAACTAAGAAATTCTTCAAATATCTTTGTTCATGTGTCTCAGACTTTCTAGAACATGCTTAAGGAAGCTCATGTGCACAATTTCTCCTAATGTGTACTAAGAAAAGCTTTCTTTTCATCTTCCTGAAAAGTTTCGTTTTTGGGCAATGGTTATTACTATTATTATTTTAATGCTACGTCCTGGAGGAAGGAGTTACGTAAATGATTAAAATATTATGATGATGATATGATGCTGATACCGAAAGGTAGCTACATTTTTTTTTTGCGAGCATATTCATAAAAGCTATTTCCCCTATTTGATTTACCAATTTGCCTTTAGACACCTTTCATTTTTCTGTATGTACATATATGCAATTTTAGAAACAGTTTAAAATTTTCCTGTGGTAATAATTGTCCAGCAGTTAGTAAGCGCAGACAACAAAGAAGTATGTATTAAATGAGTCAACGAGACAGATGCACGGGTTTGTATCATTTTTTCACAGAATATCTTCTAATTTTTCAATACCGTAGGGATAGTCTGAATCCTGGTTAGCCCTCTGTAGTTCAATGTTTTGTTGGTGTTCGTGACCAATCATGCAGGATGTAGAAGAAAGATAGATTAACTCTGTATCTGTCATCACTATTTATATGTACTGGGGTATTTCCCTAAGAATAACATAATTTTAATATAATTTTAATTCGGTGTATAATAATAAATCACAGCCATATTCGATCCACTACTGGATGAGGCCTCTCCCCAGAGGGAGGAATTGGTTTACTGCTCCCACGCTGACCAGACGGGTTGGGAGAGGAGAGCCGAAGCTTTCACTGTGATCGTCACTATCTTCATTCATAACAGCTCCCCAATTGCGTTACGATGCTGGGTGGGCATCGTTCCAGACCCACGCCTTGGAAACCATCGCAGCGCCTGGTATCGAACCCGGGAACCCAAGTCCGTAGTCAGCGACGCTAACCACTAGACCACCGGGACGGTCTCTCTCTCTCTCTTTCTGAGAGAAAAAGAGAGATTCTCACCATTCGGTTTATTTGATAATATATTTTTAGTAGTTTTACTGCTTAAGCACCAGGTTGTAATTGAAAACTAAAAATGTACTGTTTCCTGAGAAAATGGCTTCTAATCTTGCTAAATGTCTAAGTTTCTCAGAGCTTTACTTAGTTTTACCAAATCAGTGTTGAAACACTATCTTTACAATTTTTTTCTTAACACTACATTCTTAATCATTGCAGAGGAAAAATAGCCTTTTTTGAAGTTCCCGTGCACGATAGAACTGTACAAACCTCAGTCGTGTTCTTAAAGGTTGTAAAGCAATTTCAGAAATGTCCAACAAACATTTAATAATACTATTTTAGCCCTAACTACTTTCCAATACTTAAAATTGTAACAATACATTTCTGATACAAAAATGACAATTTGATTGCGAAAATAAGACAAGTAAATTCAGCATTGTTAATAAAATTAACTTTTGCAGCAACTCCAGTAAAATCTTATGATTTAGCACCAGTGACACCATGATTTGAAAGGGCCCATGGTGTAACAAATGAGGGCATTTATCCAATTTGCCAACTCTTTTTAACATTATTTTTCATTTCTTCGTGATTGAGATTTTACAAGTGTAAGTTTTTATCCCGATGTGGACTCCCATCTTTCCGTATACGTATACGTCCATGTAACGGCATTCTGTCCTATTTGTTCTAGAGTCTGCAGCACTTGCTGCTGGCTTAAGTGTGGGTTTCAGACTTGTTTGGATCAACTTTTATTCCCTTAGATGATTTAAAGAAAAAGTTCTAATACACAGAAATTACAAATAACTGGTCTTGCACGAAATTTGTTGCTAAACTATACTTAATGAAATCAAGAGTTAATGTGTAATAGAAGCATTTATATTTCTTTTACAGAAAAAGAACTCCTATTGAGTACAGATGCCTAAAAGTCAACACCGTGTTTTATCTTCAACTGCATACAAAAGAATAAAGAGAGAGGTCAACCGACAGTTTGAAGATATAGTGGCAAATGTTGAACTCTCTAGGAATAATGAATCAGACAGTACCATTGTTTGTGACAAAGATGATTTTCATTCCGTACAAGAAAACAGCACATGTACATCAGCACGTGAAGTTAGTGACATCGTGAAGTCGTCTTATTTTGGCATATTTAAAGTAAGAGAGCTTTCAAAACTTCCAGTGTTTCAGGTTGAGAATAATGTAAAGAAATGTGTTCTTTTGCCTACAGACTGCAACAACTTTGTATGCATTCCAATGTGTCATGAAATGTAAATGTAAAGGTATTATTGACAATTGGACTTTAAGGTGTTGTCATCATTGCGTAACGCAAACAAAAATAGCTTAATTGTACTGAAATACTATAGTGGATGGATGTACTTTGCTCACAATATGTACAGATTTACGTGTCTAGAATGCGCATTTTTTCTAAGATAGCGAGATGCGTGCTATATACAGAGTGATTCGAACAGCGTTGTCCTAACGCGTTTTTTTTCTACATTCCATATGTTTAACATGCAGATTTCGACATGTTTCACTACAGATGACATGTACCATTGGTTTAGATCTGCTTTTGTCTCGACGTTTGCTTAAAATTATGTTTAATTCCGGTTAATACTAAATCTTAACATTATTCAATTTCGTGTGGGGTTATTTCTCTTTCTCGCGTTCGTACACTACTCTGAACATCGTTTTTAACATTTGGACTATAGTTTTGAATTTTGGCATTACACAGGAAATTACAAAAAGCATTATACGTTCTTAAAACAAATGGAAAGCACTGGTAATTTAAACAGTGCTGCGCGATATATATTCAAGATACAATTTGTTTTTCCGACTTTACCGTAGCACAGCCAGATAGGCATATGCATGCACATGCACGTTCTACACCCGTAAATCTTGTATTATTTTTTCAGTCGTAAAGGGCCCTGCCCTTTTCTTATGGAAAATGGATCTCGGTCAATTTGTTATTTCTAACTGTGCCACTGTTCCCACCCACCTGGAAAACCGGGAAAAGTCAGGGAATTCACCTTATTCGTGAAAAGTCCAGGAAAAGTCAGGGAATTCCATGAAAATCTGAAAAAACCTGAAAAAGTCAGGGAATTTCAATATGAGTTTATAACTTTCAAATCTAATTTTTAACGTTTTATAATGCTAAGCAGGAATTCCTTCTGGTTCATCGCAAGACGAGCCAGTAGTTTAACATTTTTTTAAATGATGTTACGGCGTTTAAACGACGAATATAAATGTACATGCATAGTATACCTCTGGTCCGCAGAAATAAAGTTCCTTTTTTACATTATCTGTAACCCTGGAAATTTATAAATTGTGTCCTGGAAAACCTGCAAAAGTCAGGGAATTCGTGCTTGCCAGATCAGTGGAAACCCTGTATGCAGAAACGAAAGGTCTTGATGTGTAGGTAAAAAGTCTCTATGGGCACAAATCTCTAACAATTATATTTCTCGAGTTATGTGGGTTTAAAGTCACGCGATGTCATGAAAACCGCGTGATACATTATTCGTCAAAAAACTACTTCGGAGGATACAGAGCCAGTTAGTCAATGACATCAAAGCTAGCAGAAACTCATAATGGCATTGGCTAACTGGCTTTCGATCCCCTCGAAACTGCATTTTCGCGAATAATGCATCACGCGGATTGTCGAAGTAGCTTGTAGTTCACGATGCGATCCCAGACGTTGCGCAGTCCCTCGTCTGTGGCCGTATTGTGAACTACAAGCACTTAGACAAGGTCAGTCCACTCATGGGCACATTGCAGTTTTATTTCACGCGGTTTTTATGACATCACGTAACTGTAAACCCATATAACTCGAGAAATATAATATTTAGAAATTCGTGCCCATGAAGTCTTTTTATCTACACTTCAAGGCCTTTCGTTTGCGCATACTTAGAAATAATTTGACCGAGAGCCATTTTCCATAAGAAAAGGGCGGGATCCTTAGAATTATATTTTTCTTGTGATATAGCTTGAAAATATTGACCATTTGCACTTTTCTTTAGATTTCCTCTTGTTTTGTGTTTATAAATAAGCGTTTGTTTGAATAAAGTGAGATTTTAGTTGTAATTACTTTCTTTGGTTCTTTCCAGATTTTATGCCTTCGTATATTTACTTTAAAATTCATTATTAACTTCTGTAACACTCGTAGTGATGCACAATCAATGCATTATTTTCTAATAAGGCTAGTTCAATTTGCCACACAAATGGAGGTGAGAACTCGTGGTTCGTAAGTGCAGGATCTCTCATAATTTATATTTACAGTTTGTGCACTTTAGTCTCTACAGTCAAACATTCCAGCAGGTAATAGCTTACCAACATGTATATCTTAAATCTAAAATCGAATGATGTGTGTCACGATTGAAAAGGGTTTATTTTTGAACTCTGCTTGGCAACACGTCTTAATTCTTATCTCCTTGATGTATTTTTTACACTTATTTGTTGCTTCAACCAAGATCAGTTCAAGAAGTTTAATTGTTGAAACTTTGCATTCAAAAATAAGAGATCAGAAGTAAAAAAAAAAAAAAAATAATAATAAAAAAATGAAACATCAGACAATGAAAGCAAAATATAACCTTGTGGAATTCACCATGTCTGACAATTTTAGCATTCTCAGTTGACATTTTTATCGACAGCGACGAATTATATTTTAGAGTAAAAAATACATTCGGGAGATAGAAAGATGCAAGAGCGACGGAGGAACGCCTATATAAGTTCATTTTTGTCTTTATTGGATCTTTTTAATTGGTGTCCAACAATTCCCCAATATCCTGAATATTGCTTCAAATTATGTGAAATTCTTTGTTTATCGTTAATAATTGTCAAAACTCCTTCGTCAGTTTGTTGTCCACGTCCTCGTCCCACTTGCCATTTGTCCGCCTCCTTAATTTTCCACCAATTAGCAGATCCTTTTTCTGCCAACATGGAACACCGTATTTAGTAGCCCAAAAATTGCCTGATGTGATTGAATTATTGTAACCATAGCTTAAAATAAAAAGAAGTAATTGCTTGTTCTTGAAGTAATGGGTATTCAAATGCACTTTCTCCCATTTTTATTCATAGAGATTTTGACTCAAAATCTGCAGAAACGGAATGAAGCAATTGATATTCCTGCAGATTTTGAGCCAAGGCTGTGAAACCTCTATAAATAAAAATGAGAGAAAATGCATTTGAATACCCATTACTTCAAGAACAAGCAATTACTTCTTTTTATTCTAAGCTATGGTTACAATAATTCAATCACATCAGGCAATTTTTGGGCTACTAAATACGGTTTTCCATGTTGGCAGAAAAAGGATCTGCTAATTGGTGGAACACAGACGTTTCGTCGCGGCGGGACCGCCGATTTCTGTCACTGATGGGCCACCCAACAGTAAAATTGGAAAAACGGAAACCGGGCCGCCCGCGAGCGTCGCCACTGACCCACCAATTTCTAGCGACGCGTCGCTGGTGGGCCATCCAACTGTAACATAACAAAAATATATAAGCGGGCCGCTGGCGATTATCGCAGCGGGACCACCGATTTCTGTCGCTGGTGGGCCACCCACCAGTAAAATTGGAAAAACGGCCACTGGGTCGTACGCGAGCGTCGCTTCCGGGCCACCACTTCTTAGCGACGTGTCGCAGGCAGCCCATCAGTGGCCCACCGGCGTTTACGGCATGGGGTAATATGTCACAGTTACTGGTAAATAGTCGTGCACCGTTTGTTTGTTTGATAATTAATTGTGGCCGACTCAAAATATAGCAAGCATTATTTTCCCGTCGAAACAATAATGGGGAAAGCATTATTGTTTGATAAGAGACTGTCTGTGAAGCTACAGGAATGTTAAGGCCTACTAGAGAAAAATTTCTACCTATTAAGCATTCCATAAGAGGAAAGTCATATATGGCCGCTGGATCAGAGAGACCCAGCGTAATACGTTTTTCTAGACCCCTCAACTGCGCGTTTAATTGGTATGTGATATTATATAGTTCTCCGAATCCAATTAATTCATTATATAAGGTTTTTGTCTGACAGGCCTGAATAAAATTTTGAAATTCGAATTGGGTTCGCAACCATCTATCAGTAGCCCTCAACATCCATGGTTCTTTAATGAAATAAAATAATCTTTGTACAATATGTTCCAAATTGCTTACAAATAGGCGTTTGATATGCTGACGTTCTATGATGTGAAAATAGGAACCGGTTAATGGGGAGTCAGCTGTAATTGTATTTTCCTTATTATGTTTTGGTAAATTTGTCCAATCAATATGCCTTGTATGATTCGGATCGTAATGTACTAAAAATAAAATTGGTACAGCCGTCTCATAAAGTAATGAACTATGGTGAGGAGTTACTATCAAACCTGGATGTGCTATTGTCTGTACATCTAGGGATTGGGCTATTACTGCGTTGCTTAAGAGGGTGATCACAGCACATAGTCATAATCGGGTGGATTCATTTGTTTGACTAGCTGCTAAGTCAGCATAGGTGTAGGCGAGGGGGGGGGGCGATAAGTTGACTGTTTGAGTTTCATCTGGATTGCTCATGCTTGTATTAAGCATATTAAAAAACGGTTGCATCTCTTAGAGAAAATAAAGTAAAAGTCCAGTAAGACATAAAATGATTGCAAAATAGCTTGCGAATTCTGTCTCTTAGTGAAGAAATTGTGCCCTCGCCGGTGGAATCATACATAATGGAACGCATATTACAATTTGCAATTTACACAACATCCAGATTAAAAGGACAGATATTATGGTGTTCTAAATATAAAGAATAGATATATAGGGGCGTTTTGGATTAGTGATACCTGGCATAAAAAAAGGTTGTACGGGTTCATTTTTCTGTGTCTGTCTATCTATTTTCAAATAAGGGGTTTTAAAGTTCCATGTTTTGTCTAAACACTGATTTAAATGTTGAAATTATGTATTTTCCAAAAAAAAAAAAAAAAACATTTGCAATTGTTAAACTAGGAATAAGGGTCCAGGAAGCCGGTATTATCCGTTTTATGATAACGTTTGTCTCAGCTACTGCACAGGGAAACAATGACGGAATTTCATGATACTTTGTTAGAATAGCCCTGCATTCGCAAGGAAGATTTAACTGGACAGCGCTCGGTGAGTTCGCATTTAATTTTAGTACTTTTTTGAATTTTGGACATTTCATTCGAATGACTTCGGGGGGATTGGTTATAGCATAAAGGTTTGCTTGAAGCTGGGTTATGACAAGACCATTTCCTTCTTTACATTTGAAGATGCAATACTGGCTAATTCGTTCTACCGTAGCCCCTTCGAATAAAATACGGGGACAACCTGGTGAGGCCACGGAGTCACCTAAAAAAGGGGGGTAGATAGCAAAGCGGAGGATTCTTCCTGGGGTCACATGCTTGTATTTCATTATTTCCCAATATAGATATAATTTTATCCCTCTTAATTAACATGGTAGCTCGATGAGAAATAAGACAAGTATGGTTTTGGAATTTAAACGTGATAGTAATTAGCTCGTAGGCATCTGGGGATGGCAAGGTTCTCTGTATAGGGATCTTAAATACAACTTGTACTTTATGTCCGAATAGTGACAGCTTATAGTAGGAATAGTATAATATTTTAACAGATCTGCAATAGGAATAGCAAGCTGATAATTAAACCGTTTATTCTTTCTTGTCAATGATACCAGATCGTCCCGTAACAACACGACCGGTCGTATTAGTGGAGTTAACTGTTTTACAGCACATGCTAACGTAAGCTCTCTTTCAATCTGATTTTTAGTCAATGAAAATAATGACGTTAAGATTCGTACCGCATACAACAATTGATGCGTGGATTTTTCTGGCAAATGCTCGAAAGTTATTGAATTTACGAGTTTTTGTGCTACTTTCACTTGATCTTCCACTGTCTTAAGAGCTGCATTAAGACGGACATTGAATTCATGAGTACCGTCTGAAATAGTAATTAATTTCTGATGGTCCTCATGGATTTCGTGTTGTAGTTCGGTAATAAATTTCCCCAATTCGTCCTGTCGTAAGCTGACTTTAACGTCTAAATCTTGGGTTGCCAAATTGCAACACCATCGTCCTGCCAAGCATAGAAACGCCAGCCCACTTTTGTTACGCGACAAAGGGCTTATCTGTGTGTCAGGGGTATCATAATGTAATCCAGTATGCCTATGAGCAGAGAGGATAGTTATTGGTTCATCGGCATGGCTTGTGAGGAAACAGAAGAAATCCTTGGTGTTGTTTCAATTGCATTCGGTACTTCTAAGCACATTACGGATATTTTTAAATACCTCGTATGTTGTGGCGGGCATCAGGTCAATTTCATAAATAACAGGAATGGAAGCATCATACGTAATCCTGTCCGGTAATTTTGCCCAATAAACTCCGGGTGTGGCCAATACGGAGGGGTTGTACTCCAATGAAATACTGCAAACTCCAATTAATACTGCCAAAGTTGCCGCTTTCACTGGGAGAGACGCCATCTCTGCAAGAGGAAAAGGGAATACAATTAAGGGTTGTTCCTATCCTTCCGCGACAAATTCTCTCCAGGTCACATCACGTGCTAAAACATAAACGCGAAATTTGTTAGTGTCTTCGTTGTAACGAATACACAACCGGAAAGCAAATCCGTACCTTGCCATTGCCCTTCTTATTAATTTTCCCAATTCTTTCTTGGTTTTCCTTAGCAAATAGGGGAAAAGGATTTTAAAAGACATTGCCATATATTTTAATTGTGCTTCTTGAAATAGAAAAAGGCAACATATCTGGTAAGAAGCTAGGAGGAATGTAGCGAAAACAATCAATAGATAATTCTTTTGCCAATTGTAAATTTGCCTGATAATGTGTGGTCGGGGTAATGCTTGAAGATCTAAGGGAGGAGGACTTCTAGGGGAGGATAATCCACTTGGACAAGAGGGTTGAGAGATCTTTTCGAGGATGACGGTGTATAAAAAAGTGCATTCAATGCCTACCACTAAGACAGATATCCTATGTATAATTTCTTCTGCTGCTGAGATGATGATGGTCGTGTTGACCACGATATTCAAGGCTTGTTTGACTCTATTTTTAAAATATTCGTATGTATCTCTATCATATGACGTGACACGTACTATATAGAGAGCTCTAGCAATAGCTAAAGTAGTCGCACTGGTTAAATATACATGTAAATGTTCTTTGGGAAATCGGGTTTGTATGTAAGCAACTATCGAGCAAGCTTCACAAAAATAAGATACCTTTACTCATACTTACTTAAGAAATCCAGTGATGGGGCGAGTTCTTCCTCAGAACCCCTATTAAACTAGAAAAAGATGCTGCATACAATATTGGCAGTATATTTGTCATGATTTTTGGGAAAGGCAGTGCGTAAATAATAAAATTGTGTCATATCGTGATTGAGTTTTATGTAGTTATACAAAAATAAGTGTCAGTTGTCGAAATTGTGTGAAAGGCATGGTCTACTAAACAGGCAAAAAGTTTATTGTAACTAGTGTAAACGAATTGAACGAATTGAAACAGAAAAGAAGAGGAACATTTAATCGAGTACAGTCTAATTTACTACAGTTTGGTACTTTTTTGGATTGCATTTAGTACCTCTCCCAAGGCTGTGCAACACATAAGGCATGCATTTTATGAAATGAACTGTTTGATGAAATTGTTTTCCACCATCCTCGTTTATGCATATACCCATCGCTGCTGACGCGCCTGCTCCCTACGGACGCTCTTTCTGCTCTCCTGTTTTGGCTCGGTTAGATGGCATTCGTGCTTTTTTATTTGCCACGTACCACAAATTAGTCAGTGTTTTATGGACTAGTTTTTATGCCATACATTCACATCGTATTTCGAACAGTAATCATTATCAAGTGAGCCAGGGCCAATATCTAGTAATTTGGGTGAGAAACTAATAATATTCCTTTTTTATTTTCGTATTCTGGCAATACAGCAGTAATGTTATAAGTATAAATACATTGCGGATGTGAGCTCGTCCGTGGCTAATCAGTTGGCGTGCGAGACCCGGATTCGATTTCCGGCGAGAGCTCAGGTGGTTCGGATTCCACGTTAATCAGTAAGTTCACGTCTTATATAGCCTTGCTGATGAACAGGACGTTAAACTCAACAGCAACGACATTGCGGATACCGGTACTGAAAGACGGGCCTGAGCCTAATAAAAAAGTACGAGTGTGTGGCATAAATGATGTACCAACTTATCCTAGGTGACCAATAAGAAGCACGACTGCTGTATTTCCGAATCAAGGCTGGGGCGCAGCAGGGGGGCTGAGCGGTATTGAGGGCGTACATCCGTAGGGAGTTGGCGTCTCAGCTATAAGCATAAACGAGGAGTTATACGCATAAACGAGGATAGTGGAAAAGCACATATACACATAAAATACTTCCACTATCACTCAAATACATTTTCATATGGTGCGCACTGACAGTAATTACTCATATTCAAACTTTCATTTCTTCACAAAATGTGTTTCCTATTCTATTTCACCCATAAATTTTCTATTTGGTGGAATCGTTTGCTCGGATGAACCCCTCAATTCACATAGAGAGCGATAGCGAGTAAAGGCGGGTTGTTAGAGCCCCGTAGGGCACATTACTTTCTTTTTTTTATTACAACTGAATGGGAGGCGAGTCAGTGTTCTGCACCCCTGCCGCTTGAATATGTTGACGCTTTATGAAATGTTCTGGGAAGGAACTATATAACTGCTCTATTATTATGTGCATTTACATCAGGTTAGGATTGGCCTAGTTTGTTTCCGAATATAATGAGAGCTCTTGGACATTTTACACTTCTAGTTATCGCTTAAAAGCTCTTCTCGCATCAATTTTTGTCTGCTCAGGGGAATGGGCTGAACATGTATTCGCCAAGCGGTGCTTAGTCTCTACCGAAGATGCATTCAGCACATATATAGTTAGGTTTAAATAAGGAGAAGAGAAGTAAGAAAGAAATAATTTAAATATGAACCCTTCCACTGGCCCCAATCGACAATAGCACAAGTTTCTTGATTCCACCTCTTTTACTTCTTTTACCTTTCTTCTCTGCACCTGCTTCCCCTTCCCCCTTTTAATCACTTATGCTCCGTCGTTTCGTAAATGAATGAACATTATATTAAAGCAGTTCACATCGTTGACATATATATTAGGAAGAGTAAACTGAATAGATATTAACACAGTATTAGGGGCAGTTATTTGTTCTTTTCCTGCTTGCCATCTTTTGCATTAGTGTTTTTTATGTTGCACATTTAATGTGCGATAAATATATTTTCGTAGTAAATGGGGTCAATTTTAGATAGATATCATTTTTGAAGTCGATTACAAATATCTAATGACATTTTTCCTTTCAATTACACATAATTTATCATGTCTTGCTCTAAATTAAAGTTAAAGGGAGTGCCGTAACTTAGATTTTTTTCTGAGGGGACAAGCATTAATATTTGAGCCCCCTCCAAAATATTGTTTTGGACCCTCCTACAAAATTCGAAAATAGATCTCGTCTTTTCATCTTTTTCTTACTCTTTGTGGGCCCTCCAGCTCTGCAGGCCCATTCCATACATTACAAATTAATTAAAAGGACAATATTTACAAATCTCAAAGCCGTAAGAATAAAAATTATTTCTGGGGCACTTAATCGTAGAGATTTTTTTCTGAAGTGGGTCCACGGCACATTTTTGTTTTATCTACATTTTGTGTGCTGTTTTGTGTATGTAATGTAATGAACCTATTTGATGCTTCATTTATAATTACATGTACAGTGTATGGAATAAAAAAAAGTCTTAAAGTTGGCCCCCTCGAACTGCGGGGAGCTTTCCTGGACGACAGTTGCTCTCCCTGCCCCCCCTTACCTGTTACGCTCCTGTTTAGAGGCAAACAGGCATGATTACGTCAATTGCTGCAAAATTCTTTAGTTGTTGTTTTTACATTTTCTGGTTACAACTAGTTTAGATCTCATAGATTTGCAGATGTTAGAATGTCACAATAATACACGCAGACTAATCTATAACACATATTCTTCTTTCCACAGAATCCGTAGAAAAAGCTTGCGTGAGAGTTACAGAGAAAAAGTGGAGACGATAATAAATTCAGAAGTGGCTGCAACGAACGAAGGAGAGACAGGAGGGAAGAGAACAAAGGTAAGTTGTTATGATTTATTGAACAAGTCTAGTTTTAAGTTATAAAATTCCACAAATTTCCAAAGTAGTAAAATGATATTACGGTTGTTTTAATACATTGCGTAGAACATCAGGTAGACGAACAAGATAGCGTTAAGAATAGAAACTGAAGTTTAAGGTACTCTGGCAATAAACTCTACGTTACCAAGAAGCTATGTTGTACTGAAGAAATAGTATACTTGCTTAAAGTTATCGTTTAATTTATTTTTCTAAAACTGTCAGGGTGTTTACTCAGTGTTTAACAAAACTTTGAAAAGAAAAATAATAGTATCAACAAACAGCTTGATATTCCTTTGTCTTCATGCTACGTAAGTAGTAGATTAAGATACGAAACTATAAATAAATGCGTAGAATTTTTTCAACCTTTTAGGATTTCCACTTTTTTAGTTAACCTCAGACTTTCACTCAAACAGCTACTGCTTCCTTAATATTTGTCGTAGAATCACGGTTCATACCTTGTTTCTTAAGGATAGAGGATATTTTCCAATGGTATCACTCGCTTGTCAGTATTATACACTAGAAACGGGAAAAACACTGGGAGATTTTTTGAAAAAAGAAATCGAAATTTTTGCGCCCTTCTGGCCCGGGTATTGGGTCGACATATACATACAATTCAAAAATGTACTGCGTCACTATTATATGACCTACAGTCATGGTTCAAACGTTATTTTCTTCAGCATAACGAGCTCTTTCCAACGGTACCACCACATATCCGTATCGTACACATGAACCGGAACAATCGGCTAAATCGGATTTTTTTCTGAAAACCTCACACCCCTGGACCCCTCCAAAAAACACTTGAGCCCCTCGTTCCCGACCCTGGTTACACATAGGGATCTCAAAAATTTGAGAAATTATGGTGCACCCAATTCGTATGCAAAGTTTCAATCTGATATTTTGAAACTTAAACGTGTGAAAAATTTCTGAAAATTGTTTTAAGAAAAATGTCACGCCCCCACTTGGCGTCGCGAAGTTCACCATCCGGTTGCCAAACGAATCTGGGGTGTTTTTTGAACCATCCTATACTTGACCAATAAAAAAACCGGCTTAAATATTTGTTATAGAACCTAAATAAGCGATCAAATACGATAGTACGCCGTATTACTATACAGAAGTTACTATAGTACAGAAGTTATTATAAAGCCTAAAAGGGTTAAGCTGTGGAAACAGAACGCCACTGTTGAGCATCCCACTAGCGCCACCTATACATAAATTATTTCGGAAAGGTGGGGATATATTTGTACTTACAGTGTATAGTTTTCCGATATTTTAGAAAATAATCCCCTTCCTTTAACATTTTTCGATCTTACAATGAAATGAGAAAGCCTGTTTCTTAGATTGAACGACGTTTGGGAGTTAAACTTGAAATTTGAGATTCATTGTATTGTGCTTGAACAGAATAAAGTATGAAAAGGAAATACATTTTGTGGCCCAAGGCTGAAAAAAAAAAGTAGATTTTCAGAAACTGCTGCTAATAATACATTTTGTAATTTGTATTGATTAATTGATTTTGAGTTTAACGTCCGTTTCAGCAGCGAGGCTATATGAGACGTGGATCTACTGATTAACGTGGAATCCGAACCACCGAGAATCGAACCCGGGTCTCCCACGCCAAAGGCGCGTATTCTACCCGCTTAGCCACGGAGGAGCTCATTTTTGTAATTTGTAGTTCAAGTTGTAATTTCTAATTGTAACTTTGTATACCTTTGAGTCCCGTTTGTATAATTTAAAGCCAAAAGGTACCAAGTTGAATCCGTCATGTAAGTTTTACTCTTTAAAGTTAAACATAAAGAACCTTACTTAACAGCAACCTCATAATCTGATTTTAATTTTGATCATTGTGATGTTGATTATACCTAGAATTAATTTTGCAATTTTCTTAATTTCAGAAAAAAGAAAAATGGAGCGCACGAATATAGAATCTCATGATACATCAGTGAACAGTTCTGTATATATTTACTCCTATTTCTAGAAGGTTAAAATTCACTTGTTTTTAAAAAGTATTTGTTTTAGTAACAATATTATGCGTTTATAATACCTTTTATAATCAAGAATAAAACAGGTATACCAAACTTTTAATATCATTGATATGCGAAAAAAATCGTATTACAATCTTATTCAATATATTAAAAAGACAAATACTGTGGAGCAGTATATGTGATTAGAGGTAATCCAATAAAGTATATTGTGATGTTATTCGTTTCTTTCTATCTTACGCTTTTCTTGTGCTTTAATGTATATATGTTCAATAATTTGTAACGTTCTCGGCCATTAATGGACGGCATGTTTTGATTGAAGTTAATGTTTCTCCTATGAGTATGATAATATGCAAAAAAAAAAAAAAAAGTTTTGGGATAGTGTTAAGAAGTTTTGGTTATCATTTGTTTCAATCTGAGAAGTGAAGCGTAGCCTTCTTGTCTGTTCGCAATACTAAGGGAAAGAGAGAACTGATATTTCCAAATGAATTTAAAAGCTTTAGAGTGAATCGAGAGAGGTTTCGGTTTGTGATATCTTTATACGCATCTACAAAGAGTGGAAGAGGATGCAGGTTTTAAGCTTTTTAATCAACAAATTGTGTTTGGTCTAGGAATTAATTCGTGCGGTTGGTACGCACACATTGAAGCTGTAGTACAAACACAAAATACATAAATACCTTAAGAAAAATATTGTCCATCGCTAGCCACCACTTTCGCCCATCTGTCAGGCAATGTACGGATTCCGTGGCGAAAGAAGTCCTCATCCTTGGAAGCGATCCAGTCAGAGACCCATGTTTCGATATCTTCTGAAGAAGTAAACCGCTGTCCAATCAAATCGTTGTTCATGCAATCGAACAAGTAGTAGTCCGAAGGAGCAACGTCTGGTGAATACGACGGGTGGGGTAAAACTTCCCATCCGACATTTTCTAAATAGGTTTTGACCGGTTTTGCGACATGTGGGCGAGCGTTATCATGTTGAACAATAAGTTTATCATGTCTGTTCTCCCATTCTGGTCGTGTTCTGGCCAGAGCTTGCTTCAAACGCATTAATTGTCGTCGATAACGTTCTCCATTCATAGTTTCACCCGGTTGCAGCAGCTCGAAGTACACCACACCTTTCATATCCCACCATATGCACACCATAACCTTTGCACAGTGAATATCTCGTTTTGGTTGTGATGGACCTGGTTCACCTGGTTTCACCCAGGCCTTTTTTCGTTTAGGGTTCTCGTAATGGATCCACTTCTCATCACCCGTAATAATTCGATGCAGAAACCCCTTTCTGCTCTGTCGTTGAAGCAGCAATTCGCAAATGGTTTTTCGTCTTTCAACGTCTCTGTCTTTCAATTCATGTGGAACCCAATGTGACATCTTTTGAATCATTCCCATGGCTTTGAAGCGTTTGGAGACTGTTGTTTGATCAACGCCTAATGCTGCTGCAAGTTGTTCCTGCGTTTGACACAAATCCTGCTCGAGCAATGCTGTCAATTCTTCGTCTTGAAATTTTTTTGGCTGTCCAGCTCGCTCTTGGTCTGCCAAGCCGATATCACCACTTCTAAACCGTGCAAACCACTTCTGACTTGTTCGCTCAGCTAGAGCATGGTCACCATACACTTCCACCAAAATACGATGACTTTCAGTCGCACTTTTCTGCATGTTAAAGTAATGCAGCAGGACACCCCGCAAAAACACTTTATCAGGCACAAATTGCGCCATGTTCACTTAACTACAAACTGGTGTTGTTGACGCTTTAATCCACTGTCCTATACTACGAACGATACGCGATGACAGGGGTTTGCAACACATGTGTGGATACACGGAACTGTGGGACGCTCCGTTCGTTGCGCCATCTCTTGTCCACCCGCACGAATTAACTCCTAGACCAAATATTAACTGAAGCCTATGGGCAGAATACTTTAATTTGTTAATTATATTTTGAGTACTCATTTTCGGGAGATATGGGTGCATTATTGTAAGGAAGGATTAATTCATGTAAAATTGGAACTAGATTTGCTATTGATACCGAATCTTCAAACAGTTTGACCTTTCAGTACATAAAAATCGAAAACGAATTATTTTCATGGAACACAGAACAAGAATTTTGACTGGAAAGGTACGAAATAGTAAACGTATTAAAAATATTTCTCATTTCTTTGTTGTTTGCTCATAAAACTTTATAGTATAAATGTTGGCGTGTGTATTTGTTGACTGATATTAAAGATTGATGGAAGATGGCTTATTTAGATGTCACTTTGATATGGTAAAATTTAACCTATGTTAAAAATAGATTGATTCTATATAGTATGGCTTCTGTAGCGGGCTTTAAGTGAATAATTCTTCTGTGGCAGTCATTTAGAACATTCAGTGAAAGGTCATAATTAGTCCGTGTAGGAACCAAAAATAGTCATAATTTGTACGTTCAGGTTCCAATGATATCCACATATGGGCATCCTCTACATCAGTTTGAAGTATATAATAGGCCCATTTTAGCTCCGAATGGAGTCTAGGAGATGCATGGCAACTGTTACAAAGTAACAGTCTTGTGTATATCCAGTGGACTTCGTATGGACAAAAGTCCACGTCCTCTGAACGTCCATTGGACGTCTGTAGTCCATAATTAGTTCGTTTTGGTACCATAGACGGACATAATATGTACGCACACGATGTCCAGTAGATGCATGGCAACTGTGCCACCTGTACTCTCCCGTGTACATCCACTAGACGTTGTATGGACCAAAACCACACGTCCACTGGGCATCCCGTAAATCCTTGCCTGAATATTAAATGGATGTACTTTGGACGTCGGTGTGCTGTGTGGGCTAATAGCCCTTCAAACTGGTATCAGTCACGTGGGACGTAAAGCAACAGTCATAGTACGTTATTCCCACCTAGTAACTAACCACACAGCGTCCAGTCCAGTCCATCTATATATACGAATTGTCACCCGCGTTTTCAACAAATCATGAAACACGATATACATCTTAGCAACTAAGACCAATTCGATCAAAGGACACATTTTATATAGGCTGATCCCATGCACACTTACGCTATTTGTATTAGAGGTCCAAAATTGCTACCCGATTTAAGACCAGAAGAAGAGGAAAACAACATGTTTCATCTTGTTTCTATATCCGGTAGGCGTCCAAGAGCATTAGCAAAATATTATTCCTGCATAGCAACATATTAGTTTCGGCCGGACTAGGCCGGGGCAAAGTTTCAAAGGTCACATTTTGGTTTGGGTACAAAACCTCGCGGCCAGAACCTCGCGGCGACAACCTCGCGGACCAAAACCTCGCCTGGCGAAAACCTCGCGGCTCAAAACGTCGCGGGCCAAAATCTCGCGGGGCCAAAACCTCGCGGGGCCAAATCCTCGCCTTGCCGAAACCTCGTCTTCCAAAACCTCGCGTCCCAAAATATCGCCATACACAAAATCTTGCCTGATCAAAATGTAAATGTTTCAACAGATGATAAGGATGACGGTATAAAAGATGCTGTTTCAGAAGAAATATCACGAGTATTTGACTAAGTCCCGCGATTCCATATGAAAATTCTATTTCTGTATTAGAGGATTTAAATGTGAAGGTAGGGCGACAGGATGTTTTTAAACTGGTTATAGGGAAAGAAAGTCTGCATAAGGAAAGTAATGATAACTAACGGGATTAGTTTCGTAAACTTTGGAACATCCAAAAACTTAAAATTTTAACAAAAATCTAATAATATTTGTGAAAGTATGAAATATTATGAGTTTTTACGACGTCCCTTGATTATGTCCTGTAGGTTAAAGGAGACGTAGATGACCAGGATGAAGGAAATGATCGAATAAAGAAAGTGAGAGGAAACGGGAATAACCCGAGAAAGCCCACGCACACGATGTTTTGTATCTTCTTCATCTTCTTCTTCTTCTTCTTCTTCTTCTTCTTCTTCTTATTATTATTATTATTATTATTATTATTATTATTATTATTATTAAAGAATTAAAGAAAAGTTTCATTCGCGGCGAGGTTTTGGCCACGCGATGTTTTGGGTGGCGAGGTTTTGGCCCAGCGAGATTTTGGGCGGCGAGGTTTTGGCAACGCGAGGTTTTGGCCCGGCGAGATTTTGTCCCGCGAGGTTTTGGGCGGCGAGGTTTTGGGCGGCGAGGTTTTCGCCACGCGAGGTTTTGGCCCGGCGAGATTTTGTCCCGCGAGGTTTTGGGCGGCGATGTTTCGGCCGCGAGATTTTGTCCGTATCCCCACATTTTGACCAAGTGAATTTTTCCTACTACTGTGGAGTGTGTACTTATTTTGCGAGATCAAGGGCTGTGTTGTTCTTTGATTTGCTTAAAAATAAAAAAAAAATACTTATTTGGGCAGTGTTTGGTGT
The DNA here is from genome assembly GCF_964235325.1 of Thermobia domestica. NCBI lineage: Eukaryota > Metazoa > Arthropoda > Insecta > Zygentoma > Lepismatidae > Thermobia > Thermobia domestica. Next base: position 73,852,669 of record NC_137457.1, on the reverse strand, counting down.
TTCTGGTTGATCGACATTGACTAAAGCCAGAAAATTTGAAAAGGCGTTCCTATTGTGTTTGTTTTGATCGTGTAGTGTTGTTCTAGTTAATATGTAGTGAATTAAACTAGATAACAAATATGTTTTAATGTACTTATTTCAGCAAATGTTGTGTTTTCTTGCATAACTTGCGGCGACACAAGTTAGTTATTTAAAATATTTTGATGTGCTGGTACTTATTTTGATAGTCTTGTGTGTTTCTGGTCAGTGCAGTGACTCTATTGTTAGAAAATGATATCACGTAAATGTTTGAATGACCCTTATATGTTCTCTTATGTGTGTGGTAGTTACACTGTGTTCAAACAGAAAATCCATATTACAAATTTCACAAAGAAAGTGTACTTGGCTTATTTTGGTATCAAATTAGTCGATCAAGAAAAATTGTGGGCACCCACAGTGTGTTCACAATATGTGTAGAGACACTGAGATCCTGGGCAAAGGGTAAGAACAAAGGAATGAAGTTCAGGATATCTGTGGTGTGGAGGGAACCTCGAAACCATCATGATACTGTTATTTCTGTGCAATAAATGTTAAAGGATACAATGCAAAGGACACGAAGGGTATTCTGTATCCGGATAAGTAGCTTCAGCAATTCGGCCCGTTTCTCATAATGAAAATATACCGATTCCCAATCCACCAGCCTCTATGGATGTTTTATCGCCATCTAGTAGTAGTTAAGCTGGTGTTCCATGTGGGAATGATAACTATACTAGCACGATTCCGCAGCCGTTTACACAATCAGAACTTAAAGATCTAGTTCCAGATTTGAATGTACCAAAGTAGAGTGCAGAAGTACTAGGGGTCTAAACTTCGTTCGGAAAAACTTTTGGCCAGTAGGATACATTACTCATTGTATAGACACCGAGAGAGATAATTTCTTTCCTATTTCTATGAAGAAAACGGGTTAGTATTCTGCAACAACATTCCAGCTGTTATGGATCCATTGGGAGCTTCTTATAACGCATCCGATGGAGACTCTTTACAGATGTTTCGAAGTGCTACCAAAAAGGAATTCTTTTGCATAATGTAAACAATCTTCCAGTAGCATACTCAGATACATGGAATGGAACGTACAATACCTTAAAATTAATACTTTCTAAGTTAAAATACGAAGAAAACGGTTTGTCTCTTTGCGGGGACGTGAAAGTCATGGGTTTTCTAATACGAATACAGCCAAGATATACAAAATAGCCATGCCTTTTATGTGAATGGGATAGCAGGGCCATAGACAATCACTGGAATGTTAAAGAGTGGACTCAGCGCTGTTGTTCGTGTGCAGGTAAGAAAAGTATAATGCACCCTCCATTAATTGATCGCAATAAAGTGCTACTTTCACCGCTTTACCTGAAACTGTGACTTTTGAAGCAAATTATTAAAGCTGTGGATAAGAATGAGCAGTGTTTTCAATATATAACTAAAATTTTTCGATTACTGAGTGCAGCAAAACTTTCAGAATGTATTTTTACACGGCCACAAATTAGAAACCTGTTAGTGAATGGCACATTTGGAAATTTAACCCAGTTATGCCAGAAAAATTCTAATATTAATTGTTTTAAGCTTTTTACTTTGGCTCATATTACTGCCTTATGACGAAAAAAGGCAAAAAAAGAGACTCCCTACTTCCAGTTTGACGGGGAGGGGTGTATTTTAAAAAGGACAGTAGACACATCCACGTATAAAAGTAATATATTTATAAATCAACTTTTGTCAACTATTTGGATATGCTATCTAGAAAGAAAGGTAGAATGCAAGTAAAGTAATGAAGAACCGAGCTATATTGGCAGTTATTATAAATATATTTATTCATTACAAATTTCTTTTACATACTCTAGAAAATATTACTTATTATTCTTCAAAATACATACTTATAGTGGTATCAAAATGCACATTTTGCAGTCGTATCCTTTTCCTTGCACTTCTGATTTCATTTTGGCGTGTGGTATGCATCAAAACATCCACCAAAGTGTAAGGTTACATCACACTTTACACACTTTTTTGACACTTTCTTTTGGGACATCTTGTCTGCTTTCCTTGAGACACGAACTTATGATACAATCGATCAAAACACGAGTCTGCATTTTTCAAAACTAGAAGGGCGCGAGCGTTTACTTTTCGTTCTGGATTTGCTGGATTCCAAAAGTGTCAGTGCAAGTCTTCTCCGAAATGTCAGTTAATCATATTCCCTCCCCAGTTTCTGTGTAACTGCCATGAGTTTTGTGTTGCAGCATCTAGTAAGAAAATGACCAATGACAAGTACCATTTACTCGTCTAATTGTAGTGCGATTCAAACTGATATTTTGGTTGAAACGATCAACGTCCCCATTCCAGTATTGCACATATATATGTTATGAGGCTGTTGGATTGTAACTTTCGCGTTCCTTTGAGAAAATCTGGAATCAGTATGCATGCGAGTTGCTGGTATAGCATTTGAACCCACACTCTACAATGTTGTTGTCACCCAATTCGTAATTATGATTTCTCGATTCTCGTAAATTTTTAATGAAGAATGCCCTTAACGAGATTTCTTTTCTATTTTAATATTGGATATAATGGGACATTTTGATGTTCTGTTTTGACCAATTGTTCCTGTTCCACTAATTCCTAGGTTTCTCAGTGCTTCAAGAAGAGGAAGAGGAATAGTCGTGAAGGAATTGTCAAAGAATAAATGATAAGGAAGTTTTGCAATCTACGAGAGAATTTCAGTATATTGCAGTAAAATAGATTGACCTAGCCCCAACAACATATTTTTCACTTACAACTGAGTTCGCTCCCTGGTATAGTTCCATCCACACAATGTATCCGCCTGATGTAGCTCCAACCCACAGCTTGTATTGGGTTTCCCTTATAAATTGTTTACGACCGTTAATGTGAGGAATATGTTTAATAACATTTTATGTCTTGTGCACCATAAAATACAATTTGATTATTCACCATCTAAAGTAAAATTACTTAGGGAAAATTAGGTTAGTTTGCTATAAAATACAGCTGATAAAGAGTTACTTCTGTTATGTGGATTACAATTGAATAATATTTGGCCCTTGTACTTCAAATTATGATTATGACGGCTGAAGAGAACCCAAATCCTCTTATTTTAATAAAAATATGTCAATTTGCACATTATGCAATTAAATGCTATGTAAATATAGTAGCAGAAATGCAAATTTATAAAAACAACACGAAAAACAATACATTTGATTTTCGTAATTTATTGACTATTTGTGTTCCTACTGTTGTTTTTAAAGGACAAGGAGAATCCAAATTGAATTGCAGGGACGTTAAAAAATAAATAAATATCATTACGGACATTATATTTCATCTGGATTCAAGCAGCATTAGCCCTCAACAATGAAATAAATTCAATAGTATTTATAAAATCTTACTTTTCAGAACGAAATCTGTTCCTCTCTGCCGTTTTTTAACCGCATGTGAGGGTACGCAACACCACGACACCTATGTTTGAAACAAAAGTAAGCGACAGCTTGCAGGTGATTACTTGAACATTCTCGTAAATACAAGAGCCGTTAAAAAGCACATTGGATTGATAGAGCATAGACGAGGGCGCCTGAAAGTCAGTATTGCAGAGTCTTCTAAATGGACGGTAGGAATATCTGGGTTAATGATCGAATTGGGAAAGAACTCCTGGTTAAGTTTCAAAAATGTTGTAGGTAACTTCTCGGAAACAAGAAACACTCTGACCATGAAACAATTTTTGAAGATGTGTTGACCAATTTTCGCACACTTGGGTGAAACACGAATCTCATGAGACATTATCATCTCGATTTTTTCCTGGCAATCTTGATGAGGTCAGCGAAGAGCAAGGAGAAAGATTTCACAAAGTTACTTCTGAAATGAAGAGCAGGTATCAAAGCAGATGAAATATCACAACGTTTGCATAATATTGTTGGATGATGAAGATGGATCTTGACAGTTATGACAGAAGTTGTAGGAAAACAAAGACGGGTGCATTTATAAAGGAATAAGTGGTTTCTCAATGAACTTGAGAACCAGCGCAAGTAAGTGTATTCAACATTATATCCTAGGAAATAAGTTTTATGATAGTATTATTATGTGTGTATAGCATTGTTTAGTGTAACCAAAGAAACCTAGTTTTGCAGTATTTTTTGTGGCTTCCAAAATTATGTAATACTATACACAGAAATATAAATGATGGTACTGTTACAAACAAAGATTACAAATTGTAAATAACTTCTGACGTGAAGGGCATAAATGGATGTCACTTCTGCAATGAGCGTCCAAAAATCATTTAGTATTAACTGTTAGCTTGTGAACAACCGAAACTTTTTTTCAAAATGCTGACAAATGTTATTATACCTAGAAACATGGTATGAGTAAAAATGACTGGCGAAACTAAGTGTTCATTTTTAAGTATACAATGATAGTATGCAAGGTGATATAATTACTACTACTTCGTTTAGCACTTTACTATTTTTGCTGCTTCTGCTAGTATATTAGTACTATAGAACTACTACTATTAGTAGTAGTAGTAATATTCCTACTATTGCTATTAGCAATGTGAATCTAAACTACTTCAGTGGCTAAATATTTGTTTAGTTGATTTGTCATTAGTAATATATATGTTACTACTTCAGAATTATTATTACTACCACTGCTACACAATTAGCTAAAATCAAATGACTGCAGCGTACTAACCATTAATATAGGATTATTCGCTTTACAATTGAAACTTGTGACAGTGTAACCAAGTTAATTTTTGTACACCATTGTATTGTACAATTCAATTTGCGGACATCACTGTTTGTTAGAGCATGTTAAGTTTCTGCGATTTTTTCTAATTGATCAAACAATAATAATGCTTTGCTTCCTTAACTTTTCGGCAGGAGATAATGATATAAAATAAATTACTACATGTTACATTTAAACCCAACTTTTTATATGGTTCAACGAGGCTTAAAACTACATATTCCGAAAGCTATAGAAATTGGGACCGTGTCTCATCTTTACCAAGGTAAGGATAACCTTGCGACAATATTTACTTTGAAATAAGGAGTGACCAGTACCTTATTTCAAATTTATCAGGTGTTTCTTGTCTTGAATTCTATGAAATGACACCTGTAAAAATGTCGCAAGGTTTGTAACCTTTCTGTGAATTTGCTATAAATAAATCACAAATGGAAGATGTCAATGCAAACTTATCTTTTCAAAGTCTTTCACGTGTTTTGGCCCTAAAATCAAACAGCAAGAAAATCATAAATTCGAGCATTCTATCTCTGGGCATTGCTTTCAAGAACACTTTAACCTCACTTTGTAGACCAGCAGCATGTAAGCTCAAATCGACTCTAGTATATAACAGTGCAAAAAAAAAAAAGTTGTTCCTTAGAAATTGTCCAATTGTTAACTCTCCCGGGCCTTAGTCTCAGTACACCGTTTAATTATAGACAGGAAATGATCATTTACAATCAAACTGAAAGGAATAAAAGGTGAGTTATCAATAATATTTTAAACAGCATACTGTGTGGGACCTTCTGCTATTCGTAGAATATTTTGAGATGTTCTTCTACCTTTTGCTGGTGAAGATCAATCTAGGATTTCGCACTTAGTCCGTTCGAAGACATCACGAAATTAGACTTAAGTTACGGACTAATAATACTGAAATCGAAATTCAAACCACACATACAAATGCCGGATGTGACGTCAATATAAATTCGATTTTAGTGAACATCATGGACCAATACAAGCCATTAGTGAACGGCTATATATTTTTTAACTACAGTGACGAAACTTGCGCCCATTATGAAGGAAATGATAATGGCTGCTTTGATCCTGCTTAGGTGGGAAGGAAATATAGTGTTCTTACCAATATATATATATATATATATATATATATATATATATATATATATAGTCAACATATATACATCACACCAAGTCTTCTCTTAGTGATTTTACAGTGTATTATAATGTTTACAGTGTATTTTACAATTTTCCAAGTGTATTAGTGTTTTAGTGCTACTAAGCTTCAGTTATGACAAATGTAGACTAAAGAGGAAGACACGAAGAAAACCGAAGTGAGACGGACAACACGAAAGGATCCGAAGGAATAGGAGCCAAACGAGGAGGGCACATAAAAGGAGGACCACGGAGGGACTTGGAATCAGTCGACCAACTGATCGCAAAATATCTTAATAACCCTGGAAGCTGCTATAATGCTAAGTGCTTGACGCTAGACATTACCGTATCTCCTGAAGGTTGCTATGAGCTAATGGTTTCTAGAACAAAATCTTTGAATAAACCTGGCTTCTGCTATGAAGCTAAATTGTTACACGTACAGAACATTATAACCTTTTAACGTTGGTCATTGTAGAGACTTTGTTACAAGAACTTTTGAAGATACAAGACATAAAATTTTATAATAAAATTGGTGAATGGATAAATCTCGGTCCACCATTGACTCTACCCGTAAAACATTTTCATATAATTTCGGAATTCTGACACAAATAATAGTTTTATAAATGCGATATATTTTTCAAAAAGTTGCTTTCTTTATTTGTCGACCCTTTTGATTTCAAAGTACTCGCTTTGTTTCCATCAAATTATTATTGTTATTGTTCAGTCCAAATCTGACAGCAATGGAATAACTGACTTTATGGAAAGCTACTGTGTAAATCTAAGTCAGTGTTTCTGTTTCTACATTAGTTAAAATTTTGCCCTTGGTGTGAGTTGTGTCGAGATGATGGCTCAAGAATTTTTGCGTACTCAAGAAAATATATAACGAGGATTGCAGCAATTGTCTCCAAATGTATCAAATAATGAAAAGGAAGGTTCTAAATGTGAAAATGAATATGTGCACCTCGAATCAGGCGAAGACCTGCATGCTGTATCAAATACACCGTCCAATGATGGTAGCGAAATATATGACGAAGATTGTGAAGAATCATTCAACGGCGATCAATATAATGATCACAGATAGTCAGCAAGCTCTGGGTCTAATTTGGAGATTTCTCCGGATGGGACTAAGTGTAAAATCCTAGATTGATCTTCACCAGCAATAGGTAGACGAGCATATCAAAATATTCTACAAATAGCAGAAGGTCCCACACAGTATGCTGTTCAAAATATTATTGAAAACTCACCTTTTATTCCTTTCAGTTTGATTGTAAATGATCATTTCCTATCTATAGTTAAACGGTGTACTGAGGCTAAGGCCGGGGAGAGTTAACAATTTGATAGTTTCTATGGGAAAACTGTTATAATTTTTTTTGCACAGTTATATGCTAGAGGTGATTTGAGCTTACGAGACATGCTAATAAAGCGCTGCTAGTCTACAAAGTGGGGTAAAGGAGTGTTTGAATTCAACGTCCAGAGATAAAATGCTCGCAATTATGAGTTTCTTGCTGTTTCATATTACGGCTAAAAGACGTGAAATACTTCGGAAAGATACGTTTGCTTCATTTGCTCCATTTATTTATAGCAAACCTTCCGAAAGGTTTGTAGGGGTAGTTTCGCACAATAAATGACAAAAACACCTGATAAATTTGGAATAAGGTGCTGGTTAGTCCTTGATGTAGAAATTAAATATTATCACAATTGTTACCCTTACCTTGGGAAAGATGCGACACTATCCGAATGTCAGTAGCCTTCGGAATATGTAGTTTTAAGCCTCGTTGAACCATATAAGAAGATGGGTTTAAATGTAAAATGCGACAATTATTTAATGTCGATATATCCTGCCGAAAAAGAAGACATTAGTATTATTCGCTCCATTAGAAAAAATCGCAGAGACTTACCATGGTTTAAGAAACACCGATGTCCGCAAATCGAATTGTACACCCAGCCACACAAGTATTTCCCCACTAAGTGCTCTAATTCCATTGCTTGGGGTTCTGGTCTTTTGCAGTTTTGAGAACGCGTAGACAGATGCAACCCAACTTACACGTAACTTTTCTCAGCACTGATAGCAGTTCGTAGTCCTTATCCAGTTGTTTATGCAAGTAAAATTGTAAAGTAGGCGATTAACGAAACAGTTCTCCATTCTAAGATCAATCTTTCTGGTTCATAGCGTGTTGTACAATGAACATCATATGTTAATCTCAATATTGCTGTGTATATAATGTATTTTTTCATTATGTACCGTATAATCAGAGAAATAAAACACTGATCACATATGAATCAAAAAAATGCATGAAAGTAGCTGTAAATATCAAATCTAGAACAACTGCTGGAAGTAACCTTGTAAATCATTGCTTCCATTGAGAGACATTCTCCACTTCTCCTCATTCCAACATTTTCTTCTTTCTGGAGGAGAGAAGATCTTGCTTATCACTCTGAGTTTGCATTAGAATTAAAATTTAAACGAGAAAACTTTAAAAAGCTTCAGCCCAGCCAGGACTCTAACCCGGGTCTACCGAATATAAGTTCAATACGCTAACCACTCACCCAACGCGCCATTTAAATCTTCCCCAAACTAACACCTAGTTAAGATCGTTTCATGGAAAGATCTAAAGAAAATACTCAAATATAACAAAAAATATAAACTAAATATAAATAAGAAAATATAAGCAACTTGTGCGCGTGTCTTAAATACTTACTCGAGATTTCCTTGCTTAACTCAAAAACACGGAATCATATACCAGTTGCTCAATGAAGATAGTATCACGAAATGTTTTTCAGTTGAGCCTACATCATCAGCAGAGCCGTAAATTGTGGGCTGGGGCAACTGTCCCCAAAGAAGCTCCCCGCTGTTCGAGTGGCTCATTTTCATACAAAATTTTCTTACTTCTAATACCGTAGGAACATGAAATTAGAAATGAAGCATTAAATGGGGTCGCTACATTACATAAACAAAACAGCACACAAACGGTAAATATAACAAAAATGAGTCATGGATCCGTTTGAGTAATATTTACTCGTATGGCTTTCAGATTTATCAATATTGTCCTCTTACTAATTTAGCCATGTATGTAATGAGCCCAGGGAGTACCTAACGGAACAGCAGACATTCCCGTGCGGGAGGGTCCACAGGCTTCTGTGGGCCCATAAAAATTAAGAAAAAATTGGAGAGAGGGAGCTCAATAATTAGAACTCAACTCTTTCTAGGATCCAATTAAGTTCGCCCCCCGATGAAAATTTGAGTGGATTATGAGTTTAACGTACCGTTCAGCTACATTTCGTTTTTAATATAACTTCCAATTTGCAAAGAAGAAAAGACGACAGAAATTATATTTACATTCTTCAAGTTTTAACAACACGTGTAGAAATAAACAGTTCTATGTTTATGTTCCATAACTACTGGTTTATTTTCTTATATTCATATGAGGAGTTGATGGAAAATTCAGACTACATGATCACAAGGCTGCTGAAGATGAGGCGCAATCCACTAGGACTTCGCTTTCCTCTCAAGAGCAGATTCCGAATTTTAATTGTCCTCAGAATTTCTGTGTTCGTGTTCCTCTAGTGTAAGGAATACGTCGAAAGGACATGAGGTGCCAGTGGCGAACAGTACTGCGCTTCGGGCGATTTGTTTAAAAGAGATTGTTAAAGCAGTAAATTCCCATTGTAGCTACTTGGGTTCAAATCCCGTCGAGGTAAATATTATTTTTTCTGAACGGGAAGATAATGTTTATGTAATTGGTATTGTAATTATGTTATTCTATTATTATTATTATTATTATTATTATTATTATTATTATTATTATTATTATTATTACCACAGAATGAAAGAAAAAGTAACATAGTCGAAGGTATTCATAGAAACAGAAAAAGATATAGAGTATGTCAGATGTATTTTAGGTTTATATGTGAACGCAATAATATTATTACAATTACGGATTTACAGATAGATTTATCATTTTATGACAGTAAATGGAACATAAAGGTTTGTTAGCTGATCACAGTCATGCATTTTGCTTCGCCCTTCTTCCAAGTAGAAACGAGAGGTGACATCTTAAATAGGATCATTCTCGTGACTAGCGATTCCTATTATGATTTCGATCACTATTAGCAATATCTGCACATCTACAAACAATTCCTTGGATCTAATTTTTGTCCATTAGTACAGCAGTAATGACGTGTTAGCCCTTATGTATTCATCAATTCTTGTCCGAACACGTTACTTGCCAGACAGTTACGAAGGTTGAAACAGATCACATAATTTTGTGTTAATGGCGTTTCATCTGTAAAGGAAGTTGTCTCAACTCTTAGACCCAGAGAAATTGAATATTTTTCATGTTAGTATTCATCAGAAGTATCAGTTTTGTAGGTTGTAAAAATTACTGAATTACCACACCCGGAATCGATCTCGCGTATTCAACATTGCGAAACTAACCCTTAAGCCACTATCCTAAGACAACACTGTTCTGAGAGAAGGAAAAGATGGAGCTGTAGTGAATTCAGTAATTACACACTTTTACGATTCCTGTGTAATAATGCTGAAACTTTCTGATTTCGGTCGTGATAAAATAGTAAAGTATTATGCAGAAAGAATAGTCGAAAGAAGTCAACTTTAAATTGACAACTCATATGTACGGAGGCACTACCATATGCTCTCGCCTCTAGCCCTAATTTTTCCCGGCACAGCATTGGACAGATACTTATATTGATTGGAATCTGGTGTTTCAGGGAACTGTATTATTTTTTAAGGTTAATTCGTTTAATTAACTCCTCTACTCACTGTATTGTAGACAGCATCTTCTCACGCCACAAAACGCCAACGAACCACAAAATTACTCCCCCAAATTGTGTTAAATCGCCTATATGTGAGATTTGATTACATTAAGGTGAGTCTAAAAGCACTAAAAAGTACCAGAAAATTACCACGAACGAGGTTCGAACCACTAACCATACTGGGCGGGTGTTTCTCCGACTTCGCCACGGAGACAATGAAGAAGACATCGGTTGTAAAGAGATAAATCGTGAGATTGTTTTAATCTGGTCAATCAGAGTGTTCTTTTAACCGTATATATGAAACGATAACTGTTTGGCACAAGATAAAATGCGTTCCCTATGTAATTTTATAACAAAATGACGCGTGTCTATTTGCTTTATTTCATAGTTCTGCCATACTCACTTTCTAATGATCGACGACAGTTGCCATCTGAATTCATCCAATTATCGAACTCTATATGATAAATTATAAATCATTTAGATTCGTTCATCGTTCTCTTTTATGAGCAAATTTAGAATACATAGCAGTTGGCCTATTTTTCCACCCTTTTTGAACATAGTCCATTTTAGGGGTGTATTCTTTCTCTTTTATGAGCATCGTTTCCGACCCATATTTGACATTTGGCTTAGCAGACTGTGGACACCCCTAGTTCCCACTCAGGCTACGGACATAGCAGACTATATAGCAAAGGGGCTGTAATCGTTCCAACCGCTACTAACATAGCAAAAAGGTGTGTAACCGGCAATGGCGGAGTTTAAAAAATAACAACATCACCATCATCATACTCTCATAAATGAATAAAGCATAATATCATTAGCATCAATAGTGAGTAGAATGTTAGGTTTACTACGAGCGCAATTTTGACCCTTTTTTGTGACCAGATTATTTAGACATAAAGTGAATGAAATAGCGTTATGCGCAGAAGGAACCAGCTAATTATGCAAAGTTACACGGCGCAAAGTATTCCCATAACTACAATGTTACAGTGAGATCGCACAGGCTCTTATGACATTTAAAATCATAAAAAACTTGTATCTAATACTTATAAATTATAGTGCTGTCTTTGTTTGAAAAAATAGTTTTTTTGGTGTAAATCAGTTCAGAAATAACTGAATTAAAAACGTTAAAGTTTAGTATGTGTATACAGCTGCTAAAGATATATGTATATACACTCTCGCTGAATCGCACACACACATTTACAATATCAGCTGTCGAGCACACATATACATATATAGCAAAGAAGAAGGAGGAAGTAAAAACGTGACTCACAATCCGATTCTCTTTCTCTCTTTCCTTCCCAGCTCTGAACGACAGAGAGGTTTGTGCAATAGAAACAGAGAGAAAATGATTAACAGCGGAGTAACGACGCAGTATTCTTCGCCTCCATATAGTTAACATTGAATTTAACGGCTGCACATAGCTCGGGCGATGTATTCTTCGCTGAACGTTTCTCTCGTAACGACCAGAATTCAAGCGAAGAATGCTACGCCGTTAGCATCATTGTCGACAGCGTCACTATTTAGTTCCAAAACGTGCCACATGCATGCGCTAGTGTCCCATATACAAAATGTATTTCTCACATCTTCTTCTCTCTTTATCCCACACATCTCTAGAGTTGAAGCATTCAGTGATACCAGATTTCAATAACTAAGTTGTATCACATAATCTAGAAAACAGGGTTGGAAACTAAATCTTTTTATCATGTTTTTCCAGAATTGTTAAAATTACGAATTAAGCTCTGAAATTATTACAAATGAACTAGTACGAAATAAGGTAAACATGATAATTTTTCGGAAACGATAACCAACCCTGACATCAATGGCGGCTCATGACGGAAAATATCTCCAGATCATTATAACGTCGTTGTTTATTAACCGATTTTCAAAATTAAATCGACAACCTATAAAGAAAAAAAGTTGCTATTTTTGATTGTATTGTGAGTTGTATAACTCTAAGGATACTATTTCTAATCTGTTATAACTTCGTCAAATATTAACCGATTTTCAAAATTCGAACGGCAATCTATAGAGAAATAAATTTACTATCTATCGAATGTCTTTCAGGGTGCATAACTCTAAGGATATAATTATAAAAAAACTCAAATAAATCCCTTATTTATACATGTATTTTTAAAATTTAAATGACATTATGTTCTGTATATCCAAAGGTTAAAGTTTTTTATAGTTTTAATACTATAAAAACACTTATACACTTAAAACATACTTAAAATTACAAGTTCGGATATTGATAATGAAACCATAAAAACACATGCACTTAAAACATACTCAAAATTACAAGTTTTATTTTTGTTATTTTTTGGATTCATTTCTAAAGTAAAACTGATGTATTTTATAACCATTATCTAAATCTTTCAAACCCTCATACCTAACAAACAGCTTATATTTTTTCAAATCTTTCAATACTTGCTCAGTTTCGTCATTATATCTTTGTGGTAATAACTTCTTATATTTCTCACCTAAATGTACTAAAACTCTTTGAGCATAACGCTGTGTTTGAATCAATTTCCATAATGTTATCTCGTACGCTTTACCTTTTTCTAACTCAGCTATGCGAAGGAATCTCATTGTTTAACGTCATTTTTTTATTCAAATAAGTAGCCATAGCTTATTTATTATAAGAAAAATGTTCGTTTTATGAGAAATTCATAAAACCGATTCTCATTTACATACAGAAAATTTACATAAAACTTACATACACAACTCAACAGTTGGATAATTATCTTTTAGACCAGTGTATTTGATTTTTATTCCATCTTTAACGATCTCATCAATCATTTTATCTGTTAAGTGTTTTGTATGTCTAGGTGGAAGAAAGATCTTAAAATCCTCACACTCAACTAAAATGCTCTTTCCAAATTTAGTTTTAATTTTTCCATTTTCACAATCTTATATTCTGTACCTAATTCTAATTCTCTTAATCCAATAGCCTGTTTTTGCTCAATACGTCCAAGTTTATATAAAAGTTTAATATGACCCGACATCGTATTTATTATATAGAAAATCAATGAACACTCTTCAATTTTTATCTTCACCAAAAATATTTAATCATTTTTATCAATTTCGTTTATGGTAAAACTTCCATAAAACAACACAAACATACATTTAACTATCTAAAAATCTTCTACTACTTTCTCATTCTTAGGTCATGTGTAAAGTTCTATTGTCCAATTAAAATTGCATAACATATAATATTATCAGCCACAGCTTCTGCAAAGTTTACTACAATCTTTATGTTTGTTCTCTCATTTACCGATACATTTTTCCTCTTACTACAATTAATCACATACATTGGTCTGTTATCTATAAACTCTTTAGGATCATAGTACATTTCGGTATTGTCACATATTACTCTCTTAAATGCAGTATAGTCTCCATACATCTTAAAATAATCCTTGTTAGCAATATCTAAGTTTCTTGATTCTTTTGGAAATACCTCATTCCTACCATTCTTAAGATAAATATTTTTTACCTTACAATGACCAAACTTACTTGCATCTGCTGTTTGTTTGCCACTTCTATCAGTTTGGAACATTACAACTACGAAATCAGGCATATCAAGTTGTCTAGAAATAAATTGAGTAGTAACATCAAACTCCAAGAAAGAACCTACAACAACCTTTTGAACACATTGATAATTATGGAATGAAATCATGATTTTAGGCTCTTTAAGAATATTCAACTTTAACTTGTTTTCGTAATTAGACTCGTATTCAACAATAGGCATTCTTATCTCCATAATCTTTATTGTTATTTTTCCATCATGGGGAGCTGCTGCACCTGCTTCTGTCCCAGCCCATTTTTACAAGACATCGTTATTGTTGTTAGCTTTTGTAAATGTTATTCTCAATCCACCTTTCCACATAACCTCTTTATAATCACTTAAGAAGGCTGGAATTAATCTTAATGGACACAAAACGCTAAAGTCCTTTCTTAGACCAAGTTTATTATCCGTTTCAAATCCTGCTTGTTTTAAATATTCAACTTCTGGCTTGGAAATCTTTAATTTTCCAATAGCTGTAGATGTTATTCCAGGTAGCTCAGTCTTATCTATAACAACTCCATGCTTTCTAACCTCAATTTGAGAAAAGAAGAATGGTAAGAAGTTATCTACAAGTTTTATAATATCATTTGCAACAAATATTCCTCCAACTGATGCACCAACAACTTCAAAAGTCATATGACAATCTGCTTTGTGTGGATGTATGAACCTTTCCCCCACATCGAAATCAAACTCAATATCTTTGTTTGCTTCATTCAAATTATTAAGTGTTCTTGTGTTAGCTTTAAAACTCTGTAACTCGTAACTCTCAACACTATCCATTTATTATAAAGAAAATCTTGAAACAACGCTTTTATGGGATACACCCATAAAAGAATCATACATAATAACATTTAAAAACTTATAATTCCCATCCTAACTTAAACTTAGCATTCATAGCAGTACCAACCCCAAAATCAGCTAATCGTTCACCAATTCATGCGCCACTACTAAATGCTCTCTTCCATGCTTTAGTTTCTAGTTCCTTATCTGCAATATGTCTTGACTCTGTATCTTTATTGTCTCTGTAGTATATATCGTGTTCTTTACAAGCCTCATCTAATGGGTTAATACCTTCATCACCTCTCTCTAACCTTTCCTTAAGTTTTCGTAAAAGGCCTGCAAAATCTGAAGCCTGGTATATGTAACTGTGGTATCCCCTTCATGCTTAAAATCTTATTCATTAGTCCTTTTCCAAGCTTGTCATCATTCCAGAATCATGGTGGTCATGTATTTAAGATCTTAATCAAATAACCTATATCTTTTGGATCATTAGGAATATATTGTGAAAGCTTGTCTTTAATCATACTCACTATACATACTTTCTCATTATAAAAGTTATTATTACCAGCCTTTTCTTCTCCATCTATAACTATTAACCGATCAATTAAATTTCTCACATCATAAACCCATATATATTCTTTAGCTATCTCTGTATATTATTTAATTCCTTCACCAGACCTTTTAGGAGTTGAAGGTAAAGATGGTTTAATATAATTATCCCAAATAGGCTTGATAATATTAATGTACTTAGAACCTCTATTAGATGCTACTTTTTTATCTCGATTATATTTTTGGAAGGCAGCATCTGATTCTATTATTACTTCCTTGTACTGTTCAAAATCGTCATCATCATAATCTTCAATGGTTTTATTAGTATCCACTGTTAATAATGCCCATAGACCTTCTGTTCCTTTATAAGTTTTACCATTAATTATCAAATCATCACCATTCACTTTAACTTCAGAATTTCCTATCTTATTTATTATTTTTCCATCTTCTTCTACAGTTCTTATTCCAAATACACTATCATTTCTTTTACTATAATATTTCGTTATAATCTTACCAAATGATTGCGCTGTTGTTAAAGGTTCTACTCCTTCCACTTTGTCTTTAATTTGTTTTCTCATTTGTTTTATTTCTCCTGTTATAGGCGTATCACTACTACTTGGGGAACTATCATAAGTTATCTTTTTAGGTGTTTCTAGTAGACTAGGATCTATTGAAGCCGTCTCATGTACAACTGGAACAAGTTCAGTTATTAGATTTTTATTTTCTTCTGCTACTTCTTTGATCTCACTTCCCAAGTTTTGAATAGCATCAATTACAGGCTGTTCTTGCGTCTTAAATTTATCATATATACCTGCTCTTTCTTTCCTCCGAGATTTGAAGCCCTTTATCAAGAAGTCCTTTAACTTGATATTCTTATTAATTTCTTTCTCATCCATTTATATAAAGAAAACGAACAAACATCAATAAACGTGAAAAAAGTCAAAGAACATCAATAAACGTGAAAAAAGTCAAACGTTTATAAAGTGTTTTATCTTGTTCCTATACTTACCATTGTTTACCTTCCTTGTCATATCAATTACTATAAAACCATAATCTTCTTGCCAACATTTTGAACATATCTCTTTAAATTTATCATAAGACATATCTAATCCAACAAACTCATTATACACATGTTTAAGATTAGTATCATCTTGTCTAAATACACATAGGAAGTTAACGTTATCTCTTATAAGCTGTTTAGGTACTTTTGAATATGTTTGTGCAAGATAGAAACAGTCTAAATGTCTATGCCTACTTCTTGTAAAGTAATTTCTAACAGTATCTTGATTCTCTAAAATGTAACCGTCAAACACAACAATAGAGTATTTTTCACATTCATCAATAGGTACAATAGAATCATTACCGCTTAAGAACGTTGCTATTTGCTTCTTAAACTTTAGTTCTGCTTTTTCAAATCGATCTTTTAATTGTTCATACTTTGGCTGATTCATGCTTTTAGAATAGATATAGAAGTAATTATTGTTTAACCAACCTGGCTGTAATAAAAAATTAAATAACAAAAAAGTTTTACCACACCCAGATGGACCCACTATAAGACATCGAATATCATCAGGTATAAGCTCTCCATTTCTTTTCTTAACTTTTGTTTCTTTTATCATCTCTTTTACATCCCAATTAATAGTTTTCTTACTCATTTATTATAGAGAAAATCGTCTCTTTTATGATCTTATATCTTTAAGTTGTTCTCTGATTTTAAGCAACGTATTTTTTATATATTCGTTATCCATTTCACCATTTAAGGTTATTATGATCTCTAACTGTTCTTTAAATGAGTTAATACAAGTGACAATGGTTTTATATTCCTCTTTTCTTTTGCTTATGTTTAACTTAGAAGACAAACCTGTTATAATAGCACTTCCAGTTGCAAGAGACGTTGTTAATATTGAGTAAATTGTTACAGGTATAAAAATACTAATAAATCCAGTTGTTACAGAAAGTATAACCGATAACGTAATCAAAGTGTAGTATGCATATTTAACAATTCGTAGTTTTCTCTTTTTCTTCTTTAAACTGTATTCTAACTTTTGGGTGACATCTTCTATTAACTTGATTACTTTCTCTCTTGGAATATCTCTAGGTAAATCAAACTCATTCATTTGTTATATAATAAATGGCTAAGATATTTAAGTTAATGAGTGATACTTCTGTTTTAAAGAAGAAACTCCATTACGAATTAGACAATAGTAGCAACTATTTAAGTATAGGACTAGTTGGGTTTTACACAACATACTTAACTCCAAACATTACAGAAAGAAATAATAAATTAACATTTTGTAGTAACCTTCATCCTAATCTTACAAAACAACTTTTAGATCAACCTGGTCAATATAGTTTAAAAGAATTAGAAGAATATATTAAATCAAATCTTCCATACAATGGCGATGCTTTAAAAAATACTAAATTTACTCACTAATGATAGAAAAATAGAGTTAAAATATTTAGCGAGTATTGTGATATAACCTTAAATACCATTCATACTGTATTAGGTTTTAGTGAGAAGAAGTTAGTTAGAAACACAGAACATGTTGGAGATAAGATACTAAAGTTTCAACCATTCGATACAATTAATGTTCACTGTAATATAGGGGATGGTATGTTTGTTAAAGATACAGAATACACACATAAAGAAACAGGAATTATAGCGTCATTTAAAACAGATGCCGAGTTTAAACATAGTATTATTTATGATCCTACTTATCCATTATTTTTCCCTATATCCAAAGACAAGGTTGACAATTTTGTGATAAGGATAACAGATGAGAATGATTTCTTAATTGAATTTGGTGGAGCAACAACAACTCTTTTCACAGATTTTCTCTTAAATAAATAGGAAGATGTGTTCTATTAAACGTTGTCTGTTTAGTGTTTTTTATAACGAGCTAAAGGATTTAAATATCGATCATGTATTAACAAAGAAACAACTTAGTGATAAATCTAAGAAAATTAAAAAAAGGTAAAGGAATGGATTTAACTCTAACTACTGCACAAATTAAGAAAGATTAAGATTAAGAAAGAGCATATGGGTGGTTTTATCTTTACAATTCCAGCCATTTTAGCAGCTTTAGGAGCAGTTGGCTCATGATGGTGCAGCAGCGATTACTAAAACTGTACTGGATGCTAAGAAGAATAAACAAGAACCTTAAGAACAAAAAAAGCACAATATGGCTATGGAAGAGAAGCAGGGAGCAGGTAAACCAAAGAAGTCAAAAAACTAAAACCATTGACCAACTTCGATATAGAGAGGTTGGTTAAAGAATTAAAGATAAAACTATTTAGAGGTGTATTTATGAGTGATGAACTTCCACAAAAACCCTATGTACATGAGTGTGGTATAGTTAAACTTGATAAATCAGAAAACATTGGTACTCATTGGATATGCTATTGGAAAGATAACAACATAAAGTACGTGTTCGATTCTTATGGTGGTGTTCCTCCGAAACAACTAGTACAATATCCTTGTACCAAAAACTTATTTTACAATGACGAACGAATACAAGACTTTAATTCAGTTATATGTGGTCATCTTTGTGTTAAGGTTTTAAATCTTCTAAATCAAGGGTATTCTTTTAGTGATGTTATATATATGATTAAAAATGATTAAATGTTATTAAGTACTTTTATGGTTTATATTCATAAAAGTTTTGTTTTAAGATAAATATGGAAGCTATACACAATAGATTTTTAGATTATTTTGAGAAGCATGAGGATGAACTAGATGCACTAGTTAGATTTAATTTTAATTGGTATTTTCGGGATGTTAGTAAGATAGACTTAAAAGATAAAAACAATGCATATACAGTTGTTCAGTTATGGAAAATGTTAATACCTAAATTTTTGTACACGGAAGAAGAGTTGGTAAAGTTATATCAAATAATTACCTTAAAGGACATGTTATCAAATTATAACTCCGGACCATTTGAATGCAGTTATTGTAGTAGTAAGTCATTATTAAAAGGTATGAGCAGTTACATTTGTGACTATTGTTCTGTAGGGAATGGTTGGGTTTATAGTACTAATGAAGGAATGAGAGCTGCTTGTGTGAGAAAACCATGGTATGATACTACAAAAAGATTTAAGTTACAGCTATCTCGTTTGCAAGCTTTACAGGATAGCTTTACAGGATTCAAGGTGTTAAATGATGAATTTAGAGATGTATCAAAAGATTTAATATCAACAAAAGATGTTCTAGAAGTACTAAAGAAAAACAAATACACAAAATATTATGATGATATCTATTTAATACACTATCACCTTACCGATCAAAAACCATTAAACTTACGACATATGGAGGAAACACTTATAAATGAGTTCGAAAACTTATACGAAACCTTTAAAGAACTGTATCCGAAAAGATTATTGTTTATTAACTTAAAATGTGTTTTGTACCCTCTATTGAAAAAGCACAATGTTCATGTTGATATTGTTTTAAACACTCATCTAAACAAATAGAGATGTTAAAGAAATGTTTTGAAAAATTAAAATGGGCATTTTCTGTATAATAAATGAGTATGGATATATTTGGTAATGTTGAAGATAGAAAAGATAATGTTAATATTAGTGAAGAAAAATTAAAATTGTTGGAGAATTTAAATGATGTTGTTAGCGTAAGTGAACTTAGGTCATTAGAAGCTCAATTAGAGAACGATAGAAAACGATTTGAAGATGCATTAGAAACGTTACAAGACACATACATAAAGAAAGAAGATTTCCAAACATCAAACAGAGAAGCAAATGTGTTCATTATGAAGAAAGAAACTATAAATCTGTTATGTCGATTGAGAACTAAATATGTTAAAGACCCAATCTTTAGGATATTTAATCTTTCGAATGGTTATAAGTTTCTCTATAATGGGAAAATAATGCATATGGAATTAAGTTTGGATGAATACTTTCTAGAGGTATATTTAGATGATACTTTGATTGAAAATTTACCTTTAGACATGAAAAAAGGTGAAACTCCTCTTTTAGAATTTAAAAAAGGTGATATAATTACGATTAAACCAACTAAAAATTCAGCTATGGAAGAAGGTAAATTATTGTTTGTTGTAATGTTCATAGAAAGAGAACTTTCCTAAGGACGTTTGCTATATAATAAATATGGATATTTTTGGTAATGTTAAAAGTATAATGGAAGAATCTAGAGAAGTTTTTAGATCAAATTACACATCTTGGGTTGATTTTAATAATAAAAGATTGGTTAATGTATCTAATGCTATTGATAAACAAGATGTTGTAACATTAGAACAGCTTGAACCAGTGAAAGAAGAGTTTAATTTACTTACAAGAAAAGAAATTATCTAATTTCCATGTCGATTGGCAGAAGATGATCTTGGGGAAACCAGCCTTTTTTGTATATAATTTAGCTGCTGCCTACAAATTTCTTTATAGAGGTAGGTTAATGCATATAGAATCGAGTCTTAATAAACATCTTATAGACTTATTTTTAAATGGCGTTTTAGTTGAAAGTTTCCCATTACAATTTAATATAAATGATCAGTTAACAATTAGACCATCCAAATATTCTGATTTAAAAGAAAGTAAGTTATTATTGATTATTATGTATATAGAAACAGAAGATGAAAACGAATCAAGTGATGATGACGATAATGTTAAAAGTATAGTATTAGGTAATGATAATTTTTTTCGTTGATTTTCTATACAATAAATAGTAATGATAATGTATTGTGTTAAATGTAAGAAATTGACAAATACGGAGAAAGATACCATTAGGATAGAACAAAGAATGGGAGATATCTAAAGAAAGGTATTTGTTCTATATGTTGTGTTACTAAAACTCAATTCGTTAAAAAGAATGATGGTAAAGGTGTTAGAGAAGTATTATAGAAGAAATTCACAAACAATCTAGAAAAAAACTTTGACAGATTAAGTGTAGTTATAAAAGGTATCGATGATCTTTGGCAAGCTGATCTTGTTGAAATGGATAGTGGAGTATTAAAAGGTGTTTCCAAATTAAATAAAGTTATAAGTATTTGCTAACGATTATAGATGTGTTTTTGAAATATGCATTTTCTGATCCTGTTAAAGGTAAGAGTGGGAAGAATGTTAAAGAAGCATTCGAATCCATATTAAGAATGAGAAAACCTAGTAACTTACAAACAGATCAAGGTAAAGAGTTTTACAATAAAGAGTTTAAGAAGTTAATGGAGGAAGATAAGATCAACCTATAGTGGTAAGAAAGCTTCTGTTGTTGAGAGATTTAATAGAACACTTAAACAAAGTATGGGGAAAAGGTTCACAACACAAGAGAATTATAAATGGATAGAGACATTACTAACATTAGTTAGTGAGTATAATAATAGAGTAGATAGAACAATTGGTTCAAAGCCTATAAAAGTTAATAAAAATGAGCGAACAATATTGGAGAAAGCGTATAATAAAGAATATAAGCCTGTTAAACCCAAATACAAATTAGGTGATTATGTTCGTATAAGTAAATCGAAAGAGTTATTTGAGAAAGGATATACACCTAATTGGTCAAAAGAACTATTTGTTATTAGTGAAGTTATTCCATCTAATCCGCCTACATATAGAATTAAAGATTTAGAAAAAGAGGATGTACAAAGTAGATTTTATGAACCAGAACTATTGAAGACGAAACATAAAGATGAATACTTGGTGGAAAAGGTGTTAAGAAAGAAAGATGATAAAGTATATGTTAAATGGCTAGGTTTTGATGATTCACATAATAACTGGGTAGATAAAAGTAATGTTGTAGTGCAAATATAAATGTTTGTCTTTTATGGTTATTATTCCATAAAAGGCTAAAAATCAACTTTTTCTTTATAATAAATATGAGTACTATGAATAATTTGCATAGTTTAAATGATATTTGTTACGAACAGATTAAAGATAATTATTGGTATGGTATTTTTGGTGATTTTAAATTGATTATAGATAAGAATACAGGATACTTTAATGCTACTAAGTTGTGCGATAAGAGTGGAAAATCATTTAAAGATTGGCTAAGATTTGTAAGAAGTACGAAACTACTTGAATATTATGATAAAAATTTAGCTAGAGCAGATATGCTCCAGCAAAAATCATCATATTATATAGAACCAAAAGGTACGAATAAAAGTAACTTATTAATTTCAGGAATATATATTTACAAAATAATACTTCTGGAAATAGCTTCACGGTTGTCGCTCGATTTTTATGATAAATGTAGTAACATTATAGAAGACTATTTTATTCAAAGTTTTAAACAATACCAACACAATAACGAAGAACTAGAAAGAAAGGTAGAAGAGATAGAACAACAAATGAACGATTTAAGAATAGAAAACATAAGATTTAGCGAGATAGCAGCACCATATACAAACGATAAATCAAAGGATAATTGTCTAATCATATACAAGAAGAACAAACCTAATGATCCTTTCCCTTATTATGCTATTCGCGGTCAGAAGAGAAGCCTATATAAGCCTCTTAATGAAGCAGAAGAAAAATATCCAAATCCTGTAATAATATGCGGAACGTTTAGAGATCCTAACAGTATTAAGGTATTCAACCTATTGCAGCAGGCGGATATTCGTAAAGGTAAGGATAATGAGTTTGGACACCCCTATCAAAAGAAGAATTGGTTAAAGAAATTGATAGTTTATATGATCAGTTATTATCTGATAATTAAGATTAATATCTGATAATTAAGGTTAATATTAGATAATTAAAGTTACATCTTTTATGATATAATAGTCATAAAAGATAACTAAGGTTAATATCTAATAATTAAGGTTACGACTTTTATGATATAATAGTAATAAAAGGTAATTAGTTAAACATTAAAGAAACCATCTGTTGTAACATCGAATGCTAAATTCAATATAGTACCTAAATCAGAATTATTATGATATTTTCTTATTATAGCTCTCCAATCCACAAAATGTCTAAATATATATATAAACTCTACAGATAGGTCTTGATAAATTGAAATGTTATCTCAATAAATGCGGTCTTTGAACTCTGCAATAAATTCTTATGTTAATTTTTGAAATATTGAAATCATTGCCCAATCTACTTTGTCAGCGTAATCTCTTATAAAGTGTTCTGATAATTGCTGAGTCCTACATAAGCTCCAGCAATCAACTCTATCTGCATGTCTTCGTATAGAGGCTTCAGAGAGTTTCCTTCCATAAGATACAGCAACAAAATCAACTTTGTCTATAAACTCATTAATAAGTTCTTCAGATAGGTTTTGATTTAACGATACTTCTTTCCAATCAACTCTATCTGCAAATTCTCTTATAAAGTCTTCTGATAAGTCTTGGTTTTCCGAAATATTCTTCCAATCAACTTTATCAGCTAATTCTCTTATAAACTCTTCTGATATCTTTTTCCATGAACATATTTTACTCATATTAACTTTCTCCTGATATTTACGTATAAAGACTTCTGTAATGTGATCATAGTTATATTCCTCCTCATAATCATCATAACCTATAGATAACCATTGTTCATCAGTCAGTGAATCTAACATCTCATCAGACAAATTCATAACGTTCGCATAGAGAATGTTTTGTATAAGAAATGAGTTGTTTTCTTTAGTGGCTTTCTTGAACAAATGATCTAACATACCTATGGATACGCTAAAATTTATTTTGTCTTCATCAATATAACCACCAATATCTAAATGTTTACATACACAATCAAATATAGGTTTGTAAGATAATATTTCCTTAGCACTAGTCATATTCACCTGTTCATTTTTATTCTTAGATTTTTTAAATTTATCTCATTTTTTTGGTTTTCTATATAATAAATATGGAGAAATAATTTGATTTATTACATTATAGACTTAAACTAATTCACCATGATCTTAAACTCTTAGCAGCACTACTAGAGAAGCAAATACTGTTAAAGGAAAAAGAATTATTAATAATGCAACAAAAACATCTGATTTGAGTAGTGATGATGAATATAAATATGGTAGTGATGATAATGACGCTGATGAGTAGGTTTACAAAAATGATTTAATTTTAATATTTGTATATGAGACTTTGATGGGTTATTCTCATCAAAGTCGTGTTCTAATACAACGCGTAATATGTAGACAATGGCAGGAGTGTACAATGTTAAGCGTTGTATTAGGATAAATGGAAGTAAAAAATGAACAGAAATAATCCGGCGAAGATAAATTTGAGTAGTAAGACTTTCTATATAGTAAATAAGATGAGTAATTATAGTAAATTTACTATAATAGAGTTAAGACGAGAATGTAAAGAAAAGGGAATCAAAAATATTCCCGATTAAGAAAAGCAGAACTAATAAACCTCCTTAAACAATATGATGATGAACAAAGCAGAAGACAGATTAAAAATATATTCCCATTTAAGCAAGAAGTAATTGAAGAACCAAAAATCAAAGTTGAATTTATTTTGTACCAATTGATGTAAAACTCAAAGAAACGACAATGAAATCAAGATTAGAAACATGGGAATTTACAACAGATTACAAACCACAAGATCCGCTTGAACAATATATTACTGGAACATTTAAAACTATATTAAACAGATTACAAATTAGCTTAAGTAAATATAGTTCATTAAAAGCTAATCTTTATATAAGTTGTGCATATAAGAAAGGTAAGGAAACTCAAAACTTCTATTTTAACACTGAAAACAAAGAAATATATCAATCAAGTAATTTAAAAGAAGAAATAACTAAGATGAGACAAAGATTAAGAACAAGAATGGATAAGTTCCAAGCTTGAGTTTCTGGCTGGGCTTTTATAAACATTAACTTTTTACAACTAGCCATCGTCAAATATACACCATATAGAGGATTAACATACATAGAACTACCTGATAAAATTATAAATAAGCAAGCAATCATAAATGTAAAGAACGAAGATGAAAAATGTTTCTAATATTCAATTTTTTCTGCACTATACCCAGTTAATAAAGATCCACAACGACCTTCCAAGTACAAGCAAGCTGTTAAATGCTTAGAAGAAAAATTAAAAAATATTAATTTTCCTGTAAAACTATGTGATATTCCAAGAGCTGAAAAATTACTTAATATTTCTATAAATGCTTATGCATATGATAAAGACTATTCAATCTATATACTACAACACACACAAAACAAGCAAGAAAATCATGTCAATTTATTATATATAAAAGAACAAAATGAAGACCAAGTTAAAACACACTATTGTTGGATTAAGGATTTAAGCAGACTAGTATGTACACAATTAACTAAAAAGAGAGCTCGAAAATATTTATGTGATAGATGTTTGTTATACTTTTACTCACAAGACGCTTTAAATAAACATGAGCAAGATTGTTCGTTAAATGAACCAGTAAAAATAATAATGCCTGAAGAAGGTAAATGTGTTGAATTTAAAAACTACCAATACACAATGAAAATGCCATTTGTGATTTATGCTGATTTTGAATTTTTGTTACATAAAGTTATGGGTTGTGAAGAATGTTATCCGGATAACGAGCCATATACGAAAAAATATCAACAACATAAACCATCTGGATTTTGTTATTATGTACTAAAGAGCGATGGAAGTAAATCCAATCCTGTTTTGTATAGAGGTAAGAACGCTGCTAATAAATTTATAAGAGTGTTAACAAAAGAAGCCAAACACATATCGAACATATACAAACAAAATAACGAATTGCCATTAACAAAATGTCAGAGAAAAGACTTCAATGAATCTAAATGTTATTACTGTAAGCAGGAGTATACTACAGAAAATCATTGAGAAACACTTCTATAAGCTCATGAATAATTCAGTATTTGGAAAAACTATGGAGAATATTAGAAAGAGAGTTAATATTAAACTTGTAAGTGATGAGAAAAAATACGAGAAGTTTGTAGCAAAACCAAATTATAAAAGTACTACAGCTTTTACGGAAAGTTTAGTAGCAAGTTCACATAAACAAGATTAAAGTGCAATTTAACAAACCGATTTATATTGGTATGTCAATTCTTGATTTGTCAAAATATTTAATGTACGATTTCCATTATAATGTGATGAAACCAAAATATCAAGACAAAATAGAAGTATGTTATACAGATACCGATAGTTATATATATTATATCCAAACAGAAGATGTGTACGAGGACATGAAAAATTATATTGATTACTTCGACACGAATGATTACCCTAAAGATAAGAAATATAAGATACCACAAATTAACAAGAAAATACTTGGTAAGATGAAGGATGAAATTAAAGGTACAATCTTAGAAGAGTTTGTGGGTTTAAGAAGTAAGATGTATAGTATAAAAGCACCTCAAATAGATTTAACAGATAAAGACTTTATAGGTAAGTTGGATAAAGAAAAGTGTTGTAAGAAAGCTAAAGGTGTTAAGAAGAGTGTCGTGTGTAAAGAATATAAGGACTGTTTGATTAGCCAAAGAGAATATTATAAGAAGATGAATTTGATTAGGGTTATAAGCACGATTTGTACAGTATAAAAATAAATAAGTTAGCTTTAAGTTGCGTGGATGATAAGAGATGTGTTTTAAAGAATGGGATCAATACCCTACCATGGGGACATTATAAGTTAGAAGAGTTGTAGATGTAAGTAGGTATAAGTTAGTTTTAGGTTTAGATATAAGTACAACTTCATGGATATAACTATAAAATTTTCAGTAACCATAACATTCTACTATAGTGGTAAGTGAGAATTTGTTTAAGAAATCGTGCAGTGAATAACCAGATGCACGACATGCTAGATATAAAAATCAGTAATGTCCACCAAATTGAGAAAAATCTACTTGAATACGTTTATTATTCCATATATAATACAGCCAGTTTCGTTTTAAAAACCTTATATGATGTTGTATATAGAGAGGTATACCATAGTTATCGAAATACTCTCCCACACACATATTAGATATATAAACAGCAACCCAATGTTCACCAGGCATATCACTGGAATCAGTATTTATAATTATGGCGGCTGGAAATGTATGAATAAAAAGAGGTAACTCATCTGCAGCATATAAACCAATAAAATTATTTTTAGGCAGATTTTGTTGTAGTGCCTCATAAAGTTCAATTGTATTTAACATTTCTTTAATTAATATATATTTTTCTCGGGAAATCAATTTCTAATTCTGAAGAGAATTTACCATAAATAATTGCTGTTACAGGAGATGGCAGTGCTTCTTTAAAATGAACCTGTAAACTTACACTTCCTTGCCGTTGTGGACTAGTATGAAATGCAGCACTTGCGCTAGAATCCGGAGTTAAATCAAACACCAGTAGAGTATAACCATTAGGATATTGGGCAAGTGAAATATCATTACCTTAATTAGAATTATAAATACCTGAACCTGTAAATAACGTAGAATATGCTTGTTAATATAGCTTATTATCAAAATCAGGTTGTAGTGGTTTAAATGGCACAGGCCTTCCATCAACATACAGTGTAAAAAAGGACATACTAAAATATTGAAAATTGAACGGATTTGTTTGCTAAGAACCATTGAAAGCAACATTAGTAACAAAACCAGTAATAATACGTTTAAGCACTATGCCTGAAAACAGATCTGGAAGTGTATTATCCATAATTAGTTGTGGCATAGTTTTCGTCTTCTCCTGCACTTTTGTTAGAGGATATTTTATTCTAAATTTAGGATTTTGTAATCAAAAAGTAAATAACCATGTGTAATTCGAGTTGCGTCTTGACATGCTTCTTGAATAAATTTTGTATTACCTGGATACAATTGTCGTGATAGATAAATAATTTGAGCTTGGTCTTTAGGATTTTTAAAACAAACAATATAATGACAATTTAACGAAATATCCCGCATTCCCTTTTCTTGATGAAAAATATTCTGTGTTATAAATTTTACACTTATATTTCTTTGATGGCTACCCTTAGTAAAATAGCTACAATCCGATGGTCACACTCACGAATTAATTCATCAATATTAACAAGGTGTAGACCTTCGTGTGCTTGAAATTCATTATTTTGAGGTAAACCTTCTTTAAACGTGCAGCCTGAAAGTGTATCATACAACAGCTGCCATTGGCCATAACACCATACAATATTTTTAAATAACTTGCTATAATGGTCAAAAAATGTTTCAACAAAATATGATTTTCCACAGCTTGTAGGACCTGCTACCATACATGTAAAAGGAATGTTCCACTTCATATTACAGATATATCACATTTATTTTAAATAATGTTTTTAACAATTTGGCTTTATTTTCTCCTTTACACAGAAACACAGCGTTTGTTGAAGAACAAATTTGATTTCATATACCTTATACTTGTGATACTGATAGACCTCGTGATGATAATGATGACAATTTAACTAAGCAACGAAAATTTACAGTGCTGCTGGAATTTAAAATATAAAATTCAACTTTTGAAATTATAAAATCTACAAGAAATACTTGTGACGACATTCTTCATCCTTAAAGGCTTTATATTTTCTTTTTTTTTGTTACAATAGAGTATGCTTTAAATCTATCCAAGAATTTTTACTTTTTGGAAAATCTAACCGTTTCACATAGGCTTTATTATTTTTCTTCCGCAAAACTTTTTCAATCAAATACGTATGAGGATATTTGGTTTTCATTAATTCCTGTTCATAGAAACGTCCCTATATAGGTTGTTGCTTGTTATCTTTTAAGTGGTAGGTCGGTGGATTTGTCAGGAATAATTTAGCTATTTGAAAGATTTCAGTCGTCCAATTACGAGTAAATCCTCTTTGAAATTGCTTCTTAGCCTTACTTATTCTAACAATCATTCACTTTAAATTTTGGTTTTCTTTTAAAGGAAGCAAATTTTTTACAATACATGGTTGATAATAAAACCTGTTCGTTTTTTGGTAATATCTGTAGGTCTTATTTTGATAGTGCGATGTTTAGTATGATTATATTGGTTTAGTAATTCTTTTAATATATCGACCATTTATAATTATCTTGTAAAGTAAAGCGTTTCCACATTAAATTACGCAATGTTTTGTTAAATCTTTCGACAATACTAGCTTTTATTTCAGTACATGTAGAATAATGCTTAATATTATATTTTTCCATTAATTGAGTAAAGTACGTGTTGTAGAATTCTTTTCCTCTATCCGTCTGAAGATAATTAGGACTTATCTGATTTTGCTTTAAAACCAACTCAAAACCTTTGGCAACATGTTCACCAGTTTTTTGTTTCACAGGCACCGCCCATGCTTTTTTACTAAATGTATCCATGACAGTTAATAAACATTTATAATTTTTATTAATTTTTGCTAGACCTTTTAATTTCCCACTCTTCATTTCTACAAGATCTGCATGCCATAAATCGTGAATACCTTTGGTAATAACAGGAATTCTAGCATAGTGTTTTCTAGCAGATTTATGTAATTAATTTACAATATTTTTTTCATCCTGATAAGACATCAATTCTATATATTTCTCCTAAAATATTATTTACATATTTTACATTGATTATCATTATGCTGTTTCGATTGAAGAGATTGGATCTTTGACACTTTATAAGTTTTATATTCAGACACTATTTGCTCTCTATAAAGATCAGGAAAAAAATATTTTATTTTACATTTTACACTTATCACAATACTTCAATGGTATCTGATAATGACCCCATGGCAATGTATAAATGTTACAATTAAGAATACATCGCTTGTCATCTTGAGGAACTAAAGCAATTTTATTAACATATACTATAACGATTTCATGTTCTTTAGATTGAAACTGTGCTTGTTTCTTTCTAATAGTTCGATTATTGTTTAAGCAATCCTTAAAATCTTTGATAGAAATTATACGTGTTACATTTTTTCTTATACCCTTATTTTTTCTTTCTTTATCAGATTTAGTGCCAAAATATTCTATAATGGGGAGTCCACCTACTTCATCTTTTATTTTACCTAAAACTTGCTTATTTTTTGTGCTATATAAACCATGATTTTCCGGATAATTAGAAGTATCAAAATAATCAGACATTTCTCTCATATCACTGTATAAATTATCTGTAAATATCTGGTAAATGAAACTGTCTGTATCTGTGTACATAATTATGATGTTATCACCATATTTTGCTTCATTACATTATAATGAAAGTTATACATTGCAAGTTTCGATAATTCTAAAATTGCAACACCAATATAAGTAGGTTTTTTAAATTTAATTTTCGAACACTTTCATTACCAAATCCTCGTTATAAATAACTCTAGATTTTAAACGAGGTGATGGTAAAAGTTTCTGAGCTTTCAGTCGATCGGATACCAATTGAATGTCAACCCTATTTCTCACATTTTCAATTGTTTTACCGTAGGGTGAGTTATTCATAAGTTTATAAAAATCGTTACCAAAGGATGTAGTGGCTTGTGCTCGTAATTTTGCCTTATGTTCAATATATGAATTTAACCATTAAGCCTGTATAAACCATAAAATTTTGTGAATTTCTATAAGTTTAAGACCTTGTAAAATGTAAAATTATTAAAGTCGGTAGCGAACAACATAATGGGATTTTTTTATTTAGGGTTAACATTAACTTTTTCTATTTCTTTTCAGGCGCCATCGGAAAATCACTATGTATCTCATGTAAATGTTTTGGATATATCAAATCTACTTCAAGAAAACACAATTCTGTCTTATCTATACACCAACTTAGGATATCTCCTACAGTATATTGTTGAGGACACGTATCCGAATGAAATCCTTCACATGGTAAATAGTCCGCCATTGCAAATCCATACAAATTATTTACGTAAAAATACGCAATCCAAGAATCATTTTCAATACAATTTGCATATCTTTAGCAACAATGTGTGATTCCCCCACGAATATTGAAATCTAAAAACATATACATATCTATGTCTTAAAGCAATTCAAGTTCAATATTAGTAAATTTTAACATAGCATTCCATGCTAATCTAGGTGATGTAAACATGTGTGCTGGATCGATCTGATACATTAGCATACACTCATCTCGAAAATTATTGAAAATATCAGCAGTAAGTAATACATCTCTTAATAAATAGTGGTCATGATAATCACCCAGTGTTTTGCAATCAAATCTATACCATACTGCAAGAGCGTACGAATAATCTTGAACTTATTACGCCAGTTAAAGTATTATGAAACGCTTCCTTCGGGGGTAATTCCTCTTCTTCAAATTTATTAAGTGATGTAATATATTCCTAAAGAGATACCCCCTTACGAGTGATTAAATCAATTTTATCAACCCCAAAGAAAGATGTAGTAAATTTCATTTGATCTGCTACCAATTTTGATGACAGAGCCTCCAGACTATACGGCAGAAATCGGTACATATCTAAAAAGCGAAGCTCTATAGTTTGATTGCGAAAAGTGGCATATTTTGAAAATGACATATATTGTTTTTCAGTTTGTGGTATTACATTGATATTATCAGACATATACCCTAATTTTTTACAAATAAATGACTGTCATATGCTGATAAATTTTGAAAGAATATAGGTACGAAATTATGTTGCCGTTTTACTTGTAAGTTGCAATTATTACATAATGGACTAATATATTTATTTGTCATATGGCTGTGGTGTTTAACTTTGTAATTTTCATATATAAATTCCTTACAACATTCATATTATATAATTCATTTTCTATGCGAAACAAAAAATTCATCGGATGCAGATCGATCATCTTCTCTGTTTCGTCTGTAAAGTGCAGGTTTTGTTGGTGTATTATCACTCCAACAAACTTTGTAAGCAAAACTGCAAGGCTCATGATGCTGAATAGAACGGCTATAGGAAAAATCAGGATTATTATCAGAACCGCTAATTGTTTTCAAAATGCTTTCAAAATCTGCTATAATTATTGCATCCAATTTTAAAGTGGTCACAAGTTTATTAAATTTAAGTATTTCACCAAAATTAGGCATTTCCATTTGTGATACTTTATGCTTTGAACATAGTTCCAAATGATTATCTTATTTAATTTGTGTATTGAAGAATTGAAAACATCGTCGACAGATATATGGTTTATGAATATGACGCGTTAATTGACTATTAACTAAACGTGAAAAATCTCGGATTAGAGAATAATGTTTTCGACCATCTTCGTGAGTCAAGTATAACAGATCAACATGTAAATCACATTGTTCGCTAACATCACTCACACGTAATGGATAAATATTATTGTCATATCCATATACGTTGACCAAAATAGTCTTTTGAGTCTGCTCATAATATTGTTTCTCAAACTTATCAATATCTTTTAATGCAATAGAAATCTATACCTTCAAATATACCTTTGAGTTCATTTTGATATTGAACATAGCAAGACACACGATCAGGATGATTTTGTCGTGAAATTGGATTTAACACTGCCAATACGCACCATACAAAACAATGATTATCATTATTTTTTATATTAAGTGCGCATTTTTTAGCTTTAATCCAATCTGGCAAATCTATATAACTTGATACTCTCAATGGAATATATTTATCAACATTAATTTTTAATTTATGTTCCGGCTCAGAACATAGACTGCAGCCTGATTTCTGAATACATGTTTCCTCTTGAAAGTGACATAAGTCCTGGAATATTTCATCCAGTTTTTTTTTGCTGACATCATCAACTGGTTGGATTACTTGATATGCGGATACAACAGGAAAACTTGATATAACATCTGGTTATGAAGGTTGTATAAATCTTGTGGTTAAACTGCAATTGACTTTAGATAAGTGCTCAATACTCAAAGCTTCTTTTATAATTGATTCACATTACGGCTTAATACGCTTTAAAAACTTTGGTGTGTCACATAAATAGTATTTAGTATTTTCATTTGGTAAAATGTAAGTTCTAAGGGTACTCTCGAATGCAGTCTTTACAGCCTGATAACTTTTTTTCTGTCTTTTCATAATATTACTTGCTGATGATAATGAATGAATACGTTTCATATGTCTGCTATAATGTTCCTTTGTAATTGTCACACATACCACATTGTTGCTTTGAATCCATATTTTATCGCTACTGTTAACTCTTCCAACTACACATTACCAAATTGTGTTTTTTTCTAACAGCGTATTATTCTTCACGCTGTAGATCAGCAAGTAATGTTTGCTGTTTTTTTAATCTTAATTGAGGCTTCCAACTATAGAATACCAAGTGGTGTTTTTTCTAAGAAGCTATTGTTCTTAACGCTCACTGTTTATAGCATTTCTACTGAATCAAAGCCGCTCTCTCTGTCCCTTATTTTGTCTAACTATACTATAAGAAAATGTCTTTTTTCCTAATAACTTATAATAATAATTAATTATTGTAAATTTTTGCAAAACTCCTCTCAGAGAAACGCTATCTATCATAACTGGGAGATGATTGCCTGGGGGCCAGGTTGCAACTATGGCACTGAAACCCCCTGCCATGGCACGGCATTGGAGCTCTTCATCTCCCAATTGAGAGGTAGAGTTATTTATTCAACAATCTATGGAGATGTAATCCTTTATAACCCGGCCAAAGTTATAAATTACTACGGCTCCGAACAGGATTCGAACCTACATTATCGACCAAATCTCTGTTCTTTAAATTGCTGCCTTTACCAATTTCGCTACAATTGGAAAGACAAAAAAATCTCTAAATACAAAGATATTTAGCAGAATTATTAATCAATCGTTCTTTTCTTCTATCTGCCGGCAATGCCATCTATTAGCAAAACTATCAACCATTTACTGCCATCTGTTTGGCTGATTTATTATTACCAACAGCGCTAGTCCCAACATAAGACAATATCACTCTTGGATTTCGACGTTGCCAAATTTAACATTGCCACGACAGGGATGGACCAAAATTTAAAATAATCGACAATTGTTCGCTCACTGGTACAGCTAGGGGTATACAGTTTTCAAAACCCAAAAGTACTGACCATCGAAGTCAAAGGTCAATGCCAAAAATCCTTTTAACTCCGCCATTGCCGGTTATACCCCTTTTTGGTATGTTAGTAGGGGTTGGAACAAATACACCCCCTTTGCTATGCATCTCTGTGGGAAATAGGGGTGTTCACAGTCTGTTAAGCCACATGTTTAATAGGGGTCGTAAAATGTGCAAATAAGGAGAATGAATACACCCCTAAAACGGACTATGTTCAAATAGGGTGAAAAAATAGGCCAACTGCTGTGTATTCTAAATTTGCTCATAAAAAAGAACGAATACACCCCTTTATTATATTATGTAGTCTTATGTTATGTTCAATTAGGGGTGGAACGCTCTGCTATGTTAAAATAATGGTTTAAAATATATGCTCATAAAAGAGAACGAGTCCACCTCTAAAATGGACTATGTTCAAATAGGGGTGGAAAAAATAGGCTCATAAAAGGGAACGAAGTGTTATATAATTTCTTATATGTTAAAATAGTGGTTGGAAAATATGCTCATACTCTACCATGTTTCAATAGGGGAGGAACGAATACACCCCTGCTATGTTTCGTGGTCTTATGCTCTGCTATGTGTTCGTAGTCTCTGCTTAGGAATTGAAAAGTGATCGTAAAAGGGAACGAGTCCACTCCTAAAAATGCTCATAAAATGGAATGTATCTTATGTATTCTCTGCTCTGCTATGTGTTCGTAGTCTCAGTGTAATTTCTGCTATGTTAAAATAGGGGTTGAAAAAGTACGTAGTCTTATGTATTATCTGCTATGTTCAAATAGGGTTGAAAACGAGTACAGGGCTGCTATGTTTCGCAGTCTTATGTATTCTCTGCTGTGCTATGTGTTCGTAGTCTTATGTAATTGCTGCTATGTTAAAATGGGGATTGGAAAATATGCTCATAAAAGAGAACGAGTACACCCCCTAAAAATGATCATAAAAGGGAACATATACACCCCTAAAATATAGGGCGTAAAAGACTGTCTGCTATGTGTTCGTAGTCTCTGCTATGTTCAAATAAGGGTTGGAAAATATGCTCATAAAAGGGAAGGAGTTCACCCCTTAAAATGTGCTCATAAAAGAGAACGAGTACACCCCCTTAAAAAGTGCTCATAAAAGGGAACAAATACACCCCTAAAATGGAGGTAGCAAAAGACCGTGGGTGGACGGTTCAAGGTGCTCGATTCCCCATAACCCCCCTGTGACCCCCGGCATACTGTGTCAGGCGGCACTGGGAAATTCGTTGTCTGCTTCAGGCGGGACTGAGAAAGTGGGTAGAGGATCATGTGTCAGAGTGTGATGGCGATGTGTTTTGGTGGGTCCGTGGTTCATTGTGGATGGTAGGTCGAAGTTGTCATGGTGTGTAGTGGGTCAGAGCTGGCCAAGTTGAGTGCTGAATCATGAGTCAGAGTGGATCGCGGTGGGTGGTGGGTCAAGTTTTGGTTGATCCACGCCATCTCTGATCAAATCTGTAAAACCAAACCAAAGAACAACACTTCTACACAAAACGCTCAATATCTTAGCTATTCATGAACAACTATTGCATGATCCGAATAACTCTAGTATATTCCACAAGTCATAATTTCTCCTATTTTACCGAAATACGTCATGCCTTTTCTGACAAGCTGATATTTGAAATGTTGTTAATACGCAAAGTTCATTGATCTAATCACTTATTCACTTTTTCCCTTATGATTGTCACAACCTTTAGGGTACTTCCCGTAGATATAGAAAGTGAAGTGTAGTATGCAGACTTTGTATAAGTAAACTAATGAAAAGCAACAGCATAATGTCTCCGTGCTTCAAACTCCCTGATGGGTTGATTATTCAAAAAAAGACTTGAGATCCAATAAGAAAATTCATAAGATATAAAATATGTAGACTGCAATAATAATAATAATAATAATAATAATAATAATAATAATAATAATAATTATTATTATTATTATTATTATTATTATTATTATTATTATTATTATTATTATAAAGAAATAACAGATTTACAAAATCAATTACGTAAACAATACCTTCCAGTTAAGAAAAATGATTGCCACGACAACGGGCCGCAACCAGTGGGAGCAGGGCGGCACTGCCCATCACTCCCAGTGAAGCTCATCGCCGTTCAAGGGGTTCCCATTTTAAGACAAAATTGTCTTACTCCATATACGATACGAAAATGAAATTATAAGTGAAGCATCGAAAGGTTCACTAAATTACATAAACAGAAGACCACACTAAATGTAAATAAAACAATAATGAGTCGTGGGCCCATTTCCGTAAAAAATGACTACTATTAGGGGCACTATAAAAACATATATTCCTATATTATTGTCAGCTTTGTCAATATTGTCTCTTTAATGAATTTGTCGCGTATGTAACGGGCCCAGAGCAATAACTAACGACCCTGCAGACCTTGGTGTGTGGGAGATTCCAAGAATTTCAAATATGCTCTGACCGTATTGGCCGATACAAATAGGACATCAAGAGTCATGACCTACATAAAGCGGAAATTAAGGCGAACTGCTGTCGGCCCTCGTGGCCGATTGTTCTAGGGCAACGTCCTAGTAATGAAAATACTTTTTACCATGTGTTCAAACCTTGCCCAAGGATTATCTAAATTTTCATAACACTTTTATCACTAAAAATTGCTTGCAGTTTTACTATACGGATCCATAGTAATAATAATAATAATAATAATAATAATAATAATAATAATAATAATAATAATAATAATAATAATAATAAGTAGAAGTATTACTTGTAGTAGTAGTAGCTAGTGCTCTGAAACGGGTCGGGTTGTCGGGTCGGGCTATTCCGGTCGGGTTGTCGGGTCGGCTCGGTTCGGGTTGTCAGTTCGGGTTATTCGGGTCGGGTAAGCTCGGGTAAGCTCGGGTCTTGTCAATCGGGTCGGGTTATCGTGTTGGGTTGCCGGGTCGGTTATCGGCTCTGGTTTAGTCCGGTCAGTTCACTTTGGTCAACTGAGTTTAGGTTGAGCTTAAACTCGGCTGGAGTCGAAATCTGCTGTTTTTCGCTAGCTGCCTAATTAAAAATAGCAATTTTCACTTGATTTTATAGAAGCCATAACTCTATTTTGAACACTTGCAGCTAGTGTTTTTATGGAAAATTCTTATTTTTGTACTTGTGTGTACTTTAATTTGTAAATGTAGAATATTGATTTTACCAATCTACTTTAATATTAATATCTACGCCAATATAGAGTCTGGATTTAGAACAGAACTAGACGTTGTTTAAGCAAGGCGAAAAGGAAGATTGGATATGGATGGCGGTGGGTCAGTGGTAGAGAATTCATTTCTGGCGCATGGTGTCCATGGTTCGATCCCAGCTTGTGCTAAGTAGGCTTTGTGGTGGAGAAACGCCGTGTAGTGGGTTTTCTCTGGGTTCTTCTGTTTCCTCAAACTTTTTTCATTCCACCATTTCATTCATTTCTTATGGTCACCGTATCCCTTAGCCTTGGTGCAGAATCGAGGGACCTTAAACTAAATATTTCATTTTATTTCCCCAAGCCCAAGGACATCGATACAAGAACAAGATAAAGATTGAATGTGCATGACGAATTGCAGAGTAATTTTGCTCTTGGCCTTGTTTTGGTGATCGCCAATTAGCGATGAGCATATTTTCTTGCTTTCCGTCTAGTATGAAAGACCATAATCAAAATCACACTTGGTCTTCATCTGTACCGATGAGGCGAGCATTCTTGTCTCTTGTATAGCATGAAAGACCACCACGACTACGAGATGCAGGACCAAGACTTGACTGCAAGACAAAGAATAAGACGCAGTATTGATGACCAAGACCCAGGGAGCGAATTGTTTGAATTTCATTTGTTGGGCTGCAAGTGATGAAATAAAATTAGTACTTTATAATTAAATATCATACTGTATTTTTAAATTTTAAATTACAAAATTCATATTATGTATCTTCTTACGTGCAACTATATATACTGTAAAATACGTTTTCATTACCGAGAAAGAAAAATCAAAGTGGCACGGGTCCCGGAATCATAAGAAACTATTTTGGAATGAAAGTTGAAGGGTTGGAAAAATTACAGGTGTTCTCTTGTTTCCTCAACCCTTATCATTGTAGTTAAACGATTTCCTTTTGTCTCCGCCAAGAGACTCTTACTACTGCCTTCTGAGAAGATCCCCTGCCGTTCAAGCAGGTGAGAACACTGACGTTGAATAAAAATTTCGTCACATAGAACTAAAGCAACAAAAATAAATAAATAAATAAATACATAAATAAATAAATAAATAAATAAATTTCTCCCATGTCGGATATTGGTATCAGTTATAAAAACGAATAACCAAACCTCAAAAGTGCCAAATATTCATTAAGATGC
Source organism: Thermobia domestica (assembly GCF_964235325.1). NCBI lineage: Eukaryota > Metazoa > Arthropoda > Insecta > Zygentoma > Lepismatidae > Thermobia > Thermobia domestica. The sequence continues at coordinate 73,813,862 of NC_137457.1, read as the reverse complement.
ATATACAAATCCCCCGCCTGATCTAGCTGTTGTTTAACGTGTAAGGCTTCGGTACACGTTGTCCGGCTTTAATTCCCAATGGGAGTGCATTTTGGCGTTCACCAAGTGTCGTGACTATAGTGCTCTCAAACGGATCGGGTCGGGTCGGGTCAACTCGGGTCGGGTTGTTGGGTCGGGTCAGTCGGGTCAAGTCGGGTCGGGTAGTCGGGTCAGGCTACTCGAGTCGGGTTGTCGGGTAGGGTCAATCGGGTCAGCTCGGGTCGGGTTGTCGGGTCAGGTCATTCGGGTCGGGTTATCGGGTCGGGTCAACCGGGTCAGCTATGGGTCGGGTTGTCGTGTCAGGTCAATCATGTCGGATCACGGTTCGGGGCAGTCGGGTCGGGTCGGGTCACGGGTCGGGTCGGTCTTCAACCCGACACAACCCGACCCATTGAGAGCACTAGTAGTAGCATCATTGATAATAAATATATTGTTTATGTAGGATACTTGAAGAAAGTACTTGAAAGTACACAGCAATTGCTTCCATTTTCTTCGTTTGACTCGAATCGAATCGAAACTCAAGTCAAATTCGAGTCAGGTTGGAGGACATTTTTGGAGTTGAATTCCCGAGTCGAGCTCAAAGATGTATTTTTTGAGTCGAGTCGAGTTTGAGTGAAAACTCGCTCAAACTGGCTCAGCCCATTCCTACAATTCTTCTTCACCTTCTAGTTTCCAAAGAAGAAAAGACGATAGAAATTATTTTCACATCCTTTGAATTATATCAACACGTCTAGAAATAACGATTATCTAACATAACAACTAGTTGATTTTCTTATCTTTGTCTGAGGAATTGGTGCTAAAGTGTGAGAGCAGAAAAATGCCATTACAGTGGCCGGGTTCGAATCCCAGTGTGGCATTTATTATTTTTCTTGATTGGAAGGTATTTTTTACGTAATTGATATTGTAATTCTGTTATTCGTTTATTATTTTATTATTATTATTGTAAAGTCAAGACTTGGATACATATTTTATATTTTATGAGTTTTCTGATTGGATTTCACGTGTTTATATTGAATAAAAAACAGACTATATTGAAGGGGACTTGGCGAAGGGAAATATCTTCCTGTTGCCTTTTATTTGTTTACTTGCATACTACACTAAACTTGGATACTACATTTCAACTTTCTATATCTATGGGAAATACCCTAAAGGTTTTGATGATCATAAGAGAGTAATGTTCGTTAAATTAATTAACTTAAAAAAAAATAAGCCGGTGCCCAGAAACACAAGATTACATTCAATATAAGTATCTGTGCCATGCAGTGCCTTGAAAAAATAGGCTCTAAGTGAGAGCATATGGCACCGTCTCCGTACATATGAGTTGTCAATTTATAGTTGACTTCACTGGACTAATCTTTCTGCATAATATTTTAATATTTTATCATGTCTGAAATCAGAAGGATTCAGCATTGTTACTCTCGAATCGTAAAAGTGTGTAATTACGGAATTTACTACAGCTCTATTTATTCCTTCTCCCCGAACAGTAATGTTTTAGACTATTGGCTTGAGCGATAGTTTCATAATGTTGAGGACGTGAGTTCGATTCAGCGTGTGAGTGGTCAGTAAATTTTTACAATCTACAAAACTGATACTTTTGATGTATACTAACATGAAAAATATTCACTTTCTCTGGGTCTAAGAGTTGAGACGACCTTCTTCAGAGTTGAGATGCCAACAACACAAAATTACGTCAACCATATCAACTTTATTCGTAACCGTCTGGCAAGTAATGTGTTTGGAAAAAAATTGAAGTATACATAAGGGCTAAACACGTCCTTACTGTTGTAGTATGGGCTGAAAATCAGTTCCAATGAATACTTTCGAATATGTTACATTTTATTTCCTTCTGTGGTAATAATAATAATAACTATTATTATTATTATTATTATTATTATTATTATTATTATTATTATTATTATTATTATTATTATTATTATTATTACGAAGGAATGACATATTTAAAACAATTACATAAGCATTTTCTTCCCATTCAGAAAAATTAATAACTGCTACGACGGGATTTGAACCCAGGTAGCTGCAATGAGAGTTTCCAGCTTTCAAATTAAAAAAAAAAGAAGTCGTCCCAAGCGGAGTATTGTTTGCCACTGGCACCTCATGTTCTTTCGACATCCCAAACACTAGAGGAGCACGAACACAGAAATACTTAAGACAATTAAATTTCCGACCTTGCTCTTCAAAGGAATTCGACTCCCTAGTGGATTGCGCCTGATAATCAGCAGCCTCATGATTATGTCGCCTCAATTTGCCACAAATTCATCATATGAACATAAGAAAACACACTAGTAGTTATGGAACATATACAGAGAACTGTCTATTTCTACACGTGTTGATACAATTTAAATAATATAAAATAATTTTGTCGTCTTTTCTTATTTGGAAATTAGAAGTTGTGGTAAAGTCGAAATTTAAATAAATCGGGACAATCCTTGCAACCGATGACCAACGCCGTAACTTATTAAATACGCATATTTACGCCTCCTAGGAGAAGTTGTTCTTCTAATTTTTGGCCCCCCTCTTTCCAATTTTCTCTTAATCTTTTTCTGGGCCCTAAAGCCTGTGGACCCTCCCCACAGAAAGGTCTGATGTTCCGTTAGTTACTATCTGGGCCGACTCCGTGCATGACAAAATTATTAAGGAGACAATATTGATAAATCTCAAAGCCATACGAATAAATATTATTTTTAGAGCCACTAATAGTAGGCATGTTTTACTGAAATGGTTCCACGACGCATTTTTGTTCTACTTGCTTTCTGTCTGCTGTTTTGTTTATGTAATGTGGCGACCCTTTTTGATGTTTCACTTCTAATTTCATGTTCCTATCGTATATGCAGTAAGATTTTTTTCTGAAAATGTTGCCCCTCGAACGGCGGTGAGCTTCTCTGTGGGAGGGGCAGGTGTTCCCTGACCTCCATAGGTTACGGTTCTGTTGATGGCGTAGCCTCAACTTGAAGAACGTTTCGTGATATTTTCCTCATTGATGAACGTCTATATAATTTGTTTTTGAGTTAAACAAGGAAATCTCGAGTAAATGATTAAGACAGACAAATTGCTTATAGTTTCTTGTTTATATTTCTATTTATATTATGTTTATATTTGATTATTTCTGTTATATTTGAGTACCTTTTTTATTTTTAACCATGAAACGAATTTAACTAGGTATTTGTTTGGGTGGAAGTTTAAATGGCGCGGTGGGTGAGTGGTTAGCTTATAGTAGCTCTGTTTGGTCATCTTGGGTTCGAATCCCTACTAGTCTGAAACTTTTTCAACTGTTTGTGCTTCAATTTCAATGCATACTCAGTATGACATGGAAGATCTTCTCTTTTCCAGAAAGAAAAAGACGTTGGGATGAGGAGAATTGGAGAAGTTATCTCAATTCAGGTAATTATTTACAAAATCATTTTCAGCTACTTTCAAGCATTTACTGATTCATATGTGATCATTACTTTGATATCTTTGAATATGCTGAATATATAATGAGCAATACACTACATACAAAACAATATTGAAATTAACATATTCAATCATTGGACAACAATTTCTGGACCAGAGAGACTGAACTCAGAATGGAGTAATGTTTCGTGCGTCATCTACTCACGATTTTACTTCCATACAGACTTGACGCAGTGCTACCAACTGCTGTCAGTGCCGAGAAATGTTACGTGTAAGTTGGGTTGCATCTGCCTTGGCGTTCACACAACTGCAAATTACCTGGTCCACAGGTAATGGAATTAGAGCACTTAGGGAGGAGACACTTTTGTGCCTGGGTGTACATTGCAGTGGTATACAAAAATTAACATGGTTACACTGTCACAAGTTTCAAATGTAAAGCGAATAATCATATGTTAGTGCTTAGTACGCTGCAATCACTTGATTTTAAATCATTTGTGTAGCTGTAGTAGTAATAATAATACTGAAGTAGTAACTTATACGTATTACCAATGGTAATTCAACCAAAATAAAAAGTTACCCTCAGAAGTGGATTCACGTTGCTAGTAGTGATAGTAGTAATACTACTACTATACTAATAGTAGTAATGTTATAGTACTAATATACTAGCAGAAGCAGGAAAAATAGTATAGTGCTAAACGAAGTAGTAGTAATTATATCACCTTGCATACTGTCATTGTATACTTAAAAATGAACACTTAAAAATGAACACTTTGGTCAGCATTTTGAAAAATTTTCGGTTATTCACAAACTAATAGGTAATCCTAAGTGATTTTGGGGCGCTCTTTACCGAATTGACATCCATTTACGTCTATCACGTCATATTTTTACAATTGGTAAACTTTAATTCGAACACTACCGTCATTCGAATTTCCGTATATACTATCACATAATTTCGGAAGGCACGGAAAATACTGTAAAACAATTCAATAAAATAATTTAAACAAATACACTAGTTTGCTTTGGTTACTAAACAATGCTATACACACATAATAATACTATCATAAAACTTATTTCGTAGGATATAATGTTGAATACACTTACTTGCGCTGGTTCTCAAGTTCATTGAGAAACCACTTATTCCTTTTTAAATGCACCCATCTTTGTTTTCCTACAACTTCTGTCATAACTGTCTCTATCCATCTTCATCATCCAAAAATATTATACCAACATTGTAATATTTCATCTGCTTTGATATCTGCTCTTCATTTCAGTATTGTCTTTGTGAAATCTTTCCCCTTGCTCTTCGCTGATCTCACCAAGATTGGCAGGAGAAAAGTAGAGATAAGAAGGCAGAAAATGTATCTTGAGGTTCATATTTCATGCAAGTGTGCTAAAATGGGTCAACATATCTTCTACAATTGTTACGTAGCCAGGGTGTTTCTGGTTTCCGAGAATGTTACCTACAACGTTTTTGAAACTTAACCAGGAATTCTTTTCCAATTCCGTCATTAAATTTTCAAATGTGCCATTTACTAACAGCTTTTTGAATTGTGACCCTGTAAAAATACCTTCCGAAAGTTTTGCTGCATTCAAGATAGAAAATTCTTGCTACATATTGAAAACACTGCACATTCTTATACACAACTTTCATAATTTGCTTCAAAAATCACAGTTTCAGAGTAGCACTGAAAGTAGCACTGAAAGTGAAGCGATGAAAGTAGCACTTAATTGCGATCAATTAGTAATTAGTAATTGCGATCAGTAGGGTTAATTATACTTTTGTTACCTGCACACAAATCAAAGCGCTGAGGCCACTCTCTTACTTTCCAGTGCTTGTCCCTTGCCCTGCTATACCATTCACATAAAAAGCATGGTTATTTTGTATATCTTGGTTTCATTCTTATTAGAAAAGCCATGGCGAACTTCGTTTGTCTCTTTTCGCTTGCTGTACGTTTGGTCTGCTAAAAAAAACAATAACTGCTGGTCCGCAACATTTCAAATGTTTTCCTACATTGCACGTATGTAGGTAATCTTCCAATGAAACAGTGATCATTCGTCCATAAGTGGTAATTCCTATTATTCAGTGGCCATTAGTCAGCTTCCTTTCAATTTGAGGTTTTTTAGGTCCATAGAGCCGAAACTCATAAACTAGTTGTGCACACAGCTTCTTTTCTCGGCTGGGCCTAACTGCTCCCGATTACTTGTTCGCTAACGTTCTATTCGGGTAAACAATATCCTTCTTTCCTTGTTCCAATGCATCTTTAAATTTATGGATTCTATTTTTTTAGGAAAATTTCGCATGGTTCACGTGATTTTGAGTCTACATACGTGCAATTTTTTTGCCCTCTTTTCTCGTTGTTAGTAACGTTTTAACATTCCTATATTCACAACTTCCGAGCATTGTCAATCTTTCAAAGAAGCTATTGTGCATGCATTCTTCGGGGATATGTTTATTAACTTCTAGGATCCCTTATAACGATCTAATATCTTATTAATGAGATTTTTCTTTTGGGGATACCATCTCAAAAGTACATAATCTTATGGCCTTAGTTTGATTTGCTGGCGCTTTTCGTCACCATTTTTCTTCATTTTCTCATGTTCCTTAGTTAATGCATCATACATCGTTGATGCTTATAGAGTTCTCTAACGCTTGGGAACGTTTAATTGTGCTCTGTCACATTGGTAAATCGAGCGGGCATACTCATATCAGACTTCATATGCGAAAATGTCCTAATAGTAGATCGTGATACATTGTATGCGTAAGCACACATTCTGACCTACTGGGACCAAGTCTTAGTTTATTTAGAAGAATATTTCGTTAAGAAAGCAGCTATTAAATTTTTTGCTTGTTCACAAAGAATTCGCTGATGCATCACACGCCGAAATGGTTTTGTATTTAATCTCAAAGGTAGAATTGAATTCTTTCTTCAACTGTCTACAGAAATTAAGTTTTCCAGTGTGGCTTTTGCTACGTCAGGTGTTCTGATATTTCTCAAGCGAACAAATACTAGAAAATGACTCCGGAGTCCTACCATTACTAAAAATGAACGAATATCCTTAACTCTTAAGCAACGGACCTAAGAGACCTAAATGCGAAAGGCAAAATAATTCCTTTCGTATTGTAATAGATTTGGTGAATCCTTGCGTTTTTTCTCTCGGGACATTAAAGCGTTGACATTCGTTACATTCGTGTATGTACTCCCGTATAATTTTTCCAATGCTAGGGAAATATTATATCTTGTTTATTTTGGCATATGTACGATTGAAACCTGAATGTCCACCGCAAATGGGGAATTGTGTGCTTCTTCTAAAATTGAAGTTATCATTTGGTGAGGAACGGCTAGTTTCTTCTGTACACAAGTGACGCGATGTAGTACGCAATCGTTCAGTTCGTAAGCTTTTGTTTCTCTATCGGAGTGATCTTCTTGCTTCTTTTTCAATAATCATTTTTTATCCAACCTTCTTCTGGTTGCATTTTTGCGACACAAACCTTGGTTCCCCAATGTATCCAATTTACGGACTCTGATGTATAGAGGATCGTGTGATCCTTTTTACTGTCTTCCTCTGTCTCTTCCATAGGATATCTTGACAAATAGTCAGGTGTAATATTGTCCTAGTCCGCTAAGTGTGACATTTCAAACTGGTATAGCTGTAGCCTTAATGAACATTTCATTATCTTGGAGTGCAATGGTTTATTCTTTTGCAAATAACAAACTCCCTGGCAATCCGAATGCAACTTCAATGGTTTGTCCGTTAAATCCTAATGAAAATGCAATACGGTTTGTAACACAGCCAAACTTTAACTTTCATAAATACAGTAATTCCTTTTTGCGTCATTTAAAGCTCGAGAAAATAAGGAATAATATATAACTCGCCATCCTCTTCTTTGCCCGATGTAGCCTCCAATTTTCGTTTACGACGCATTGGTGAACACGTGCACTTCCTCAGAGGGATAAAAGTATGCAAGAATGGGTGGAGAAGCAAGTTTATCTTTGAGGGTTTCCCTTTTCCCTAACAGGAACACTCCTGTTTTTCTTAGTCAAATTCACCAAAGGTTCAGAAATTTCTGCTTAATCTTTCAGAAAAGTCTGTAGTATATACACATGCAAGAAAACGATCTACTTCCTTAATAGTATTTTTGGATAATGAACTCTAATGCGAAATCTCTATAGCTTAGGCCTTTTCATTATCTACTTCAATTTAAGACCTCCCTGCACGGTGTCCGAGCACGGGTATTTCCTCATATGCGGTGAAACATTTCTTAGGATTGAGTTCTAAAAATTTGTTAAATGTGTATACATACTTTTGTTCAGGAGATCAGGAGGCGTGACACTATAAGAAAGACTTTGAGGAAAATATTTGAAGCTACTCTCATTTCTCCCTCCAGTATTATGAACGGGAAGCGGGAATTTTTGACTAATAATGGTCAAGTGTCCACTCCTAGGAAGAAGAGACCGAATGATAGGAAAGTGACGCAGATATAGAAATACGATAGCTTTACATAAGCAGCAATACAGCACAAAATTCATAACATGTATAAAAAATTAACTTTCTACCTTTCAGCGCGTTATAAATAAAGATAATGACCTACCGAAGTTTATGCTCTATTGCTACTCTTTGAAGATTCATCAGTGATATAGGGTTTAAATTTATAAAACGTTGCCGCAAATCGTTGTTGATTGATAGAGAAGACATGGAGGCATAGGTATCTGAGACAAATAAGAAATTATAGAGCTAACGCCAGAACTATTGTTTATACAAACAAATCGTGGGCCAATGCCAGAACAACCAAATCAAAAGCTTGGAAACACACATGAATTAAAACGCCAGAACAAACGTGGGAGGGCTAACTGTAGGTCTCAAACCGCCCACAATTTTGTTATTGTAATAGATAAGGCACCAAAGGACTCCCTGAAATTTGAAAAGGTTCCTGAAAAATCCAGTTCATAAAGTAAACGTCCAGTGGTTAGAAAATAGAGGAATTGCGTGAGATCCGACCTGAAACAAATTTGAAGTAATTAAAGAACTGAATAAGTCATTGCAAAATATAGACAAAATATAGGTACCGTACAAAATTGATATTTTAGCAAAGGTAACTGGTCACTAAGTGCTTCGGCTGCCTACTTATCATTGCGAAGTTTCCGCCTTAGAAATGGTTTGGAGCAAAATTAAATGATACGTAGCAGGGGAAAATCAAAATCGTACTAGTTTAAGTGGTATAGAGATATTACTTAGGGAGGGCATGGAAAGGGTTACAGCTAAAGGCTACAGTAATTAGGTCAAACAGGTAAAAATGTTGAAAAAGAAATGTGGGAAGCGGACGGAACTATCGAAATAATACACAACGAGATATTAATAAATCTCGAGGGTGACACGCCAACTATTTCTGAGGAGGATTGTGACCTTTGGGAGGGAGGAATTGATAATGAAGCGGACGAAGGAATGGAAGACGAAAAGGATCTCGGAGTTAATATTCTGCAAGATTTACCTTACATGCTAAGTTTTTCGACGAATTTAATTCTCTCATTTCATTTCCGTGAATTTTCTTAACTTTCTCACAGTATGCAGTTAAATTATAAAATTCATAGTTCACGTTAGATAACCTACTAAGAAAATAATGTTACAGTGTGTATATAATTAATACTTTTTGAACTTATATATTTCTTTCAAAAATTTAGTATGTGATAACAAAAGAATGAAAATATTTTCTTCTCTTCCTTCTTTTTTCCCGCCTGTTCAGTGGGAAACTGGAACTCCTTGGTCTGAAACTGGAACTTGAACACCTCCTCCATTCCCTCGCGTATAAATGTGAATTTTAGAATAGTATTGTAGAATGTTTTAACATAAATTTAATATCTATATATGATTATTTCACTGGAACTGGAACTGGAAACGTTTATGTTGAATCAACTTGTGGAGTTGGATATGGTATTCGAAATTTCCTTCGAGGATTATTTCGTTCTGTCATGCCATTAGTAACACAAAGAGGTCAAACAATAGGAAAGGAATTATTAAAATCTGGAGGAAATGTTATTGATGATGTCATCATCGATAAACAACCTTCTAATGAATAATTTCATCAATGAATGGGTGAAGCAAGGTCCATCTTGCAAGAAAAAGCTAAACATAAAATGAAATCTATGCTAGGAACTGGATATCAGCGGCAGAAAAGTAGAATTACACATCATTCCATTGTTAACCCTTCATCATTACATATCATCAAGCGAAAGAAGAAGTAGAATGGCAAGATGAAACGTACAAAGAAAACAAAGAAAATCAGTATTATAAGAAGAGGAAATTATCACTAGATATCTTCGACTAAATCTTCAGCATCATCATGTCTTTCATACGTCATCAATCCTGCTAGTGTAAAAAGTGAACTAGATATTTTTCTACAAAACAAACACAAACCAACATACTAGATAATCATGTTTTTACATATAAACCAATCAGTTCACTTCCTGTTAATGCACCTATAGAATTTGTCATTCCGGGAACAAGTAATGAATACATAGATCTACCAAATACTCTCCTTTACATTGACGGTGAAATAGATTGGATCAGACTTGTGAAAGTGATAAAGCTGTTGCTCCTATTAATACCTTTTTAAATTCTATGTTCAGTGAAGTGGATGTGTATTCAAATAACAAAGTAATATCATTTTCATCTCATAATTATCCATATCGATCATACATCGAAAAAATATTAAATTATGGTGATTCTCCTAAAAATACTTGGCATCAATATGCATTCTGCTTTCAAGAAACTGCTGGACATATTGTGGTAATAGAGGAGTTGACAATGTGATCAATTAACAAAAACATTGCAAAATTCGACTTGCTTAAACATCTTCATTATATTTTTACTCAGGATAAATTTCTATTTCAAGGAGTAGAATTACGAATCATTTTTATTGCTGCGAGGCGAAACTTTTGATTCATCGCTAGTGATTTGTCTGTTGAAGCTAAATTGAATATTTTGGACATGCTTTTATATTAAACTGATTAATGTTAGTCCTTAATCCTAACATCCTACAAAGAAAGTAGTAGATAACAAGCTTCCACAATCAACAACCGCCAAATATTCTCTTACAAGAGTGCAAATGAAGTCGTTCGTCATTCCAAAGGAGATTATATCAAAAACAATTGATAATTTATATATATGAGTATTACCAACTCTAGTGATTGTGGCGTTTATTCAAAATGATGTATATACATGAACAATAACTTCAAATCAATTTCATTTCTAACATATTGACACCAATATCTTCTCATTATAAATAGATGGAAAACCTTTAATTTCAAAACCTTATAACTAAATTTCGGGAACAACTTATATGTTTCTTCATATCACACTTTATTCTGTATATCAGGCACTCACTTTTCCAACGATATCAACAATATTCCTCCACTTTACTTTTCTCAAGGATACACTATCTTTGTATCCGATATTATGGAAGATGGAGAAGCCAGTGTTGTTCGTCTGGAAGTTCATTTTAAGAACCCTCTACCAGCACCTCTCTCATGCATGACATATGGCGAGTTCCAGTCTCTCTTAGAAATGGATCATCAAAGGAACATTATTATGGATTTTTAAAGGTATGCTATTGTTATTTAAATACCGCAACACATATGTACATGTCTGCGTTTCTATACAAGATCTACTCTTGATACAATGCATTCATTTCAAACCAATTCTTTATTTTAAAATCATTACGTCGACATATCTGCAGTGCATGTTCCACAACGAATGACCAGTGCATGTTCCACAACAAGCAGCTATCATCATAAATACAGATCCATCTAGTAAAAATCGGAACCCATTGATTATCACCATATATAATTACTGATGGACGTGTAAACAAGTTCGATACATTTGGATTTCCTCCATATGTAATGCAACATATTCACTTTCTACGTAGAAATAAACTTTATATTTACGTGTAATACATTTAATATAAACAAATTTAAAATGTGAAATATTCCCTTGTGAAGACTACTCATACATATTCCTTTGCTTCAAAGCTAAACGAAAGTCTGCAATCGACAGCGGGACGATCACCGAAGCAAAAAACTTTTACTGAAAATTTTAGTGAAAAGGACACTATTTGGCATCAGTGATATCAGTCTTATCATCGTGTTAGGCCTAAAAACGCCAAATTAACTTATATATGTGTGTCTTTATATATGTGTGTATGTAGAACAATAACTCTATTTAAAAAGTTACTGAGGAACTTTTTCTAATTCAGTTCCCATGAGAACGAAAATTAGCAAGTCACCGCAGATTCTTTTTTTCTTTTGTATACATATTATCATATCTTCATAATTATGGCTGTTATTTTTCGTATTCCTTTTTTGGATATTTTCTTGTTATAAATAAAATAAACCTTAATTTCTGCTGGTGGTATTTTTCCTTTTTTATAACGTGCTTTGTATATATATATATATTATAATTCCTTCGTTTGTTTTATTCGTTTATGATTATAGATAAAGTAAATTTTAAGGTATTTTCAATTTGTTTCATCTCAGAAAAAGGAAGATCGACAGCGCGTTCTTGGGCAGTATCATTGTAGAGTATGAAACTTAGTTTAGAGTCATCATCATCAACATTTAAAGACTATTATTAAACTGTGTGTAAATAAAGTGTCTTTTTAAATAATTCACATCGTTAGCATGAAGAAGACATTATTTAAACACGTTCCTCTTAAAATTTGTACTATCTTTAAGTTCGTTTTTTGTGCAAATACTATCTTCAACAAATACTTTGAATTCTTTTTTTTTTGGAAACTTAGAAATTATTTTTATCTTTTCCACTTCCTAAGAAAAAAACTTTATGATCAATGACGTAGTTAATTAAATATATCATAAAATACATTTTTACATTATTAATTTATAATCTGTTCCAAGAAGTCCTCTGCACGTAAGACAATGCGATTGTACGTGATTGCGAATAGTATCTGTACACAAGTCAAAACATTCACGTATCACTGCAATACAAACTTTACTGTTTTTCACAGCATGTTCAAAACACCGCAATATTTCGAAGAAATAAAGCCACGCGCTTGAAGTTAAGTACACAGTAATTTGAGAAGCATGAAGTGTTCCTTCCTTCTCTAACATTTTCACCCATACGTTTTCGCAAAATAAGTTCGTTATTTCGTCCAAGAGATTTTATAAATGTGATTTTCACTTGAGAATTTAAATAGTCTCAGAAAAACGGGGTCAATTGTACAAGTTTCTTCCATTATGCCAAATTTAACTTTACTCCAAACTCAAGTCCTTTACGAATATAAATCTTTAGCTCAAATGTATCACTGTCCAGTCCAATAGAAATTAATATAGTCTAATAAAGTCTAGATTCAACATTTAACAAGTACTCTTTCTTAATATCTATAGTTGATGCACAAACACTCTAACACGTGTTACTCCAGTAGCTGATGGACACAGAATAACGGCAGTATGCATACAGGTAACTGTACACGCATGAAGGGGAGGACGAAGAGAAAAATTCATGTTTCGTCTTCTTTATACATGCTCCCATATACTTACGATGAAGATACCAATTCAGTAGATTCAAGATCGTGCATGTTACGTCCAGATAAACTTATCTCCATTCCTTTATATGTTAAACGTAGATTTCCACTTTGTTAATACGTTAATAATGTATCATTATCTGCTTCCTGTTTTTCAGTAGAGCGTCCTGGTAAAATCTCTTTTTCGCCTTCTTCAAATGCCACACATCCCTTTCTGCCATATATACTTGTAATTATCTCACAGTTTGCAATGCAACCTGGTACGCAAATCTCCATATCTCGCACTTTTCTAAAAGGAACCAACGAAGACATATGAAGCTTATCTAATAAATTCATTGACGAGACTATATTTGACGTTTCTTCCTTCGCAAGAGCAGCTAACGGAATGATTTACGCAAACACATATGTGTACCTACCAGGTTCCGTTTACTTCGTCAGCATCCTTTTACTCGCTACTTTCATCACGAGATAATCAGCTATTCACTCAAGAAATGGGAAATGACCATTGCACATTGCAACAAGCAATAAGTCTTCATCTTTTTTATACAGGCATCTCCGGGGGAATAAGACCAAGGCTAAATTTCGTCGTTGTTGATAATGGTACAACTTTCACTTGGGACCTAAGGCTACAGTCATAATACGTTATTTCCACCTAGTAACTAACCACTCAGCGTCCAGTCTATGGAGGCACCGCCATATATGAATACTCTTCCCACATTTTGAAAAAAACGGGAAATACGATAAGCACGTTAGGAGCTAAGAACAATGCGATCAAAGGACATATTTCATATAGACTGTTCCCATGGACACTTACACTCTTTGCAGTAGGGTGAAATATGTGTAAATACAGTTTAAAGTAAGGTTAAATAACTGTAAATACAACAAAATTTCAATTTATCATTAGTTTCTGGAACATAGTACTAAAAATAGCATATATTATATGATATTAACCTTCGGGTGCATGCAGTTTTTATCCTGCACTTTTACGAGTGTGGAATCAATTTTACCCCATGCAATTTACCATTGAAATAAGTACGGTAGAGTATGGAGACTACTTTACTTTAGTTAGTTTAAGTTAGATTATGTCTATTTAATTTTAGGGATGGCCAAAATATCCGGATAACGGATAACCGGGTAATAAATTATCCGGTATCCGTTTTTGAGGAAACGGATAATCCGGATAACGGATAATATCCGGATGACGGATAACGGATAATATCCGGATGACGGATAATATCCGGATAACGGATAATATCCGGATGACGGATAATATCCGGATAACGGATAATATCCGGATGACGGATAATATCCGGATGACGGATAATATCCGGATAACGGATAATATCCGGATGACGGATAATATCCGGATAATGGATAACGGATAATATCCGGATGACAGATAACGGATAATATCCGGATGACGGATAACGGATAATATCCGGATGATGGATAACGGATAATATCCGAATGACGGATAATATCCGGATGAAGGATAACGGATAATATCCGAATTACGGATAATATTCGGATGACAGATAATATTCGGATAATGGATAAAGAATAATATCCGGATAAAGGATAATGTCCAGATGATATATAATATTCGGATAACGGATAATATTCGGATTATAAATCCGAATTAGATACTTTTATTCTATTTTGTACAGTACATCCGTTCCTTCATAATCTCCGTGTTTAATAAGCAGGGACGTAAATAAGGGCCCCGCAGACCCCACATTGCGGGGGGGGGCTCAAGCTATCAGGGGCCCCAAATCATGAAGTTGGACGTAGAGAAGGGGCCCCACTTCACGCTGTTTGCGGGGAGGCCCTCAAGCCTTTAGTTACGCCACTGTTAATAAGAATAGTTACGAATATAAATTTAAGTCACATTCAAGAAATTAAGTGCGTCTGGAGGTAGACTATTTCGCAATTCAGTGGATATATTGTGAATGTATTAAAAGTCTACTGTTGCACCCATCAAATTTAAATTTTGAAAAAAAATTCTCTGTGAATACTAAACAGGATATTTTTTTTAAATCAATTGTTAATTTAAGCTGCTAATAAGGCAGGTTTTGTGAGAAAGGAATTCTCCAGGGAATAATTCCTGAGTTCGTTATATATATGGTGCTATTTATTAATTTATTTTATTATCTTTATGACACAGCATCATATTACCCTTGTACATGAATACTATACTTGCAAGATTTCTCCTTGCGAGACGCCACAAAGCTAACTGAAAAACATCCTTACCAAATGGGCTCTCTCTTTGTGTGTGTATGTTTGAAGAAAGAACAGCCAATGCGTTGTTTTTCTGACCCTAATTGTTCAATTTGTCTCTGTGGTAAAACTCTTATTTCGCTAAACTTGACCAATAATATAATATAATAAAATATAAATATAATAAAAGCAGTAAATTCTAAGGAACCCTGTAGCATCTACCCGAAATTAAATACATAGATCTAGACTATTATTTCCAATTAGAAGTCACTTTCGCTTCTAGGTTACTAGTGACTGAATTATTATTCTTTGTATCTTTGTAGTCGAGAAAATAATAATAATAATAATAATAATAATAATAATAATAATAATAATAATAATAATAATAATAATAATAATAAATTCATAGAAGAAATCCAATAAATACGAAAGTAATTCATAATTTCCTTCATAATGAATGCAATTGTCAAGTACTTGCGTATTTATTGGACTTCCCGTATGAATATATAATTTGTTGAGTTGATTTTAGTTTTAGCGTCCCTTTCAGCAGCGAGGCTATATGAGACGTGGACCTACTGATTAACGTGGATTCCGAACCACATGAGCTCCCGCCGGGAATCGAACCCGGGTCTCCCACGCCAAAGGCGCGTATGCTAACTGCTTAGCCACGAGGGAGCTCCAATATATAATTTGTATCGCAATTTGCTACGTAATATGTAAATTATTTTTAAAAAAAGCTTATATGTACGGCATGTAAAGGTTTTAAATATATTTATAATATAATATAATATAAAACCTTGAACAGCGCTTTCTCGAGACGAGTCGAAACAGTTTTAAATCTCGGCTCGTCTCGTGCGCATCCCTACAGACAAGTGAGCCGAGACAACAGCTCATCCCAATTAAGCCGGCTCGATCCGATGGCTCATCCCAATCGAGTCGGCTTGAGCCGGTGGTTCACCTGAGCGGAACCGAACCGAGTTGATGGCTTACCCTAACCGAGCACACTGGAGCCATTGGCTCAGTTCAACCGAGTCGACCCGAGCCGATGGACTCATTTCAACCGAACCCAACGAACTGAAGGCTCACCTGAGCAGAGTCAAACAGAGTCAATGGCTCATCTCAACCGAGCCGGCTTCAGCTACCTGCTTACTTGAGTCAAGTCGATGGCTCATCGCAACGAACCAGCTCAAGCCGTCCGTTTAAGTTAAGCCGAGCCGTTGTCTTATCCCAACCGAGCCGGCTCAAGCTGTTCACTCAGTTGAACCGAGTTGAGCCGGTTAACATCACTTCCCGGAGTGAGCTTCTGCTTGGTCTTAAAACTTAGACCGTGCAGGTCTGAGCCTTGATGGTAAGAACCACAGTATATACTTATATTGATGCTTACCGTATTTAAAGCTGTCTCGTTATAAAAATCTATTGTCGTCTCGTTATCGAGACGAAACGAGATACGAGCAGTGTCCCATCTCGTGAGCAGCACTAAAAATATTCCACATTACTGCTTACAAATCTCATGGCTTTGCTTTATAGTCTAATGAGGTAATGATTTCTAAACGAGCTAAAACAAACTGAACGAGCGAGCCATTTATCAAACTCGACTCGACTCGAAATTCTATCTCAAAACAGCGACTCGGCTGGGAACTCGACTAGAGAAAATTACCTTTGGCTCGACTCGTGCCCATCCCTCTTTAAGCGTTTAAAATGCAAACACGCACAATATATATATATGTATAATATTCTGAAACTTATTATCCTATATTTTTTGTAATAAAAAATTGAATTTATTAACCAATTGTAAAAACCCGAACAAGGCAATCTCACAATTATTTTATAGTCAGCAATAATTAATTTCCAGATATTCAATAATTGTCTTCTTATTCTTCACGATAATATTCTCCGTTATCCGTAAGTTAGATATCATTCATTATCGGTACATAATTCGTTATTTGACATCCGAATATTATCCGTTATCCGAATATTATATATCATCTGGACATTATCCTTTATCCGGATATTATTCTTTATCCATTATCCGAATATTATCTGTCATCCGAATATTATCCGTAATTCGGATATTATCCGTTATCCTTCATCCGGATATTATCCGTCATTCGGATATTATCCGTTATCCATCATCCGGATATTATCCGTTATCCGTCATCCGGATATTATCCGTTATCCGTCATCCGGATATTATCCGTTATCCGTTATCCGGATATTATCCGTCATCCGGATATTATCCGTTATCCGTCATCCGGATATTATCCGTCATCCGGATATTATCCGTTATCCGGATATTATCCGTCATCCGGATATTATCCGTTATCCGGATATTATCCGTCATCCGGATATTATCCGTTATCCGTCATCCGGATATTATCCGTCATCCGGATATTATCCGTTATCCGGATATTATCCGTCATCCGGATATTATCCGTTATCCGGATATTATCCGTCATCCGGATATTATCCGTTATCCGTCATCCGGATATTATCCGTTATCCGGATATTATCCGTTATCCGGATTATCCGTTTCCTCAAAAACGGATACCGGATAATTTATTACCCGGTTATCCGTTATCCGGATATTTTGGCCATCCCTAAAATTAAATAGACATAATCTAACTTAAACTAACTAAAGTAAAGTAGTCTCCATACTCTACCGTACTTATTTCAATGGTAAATTGCATGGGGTAAAATTGATTCCACACTCGTAAAAGTGGAGGATAAAAACTGCATGCACCCGAAGGTTAATATCATATAATATATGCTATTTTTAGTACTATGTTCCAGAAACTAATGATAAATTGAAATTTTGTTGTATTTACAGTTATTTAACCTTACTTTAAACTGTATTTACACATATTTCACCCTACTGCAAAGAGTGTAAGTGTCCATGGGAACAGTCTATATGAAATATGTCCTTTGATCGCATTGTTCTTAGCTCCTAACGTGCTTATCGTATTTCCCGTTTTTTTCAAAATGTGGGAAGAGTATTCATATATGGCGGTGCCTCCATAGACTGGACGCTGAGTGGTTAGTTACTAGGTGGAAATAACGTATTATGACTGTAGCCTTAGGTCCCAAGTGAAAGTTGTACCATTATCAACAACGACGAAATTTAGCCTTGGTCTTATTCCCCCGGAGATGCCTGTATAAAAAAGATGAAGACTTATTGCTTGTTGCAATGTGCAATGGTCATTTCCCATTTCTTGAGTGAATAGCTGATTATCTCGTGATGAAAGTAGCGAGTAAAAGGATGCTGACGAAGTAAACGGAACCTGGTAGGTACACATATGTGTTTGCGTAAATCATTCCGTTAGCTGCTCTTGCGAAGGAAGAAACGTCAAATATAGTCTCGTCAATGAATTTATTAGATAAGCTTCATATGTCTTCGTTGGTTCCTTTTAGAAAAGTGCGAGATATGGAGATTTGCGTACCAGGTTGCATTGCAAACTGTGAGATAATTACAAGTATATATGGCAGAAAGGGATGTGTGGCATTTGAAGAAGGCGAAAAAGAGATTTTACCAGGACGCTCTACTGAAAAACAGGAAGCAGATAATGATACATTATTAACGTATTAACAAAGTGGAAATCTACGTTTAACATATAAAGGAATGGAGATAAGTTTATCTGGACGTAACATGCACGATCTTGAATCTACTGAATTGGTATCTTCATCGTAAGTATATGGGAGCATGTATAAAGAAGACGAAACATGAATTTTTCTCTTCGTCCTCCCCTTCATGCGTGTACAGTTACCTGTATGCATACTGCCGTTATTCTGTGTCCATCAGCTACTGGAGTAACACGTGTTAGAGTGTTTGTGCATCAACTATAGATATTAAGAAAGAGTACTTGTTAAATGTTGAATCTAGACTTTATTAGACTATATTAATTTCTATTGGACTGGACAGTGATACATTTGAGCTAAAGATTTATATTCGTAAAGGACTTGAGTTTGGAGTAAAGTTAAATTTGGCATAATGGAAGAAACTTGTACAATTGACCCCGTTTTTCTGAGACTATTTAAATTCTCAAGTGAAAATCACATTTATAAAATCTCTTGGACGAAATAACGAACTTATTTTGCGAAAACGTATGGGTGAAAATGTTAGAGAAGGAAGGAACACTTCATGCTTCTCAAATTACTGTGTACTTAACTTCAAGCGCGTGGCTTTATTTCTTCGAAATATTGCGGTGTTTTGAACATGCTGTGAAAAACAGTAAAGTTTGTATTGCAGTGATACGTGAATGTTTTGACTTGTGTACAGATACTATTCGCAATCACGTACAATCGCATTGTCTTACGTGCAGAGGACTTCTTGGAACAGATTATAAATTAATAATGTAAAAATGTATTATATGATATATTTAATTAACTACGTCATTGATCATAAAGTTTTTTTCTTAGGAAGTGGAAAAGATAAAAATAAATTCTAAGTTTCCAAAATAAAAAAAAAGAATTCAAAGTATTTGTTGAAGATAGTATTTGCACAAAAAACGAACTTAAAGATAGTACAAATTTTAAGAGGAACGTGTTTAAATAATGTCTTCTTCATGCTAACGATGTGAATTATTTAAAAAGACACTTTATTTACACACAGTTTAATAATAGTCTTTAAATGTTGATGATGATGACTCTAAACTAAGTTTCATACTCTACAATGATACTGCCCAAGAACGCGCTGTCGATCTTCCTTTTTCTGAGATGAAACAAATTGAAAATACCTTAAAATTTACTTTATCTATAATCATAAACGAATAAAACAAACGAAGGAATTATAATATATATATATATACAAAGCACGTTATAAAAAAGGAAAAATACCACCAGCAGAAATTAAGGTTTATTTTATTTATAACAAGAAAATATCCAAAAAAGGAATACGAAAAATAACAGCCATAATTATGAAGATATGATAATATGTATACAAAAGAAAAAAAGAATCTGCGGTGACTTGCTAATTTTCGTTCTCATGGGAACTGAATTAGAAAAAGTTCCTCAGTAACTTTTTAAATAGAGTTATTGTTCTACATACACACATATATAAAGACACACATATATAAGTTAATTTGGCGTTTTTAGGCCTAACACGATGATAAGACTGATATCACTGATGCCAAATAGTGTCCTTTTCACTAAAATTTTCAGTAAAAGTTTTTTGCTTCGGTGATCGTCCCGCTGTCGATTGCAGACTTTCGTTTAGCTTTGAAGCAAAGGAATATGTATGAGTAGTCTTCACAAGGGAATATTTCACATTTTAAATTTGTTTATATTAAATGTATTACACGTAAATATAAAGTTTATTTCTACGTAGAAAGTGAATATGTTGCATTACATATGGAGGAAATCCAAATGTATCGAACTTGTTTACACGTCCATCAGTAATTATATATGGTGATAATCAATGGGTTCCGATTTTTACTAGATGGATCTGTATTTATGATGATAGCTGCTTGTTGTGGAACATGCACTGGTCATTCGTTGTGGAACATGCACTGCAGATATGTCGACGTAATGATTTTAAAATAAAGAATTGGTTTGAAATGAATGCATTGTATCAAGAGTAGATCTTGTATAGAAACGCAGACATGTACATATGTGTTGCGGTATTTAAATAACAATAGCATACCTTTAAAAATCCATAATAATGTTCCTTTGATGATCCATTTCTAAGAGAGACTGGAACTCGCCATATGTCATGCATGAGAGAGGTGCTGGTAGAGGGTTCTTAAAATGAACTTCCAGACGAACAACACTGGCTTCTCCATCTTCCATAATATCGGATACAAAGATAGTGTATCCTTGAGAAAAGTAAAGTGGAGGAATATTGTTGATATCGTTGGAAAAGTGAGTGCCTGATATACAGAATAAAGTGTGATATGAAGAAACATATAAGTTGTTCCCGAAATTTAGTTATAAGGTTTTGAAATTAAAGGTTTTCCATCTATTTATAATGAGAAGATATTGGTGTCAATATGTTAGAAATGAAATTGATTTGAAGTTATTGTTCATGTATATACATCATTTTGAATAAACGCCACAATCACTGGAGTTGGTAATACTCATATATATAAATTATCAATTGTTTTTGATATAATCTCCTTTGGAATGACGAACGACTTCATTTGCACTCTTGTAAGAGAATATTTGGCGGTTGTTGATTGTGGAAGCTTGTTATCTACTACTTTCTTTGTAGGATGTTAGGATTAAGGACTAACATTAATCAGTTTAATATAAAAGCATGTCCAAAATATTCAATTTAGCTTCAACAGACAAATCACTAGCGATGAATCAAAAGTTTCGCCTCGCAGCAATAAAAATGATTCGTAATTCTACTCCTTGAAATAGAAATTTATCCTGAGTAAAAATATAATGAAGATGTTTAAGCAAGTCGAATTTTGCAATGTTTTTGTTAATTGATCACATTGTCAACTCCTCTATTACCACAATATGTCCAGCAGTTTCTTGAAAGCAGAATGCATATTGATGCCAAGTATTTTTAGGAGAATCACCATAATTTAATATTTTTTCGATGTATGATCGATATGGATAATTATGAGATGAAAATGATATTACTTTGTTATTTGAATACACATCCACTTCACTGAACATAGAATTTAAAAAGGTATTAATAGGAGCAACAGCTTTATCACTTTCACAAGTCTGATCCAATCTATTTCACCGTCAATGTAAAGGAGAGTATTTGGTAGATCTATGTATTCATTACTTGTTCCCGGAATGACAAATTCTATAGGTGCATTAACAGGAAGTGAACTGATTGGTTTATATGTAAAAACATGATTATCTAGTATGTTGGTTTGTGTTTGTTTTGTAGAAAAATATCTAGTTCACTTTTTACACTAGCAGGATTGATGACGTATGAAAGACATGATGATGCTGAAGATTTAGTCGAAGATATCTAGTGATAATTTCCTCTTCTTATAATACTGATTTTCTTTGTTTTCTTTGTACGTTTCATCTTGCCATTCTACTTCTTCTTTCGCTTGATGATATGTAATGATGAAGGGTTAACAATGGAATGATGTGTAATTCTACTTTTCTGCCGCTGATATCCAGTTCCTAGCATAGATTTCATTTTATGTTTAGCTTTTTCTTGCAAGATGGACCTTGCTTCACCCATTCATTGATGAAATTATTCATTAGAAGGTTGTTTATCGATGATGACATCATCAATAACATTTCCTCCAGATTTTAATAATTCCTTTCCTATTGTTTGACCTCTTTGTGTTACTAATGGCATGACAGAACGAAATAATCCTCGAAGGAAATTTCGAATACCATATCCAACTCCACAAGTTGATTCAACATAAACGTTTCCAGTTCCAGTTCCAGTGAAATAATCATATATAGATATTAAATTTATGTTAAAACATTCTACAATACTATTCTAAAATTCACATTTATACGCGAGGGAATGGAGGAGGTGTTCAAGTTCCAGTTTCAGACCAAGGAGTTCCAGTTTCCCACTGAACAGGCGGGAAAAAAGAAGGAAGAGAAGAAAATATTTTCATTCTTTTGTTATCACATACTAAATTTTTGAAAGAAATATATAAGTTCAAAAAGTATTAATTATATACACACTGTAACATTATTTTCTTAGTAGGTTATCTAACGTGAACTATGAATTTTATAATTTAACTGCATACTGTGAGAAAGTTAAGAAAATTCACGGAAATGAAATGAGAGAATTAAATTCGTCGAAAAACTTAGCATGTAAGGTAAATCTTGCAGAATATTAACTCCGAGATCCTTTTCGTCTTCCATTCCTTCGTCCGCTTCATTATCAATTCCTCCCTCCCAAAGGTCACAATCCTCCTCAGAAATAGTTGGCGTGTCACCCTCGAGATTTATTAATATCTCGTTGTGTATTATTTCGATAGTTCCGTCCGCTTCCCACATTTCTTTTTCAACATTTTTACCTGTTTGACCTAATTACTGTAGCCTTTAGCTGTAACCCTTTCCATGCCCTCCCTAAGTAATATCTCTATACCACTTAAACTAGTACGATTTTGATTTTCCCCTGCTACGTATCATTTAATTTTGCTCCAAACCATTTCTAAGGCGGAAACTTCGCAATGATAAGTAGGCAGCCGAAGCACTTAGTGACCAGTTACCTTTGCTAAAATATCAATTTTGTACGGTACCTATATTTTGTCTATATTTTGCAATGACTTATTCAGTTCTTTAATTACTTCAAATTTGTTTCAGGTCGGATCTCACGCAATTCCTCTATTTTCTAACCACTGGACGTTTACTTTATGAACTGGATTTTTCAGGAACCTTTTCAAATTTCAGGGAGTCCTTTGGTGCCTTATCTATTACAATAACAAAATTGTGGGCGGTTTGAGACCTACAGTTAGCCCTCCCACGTTTGTTCTGGCGTTTTAATTCATGTGTGTTTCCAAGCTTTTGATTTGGTTGTTCTGGCATTGGCCCACGATTTGTTTGTATAAACAATAGTTCTGGCGTTAGCTCTATAATTTCTTATTTGTCTCAGATACCTATGCCTCCATGTCTTCTCTATCAATCAACAACGATTTGCGGCAACGTTTTATAAATTTAAACCCTATATCACTGATGAATCTTCAAAGAGTAGCAATAGAGCATAAACTTCGGTAGGTCATTATCTTTATTTATAACGCGCTGAAAGGTAGAAAGTTAATTTTTTATACATGTTATGAATTTTGTGCTGTATTGCTGCTTATGTAAAGCTATCGTATTTCTATATCTGCGTCACTTTCCTATCATTCGGTCTCTTCTTCCTAGGAGTGGACACTTGACCATTATTAGTCAAAAATTCCCGCTTCCCGTTCATAATACTGGAGGGAGAAATGAGAGTAGCTTCAAATATTTTCCTCAAAGTCTTTCTTATAGTGTCACGCCTCCTGATCTCCTGAACAAAAGTATGTATACACATTTAACAAATTTTTTTCTCTCATGTAGTGAGAGGTTTACATTGTTCCGGCGACTGTTTGTAGTACTGAGGAGAATTTGATGCAATTGCGATTTATTCGCAAATTGAAAATAAAGGATAACAACTAAACACAACAAAACTACAAAACAAAATCCTAAACACCACCGCAAACTAATGAGAAAACAATGTATATCAAACCACTTGGCACACCACCGCTAAGTAACTACAAAGACACCAAAACGTCAAAGTGAATTGATAACCCGTGGCAACCTCTCTGGTCATTGTTGTCGAATTTCCGGAAAGAGTGTGTGAATGCACTAAATTTAATGTTCAAAAGTCACACATCATACACAGCAACACGGGAAATCCGACCGCACTGACACCCATCCCTATAAGGTACTACCCCTCTATCAATGAACGGCCGCCAATACATGATCATCCTTCTTAGATTTCGGCTAAAATGGTGTTCTGGGTTTCATCGGAGAATGCTTTCTTAGGACAGTGGGATATTTACAGTTTTGTTTCAGGGGGCTTTGCTAACTTTACTCCTTGAAATGTGAAAATTGTAAACATCATATTCATGCACTAATATTTTGGAGAACTTTTATTTAGCGTTGTATAGTACTGGGAGAGAAGGCTACTTTCTCTTTTATTTGTGAAATATATACTAGAAAAAGACAAATGTATTTGTATGTTATCTAAGAGCTAAACACTAAACATTTCTTTTTCATTACACATATTTGTGAAAATAAAATAAAAATTTTGAAAACAGCCCTGCTCCTCAGATCCTCCACAACATTGTTTTTCAGCTTTATAAATATCTTAACCATCGGTTTTATTAAGTAGATTTGGTCGAATTAGTATTTATATCGATTAAATTTAATCTGGGACAAAATGAGTGCAAATCAGATCACTAATTCTTCTGTGTTTGCAAAACAGATCATCATTAAAATCAGTGGAGAGTTTTGTGAAAGCAGATTATGAACACAAAACATCACTTGCTATACGTTAAATATAATAATATGAATTTATATATGTGTGTTTTTGGCCGTGATTATATCAAATGATAGTTTTAAATAAAAGTGTCTATCTGTCTGTCTTTCTGTCTGTTGTATGTGGTCAGGGAACAGATGATTGAATTGAAAATGAATCAAAATTTGATCATGCTCTTACAGCACGACCAAGCGTCTTTTGTGGTTAAATTCGAATTCATATTACTTTCAATGACATCCCACTCCCCATGAGGTAAGGAATACCCCTAATAGGGGTGGTTTATCGAGACACGTACACATTATTCCAAATTCTCGATATTAGTATCAAATCCAAAGTTTTCGTGGGCGCTTTGTTCAGTGATGAAACTCCGAACTCATTAAGAAATCATCTAATGGTATTAAAGTGGGGGTCCTCCAGGGGTATTTTGAGACATGTAAAAATAATTCAAAATGTTTGATATTAGTGCCAAACCCATAGTATTTGTTGGGACTGTGATCAGTGATTTTCGCCATTTCAATTCCATATTAATCCCGGAACACTTTCCGATCCTCAGGATAGATGACATCTTTTCCCAACTAAATGGGACTCGTTACATTTCACTTGTGGACTATGAGATGTGGCTCCACCAAAAGACACTCCCTCCTGAAGAACATGATAAGACCACGTTCATCTGTAGCGCTGATACTGCTACACAAGACTCCTGATGACACTAACCAATTACCCTTCTATTATCAATTCGTTATGGATACCATATATTCAGGTTTAACTTGGAATATTCTATTCTTGTATCTCGATCATGTGGTAATATCATCTCCAGATTTCCCGAAAATGCTCCGTAGACTCAGGCTCATGTTTGAGAGAGCCCGCAAATTTAACTTAGAACTCAATCCTAAGAAATGTTTCACCGCATATGAGGAAATACCCGTGCTCGGACACCGTGCAGGGAGGTCTTAAATTGAAGTAGATAATGAAAAGGCCTAAGCTATAGAGATTTCGCATTAGAGTTCATTATCCAAAAATACTATTAAGGAAGTAGATCGTTTTCTTGCATGTGTATATACTACAGACTTTTCTGAAAGATTAAGCAGAAATTTCTGAACCTTTGGTGAATTTGACTAAGAAAAACAGGAGTGTTCCTGTTAGGGAAAAGGGAAACCCTCAAAGATAAACTTGCTTCTCCACCCATTCTTGCATACTTTTATCCCTCTGAGGAAGTGCACGTGTTCACCAATGCGTCGTAAACGAAAATTGGAGGCTACATCGGGCAAAGAAGAGGATGGCGAGTTATATATTATTCCTTATTTTCTCGAGCTTTAAATGACGCAAAAAGGAATTACTGTATTTATGAAAGTTAAAGTTTGGCTGTGTTACAAACCGTATTGCATTTTCATTAGGATTTAACGGACAAACCATTGAAGTTGCATTCGGATTGCCAGGGAGTTTGTTATTTGCAAAAGAATAAACCATTGCACTCCAAGATAATGAAATGTTCATTAAGGCTACAGCTATACCAGTTTGAAATGTCACACTTAGCGGACTAGGACAATATTACACCTGACTATTTGTCAAGATATCCTATGGAAGAGACAGAGGAAGACAGTAAAAAGGATCACACGATCCTCTATACATCAGAGTCCGTAAATTGGATACATTGGGGAACCAAGGTTTGTGTCGCAAAAATGCAACCAGAAGAAGGTTGGATAAAAAATGATTATTGAAAAAGAAGCAAGAAGATCACTCCGATAGAGAAACAAAAGCTTACGAACTGAACGATTGCGTACTACATCGCGTCACTTGTGTACAGAAGAAACTAGCCGTTCCTCACCAAATGATAACTTCAATTTTAGAAGAAGCACACAATTCCCCATTTGCGGTGGACATTCAGGTTTCAATCGTACATATGCCAAAATAAACAAGATATAATATTTCCCTAGCATTGGAAAAATTATACGGGAGTACATACACGAATGTAACGAATGTCAACGCTTTAATGTCCCGAGAGAAAAAACGCAAGGATTCACCAAATCTATTACAATACGAAAGGAATTATTTTGCCTTTCGCATTTAGGTCTCTTAGGTCCGTTGCTTAAGAGTTAAGGATATTCGTTCATTTTTAGTAATGGTAGGACTCCGGAGTCATTTTCTAGTATTTGTTCGCTTGAGAAATATCAGAACACCTGACGTAGCAAAAGCCACACTGGAAAATTTAATTTCTGTAGACAGTTGAAGAAAGAATTCAATTCTACCTTTGAGATTAAATACAAAACCATTTCGGCGTGTGATGCATCAGCGAATTCTTTGTGAAGAAGCAAAAAATTTAATAGCTGCTTTCTTAACGAAATATTCTTCTAAATAAACTAAGACTTGGTCCCAGTAGGTCAGAATGTGTGCTTACGCATACAATGTATCACGATCTACTATTAGGACATTTTCGCATATGAAGTCTGATATGAGTATGCCCGCTCGATTTACCAATGTGACAGAGCACAATTAAACGTTCCCAAGCGTTAGAGAACTCTATAAGCATCAACGATGTATGATGCATTAACTAAGGAACATGAGAAAATGAAGAAAAATGGTGACGAAAAGCGCCAGCAAATCAAACTAAGGCCATAAGATTATGTACTTTTGAGATGGTATCCCCAAAAGAAAAATCTCATTAATAAGATATTAGATCGTTATAAGGGATCCTAGAAGTTAATAAACATATCCCCGAAGAATGCATGCACAATAGCTTCTTTGAAAGATTGACAATGCTCGGAAGTTGTGAATATAGGAATGTTAAAACGTTACTAACAACGAGAAAAGAGGGCAAAAAAATTGCACGTATGTAGACTCAAAATCACGTGAACCATGCGAAATTTTCCTAAAAAAATAGAATCCATAAATTTAAAGATGCATTGGAACAAGGAAAGAAGGATATTGTTTACCCGAATAGAACGTTAGCGAACAAGTAATCGGGAGCAGTTAGGCCCAGCCGAGAAAAGAAGCTGTGTGCACAACTAGTTTATGAGTTTCGGCTCTATGGACCTAAAAAACCTCAAATTGAAAGGAAGCTGACTAATGGCCACTGAATAATAGGAATTACCACTTATGGACGAATGATCACTGTTTCATTGGAAGATTACCTACATACGTGCAATGTAGGAAAACATTTGAAATGTTGCGGACCAGCAGTTATTGTTTTTTTTAGCAGACCAAACGTACAGCAAGCGAAAAGAGACAAACGAAGTTCGCCATGGCTTTTCTAATAAGAATGAAACCAAGATATACAAAATAACCATGCTTTTTATGTGAATGGTATAGCAGGGCAAGGGACAAGCACTGGAAAGTAAGAGAGTGGCCTCAGCGCTTTGATTTGTGTGCAGGTAACAAAAGTATAATTAACCCTACTGATCGCAATTACTAATTACTAATTGATCGCAATTAAGTGCTACTTTCATCGCTTCACTTTCAGTGCTACTTTCAGTGCTACTCTGAAACTGTGATTTTTGAAGCAAATTATGAAAGTTGTGTATAAGAATGTGCAGTGTTTTCAATATGTAGCAAGAATTTTCTATCTTGAATGCAGCAAAACTTTCGGAAGGTATTTTTACAGGGTCACAATTCAAAAAGCTGTTAGTAAATGGCACATTTGAAAATTTAATGACGGAATTGGAAAAGAATTCCTGGTTAAGTTTCAAAAACGTTGTAGGTAACATTCTCGGAAACCAGAAACACCCTGGCTACGTAACAATTGTAGAAGATATGTTGACCCATTTTAGCACACTTGCATGAAATATGAACCTCAAGATACATTTTCTGCCTTCTTATCTCTACTTTTCTCCTGCCAATCTTGGTGAGATCAGCGAAGAGCAAGGGGAAAGATTTCACAAAGACAATACTGAAATGAAGAGCAGATATCAAAGCAGATGAAATATTACAATGTTGGTATAATATTTTTGGATGATGAAGATGGATAGAGACAGTTATGACAGAAGTTGTAGGAAAACAAAGATGGGTGCATTTAAAAAGGAATAAGTGGTTTCTCAATGAACTTGAGAACCAGCGCAAGTAAGTGTATTCAACATTATATCCTACGAAATAAGTTTTATGATAGTATTATTATGTGTGTATAGCATTGTTTAGTAACCAAAGCAAACTAGTGTATTTGTTTAAATTATTTTATTGAATTGTTTTACAGTATTTTCCGTGCCTTCCGAAATTATGTGATAGTATATACGGAAATTCGAATGACGGTAGTGTTCGAATTAAAGTTTACCAATTGTAAAAATATGACGTGATAGACGTAAATGGATGTCAATTCGGTAAAGAGCGCCCCAAAATCACTTAGGATTACCTATTAGTTTGTGAATAACCGAAAATTTTTCAAAATGCTGACCAAAGTGTTCATTTTTAAGTGTTCATTTTTAAGTATACAATGAAAGTATGCAAGGTGATATAATTACTACTACTTCGTTTAGCACTATACTATTTTTCCTGCTTCTGCTAGTATATTAGTACTATAACATTACTACTATTAGTATAGTAGTAGTATTACTACTATCACTACTAGCAACGTGAATCCACTTCTGAGGGTAACTTTTTATTTTGGTTGAATTACCATTGGTAATACGTATAAGTTACTACTTCAGTATTATTATTACTACTACAGCTACACAAATGATTTAAAATCAAGTGATTGCAGCGTACTAAGCACTAACATATGATTATTCGCTTTACATTTGAAACTTGTGACAGTGTAACCATGTTAATTTTTGTATACCACTGCAATGTACACCCAGGCACAAAAGTGTCTCCTCCCTAAGTGCTCTAATTCCATTACCTGTGGACCAGGTAATTTGCAGTTGTGTGAACGCCAAGGCAGATGCAACCCAACTTACACGTAACATTTCTCGGCACTGACAGCAGTTGGTAGCACTGCGTCAAGTCTGTATGGAAGTAAAATCGTGAGTAGATGACGCACGAAACATTACTCCATTCTGAGTTCAGTCTCTCTGGTCCAGAAATTGTTGTCCAATGATTGAATATGTTAATTTCAATATTGTTTTGTATGTAGTGTATTGCTCATTATATATTCAGCATATTCAAAGATATCAAAGTAATGATCACATATGAATCAGTAAATGCTTGAAAGTAGCTGAAAATGATTTTGTAAATAATTACCTGAATTGAGATAACTTCTCCAATTCTCCTCATCCCAACGTCTTTTTCTTTCTGGAAAAGAGAAGATCTTCCATGTCATACTGAGTATGCATTGAAATTGAAGCACAAACAGTTGAAAAAGTTTCAGACTAGTAGGGATTCGAACCCAAGATGACCAAACAGAGCTACTATAAGCTAACCACTCACCCACCGCGCCATTTAAACTTCCACCCAAACAAATACCTAGTTAAATTCGTTTCATGGTTAAAAATAAAAAAGGTACTCAAATATAACAGAAATAATCAAATATAAACATAATATAAATAGAAATATAAACAAGAAACTATAAGCAATTTGTCTGTCTTAATCATTTACTCGAGATTTCCTTGTTTAACTCAAAAACAAATTATATAGACGTTCATCAATGAGGAAAATATCACGAAACGTTCTTCAAGTTGAGGCTACGCCATCAACAGAACCGTAACCTATGGAGGTCAGGGAACACCTGCCCCTCCCACAGAGAAGCTCACCGCCGTTCGAGGGGCAACATTTTCAGAAAAAAATCTTACTGCATATACGATAGGAACATGAAATTAGAAGTGAAACATCAAAAAGGGTCGCCACATTACATAAACAAAACAGCAGACAGAAAGCAAGTAGAACAAAAATGCGTCGTGGAACCATTTCAGTAAAACATGCCTACTATTAGTGGCTCTAAAAATAATATTTATTCGTATGGCTTTGAGATTTATCAATATTGTCTCCTTAATAATTTTGTCATGCACGGAGTCGGCCCAGATAGTAACTAACGGAACATCAGACCTTTCTGTGGGGAGGGTCCACAGGCTTTAGGGCCCAGAAAAAGATTAAGAGAAAATTGGAAAGAGGGGGGCCAAAAATTAGAAGAACAACTTCTCCTAGGAGGCGTAAATATGCGTATTTAATAAGTTACGGCGTTGGTCATCGGTTGCAAGGATTGTCCCGATTTATTTAAATTTCGACTTTACCACAACTTCTAATTTCCAAATAAGAAAAGACGACAAAATTATTTTATATTATTTAAATTGTATCAACACGTGTAGAAATAGACAGTTCTCTGTATATGTTCCATAACTACTAGTGTGTTTTCTTATGTTCATATGATGAATTTGTGGCAAATTGAGGCGACATAATCATGAGGCTGCTGATTATCAGGCGCAATCCACTAGGGAGTCGAATTCCTTTGAAGAGCAAGGTCGGAAATTTAATTGTCTTAAGTATTTCTGTGTTCGTGCTCCTCTAGTGTTTGGGATGTCGAAAGAACATGAGGTGCCAGTGGCAAACAATACTCCGCTTGGGACGACTTCTTTTTTTTTTTAATTTGAAAGCTGGAAACTCTCATTGCAGCTACCTGGGTTCAAATCCCGTCGTAGCAGTTATTAATTTTTCTGAATGGGAAGAAAATGCTTATGTAATTGTTTTAAATATGTCATTCCTTCGTAATAATAATAATAATAATAATAATAATAATAATAATAATAATAATAATAATAATAATAATAATAGTTATTATTATTATTACCACAGAAGGAAATAAAATGTAACATATTCGAAAGTATTCATTGGAACTGATTTTCAGCCCATACTACAACAGTAAGGACGTGTTTAGCCCTTATGTATACTTCAATTTTTTTCCAAACACATTACTTGCCAGACGGTTACGAATAAAGTTGATATGGTTGACGTAATTTTGTGTTGTTGGCATCTCAACTCTGAAGAAGGTCGTCTCAACTCTTAGACCCAGAGAAAGTGAATATTTTTCATGTTAGTATACATCAAAAGTATCAGTTTTGTAGATTGTAAAAATTTACTGACCACTCACACGCTGAATCGAACTCACGTCCTCAACATTATGAAACTATCGCTCAAGCCAATAGTCTAAAACATTACTGTTCGGGGAGAAGGAATAAATAGAGCTGTAGTAAATTCCGTAATTACACACTTTTACGATTCGAGAGTAACAATGCTGAATCCTTCTGATTTCAGACATGATAAAATATTAAAATATTATGCAGAAAGATTAGTCCAGTGAAGTCAACTATAAATTGACAACTCATATGTACGGAGACGGTGCCATATGCTCTCACTTAGAGCCTATTTTTTCAAGGCACTGCATGGCACAGATACTTATATTGAATGTAATCTTGTGTTTCTGGGCACCGGCTTATTTTTTTTTAAGTTAATTAATTTAACGAACATTACTCTCTTATGATCATCAAAACCTTTAGGGTATTTCCCCTAGATATAGAAAGTTGAAATGTAGTATCCAAGTTTAGTGTAGTATGCAAGTAAACAAATAAAAGGCAACAGGAAGATATTTCCCTTCGCCAAGTCCCCTTCAATATAGTCTGTTTTTTATTCAATATAAACACGTGAAATCCAATCAGAAAACTCATAAAATATAAAATATGTATCCAAGTCTTGACTTTACAATAATAATAATAAAATAATAAACGAATAACAGAATTACAATATCAATTACGTAAAAAATACCTTCCAATCAAGAAAAATAATAAATGCCACACTGGGATTCGAACCCGGCCACTGTAATGGCATTTTTCTGCTCTCACACTTTGGCACCAATTCCTCAGACAAAGATAAGAAAATCAACTAGTTGTTATGTTAGATAATCGTTATTTCTAGACGTGTTGATATAATTCAAAGGATGTGAAAATAATTTCTATCGTCTTTTCTTCTTTGGAAACTAGAAGGTGAAGAAGAATTGTAGGAATGGGCTGAGCCAGTTTGAGCGAGTTTTCACTCAAACTCGACTCGACTCAAAAAATACATCTTTGAGCTCGACTCGGGAATTCAACTCCAAAAATGTCCTCCAACCTGACTCGAATTTGACTTGAGTTTCGATTCGATTCGAGTCAAACGAAGAAAATGGAAGCAATTGCTGTGTACTTTCAAGTACTTTCTTCAAGTATCCTACATAAACAATATATTTATTATCAATGATGCTACTACTAGTGCTCTCAATGGGTCGGGTTGTGTCGGGTTGAAGACCGACCCGACCCGTGACCCGACCCGACCCGACTGCCCCGAACCGTGATCCGACATGATTGACCTGACACGACAACCCGACCCATAGCTGACCCGAATGACCTGACCCGACAACCCGACCCGAGCTGACCCGATTGACCCTACCCGACAACCCGACTCGAGTAGCCTGACCCGACTACCCGACCCGACTTGACCCGACTGACCCGACCCAACAACCCGACCCGAGTTGACCCGACCCGACCCGATCCGTTTGAGAGCACTATAGTCACGACACTTGGTGAACGCCAAAATGCACTCCCATTGGGAATTAAAGCCGGACAACGTGTACCGAAGCCTTACACGTTAAACAACAGCTAGATCAGGCGGGGGATTTGTATATGCATCTTAATGAATATTTGGCACTTTTGAGGTTTGGTTATTCGTTTTTATAACTGATACCAATATCCGACATGGGAGAAATTTATTTATTTATTTATTTATTTATGTATTTATTTATTTATTTATTTTTGTTGCTTTAGTTCTATGTGACGAAATTTTTATTCAACGTCAGTGTTCTCACCTGCTTGAACGGCAGGGGATCTTCTCAGAAGGCAGTAGTAAGAGTCTCTTGGCGGAGACAAAAGGAAATCGTTTAACTACAATGATAAGGGTTGAGGAAACAAGAGAACACCTGTAATTTTTCCAACCCTTCAACTTTCATTCCAAAATAGTTTCTTATGATTCCGGGACCCGTGCCACTTTGATTTTTCTTTCTCGGTAATGAAAACGTATTTTACAGTATATATAGTTGCACGTAAGAAGATACATAATATGAATTTTGTAATTTAAAATTTAAAAATACAGTATGATATTTAATTATAAAGTACTAATTTTATTTCATCACTTGCAGCCCAACAAATGAAATTCAAACAATTCGCTCCCTGGGTCTTGGTCATCAATACTGCGTCTTATTCTTTGTCTTGCAGTCAAGTCTTGGTCCTGCATCTCGTAGTCGTGGTGGTCTTTCATGCTATACAAGAGACAAGAATGCTCGCCTCATCGGTACAGATGAAGACCAAGTGTGATTTTGATTATGGTCTTTCATACTAGACGGAAAGCAAGAAAATATGCTCATCGCTAATTGGCGATCACCAAAACAAGGCCAAGAGCAAAATTACTCTGCAATTCGTCATGCACATTCAATCTTTATCTTGTTCTTGTATCGATGTCCTTGGGCTTGGGGAAATAAAATGAAATATTTAGTTTAAGGTCCCTCGATTCTGCACCAAGGCTAAGGGATACGGTGACCATAAGAAATGAATGAAATGGTGGAATGAAAAAAGTTTGAGGAAACAGAAGAACCCAGAGAAAACCCACTACACGGCGTTTCTCCACCACAAAGCCTACTTAGCACAAGCTGGGATCGAACCATGGACACCATGCGCCAGAAATGAATTCTCTACCACTGAGCCACCGCAGCCCTGCTTGGGCTTGGACATCCATATCCAATCTTTCTTTTGGCCTTGCTTAAACAACGTCTAGTTCTGTTCTAAATCCAGACTCTATATTGGCGTAGATATTAATATTAAAGTAGATTGGTAAAATCAATATTCTACATTTACAAATTAAAGTACACACAAGTACAAAAATAAGAATTTTCCATAAAAACACTAGCTGCAAGTGTTCAAAATAGAGTTATGGCTTCTATAAAATCAAGTGAAAATTGCTATTTTTAATTAGGCAGCTAGCGAAAAACAGCAGATTTCGACTCCAGCCGAGTTTAAGCTCAACCTAAACTCAGTTGACCAAAGTGAACTGACCGGACTAAACCAGAGCCGATAACCGACCCGGCAACCCAACACGATAACCCGACCCGATTGACAAGACCCGAGCTTACCCGAGCTTACCCGACCCGAATAACCCGAACCGACAACCCGAACCGAGCCGACCCGACAACCCGACCCGTTTCAGAGCACTAGCTACTACTACTACAAGTAATACTTCTACTTATTATTATTATTATTATTATTATTATTATTATTATTATTATTATTATTATTATTATTATTATTACTATGGATCCGTATAGTAAAACTGCAAGCAATTTTTAGTGATAAAAGTGTTATGAAAATTTAGATAATCCTTGGGCAAGGTTTGAACACATGGTAAAAAGTATTTTCATTACTAGGACGTTGCCCTAGAACAATCGGCCACGAGGGCCGACAGCAGTTCGCCTTAATTTCCGCTTTATGTAGGTCATGACTCTTGATGTCCTATTTGTATCGGCCAATACGGTCAGAGCATATTTGAAATTCTTGGAATCTCCCACACACCAAGGTCTGCAGGGTCGTTAGTTATTGCTCTGGGCCCGTTACATACGCGACAAATTCATTAAAGAGACAATATTGACAAAGCTGACAATAATATAGGAATATATGTTTTTATAGTGCCCCTAATAGTAGTCATTTTTTACGGAAATGGGCCCACGACTCATTATTGTTTTATTTACATTTAGTGTGGTCTTCTGTTTATGTAATTTAGTGAACCTTTCGATGCTTCACTTATAATTTCATTTTCGTATCGTATATGGAGTAAGACAATTTTGTCTTAAAATGGGAACCCCTTGAACGGCGATGAGCTTCACTGGGAGTGATGGGCAGTGCCGCCCTGCTCCCACTGGTTGCGGCCCGTTGTCGTGGCAATCATTTTTCTTAACTGGAAGGTATTGTTTACGTAATTGATTTTGTAAATCTGTTATTTCTTTATAATAATAATAATAATAATAATAATAATAATAATAATAATAATAATAATAATAATAATTATTATTATTATTATTATTATTATTATTATTATTATTATTATTATTATTGCAGTCTACATATTTTATATCTTATGAATTTTCTTATTGGATCTCAAGTCTTTTTTTGAATAATCAACCCATCAGGGAGTTTGAAGCACGGAGACATTATGCTGTTGCTTTTCATTAGTTTACTTATACAAAGTCTGCATACTACACTTCACTTTCTATATCTACGGGAAGTACCCTAAAGGTTGTGACAATCATAAGGGAAAAAGTGAATAAGTGATTAGATCAATGAACTTTGCGTATTAACAACATTTCAAATATCAGCTTGTCAGAAAAGGCATGACGTATTTCGGTAAAATAGGAGAAATTATGACTTGTGGAATATACTAGAGTTATTCGGATCATGCAATAGTTGTTCATGAATAGCTAAGATATTGAGCGTTTTGTGTAGAAGTGTTGTTCTTTGGTTTGGTTTTACAGATTTGATCAGAGATGGCGTGGATCAACCAAAACTTGACCCACCACCCACCGCGATCCACTCTGACTCATGATTCAGCACTCAACTTGGCCAGCTCTGACCCACTACACACCATGACAACTTCGACCTACCATCCACAATGAACCACGGACCCACCAAAACACATCGCCATCACACTCTGACACATGATCCTCTACCCACTTTCTCAGTCCCGCCTGAAGCAGACAACGAATTTCCCAGTGCCGCCTGACACAGTATGCCGGGGGTCACAGGGGGGTTATGGGGAATCGAGCACCTTGAACCGTCCACCCACGGTCTTTTGCTACCTCCATTTTAGGGGTGTATTTGTTCCCTTTTATGAGCACTTTTTAAGGGGGTGTACTCGTTCTCTTTTATGAGCACATTTTAAGGGGTGAACTCCTTCCCTTTTATGAGCATATTTTCCAACCCTTATTTGAACATAGCAGAGACTACGAACACATAGCAGACAGTCTTTTACGCCCTATATTTTAGGGGTGTATATGTTCCCTTTTATGATCATTTTTAGGGGGTGTACTCGTTCTCTTTTATGAGCATATTTTCCAATCCCCATTTTAACATAGCAGCAATTACATAAGACTACGAACACATAGCACAGCAGAGAATACATAAGACTGCGAAACATAGCAGCCCTGTACTCGTTTTCAACCCTATTTGAACATAGCAGATAATACATAAGACTACGTACTTTTTCAACCCCTATTTTAACATAGCAGAAATTACACTGAGACTACGAACACATAGCAGAGCAGAGAATACATAAGATTCATTCCATTTTATGAGCATTTTTAGGAGTGGACTCGTTCCCTTTTACGATCACTTTTCAATTCCTAAGCAGAGACTACGAACACATAGCAGAGCATAAGACCACGAAACATAGCAGGGGTGTATTCGTTCCTCCCCTATTGAAACATGGTAGAGTATGAGCATATTTTCCAACCACTATTTTAACATATAAGAAATTATATAACACTTCGTTCCCTTTTATGAGCCTATTTTTTCCACCCCTATTTGAACATAGTCCATTTTAGAGGTGGACTCGTTCTCTTTTATGAGCATATATTTTAAACCATTATTTTAACATAGCAGAGCGTTCCACCCCTAATTGAACATAACATAAGACTACATAATATAATAAAGGGGTGTATTCGTTCTTTTTTATGAGCAAATTTAGAATACACAGCAGTTGGCCTATTTTTTCACCCTATTTGAACATAGTCCGTTTTAGGGGTGTATTCATTCTCCTTATTTGCACATTTTACGACCCCTATTAAACATGTGGCTTAACAGACTGTGAACACCCCTATTTCCCACAGAGATGCATAGCAAAGGGGGTGTATTTGTTCCAACCCCTACTAACATACCAAAAAGGGGTATAACCGGCAATGGCGGAGTTAAAAGGATTTTTGGCATTGACCTTTGACTTCGATGGTCAGTACTTTTGGGTTTTGAAAACTGTATACCCCTAGCTGTACCAGTGAGCGAACAATTGTCGATTATTTTAAATTTTGGTCCATCCCTGTCGTGGCAATGTTAAATTTGGCAACGTCGAAATCCAAGAGTGATATTGTCTTATGTTGGGACTAGCGCTGTTGGTAATAATAAATCAGCCAAACAGATGGCAGTAAATGGTTGATAGTTTTGCTAATAGATGGCATTGCCGGCAGATAGAAGAAAAGAACGATTGATTAATAATTCTGCTAAATATCTTTGTATTTAGAGATTTTTTTGTCTTTCCAATTGTAGCGAAATTGGTAAAGGCAGCAATTTAAAGAACAGAGATTTGGTCGATAATGTAGGTTCGAATCCTGTTCGGAGCCGTAGTAATTTATAACTTTGGCCGGGTTATAAAGGATTACATCTCCATAGATTGTTGAATAAATAACTCTACCTCTCAATTGGGAGATGAAGAGCTCCAATGCCGTGCCATGGCAGGGGGTTTCAGTGCCATAGTTGCAACCTGGCCCCCAGGCAATCATCTCCCAGTTATGATAGATAGCGTTTCTCTGAGAGGAGTTTTGCAAAAATTTACAATAATTAATTATTATTATAAGTTATTAGGAAAAAAGACATTTTCTTATAGTATAGTTAGACAAAATAAGGGACAGAGAGAGCGGCTTTGATTCAGTAGAAATGCTATAAACAGTGAGCGTTAAGAACAATAGCTTCTTAGAAAAAACACCACTTGGTATTCTATAGTTGGAAGCCTCAATTAAGATTAAAAAAACAGCAAACATTACTTGCTGATCTACAGCGTGAAGAATAATACGCTGTTAGAAAAAAACACAATTTGGTAATGTGTAGTTGGAAGAGTTAACAGTAGCGATAAAATATGGATTCAAAGCAACAATGTGGTATGTGTGACAATTACAAAGGAACATTATAGCAGACATATGAAACGTATTCATTCATTATCATCAGCAAGTAATATTATGAAAAGACAGAAAAAAAGTTATCAGGCTGTAAAGACTGCATTCGAGAGTACCCTTAGAACTTACATTTTACCAAATGAAAATACTAAATACTATTTATGTGACACACCAAAGTTTTTAAAGCGTATTAAGCCGTAATGTGAATCAATTATAAAAGAAGCTTTGAGTATTGAGCACTTATCTAAAGTCAATTGCAGTTTAACCACAAGATTTATACAACCTTCATAACCAGATGTTATATCAAGTTTTCCTGTTGTATCCGCATATCAAGTAATCCAACCAGTTGATGATGTCAGCAAAAAAAACTGGATGAAATATTCCAGGACTTATGTCACTTTCAAGAGGAAACATGTATTCAGAAATCAGGCTGCAGTCTATGTTCTGAGCCGGAACATAAATTAAAAATTAATGTTGATAAATATATTCCATTGAGAGTATCAAGTTATATAGATTTGCCAGATTGGATTAAAGCTAAAAAATGCGCACTTAATATAAAAAATAATGATAATCATTGTTTTGTATGGTGCGTATTGGCAGTGTTAAATCCAATTTCACGACAAAATCATCCTGATCGTGTGTCTTGCTATGTTCAATATCAAAATGAACTCAAAGGTATATTTGAAGGTATAGATTTCTATTGCATTAAAAGATATTGATAAGTTTGAGAAACAATATTATGAGCAGACTCAAAAGACTATTTTGGTCAACGTATATGGATATGACAATAATATTTATCCATTACGTGTGAGTGATGTTAGCGAACAATGTGATTTACATGTTGATCTGTTATACTTGACTCACGAAGATGGTCGAAAACATTATTCTCTAATCCGAGATTTTTCACGTTTAGTTAATAGTCAATTAACGCGTCATATTCATAAACCATATATCTGTCGACGATGTTTTCAATTCTTCAATACACAAATTAAATAAGATAATCATTTGGAACTATGTTCAAAGCATAAAGTATCACAAATGGAAATGCCTAATTTTGGTGAAATACTTAAATTTAATAAACTTGTGACCACTTTAAAATTGGATGCAATAATTATAGCAGATTTTGAAAGCATTTTGAAAACAATTAGCGGTTCTGATAATAATCCTGATTTTTCCTATAGCCGTTCTATTCAGCATCATGAGCCTTGCAGTTTTGCTTACAAAGTTTGTTGGAGTGATAATACACCAACAAAACCTGCACTTTACAGACGAAACAGAGAAGATGATCGATCTGCATCCGATGAATTTTTTGTTTCGCATAGAAAATGAATTATATAATATGAATGTTGTAAGGAATTTATATATGAAAATTACAAAGTTAAACACCACAGCCATATGACAAATAAATATATTAGTCCATTATGTAATAATTGCAACTTACAAGTAAAACGGCAACATAATTTCGTACCTATATTCTTTCAAAATTTATCAGCATATGACAGTCATTTATTTGTAAAAAATTAGGGTATATGTCTGATAATATCAATGTAATACCACAAACTGAAAAACAATATATGTCATTTTCAAAATATGCCACTTTTCGCAATCAAACTATAGAGCTTCGCTTTTTAGATATGTACCGATTTCTGCCGTATAGTCTGGAGGCTCTGTCATCAAAATTGGTAGCAGATCAAATGAAATTTACTACATCTTTCTTTGGGGTTGATAAAATTGATTTAATCACTCGTAAGGGGGTATCTCTTTAGGAATATATTACATCACTTAATAAATTTGAAGAAGAGGAATTACCCCCGAAGGAAGCGTTTCATAATACTTTAACTGGCGTAATAAGTTCAAGATTATTCGTACGCTCTTGCAGTATGGTATAGATTTGATTGCAAAACACTGGGTGATTATCATGACCACTATTTATTAAGAGATGTATTACTTACTGCTGATATTTTCAATAATTTTCGAGATGAGTGTATGCTAATGTATCAGATCGATCCAGCACACATGTTTACATCACCTAGATTAGCATGGAATGCTATGTTAAAATTTACTAATATTGAACTTGAATTGCTTTAAGACATAGATATGTATATGTTTTTAGATTTCAATATTCGTGGGGGAATGACACATTGTTGCTAAAGATATGCAAATTGTATTGAAAATGATTCTTGGATTGCGTATTTTTACGTAAATAATTTGTATGGATTTGCAATGGCGGACTATTTACCATGTGAAGGATTTCATTCGGATACGTGTCCTCAACAATATACTGTAGGAGATATCCTAAGTTGGTGTATAGATAAGACAGAATTGTGTTTTCTTGAAGTAGATTTGATATATCCAAAACATTTACATGAGATACATAGTGATTTTCCGATGGCGCCTGAAAAGAAATAGAAAAAGTTAATGTTAACCCTAAATAAAAAAATCCCATTATGTTGTTCGCTACCGACTTTAATAATTTTACATTTTACAAGGTCTTAAACTTATAGAAATTCACAAAATTTTATGGTTTATACAGGCTTAATGGTTAAATTCATATATTGAACATAAGGCAAAATTACGAGCACAAGCCACTACATCCTTTGGTAACGATTTTTATAAACTTATGAATAACTCACCCTACGGTAAAACAATTGAAAATGTGAGAAATAGGGTTGACATTCAATTGGTATCCGATCGACTGAAAGCTCAGAAACTTTTACCATCACCTCGTTTAAAATCTAGAGTTATTTATAACGAGGATTTGGTAATGAAAGTGTTCGAAAATTAAATTTAAAAAACCTACTTATATTGGTGTTGCAATTTTAGAATTATCGAAACTTGCAATGTATAACTTTCATTATAATGTAATGAAGCAAAATATGGTGATAACATCATAATTATGTACACAGATACAGACAGTTTCATTTACCAGATATTTACAGATAATTTATACAGTGATATGAGAGAAATGTCTGATTATTTTGATACTTCTAATTATCCGGAAAATCATGGTTTATATAGCACAAAAAATAAGCAAGTTTTAGGTAAAATAAAAGATGAAGTAGGTGGACTCCCCATTATAGAATATTTTGGCACTAAATCTGATAAAGAAAGAAAAAATAAGGGTATAAGAAAAAATGTAACACGTATAATTTCTATCAAAGATTTTAAGGATTGCTTAAACAATAATCGAACTATTAGAAAGAAACAAGCACAGTTTCAATCTAAAGAACATGAAATCGTTATAGTATATGTTAATAAAATTGCTTTAGTTCCTCAAGATGACAAGCGATGTATTCTTAATTGTAACATTTATACATTGCCATGGGGTCATTATCAGATACCATTGAAGTATTGTGATAAGTGTAAAATGTAAAATAAAATCTTTTTTTCCTGATCTTTATAGAGAGCAAATAGTGTCTGAATATAAAACTTATAAAGTGTCAAAGATCCAATCTCTTCAATCGAAACAGCATAATGATAATCAATGTAAAATATGTAAATAATATTTTAGGAGAAATATATAGAATTGATGTCTTATCAGGATGAAAAAAATATTGTAAATTAATTACATAAATCTGCTAGAAAACACTATGCTAGAATTCCTGTTATTACCAAAGGTATTCACGATTTATGGCATGCAGATCTTGTAGAAATGAAGAGTGGGAAATTAAAAGGTCTAGCAAAAATTAATAAAAATTATAAATGTTTATTAACTGTCATGGATACATTTAGTAAAAAAGCATGGGCGGTGCCTGTGAAACAAAAAACTGGTGAACATGTTGCCAAAGGTTTTGAGTTGGTTTTAAAGCAAAATCAGATAAGTCCTAATTATCTTCAGACGGATAGAGGAAAAGAATTCTACAACACGTACTTTACTCAATTAATGGAAAAATATAATATTAAGCATTATTCTACATGTACTGAAATAAAAGCTAGTATTGTCGAAAGATTTAACAAAACATTGCGTAATTTAATGTGGAAACGCTTTACTTTACAAGATAATTATAAATGGTCGATATATTAAAAGAATTACTAAACCAATATAATCATACTAAACATCGCACTATCAAAATAAGACCTACAGATATTACCAAAAAACGAACAGGTTTTATTATCAACCATGTATTGTAAAAAATTTGCTTCCTTTAAAAGAAAACCAAAATTTAAAGTGAATGATTGTTAGAATAAGTAAGGCTAAGAAGCAATTTCAAAGAGGATTTACTCGTAATTGGACGACTGAAATCTTTCAAATAGCTAAATTATTCCTGACAAATCCACCGACCTACCACTTAAAAGATAACAAGCAACAACCTATATAGGGACGTTTCTATGAACAGGAATTAATGAAAACCAAATATCCTCATACGTATTTGATTGAAAAAGTTTTGCGGAAGAAAAATAATAAAGCCTATGTGAAACGGTTAGATTTTCCAAAAAGTAAAAATTCTTGGATAGATTTAAAGCATACTCTATTGTAACAAAAAAAAAGAAAATATAAAGCCTTTAAGGATGAAGAATGTCGTCACAAGTATTTCTTGTAGATTTTATAATTTCAAAAGTTGAATTTTATATTTTAAATTCCAGCAGCACTGTAAATTTTCGTTGCTTAGTTAAATTGTCATCATTATCATCACGAGGTCTATCAGTATCACAAGTATAAGGTATATGAAATCAAATTTGTTCTTCAACAAACGCTGTGTTTCTGTGTAAAGGAGAAAATAAAGCCAAATTGTAAAAAACATTATTTAAAATAAATGTGATATATCTGTAATATGAAGTGGAACATTCCTTTTACATGTATGGTAGCAGGTCCTACAAGCTGTGGAAAATCATATTTTGTTGAAACATTTTTTGACCATTATAGCAAGTTATTTAAAAATATTGTATGGTGTTATGGCCAATGGCAGCTGTTGTATGATACACTTTCAGGCTGCACGTTTAAAGAAGGTTTACCTCAAAATAATGAATTTCAAGCACACGAAGGTCTACACCTTGTTAATATTGATGAATTAATTCGTGAGTGTGACCATCGGATTGTAGCTATTTTACTAAGGGTAGCCATCAAAGAAATATAAGTGTAAAATTTATAACACAGAATATTTTTCATCAAGAAAAGGGAATGCGGGATATTTCGTTAAATTGTCATTATATTGTTTGTTTTAAAAATCCTAAAGACCAAGCTCAAATTATTTATCTATCACGACAATTGTATCCAGGTAATACAAAATTTATTCAAGAAGCATGTCAAGACGCAACTCGAATTACACATGGTTATTTACTTTTTGATTACAAAATCCTAAATTTAGAATAAAATATCCTCTAACAAAAGTGCAGGAGAAGACGAAAACTATGCCACAACTAATTATGGATAATACACTTCCAGATCTGTTTTCAGGCATAGTGCTTAAACGTATTATTACTGGTTTTGTTACTAATGTTGCTTTCAATGGTTCTTATCAAACAAATCCGTTCAATTTTCAAT
Source organism: Thermobia domestica (assembly GCF_964235325.1). Classification (NCBI taxonomy): domain Eukaryota; kingdom Metazoa; phylum Arthropoda; class Insecta; order Zygentoma; family Lepismatidae; genus Thermobia; species Thermobia domestica. The sequence goes on along the minus strand of NC_137457.1, from coordinate 73,769,383 downwards.
ATTTTAGTATGTCCTTTTTTACACTGTATGTTGATGGAAGGCCTGTGCCATTTAAACCACTACAACCTGATTTTGATAATAAGCTATATTAACAAGCATATTCTACGTTATTTACAGGTTCAGGTATTTATAATTCTAATTAAGGTAATGATATTTCACTTGCCGAATATCCTAATGGTTATACTCTACTGGTGTTTGATTTAACTCCGGATTCTAGCGCAAGTGCTGCATTTCATACTAGTCCACAACGGCAAGGAAGTGTAAGTTTACAGGTTCATTTTAAAGAAGCACTGCCATCTCCTGTAACAGCAATTATTTATGGTAAATTCTCTTCAGAATTAGAAATTGATTTCCCGAGAAAAATATATATTAATTAAAGAAATGTTAAATACAATTGAACTTTATGAGGCACTACAACAAAATCTGCCTAAAAATAATTTTATTGGTTTATATGCTGCAGATGAGTTACCTCTTTTTATTCATACATTTCCAGCCGCCATAATTATAAATACTGATTCCAGTGATATGCCTGGTGAACATTGGGTTGCTGTTTATATATCTAATATGTGTGTGGGAGAGTATTTCGATAACTATGGTATACCTCTCTATATACAACATCATATAAGGTTTTTAAAACGAAACTGGCTGTATTATATATGGAATAATAAACGTATTCAAGTAGATTTTTCTCAATTTGGTGGACATTACTGATTTTTATATCTAGCATGTCGTGCATCTGGTTATTCACTGCACGATTTCTTAAACAAATTCTCACTTACCACTATAGTAGAATGTTATGGTTACTGAAAATTTTATAGTTATATCCATGAAGTTGTACTTATATCTAAACCTAAAACTAACTTATACCTACTTACATCTACAACTCTTCTAACTTATAATGTCCCCATGGTAGGGTATTGATCCCATCCTTTAAAACACATCTCTTATCATCCATGCAACTTAAAGCTAACTTATTTATTTTTATACTGTACAAATCGTGCTTATAACTCTAATCAAATTCATCTTCTTATAATATTCTCTTTGGCTAATCAAACAGTCCTTATATTCTTTACACACGACACTCTTCTTAACACCTTTAGCTTTCTTACAACACTTTTCTTTATCCAACTTACCTATAAAGTCTTTATCTGTTAAATCTATTTGAGGTGCTTTTATACTATACATCTTACTTCTTAAACCCACAAACTCTTCTAAGATTGTACCTTTAATTTCATCCTTCATCTTACCAAGTATTTTCTTATTAATTTGTGGTATCTTATATTTCTTATCTTTAGGGTAATCATTCGTGTCGAAGTAATCAATATAATTTTTCATGTCCTCGTACACATCTTCTGTTTGGATATAATATATATAACTATCGGTATCTGTATAACATACTTCTATTTTGTCTTGATATTTTGGTTTCATCACATTATAATGGAAATCGTACATTAAATATTTTGACAAATCAAGAATTGACATACCAATATAAATCGGTTTGTTAAATTGCACTTTAATCTTGTTTATGTGAACTTGCTACTAAACTTTCCGTAAAAGCTGTAGTACTTTTATAATTTGGTTTTGCTACAAACTTCTCGTATTTTTTCTCATCACTTACAAGTTTAATATTAACTCTCTTTCTAATATTCTCCATAGTTTTTCCAAATACTGAATTATTCATGAGCTTATAGAAGTGTTTCTCAATGATTTTCTGTAGTATACTCCTGCTTACAGTAATAACATTTAGATTCATTGAAGTCTTTTCTCTGACATTTTGTTAATGGCAATTCGTTATTTTGTTTGTATATGTTCGATATGTGTTTGGCTTCTTTTGTTAACACTCTTATAAATTTATTAGCAGCGTTCTTACCTCTATACAAAACAGGATTGGATTTACTTCCATCGCTCTTTAGTACATAATAACAAAATCCAGATGGTTTATGTTGTTGATATTTTTTCGTATATGGCTCGTTATCCGGATAACATTCTTCACAACCCATAACTTTATGTAACAAAAATTCAAAATCAGCATAAATCACAAATGGCATTTTCATTGTGTATTGGTAGTTTTTAAATTCAACACATTTACCTTCTTCAGGCATTATTATTTTTACTGGTTCATTTAACGAACAATCTTGCTCATGTTTATTTAAAGCGTCTTGTGAGTAAAAGTATAACAAACATCTATCACATAAATATTTTCGAGCTCTCTTTTTAGTTAACTGTGTACATACTAGTCTGCTTAAATCCTTAATCCAACAATAGTGTGTTTTAACTTGGTCTTCATTTTGTTCTTTTATATATAATAAATTGACATGATTTTCTTGCTTGTTTTGTGTGTGTTGTAGTATATAGATTGAATAGTCTTTATCATATGCATAAGCATTTATAGAAATATTAAGTAATTTTTCAGCTCTTGGAATATCACATAGTTTTACAGGAAAATTAATATTTTTTAATTTTTCTTCTAAGCATTTAACAGCTTGCTTGTACTTGGAAGGTCGTTGTGGATCTTTATTAACTGGGTATAGTGCAGAAAAAATTGAATATAAGAAACCTTTTTCATCTTCGTTCTTTACATTTATGATTGCTTGCTTATTTATAATTTTATCAGGTAGTTCTATGTATGTTAATCCTCTATATGGTGTATATTTGACGATGGCTAGTTGTAAAAAGTTAATGTTTATAAAAGCCCAGCCAGAAACTCAAGCTTGGAACTTATCCATTCTTGTTCTTAATCTTTGTCTCATCTTAGTTATTTCTTCTTTTAAATTACTTGATTGATATATTTCTTTGTTTTCAGTGTTAAAATAGAAGTTTTGAGTTTCCTTACCTTTCTTATATGCACAACTTATATAAAGATTAGCTTTTAATGAACTATATTTACTTAAGCTAATTTGTAATCTGTTTAATATAGTTTTAAATGTTCCAGTAATATATTGTTCAAGCGGATCTTGTGGTTTGTAATCTGTTGTAAATTCCCATGTTTCTAATCTTGATTTCATTGTCGTTTCTTTGAGTTTTACATCAATTGGTACAAAATAAATTCAACTTTGATTTTTGGTTCTTCAATTACTTCTTGCTTAAATGGGAATATATTTTTAATCTGTCTTCTGCTTTGTTCATCATCATATTGTTTAAGGAGGTTTATTAGTTCTGCTTTTCTTAATCGGGAATATTTTTGATTCCCTTTTCTTTACATTCTCGTCTTAACTCTATTATAGTAAATTTACTATAATTACTCATCTTATTTACTATATAGAAAGTCTTACTACTCAAATTTATCTTCGCCGGATTATTTCTGTTCATTTTTTACTTCCATTTATCCTAATACAACGCTTAACATTGTACACTCCTGCCATTGTCTACATATTACGCGTTGTATTAGAACACGACTTTGATGAGAATAACCCATCAAAGTCTCATATACAAATATTAAAATTAAATCATTTTTGTAAACCTACTCATCAGCGTCATTATCATCACTACCATATTTATATTCATCATCACTACTCAAATCAGATGTTTTTGTTGCATTATTAATAATTCTTTTTCCTTTAACAGTATTTGCTTCTCTAGTAGTGCTGCTAAGAGTTTAAGATCATGGTGAATTAGTTTAAGTCTATCATGTAATAAATCAAATTATTTCTCCATATTTATTATATAGAAAACCAAAAAAATGAGATAAATTTAAAAAATCTAAGAATAAAAATGAACAGGTGAATATGACTAGTGCTAAGGAAATATTATCTTACAAACCTATATTTGATTGTGTATGTAAACATTTAGATATTGGTGGTTATATTGATGAAGACAAAATAAATTTTAGCGTATCCATAGGTATGTTAGATCATTTGTTCAAGAAAGCCACTAAAGAAAACAACTCATTTCTTATACAAAACATTCACTATGCGAACGTTATGAATTTGTCTGATGAGATGTTAGATTCACTGACTGATGAACAATGGTTATCTATAGGTTATGATGATTATGAGGAGGAATATAACTATGATCACATTACAGAAGTCTTTATACGTAAATATCAGGAGAAAGTTAATATGAGTAAAATATGTTCATGGAAAAAGATATCAGAAGAGTTTATAAGAGAATTAGCTGATAAAGTTGATTGGAAGAATATTTCGGAAAACCAAGACTTATCAGAAGACTTTATAAGAGAATTTGCAGATAGAGTTGATTGGAAAGAAGTATCGTTAAATCAAAACCTATCTGAAGAACTTATTAATGAGTTTATAGACAAAGTTGATTTTGTTGCTGTATCTTATGGAAGCAAACTCTCTGAAGCCTCTATACGAAGACATGCAGATAGAGTTGATTGCTGGAGCTTATGTAGGACTCAGCAATTATCAGAACACTTTATAAGAGATTACGCTGACAAAGTAGATTGGGCAATGATTTCAATATTTCAAAAATTAACATAAGAATTTATTGCAGAGTTCAAAGACCGCATTTATTGAGATAACATTTCAATTTATCAAGACCTATCTGTAGAGTTTATATATATATTTAGACATTTTGTGGATTGGAGAGCTATAATAAGAAAATATCATAATAATTCTGATTTAGGTACTATATTGAATTTAGCATTCGATGTTACAACAGATGGTTTCTTTAATGTTTAACTAATTACCTTTTATTACTATTATATCATAAAAGTCGTAACCTTAATTATTAGATATTAACCTTAGTTATCTTTTATGACTATTATATCATAAAAGATGTAACTTTAATTATCTAATATTAACCTTAATTATCAGATATTAATCTTAATTATCAGATAATAACTGATCATATAACTATCAATTTCTTTAACCAATTCTTCTTTTGATAGGGGTGTCCAAAACTCATTATCCTTACCTTTACGAATATCCGCCTGCTGCAATAGGTTGAATACCTTAATACTGTTAGGATCTCTAAACGTTCCGCATATTATTACATGATTTGGATATTTTTCTTCTGCTTCATTAAGAGGCTTATATAGGCTTCTCTTCTGACCGCGAATAGCATAATAAGGGAAAGGATCATTAGGTTTGTTCTTCTTGTATATGATTAGATAATTATCCTTTGATTTATCGTTTGTATATGGTGTTGCTATCTCGCTAAATCTTATGTTTTCTATTCTTAAATCGTTCATTTGTTGTTCTATCTCTTCTACCTTTCTTTCTAGTTCTTCGTTATTGTGTTGGTATTGTTTAAAACTTTGAATAAAATAGTCTTCTATAATGTTACTACATTTATCATAAAAATCGAGCGACAACCGTGAAGCTATTTCCAGAAGTATTATTTTGTAAATATATATTCCTGAAATTAATAAGTTACTTTTATTCGTACCTTTTGGTTCTATATAATATGATGATTTTTGCTGGAGCATATCTGCTCTAGCTAAATTTTTATCATAATATTCAAGTAGTTTCGTACTTCTTACAAATCTTAGCCAATCTTTAAATGATTTTCCACTCTTATCGCACAACTTAGTAGCATTAAAGTATCCTGTATTCTTATCTATAATCAATTTAAAATCACCAAAAATACCATACCAATAATTATCTTTAATCTGTTCGTAACAAATATCATTTAAACTATGCAAATTATTCATAGTACTCATATTTATTATAAAGAAAAAGTTGATTTTTAGCCTTTTATGGAATAATAACCATAAAAGACAAACATTTATATTTGCACTACAACATTACTTTTATCTACCCAGTTATTATGTGAATCATCAAAACCTAGCCATTTAACATATACTTTATCATCTTTCTTTCTTAACACCTTTTCCACCAAGTATTCATCTTTATGTTTCGTCTTCAATAGTTCTGGTTCATAAAATCTACTTTGTACATCCTCTTCTTCTAAATCTTTAATTCTATATGTAGGCGGATTAGATGGAATAACTTCACTAATAACAAATAGTTCTTTTGACCAATTAGGTGTATATCCTTTCTCAAATAACTCTTTCGATTTACTTATACGAACATAATCACCTAATTTGTATTTGGGTTTAACACGCTTATATTCTTTATTATACGCTTTCTCCAATATTGTTCGCTCATTTTTATTAACTTTTATAGGCTTTGAACCAATTGTTCTATCTACTCTATTATTATACTCACTAACTAATGTTAGTAATGTCTCTATCCATTTATAATTCTCTTGTGTTGTGAACCTTTTCCCCATACTTTGTTTAAGTGTTCTATTAAATCTCTCAACAACAGAAGCTTTCTTACCACTATAGGTTGATCTTATCTTCCTCCATTAACTTCTTAAACTCTTTATTGTAAAACTCTTTACCTTGATCTGTTTGTAAGTTACTAGGTTTTCTCATTCTTAATATGGATTCGAATGCTTCTTTAACATTCTTCCCACTCTTACCTTTAACAGGATCAGAAAATGCATATTTCAAAAACACATCTATAATCGTTAGCAAATACTTATAACCTTTATTTAATTTGGAAACACCTTTTAATACTCCACTATCCATTTCAACAAGATCAGCTTGCCAAAGATCATCGATACCTTTTATAACTACACTTAATCTGTCAAAGTTTTTTTCTAGATTGTTTGTGAATTTCTTCTATAATACTTCTCTAACACCTTTACCATCATTCTTTTTAACGAATTGAGTTTTAGTAACACAACATATAGAACAAATACCTTTCTTTAGATATCTCCCATTCTTTGTTCTATCCTAATGGTATCTTTCTCCGTATTTGTCAATTTCTTACATTTAACACAATACATTATCATTACTATTTATTGTATAGAAAATCAACGAAAAAAATTATCATTACCTAATACTATACTTTTAACATTATCGTCATCATCACTTGATTCGTTTTCATCTTCTGTTTCTATATACATAATAATCAATAATAACTTACTTTCTTTTAAATCAGAATCTTTGGATGGTCTAATTGTTAACTGATCATTTATATTAAATTGTAATGGGAAACTTTCAACTAAAATGCCATTTAAAAATAAGTCTATAAGATGTTTATTAAGACTCGATTCTATATGCATTAACCTACCTCTATAAAGAAATTTGTAGGCAGCAGCTAAATTATATACAAAAAAGGCTGGTTTCCCCAAGATCATCTTCTGCCAATCGACATGGAAATTAGATAATTTCTTTTCTTGTAAGTAAATTAAACTCTTCTTTCACTGGTTCAAGCTGTTCTAATGTTACAACATCTTGTTTATCAATAGCATTAGATACATTAACCAATCTTTTATTATTAAAATCAACCCAAGATGTGTAATTTGATCTAAAAACTTCTCTAGATTCTTCCATTATACTTTTAACATTACCAAAAATATCCATATTTATTATATAGCAAACGTCCTTAGGAAAGTTCTCTTTCTATGAACATTACAACAAACAATAATTTACCTTCTTCCATAGCTGAATTTTTAGTTGGTTTAATCGTAATTATATCACCTTTTTTAAATTCTAAAAGAGGAGTTTCACCTTTTTTCATGTCTAAAGGTAAATTTTCAATCAAAGTATCATCTAAATATACCTCTAGAAAGTATTCATCCAAACTTAATTCCATATGCATTATTTTCCCATTATAGAGAAACTTATAACCATTCGAAAGATTAAATATCCTAAAGATTGGGTCTTTAACATATTTAGTTCTCAATCGACATAACAGATTTATAGTTTCTTTCTTCATAATGAACACATTTGCTTCTCTGTTTGATGTTTGGAAATCTTCTTTCTTTATGTATGTGTCTTGTAACGTTTCTAATGCATCTTCAAATCGTTTTCTATCGTTCTCTAATTGAGCTTCTAATGACCTAAGTTCACTTACGCTAACAACATCATTTAAATTCTCCAACAATTTTAATTTTTCTTCACTAATATTAACATTATCTTTTCTATCTTCAACATTACCAAATATATCCATACTCATTTATTATACAGAAAATGCCCATTTTAATTTTTCAAAACATTTCTTTAACATCTCTATTTGTTTAGATGAGTGTTTAAAACAATATCAACATGAACATTGTGCTTTTTCAATAGAGGGTACAAAACACATTTTAAGTTAATAAACAATAATCTTTTCGGATACAGTTCTTTAAAGGTTTCGTATAAGTTTTCGAACTCATTTATAAGTGTTTCCTCCATATGTCGTAAGTTTAATGGTTTTTGATCGGTAAGGTGATAGTGTATTAAATAGATATCATCATAATATTTTGTGTATTTGTTTTTCTTTAGTACTTCTAGAACATCTTTTGTTGATATTAAATCTTTTGATACATCTCTAAATTCATCATTTAACACCTTGAATCCTGTAAAGCTATCCTGTAAAGCTTGCAAACGAGATAGCTGTAACTTAAATCTTTTTGTAGTATCATAACATGGTTTTCTCACACAAGCAGCTCTCATTCCTTCATTAGTACTATAAACCCAACCATTCCCTACAGAACAATAGTCACAAATGTAACTGCTCATACCTTTTAATAATGACTTACTACTACAATAACTGCATTCAAATGGTCCGGAGTTATAATTTGATAACATGTCCTTTAAGGTAATTATTTGATATAACTTTACCAACTCTTCTTCCGTGTACAAAAATTTAGGTATTAACATTTTCCATAACTGAACAACTGTATATGCATTGTTTTTATCTTTTAAGTCTATCTTACTAACATCCCGAAAATACCAATTAAAATTAAATCTAACTAGTGCATCTAGTTCATCCTCATGCTTCTCAAAATAATCTAAAAATCTATTGTGTATAGCTTCCATATTTATCTTAAAACAAAACTTTTATGAATATAAACCATAAAAGTACTTAATAATATTTAATCATTTTTAATCATATATATAACATCACTAAAAGAATACCCTTGATTTAGAAGATTTAAAACCTTAACACAAAGATGACCACATATAACTGAATTAAATTCTTGTATTCGTTCGTCATTGTAAAATAAGTTTTTGGTACAAGGATATTGTACTAGTTGTTTCGGAAGAACACCACCATAAGAATCGAACACGTACTTTATGTTGTTATCTTTCCAATAGCATATCCAATGAGTACCAATGTTTTCTGATTTATCAAGTTTAACTATACCACACTCATGTACATAGGGTTTTTGTGGAAGTTCATCACTCATAAATACACCTCTAAATAGTTTTATCTTTAATTCTTTAACCAACCTCTCTATATCGAAGTTGGTCAATGGTTTTAGTTTTTTGACTTCTTTGGTTTACCTGCTCCCTGCTTCTCTTCCATAGCCATATTGTGCTTTTTTTGTTCTTAAGGTTCTTGTTTATTCTTCTTAGCATCCAGTACAGTTTTAGTAATCGCTGCTGCACCATCATGAGCCAACTGCTCCTAAAGCTGCTAAAATGGCTGGAATTGTAAAGATAAAACCACCCATATGCTCTTTCTTAATCTTAATCTTTCTTAATTTGTGCAGTAGTTAGAGTTAAATCCATTCCTTTACCTTTTTTTAATTTTCTTAGATTTATCACTAAGTTGTTTCTTTGTTAATACATGATCGATATTTAAATCCTTTAGCTCGTTATAAAAAACACTAAACAGACAACGTTTAATAGAACACATCTTCCTATTTATTTAAGAGAAAATCTGTGAAAAGAGTTGTTGTTGCTCCACCAAATTCAATTAAGAAATCATTCTCATCTGTTATCCTTATCACAAAATTGTCAACCTTGTCTTTGGATATAGGGAAAAATAATGGATAAGTAGGATCATAAATAATACTATGTTTAAACTCGGCATCTGTTTTAAATGACGCTATAATTCCTGTTTCTTTATGTGTGTATTCTGTATCTTTAACAAACATACCATCCCCTATATTAGAGTGAACATTAATTGTATCGAATGGTTGAAACATTAGTATCTTATCTCCAACATGTTCTGTGTTTCTAACTAACTTCTTCTCACTAAAACCTAATACAGTATGAATGGTATTTAAGGTTATATCACAATACTCGCTAAATATTTTAACTCTATTTTTCTATCATTAGTGAGTAAATTTAGTATTTTTTAAAGCATCGCCATTGTATGGAAGATTTGATTTAATATATTCTTCTAATTCTTTTAAACTATATTGACCAGGTTGATCTAAAAGTTGTTTTGTAAGATTAGGATGAAGGTTACTACAAAATGTTAATTTATTATTTCTTTCTGTAATGTTTGGAGTTAAGTATGTTGTGTAAAACCCAACTAGTCCTATACTTAAATAGTTGCTACTATTGTCTAATTCGTAATGGAGTTTCTTCTTTAAAACAGAAGTATCACTCATTAACTTAAATATCTTAGCCATTTATTATATAACAAATGAATGAGTTTGATTTACCTAGAGATATTCCAAGAGAGAAAGTAATCAAGTTAATAGAAGATGTCACTCAAAAGTTAGAATACAGTTTAAAGAAGAAAAAGAGAAAACTACGAATTGTTAGATATGCATACTACACTTTGATTACGTTATCGGTTATACTTTCTGTAACAACACGTTCTGTTTACGTTCTGTATACAACTGGATTTATTAGTATTTTTATACCTGTAACAATTTACTCAATATTAACAACGTCTCTTGCAACTGGAAGTGCTATTATAACAGGTTTGTCTTCTAAGTTAAACATAAGCAAAAGAAAAGAGGAATATAAAACCATTGTCACTTGTATTAACTCATTTAAAGAACAGTTAGAGATCATAATAACATTAAATGGTGAAATGGATAACGAATATATAAAAAATACGTTGCTTAAAATCAGAGAACAACTTAAAGATATAAGATCATAAAAGAGACGATTTTCTCTATAATAAATGAGTAAGAAAACTATTAATTGGGATGTAAAAGAGATGATAAAAGAAACAAAAGTTAAGAAAAGAAATGGAGAGCTTATACCTGATGATATTCGATGTCTTATAGTGGGTCCATCTGGGTGTGGTAAAACTTTTTTGTTATTTAATTTTTTATTACAGCCAGGTTGGTTAAACAATAATTACTTCTATATCTATTCTAAAAGCATGAATCAGCCAAAGTATGAACAATTAAAAGATCGATTTGAAAAAGCAGAACTAAAGTTTAAGAAGCAAATAGCAACGTTCTTAAGCGGTAATGATTCTATTGTACCTATTGATGAATGTGAAAAATACTCTATTGTTGTGTTTGACGGTTACATTTTAGAGAATCAAGATACTGTTAGAAATTACTTTACAAGAGGTAGGCATAGACATTTAGACTGTTTCTATCTTGCACAAACATATTCAAAAGTACCTAAACAGCTTATAAGAGATAACGTTAACTTCCTATGTGTATTTAGACAAGATGATACTAATCTTAAACATGTGTATAATGAGTTTGTTGGATTAGATATGTCTTATGATAAATTTAAAGAGATATGTTCAAAATGTTGGCAAGAAGATTATGGTTTTATAGTAATTGATATGACAAGGAAGGTAAACAATGGTAAGTATAGGAACAAGATAAAACACTTTATAAACGTTTGACTTTTTTCACGTTTATTGATGTTCTTTGACTTTTTTTCACGTTTATTGATGTTTGTTCGTTTTCTTTATATAAATGGATGAGAAAGAAATTAATAAGAATATCAAGTTAAAGGACTTCTTGATAAAGGGCTTCAAATCTCGGAGGAAAGAAAGAGCAGGTATATATGATAAATTTAAGACGCAAGAACAGCCTGTAATTGATGCTATTCAAAACTTGGGAAGTGAGATCAAAGAAGTAGCAGAAGAAAATAAAAATCTAATAACTGAACTTGTTCCAGTTGTACATGAGACGGCTTCAATAGATCCTAGTCTACTAGAAACACCTAAAAAGATAACTTATGATAGTTCCCCAAGTAGTAGTGATACGCCTATAACAGGAGAAATAAAACAAATGAGAAAACAAATTAAAGACAAAGTGGAAGGAGTAGAACCTTTAACAACAGCGCAATCATTTGGTAAGATTATAACGAAATATTATAGTAAAAGAAATGATAGTGTATTTGGAATAAGAACTGTAGAAGAAGATGGAAAAATAATAAATAAGATAGGAAATTCTGAAGTTAAAGTGAATGGTGATGATTTGATAATTAATGGTAAAACTTATAAAGGAACAGAAGGTCTATGGGCATTATTAACAGTGGATACTAATAAAACCATTGAAGATTATGATGATGACGATTTTGAACAGTACAAGGAAGTAATAATAGAATCAGATGCTGCCTTCCAAAAATATAATCGAGATAAAAAAGTAGCATCTAATAGAGGTTCTAAGTACATTAATATTATCAAGCCTATTTGGGATAATTTTATTAAACCATCTTTACCTTCAACTCCTAAAAGGTCTGGTGAAGGAATTAAACAATATACAGAGATAGCTAAAGAATATATATGGGTTTATGATGTGAGAAATTTAATTGATCGGTTAATAGTTATAGATGGAGAAGAAAAGGCTGGTAATAATAACTTTTATAATGAGAAAGTATGTATAGTGAGTATGATTAAAGACAAGCTTTCACAATATATTCCTAATGATCCAAAAGATATAGGTTATTTGATTAAGATCTTAAATACATGACCACCATGATTCTGGAATGATGACAAGCTTGGAAAAGGACTAATGAATAAGATTTTAAGCATGAAGGGGATACCACAGTTACATATACCAGGCTTCAGATTTTGCGGGCCTTTTACGAAAACTTAAGGAAAGGTTAGAGAGAGGTGATGAAGGTATTAACCCATTAGATGAGGCTTGTAAAGAACACGATATATACTACAGAGACAATAAAGATACAGAGTCAAGACATATTGCAGATAAGGAACTAGAAACTAAAGCATGGGAGAGAGCATTTAGTAGTGGCGCATGAATTGGTGAACGATTAGCTGATTTTGGGGTTGGTACTGCTATGAATGCTAAGTTTAAGTTAGGATGGGAATTATAAGTTTTTAAATGTTATTATGTATGATTCTTTTATGGGTGTATCCCATAAAAGCGTTGTTTCAAGATTTTCTTTATAAAAAATGGATAGTGTTGAGAGTTACGAGTTACAGAGTTTTAAAGCTAACACAAGAACACTTAATAATTTGAATGAAGCAAACAAAGATATTGAGTTTGATTTCGATGTGGGGGAAAGGTTCATACATCCACACAAAGCAGATTGTCATATGACTTTTGAAGTTGTTGGTGCATCAGTTGGAGGAATATTTGTTGCAAATGATATTATAAAACTTGTAGATAACTTCTTACCATTCTTCTTTTCTCAAATTGAGGTTAGAAAGCATGGAGTTGTTATAGATAAGACTGAGCTACCTGGAATAACATCTACAGCTATTGGAAAATTAAAGATTTCCAAGCCAGAAGTTGAATATTTAAAACAAGCAGGATTTGAAACGGATAATAAACTTGGTCTAAGAAAGGACTTTAGCGTTTTGTGTCCATTAAGATTAATTCCAGCCTTCTTAAGTGATTATAAAGAGGTTATGTGGAAAGGTGGATTGAGAATAACATTTACAAAAGCTAACAACAATAACGATGTCTTGTAAAAATGGGCTGGGACAGAAGCAGGTGCAGCAGCTCCCCATGATGGAAAAATAACAATAAAGATTATGGAGATAAGAATGCCTATTGTTGAATACGAGTCTAATTACGAAAACAAGTTAAAGTTGAATATTCTTAAAGAGCCTAAAATCATGATTTCATTCCATAATTATCAATGTGTTCAAAAGGTTGTTGTAGGTTCTTTCTTGGAGTTTGATGTTACTACTCAATTTATTTCTAGACAACTTGATATGCCTGATTTCGTAGTTGTAATGTTCCAAACTGATAGAAGTGGCAAACAAACAGCAGATGCAAGTAAGTTTGGTCATTGTAAGGTAAAAAATATTTATCTTAAGAATGGTAGGAATGAGGTATTTCCAAAAGAATCAAGAAACTATTATTCTATTAACTATTATTAATATTGCTAACAAGGATTATTTTAAGATGTATGGAGACTATACTGCATTTAAGAGAGTAATATGTGACAATACCGAAATGTACTATGATCCTAAAGAGTTTATAGATAACAGACCAATGTATGTGATTAATTGTAGTAAGAGGAAAAATGTATCGGTAAATGAGAGAACAAACATAAAGATTGTAGTAAACTTTGCAGAAGCTGTGGCTGATAATATTATATGTTATGCAATTTTAATTGGACAATAGAACTTTACACATGACCTAAGAATGAGAAAGTAGTAGAAGATTTTTAGATAGTTAAATGTATGTTTGTGTTGTTTTATGGAAGTTTTACCATAAACGAAATTGATAAAAATGATTAAATATTTTTGGTGAAGATAAAAATTGAAGAGTGTTCATTGATTTTCTATATAATAAATACGATGTCGGGTCATATTAAACTTTTATATAAACTTGGACGTATTGAGCAAAAACAGGCTATTGGATTAAGAGAATTAGAATTAGGTACAGAATATAAGATTGTGAAAATGGAAAAATTAAAACTAAATTTGGAAAGAGCATTTTAGTTGAGTGTGAGGATTTTAAGATCTTTCTTCCACCTAGACATACAAAACACTTAACAGATAAAATGATTGATGAGATCGTTAAAGATGGAATAAAAATCAAATACACTGGTCTAAAAGATAATTATCCAACTGTTGAGTTGTGTATGTAAGTTTTATGTAAATTTTCTGTATGTAAATGAGAATCGGTTTTATGAATTTCTCATAAAACGAACATTTTTCTTATAATAAATAAGCTATGGCTACTTATTTGAATAAAAAAATGACGTTAAACAATGAGATTCCTTCGCATAGCTGAGTTAGAAAAAGGTAAAGCGTACGAGATAACATTATGGAAATTGATTCAAACACAGCGTTATGGTCAAAGAGTTTTAGTACATTTAGGTGAGAAATATAAGAAGTTATTACCACAAAGATATAATGACGAAACTGAGCAAGTATTGAAAGATTTGAAAAAATATAAGCTGTTTGTTAGGTATGAGGGTTTGAAAGATTTAGATAATGGTTATAAAATACATCAGTTTTACTTTAGAAATGAATCCAAAAAATAACAAAAATAAAACTTGTAATTTTGAGTATGTTTTAAGTGCATGTGTTTTTATGGTTTCATTATCAATATCCGAACTTGTAATTTTAAGTATGTTTTAAGTGTATAAGTGTTTTTATAGTATTAAAACTATAAAAAACTTTAACCTTTGGATATACAGAACATAATGTCATTTAAATTTTAAAAATACATGTATAAATAAGGGATTTATTTGAGTTTTTTTATAATTATATCCTTAGAGTTATGCACCCTGAAAGACATTCGATAGATAGTAAATTTATTTCTCTATAGATTGCCGTTCGAATTTTGAAAATCGGTTAATATTTGACGAAGTTATAACAGATTAGAAATAGTATCCTTAGAGTTATACAACTCACAATACAATCAAAAATAGCAACTTTTTTTCTTTATAGGTTGTCGATTTAATTTTGAAAATCGGTTAATAAACAACGACGTTATAATGATCTGGAGATATTTTCCGTCATGAGCCGCCATTGATGTCAGGGTTGGTTATCGTTTCCGAAAAATTATCATGTTTACCTTATTTAGTACTAGTTCATTTGTAATAATTTCAGAGCTTAATTCGTAATTTTAACAATTCTGGAAAAACATGATAAAAAGATTTAGTTTCCAACCCTGTTTTCTAGATTATGTGATACAACTTAGTTATTGAAATCTGGTATCACTGAATGCTTCAACTCTAGAGATGTGTGGGATAAAGAGAGAAGAAGATGTGAGAAATACATTTTGTATATGGGACACTAGCGCATGCATGTGGCACGTTTTGGAACTAAATAGTGACGCTGTCGACAATGATGCTAACGGCGTAGCATTCTTCGCTTGAATTCTGGTCGTTACGAGAGAAACGTTCAGCGAAGAATACATCGCCCGAGCTATGTGCAGCCGTTAAATTCAATGTTAACTATATGGAGGCAAAGAATACTGCGTCGTTACTCCGCTGTTAATCATTTTCTCTCTGTTTCTATTGCACAAACCTCTCTGTCGTTCAGAGCTGGGAAGGAAAGAGAGAAAGAGAATCGGATTGTGAGTCACGTTTTTACTTCCTCCTTCTTCTTTGCTATATATGTATATGTGTGCTCGACAGCTGATATTGTAAATGTGTGTGTGCGATTCAGCGAGAGTGTATATACATATATCTTTAGCAGCTGTATACACATACTAAACTTTAACGTTTTTAATTCAGTTATTTCTGAACTGATTTACACCAAAAAAACTATTTTTTCAAACAAAGACAGCACTATAATTTATAAGTATTAGATACAAGTTTTTTATGATTTTAAATGTCATAAGAGCCTGTGCGATCTCACTGTAACATTGTAGTTATGGGAATACTTTGCGCCGTGTAACTTTGCATAATTATCTGGTTCCTTCTGCGCATAACGCTATTTCATTCACTTTATGTCTAAATAATCTGGTCACAAAAAAGGGTCAAAATTGCGCTCGTAGTAAACCTAACATTCTACTCACTATTGATGCTAATGATATTATGCTTTATTCATTTATGAGAGTATGATGATGGTGATGTTGTTATTTTTTAAACTCCGCCATTGCCGGTTACACACCTTTTTGCTATGTTAGTAGCGGTTGGAACGATTACAGCCCCTTTGCTATATAATCTGCTATGTCCGTAGCCTGAGTGGGAACTAGGGGTGTCCACAGTCTGCTAAGCCAAATGTCAAATATGGGTCGGAAACGATGCTCATAAAAGAGAAAGAATACACCCCTAAAATGGACTATGTTCAAAAAGGGTGGAAAAATAGGCCAACTGCTATGTATTCTAAATTTGCTCATAAAAGAGAACGATGAACGAATCTAAATGATTTATAATTTATCATATAGAGTTCGATAATTGGATGAATTCAGATGGCAACTGTCGTCGATCATTAGAAAGTGAGTATGGCAGAACTATGAAATAAAGCAAATAGACACGCGTCATTTTGTTATAAAATTACATAGGGAACGCATTTTATCTTGTGCCAAACAGTTATCGTTTCATATATACGGTTAAAAGAACACTCTGATTGACCAGATTAAAACAATCTCACGATTTATCTCTTTACAACCGATGTCTTCTTCATTGTCTCCGTGGCGAAGTCGGAGAAACACCCGCCCAGTATGGTTAGTGGTTCGAACCTCGTTCGTGGTAATTTTCTGGTACTTTTTAGTGCTTTTAGACTCACCTTAATGTAATCAAATCTCACATATAGGCGATTTAACACAATTTGGGGGAGTAATTTTGTGGTTCGTTGGCGTTTTGTGGCGTGAGAAGATGCTGTCTACAATACAGTGAGTAGAGGGGTTAATTAAACGAATTAACCTTAAAAAATAATACAGTTCCCTGAAACACCAGATTCCAATCAATATAAGTATCTGTCCAATGCTGTGCCGGGAAAAATTAGGGCTAGAGGCGAGAGCATATGGTAGTGCCTCCGTACATATGAGTTGTCAATTTAAAGTTGACTTCTTTCGACTATTCTTTCTGCATAATACTTTACTATTTTATCACGACCGAAATCAGAAAGTTTCAGCATTATTACACAGGAATCGTAAAAGTGTGTAATTACTGAATTCACTACAGCTCCATCTTTTCCTTCTCTCAGAACAGTGTTGTCTAAGGATAGTGGCTTAAGGGTTAGTTTCGCAATGTTGAATACGCGAGATCGATTCCGGGTGTGGTAATTCAGTAATTTTTACAACCTACAAAACTGATACTTCTGATGAATACTAACATGAAAAATATTCAATTTCTCTGGGTCTAAGAGTTGAGACAACTTCCTTTACAGATGAAACGCCATTAACACAAAATTATGTGATCTGTTTCAACCTTCGTAACTGTCTGGCAAGTAACGTGTTCGGACAAGAATTGATGAATACATAAGGGCTAACACGTCATTACTGCTGTACTAATGGACAAAAATTAGATCCAAGGAATTGTTTGTAGATGTGCAGATATTGCTAATAGTGATCGAAATCATAATAGGGATCGCTAGTCACGAGAATGATCCTATTTAAGATGTCACCTCTCGTTTCTACTTGGAAGAAGGGCGAAGCAAAATGCATGACTGTCATCAGCTAACAAACCTTTATGTTCCATTTACTGTCATTAAATGATAAATCTATCTGTAAATCCGTAATTGTAATAATATTATTGCGTTCACATATAAACCTAAAATACATCTGACATACTCTATATCTTTTTCTGTTTCTATGAATACCTTCGACTATGTTACTTTTTCTTTCATTCTGTGGTAATAATAATAATAATAATAATAATAATAATAATAATAATAATAATAATAATAATAATAATAATAATAATAATAATAATAGAATAACATAATTACAATACCAATTACATAAACATTATCTTCCCGTTCAGAAAAAATAATATTTACCTCGACGGGATTTGAACCCAAGTAGCTACAATGGGAATTTACTGCTTTAACAATCTCTTTTAAACAAATCGCCCGAAGCGCAGTACTGTTCGCCACTGGCACCTCATGTCCTTTCGACGTATTCCTTACACTAGAGGAACACGAACACAGAAATTCTGAGGACAATTAAAATTCGGAATCTGCTCTTGAGAGGAAAGCGAAGTCCTAGTGGATTGCGCCTCATCTTCAGCAGCCTTGTGATCATGTAGTCTGAATTTTCCATCAACTCCTCATATGAATATAAGAAAATAAACCAGTAGTTATGGAACATAAACATAGAACTGTTTATTTCTACACGTGTTGTTAAAACTTGAAGAATGTAAATATAATTTCTGTCGTCTTTTCTTCTTTGCAAATTGGAAGTTATATTAAAAACGAAATGTAGCTGAACGGTACGTTAAACTCATAATCCACTCAAATTTTCATCGGGGGGCGAACTTAATTGGATCCTAGAAAGAGTTGAGTTCTAATTATTGAGCTCCCTCTCTCCAATTTTTTCTTAATTTTTATGGGCCCACAGAAGCCTGTGGACCCTCCCGCACGGGAATGTCTGCTGTTCCGTTAGGTACTCCCTGGGCTCATTACATACATGGCTAAATTAGTAAGAGGACAATATTGATAAATCTGAAAGCCATACGAGTAAATATTACTCAAACGGATCCATGACTCATTTTTGTTATATTTACCGTTTGTGTGCTGTTTTGTTTATGTAATGTAGCGACCCCATTTAATGCTTCATTTCTAATTTCATGTTCCTACGGTATTAGAAGTAAGAAAATTTTGTATGAAAATGAGCCACTCGAACAGCGGGGAGCTTCTTTGGGGACAGTTGCCCCAGCCCACAATTTACGGCTCTGCTGATGATGTAGGCTCAACTGAAAAACATTTCGTGATACTATCTTCATTGAGCAACTGGTATATGATTCCGTGTTTTTGAGTTAAGCAAGGAAATCTCGAGTAAGTATTTAAGACACGCGCACAAGTTGCTTATATTTTCTTATTTATATTTAGTTTATATTTTTTGTTATATTTGAGTATTTTCTTTAGATCTTTCCATGAAACGATCTTAACTAGGTGTTAGTTTGGGGAAGATTTAAATGGCGCGTTGGGTGAGTGGTTAGCGTATTGAACTTATATTCGGTAGACCCGGGTTAGAGTCCTGGCTGGGCTGAAGCTTTTTAAAGTTTTCTCGTTTAAATTTTAATTCTAATGCAAACTCAGAGTGATAAGCAAGATCTTCTCTCCTCCAGAAAGAAGAAAATGTTGGAATGAGGAGAAGTGGAGAATGTCTCTCAATGGAAGCAATGATTTACAAGGTTACTTCCAGCAGTTGTTCTAGATTTGATATTTACAGCTACTTTCATGCATTTTTTTGATTCATATGTGATCAGTGTTTTATTTCTCTGATTATACGGTACATAATGAAAAAATACATTATATACACAGCAATATTGAGATTAACATATGATGTTCATTGTACAACACGCTATGAACCAGAAAGATTGATCTTAGAATGGAGAACTGTTTCGTTAATCGCCTACTTTACAATTTTACTTGCATAAACAACTGGATAAGGACTACGAACTGCTATCAGTGCTGAGAAAAGTTACGTGTAAGTTGGGTTGCATCTGTCTACGCGTTCTCAAAACTGCAAAAGACCAGAACCCCAAGCAATGGAATTAGAGCACTTAGTGGGGAAATACTTGTGTGGCTGGGTGTACAATTCGATTTGCGGACATCGGTGTTTCTTAAACCATGGTAAGTCTCTGCGATTTTTTCTAATGGAGCGAATAATACTAATGTCTTCTTTTTCGGCAGGATATATCGACATTAAATAATTGTCGCATTTTACATTTAAACCCATATATGGTTCAACGAGGCTTAAAACTACATATTCCGAAGGCTACTGACATTCGGATAGTGTCGCATCTTTCCCAAGGTAAGGGTAACAATTGTGATAATATTTAATTTCTACATCAAGGACTAACCAGCACCTTATTCCAAATTTATCAGGTGTTTTTGTCATTTATTGTGCGAAACTACCCCTACAAACCTTTCGGAAGGTTTGCTATAAATAAATGGAGCAAATGAAGCAAACGTATCTTTCCGAAGTATTTCACGTCTTTTAGCCGTAATATGAAACAGCAAGAAACTCATAATTGCGAGCATTTTATCTCTGGACGTTGAATTCAAACACTCCTTTACCCCACTTTGTAGACTAGCAGCGCTTTATTAGCATGTCTCGTAAGCTCAAATCACCTCTAGCATATAACTGTGCAAAAAAAATTATAACAGTTTTCCCATAGAAACTATCAAATTGTTAACTCTCCCCGGCCTTAGCCTCAGTACACCGTTTAACTATAGATAGGAAATGATCATTTACAATCAAACTGAAAGGAATAAAAGGTGAGTTTTCAATAATATTTTGAACAGCATACTGTGTGGGACCTTCTGCTATTTGTATTTTGATATGCTCGTCTACCTATTGCTGGTGAAGATCAATCTAGGATTTTACACTTAGTCCCATCCGGAGAAATCTCCAAATTAGACCCAGAGCTTGCTGACTATCTGTGATCATTATATTGATCGCCGTTGAATGATTCTTCACAATCTTCGTCATATATTTCGCTACCATCATTGGACGGTGTATTTGATACAGCATGCAGGTCTTCGCCTGATTCGAGGTGCACATATTCATTTTCACATTTAGAACCTTCCTTTTCATTATTTGATACATTTGGAGAGAATTGCTGCAATCCTCGTTATATATTTTCTTGAGTACGCAAAAATTCTTGAGCCATCATCTCGACACAACTCACACCAAGGGCAAAATTTTAACTAATGTAGAAACAGAAACACTGACTTAGATTTACACAGTAGCTTTCCATAAAGTCAGTTATTCCATTGCTGTCAGATTTGGACTGAACAATAACAATAATAATTTGATGGAAACAAAGCGAGTACTTTGAAATCAAAAGGGTCGACAAATAAAGAAAGCAACTTTTTGAAAAATATATCGCATTTATAAAACTATTATTTGTGTCAGAATTCCGAAATTATATGAAAATGTTTTACGGGTAGAGTCAATGGTGGACCGAGATTTATCCATTCACCAATTTTATTATAAAATTTTATGTCTTGTATCTTCAAAAGTTCTTGTAACAAAGTCTCTACAATGACCAACGTTAAAAGGTTATAATGTTCTGTACGTGTAACAATTTAGCTTCATAGCAGAAGCCAGGTTTATTCAAAGATTTTGTTCTAGAAACCATTAGCTCATAGCAGCCTTCAGGAGATACGGTAATGTCTAGCGTCAAGCACTTAGCATTATAGCAGCTTCCAGGGTTATTAAGATATTTTGCGATCAGTTGGTCGACTGATTCCAAGTCCCTCCGTGGTCCTCCTTTTATGTGCCCTCCTCGTTTGGCTCCTATTCCTTCGGATCCTTTCGTGTTGCCGTCTCACTTCGGTTTTCTTCGTGTCTTCCTCTTTAGTCTACATTTGTCATAACTGAAGCTTAGTAGCACTAAAACACTAATACACTTGGAAAATTGTAAAATACACTGTAAACATTATAATACACTGTAAAATCACTAAGAGAAGACTTGGTGTGATGTATATATGTTGACTATATATATATATATATATATATATATATATATATATATATATATATATTGGTAAGAACACTATATTTCCTTCCCACCTAAGCAGGATCAAAGCAGCCATTATCATTTCCTTCATAATGGGCGCAAGTTTCGTCACTGTAGTTAAAAAATATATAGCCGTTCACTAATGGCTTGTATTGGTCCATGATGTTCACTAAAATCGAATTTATATTGACGTCACATCCGGCATTTGTATGTGTGGTTTGAATTTCGATTTCAGTATTATTAGTCCGTAACTTAAGTCTAATTTCGTGATGTCTTCGAACGGACTAAGTGCGAAATCCTAGATTGATCTTCACCAGCAAAAGGTAGAAGAACATCTCAAAATATTCTACGAATAGCAGAAGGTCCCACACAGTATGCTGTTTAAAATATTATTGATAACTCACCTTTTATTCCTTTCAGTTTGATTGTAAATGATCATTTCCTGTCTATAATTAAACGGTGTACTGAGACTAAGGCCCGGGAGAGTTAACAATTGGACAATTTCTAAGGAACAACTTTTTTTTTTTTTGCACTGTTATATACTAGAGTCGATTTGAGCTTACATGCTGCTGGTCTACAAAGTGAGGTTAAAGTGTTCTTGAAAGCAATGCCCAGAGATAGAATGCTCGAATTTATGATTTTCTTGCTGTTTGATTTTAGGGCCAAAACACGTGAAAGACTTTGAAAAGATAAGTTTGCATTGACATCTTCCATTTGTGATTTATTTATAGCAAATTCACAGAAAGGTTACAAACCTTGCGACATTTTTACAGGTGTCATTTCATAGAATTCAAGACAAGAAACACCTGATAAATTTGAAATAAGGTACTGGTCACTCCTTATTTCAAAGTAAATATTGTCGCAAGGTTATCCTTACCTTGGTAAAGATGAGACACGGTCCCAATTTCTATAGCTTTCGGAATATGTAGTTTTAAGCCTCGTTGAACCATATAAAAAGTTGGGTTTAAATGTAACATGTAGTAATTTATTTTATATCATTATCTCCTGCCGAAAAGTTAAGGAAGCAAAGCATTATTATTGTTTGATCAATTAGAAAAAATCGCAGAAACTTAACATGCTCTAACAAACAGTGATGTCCGCAAATTGATGTCTACAATTGCAGTATTGCGCAAACAGTGATGTCTAGTCTCGATTCTAGATAAACTTTTCTCGTTCTCGTAAACTTATACATAAACTTTATCAAGCTCATTCGTGACTAACGATTAGCGTACGCGTCTTTGGCGTGAGAAATCAGGGTTAGATTCCCAGCGGGAGTTCATGTGGTTCGGATTCCACGTTAATCAGTAGGTTCCATCTCGTATACCCTCGCTGGTGAAAGCGACGTTAAACTCAAACTCAACTAAATTCTATGGCCTGATTTTGTTTCTTAATTTCATTTAGAAGTTAGCAGAATTTTTCCGTGTCAGAGAGGTTCACGTTCAGGAAGAGTACATGTATCTAGGTAACAACATTTAAGCCATATTTATTATTAAAGCATATTATATGACTTATGAATGTTTATGTACAGCAAATTATGAATACGTTAAAGTATTAAATAATACTTTTTGATAAAGTGGATACTTTCAAATATCTAGGATCAATATTAACAGACAAAAATGATATTCACGAAGAAATTAAATGTCGACTAAAAGCATCAGGGAATTCGTGTTACTATTCAGTTCAAAATCTCTTGTAGTCGCGAATTCTGTCGAGGAATTTGAAGGTTAAAATATATAAAACGAAAATCATGCCCGTTGTTCTGTATGGTTGCGAAACATGGTCGCTTACTCTGAGGGAAGAACATACACTGAAAGTATTTGAGAACAAGATCCTGAGACGAATATTCGGACCCAAGAGGAACGGGAATGGCGAAAACTTCAGAACGAGGAACTACATAATTTATACGGTTTACCCAGCATTGTTAGGGTCGTCAAGTCTAGGAGGCTTAGGTGGGCGGGACATGTAGCTAGGATGGAAGAAAGTAGAAACGCTTTCAAAGTCTTGTCTGAAAGACCAATCGAAAAACGACCATTAGGAATACCTAGGCGCAGATGGGAGGACAATATTAAGATGGATTTCGCAGAGACAGGAATACAAAGTAGAAATTGGATCCAATTGGCTAAGGATAAAAGTCAATGGAGAGCTTTTGTGAACGCGGCATTGAACCTCCGGGTTCCATAGGCCATAGAGTTAGTTAGTTAATCGTCGAAACAAGCTAGGTTATCACTACTGTTCTATGACCTACATCTGGCCCACCCAGAGAAACAGTGGAGCGCTGTCCCTGATTGCAGACATGTGTCCCACTTCATCTAACCTGAAATAATCTCAATACTATCCTTTTCTTATAGTTAGTTAGTTATATAAGACTTGTGCATCTTTAAACATTGATAAATGATCTTCATGGTGTTCGTGCAATCACTTTATCAATTTTTAGTTTTATGCTATGAATCATGTAACAATAAAGTATTGTTTGAGATGTAGGACGTGGGTGAATTCGAGTTCCCCTCGAGATTAATTATGTTTCTCATCTCGTCTCGAACTTAAAAAATAGGTATCAATCTTCTCGAGACGAGAATCGAAACAAAACATTTCTCGCACTTTGTTGTAAATTGTGAGCGTGATGTAAGCATTGAACGTGATGGCAAATATTTAATATCCATCTGAACAGAACAACCTGTAGAGTTTGACTTTTATGTGTATTTAGGCTATAGAGGGTGTTTTATCCTATTGGGTTGGATATTCAGAGCAAATTTTTAAACACATTTTTTTAGTAAAGATAGATAATATTTCCTGTCTGAGTATGTTGCTTCAGTGGCGGATCTATCCCGGGGCCGGGGGCCTAGTCTCAGTTTGTAAAAAAAATAATCAAGCAAAAATTATCAAGCTATTGTTTATTGTTTATATATTTTTGAAATTTATAATAAGCTCATGATATACATGTCATAAGCTGCGTTCTCGCTGCCTCCCCTCCCCAGTTTTTGCCTTTTAGATCCGCCTCTAGGTTGCTCTAAGGTGGGCTCTCTTAAAGTCGTTTGGTGGAGTCACTATCACCGTAGATGAGAGATTGTTGCTAGTTGAACTTTAGCGTCTCTTTTCAGTATCGTGTACAGAGATTATACAGTATTACATTTGGACCTAAAATTTCAGATACGGTATGAACCACCGTAATTTGCGTTCCAGTTATTTTTTCACAGGAAATTTTATTCTTCACACGAGGCGCACTTTATAACGACTAGGAAAGAGGGAAGGGCCACAGAGCGTTGATATATTGGTCAGTTCTTTTCCCACATGTATCTAAAAACTAAAACTAAAAAAAAAAAACCTGAAGTACAAATATTCACTTCGAGTTTAACGTTCCACCTTCATGCTCCTATGCAAAGGAAAGGCAGATGGGAATGATAACAAAAGAAATACTGGAATGCAGGAAGTAGGAGCAAACATAATTCCTAGACAGTCCACGCACATAGTGCTTGTCGAACACAAAGCTCACTTGATGAGATCTGGGATCGAGTCAGAGACCAATAGGTGTTGGATAGATTGGGAATTAGAATTAGGAATGCAGGTATATAGTAAAACCAAATTATTATTATTATTATTATTATTAGTAGTAGTAGTAGTAGTAGTAGTAGACCCTATTAGTTTATTACGTGCATTCCGAATTACATGAGTCCCTACCGGGAATTGAACTGAGCTCTGTTGCGACGAACCGTGTTCGTTCTCCATACATCCGCTGTTGCTACATCCGAAGAAACATTTGAAACCTGTTTGACCTTATGAATTATTTCCAGCTCTATGAGGGGTTGTAGAACTACAAATGCAGAACAAGAGTTTATGTGACTGATCATACCGCACGGTCCCTTCAACCACTATAGCGAGAGCGAGGGGAGAGCGAGTAATTCCAGCGGGTGGTGGATTTGTGTCATCTTATCGCCAAACAAAATCTTCGCAAATGAAAGAAATGTTATGGGTGGTGCTTAGTTCACAGCTTTTGTATTGAATTGGGACACTTTGATGTCATCTGGTAGTTGGATGGAAGTCACAGATTTTATCTGGAATAAATTCCTTTCGTTCGTAAACTTTCTTTTCATAAGTGAGCATATTTATGACTATGGAACACTTTTGTGGAGAAAATGAAACCCCGAGTTGATAGTCTAGTGCGTGATGGTTCACATAGTCTTGGGTTCGATTCCAGATGGGAAAGCATATGTAAAATTTTAACTGTCTTCGACATTCGTGTATTCGTGTCCCTGTCGTGTGAAATTAGGTACAATAGAGGTAATTACAGAAATAAAGTTACTTAGGAATGTTCGATTAATCAGTTAACTTTTAGAAAGTGATAAAATCCTGATCTTTGGTTCAGTGATCCGAGGTTCGATTCCAGTGGGGACACTCGATCGAAAAGACGTAACAACTTTTCCGAGCCAGCCATCCTGAGTGGGGTTTTCCTATTCACCCCAGGCAAATGCCGGGATGATACCTAACGTACAGGTCCCAGGTCGCTTCCCTCCTTTCCCGGATACTATGCTCGCCGAAAGATGTGATCTCTAATATGTTATGGGCTTACAGCCATAGATACGAGTAATGCCCAGAAATTTGTATAGATAGAATAAAATAAAATCTTTGGTGCATGAGGACTCTGGTTTGATCCCATCTCGCGCCAAATAGGCTTTATGGTGGACAAACATCGTGTTTTTGATTGTTCCCTGGGTTGCCCGTTCCCTCCCACTTTCTTCATTCCACCATTGTATTCATTCTCATCATATATACACGGTATATGAATGGGACGTAAAACTGAAAAGATTTATTTCAGTTTCTTGAGGTAGAAATGACCTAATTAAAGTCGGAACAAAGTTATTTATTTTTGTATCCGCCTTTTACAAAAAATCCTATCCTAATTCTAACTATAAACAAAACTAATGAACTGACATAAAATAGAGGTGTACTTCCAGTTGACGTGGAAAGTTGAAATTTTTCATGATTGTAGCTTTTCGGGACTAACTCACAAGAAAATTGCCAAAAACGAATATTTTTAAATTTTAGGGGATCTAAAAGGGAATGAAGAAATCTCCCATGTTATGTAAATGAGCCCTTTTTGGGACCTATAATCTCATGTTTTAGGTACTTGGAATAAATACTTGAAAATTGATATGCTTGTACATTTTCCTTAGCGTTAACTAAGTAAAGCGTCAAAAATACAAATTTCCAACTGTAGAGTTGTTTTATGGGGAACTAAAAAATATTCTCAATGTTATTTCTATGGGACATCTTCTACACCCCCAAAATATTTAGACACTTCCAGCAGGATTACAATGATGAAATTTGGCATGAAATGAAATGAAATCTTTGTTTTACGTCCCACGGTTATGCCGGTCAGGTTAAAGGAGACAGCGATGATGAAAATGAAGTAAATAGTGGAATAAAGAAAGTGGGAGGAAACAGGAGAACCCCGAGAAAACCCACGCACACGGTGTTTGTCCACCACAAAGTTCACTTGGCGCGAAGGGGAATCGAACCAAGGAGCCCATGCACCAAAGGTGAATACCACTTAGCCACCGCGGACTTGGGCTATGTGAGACATGGACTTACATTTTAAGGTTGAATCCGAACCGTCATAATGCTTCCAATTTCAACACTTTCCACCTGATATTGAACCCCAGATTCCGTGTATCAAAAGTGTGCTATCTCAAACTCACATGCCGTGAAACCACGCAGCTTTCTAGCAGGTGTGAAACCCTATCAGTATATTATAATCCTAATGAGGGGATCTTCTCAAAAATTAAATGTAATGGTGTTTTCTCACCAAAATCGGTAGTATGCAGGAAAATTAGCATAATGTATGCAAAACACATTAAAGTGGCGAGAACAAAATCTTACAGTTATAAAAATTGTCATAAAGATAATTGGTTATTTCTACAGATCCATAATAGACACATAGGTGTAGCTCCCGGCAAAGAGGATCAAATATACAGTTGCCCCTTCCCCCCGGGAATTTCGAAGGGTGTTAGTTCTTGTAAATACATGTCAAATAATACTAATCTTTTCTCGCATACTATATAATATTTAATATATTTTATATTTAATACTACTGTATTATAGTTTGTTTACTGTAGTTAATGAGGATAATGCTTAATAAATGTTATGTTGTATAATGTATTATGTGAACGCATATATCAAAGTATATGTGTGCATTCGTGACTGTGCTTGGGTGTCAGTCTTTGCCCCTTCACTTGGAATCGATCCTTTGCGACCCCTTGGAAAAAAGCCCTGCATGCGTTCCTGCGTATAAAAGTAGAAATTTTAAGATTTAGAAATTAAAATTAAGAATGAAAGTATGAAACAAATAAGTTCTATAAAGGATGGCATACACAAGATGTGTAGTTGAACAGGCAAGCGAATTTCAACCTTATGCATTAAATTTAAAATACTTTCAGTACACCAGTGAAAACGAAAAATAAGTCTATCTACACAGCTAAATAAGCATTTTTTAAAAAAAATAACGGTAAGACTTTATAAACTTTTTCCACCACATAGACCTTCATATTACCAACCACCGGAGCGAGAAGCAGAAAATGGACAAAACGTGGCTTATTATATTCTGCCATCTTCATATCTTATGTCTATATACAAAGCTGAATATTTGTTTGTTTATTTATATATTTTTCCGGTATAGAAATTCATATCAGTGGCTGAGGATAATCCTAGGCAGTGCTTTTATTGACGCAATGAAAGGTGCCGGTAATCATCATAAAAATGTAGTTCTCATTCTGATTGGTTGCGAGGATAAAATTTAAACAAGTGGGAGGAATTAAGGATACTGTCATTTACTGATCGTATTACGTATTTCAATGTTTATAATATATTCTTGTTTCCATCTTCAAATCAATTCAATTTTTTTAAAAAAATATATAGGTTTGGTAAATACAAAATAAAGAAGGTACAAGCGAGCGGATTTTTGACATTTTCATTGTCTTACCTTTCATCAATTGCGTATTGCATTATTTAGCTTAATCTTTTTCCCCACTCAATATCTCATCCAGTCATGACACATAAATGATAAGATTTGTGTCCGCCATTTTAGGGTAAATAGGGATCCCTCTTTTCCCTAATTCTCGTTACACTTAAAACGGCGGACAATAAATGCACGCGGAAATGCGAAAGCAGAGAAAAAGAAATCCCTGCTATATAAAGAAAATATAATTTTTATATTATTGATATTGGTATCACATTGTCCCCCCTAGTGAATATATTTTACTTTATTTTAATTTTATGGAAAATTTAACCTTTATCACGTAAATTTAAAAAAGTGATGAACCAGATAGGATTTTTTAAAATGTTAGCTGGTTTGTTGATTGAAGTTACCATCCTACTTTTGCACCGATTCTATATGAGACGGAAATGCAAGATCTACCAGCTGCGAATCCAACAAATACCAGTAATTCTTTACCTTCCAAATAATAATAATAATAATAATAATAATAATAATATATTTATTATTATTATTATTTGTAGTATTGATGTGAATTACTATGAATTTATTGTTGGAGTGACTTTGTACCCTTTCCCTTGAGTGATATCAACCATGAGCAGAAAATCTCATTGAGAAGCGTAAAGGAAATCATATGCGATATTTTCTGAAAACCGGGTATTTTTTAAGAAACGTTCTCGTTAAAATGCTTTCATAAAACTGGATGAATTGATTCTCTTCTCTGGGCTGCGGGATTCAGTATTAGAGCTTGGTCCTGTAATGCGTAGAGTCCAGTTAAAAAAAAAAAAAAGTTAACGAAGCCTAAAGGGCATAATTGTGGGACGTTAAACTGAAATATTTCATTCCATTTTTTCTTTTTATATTACTTAAATAAAGAAAAACGAAATTGGGGAAATTAACTCTCTTTCTACTCGTTAATCCTTCTCTTATTTCAATCGCAACCTAATAATTATATGAGTACTAGGTTAAGTATAAGTATCCTTGAAATGAAGTCAGCGTGATGTCGGATTTTTATGAAGTGAAGATGAGCAAATATGATGTCAGACTGAGATATCAATTGTCGACTTAAAGGCGAGTGAGCATTATGTGATTTTCGAAGTGATGCTGTGAATGTGAGGTCCAGTAAGCATGAGAACAGATTGGCATGTAAACGTGAGGTTGAGTGAGGGTAATGCCGAAAGGAAGATGTGAGAGTGAAGTTGAGTCAGTGTGAATCCGATTGATGGCATGAGTTTAAGGATGAATGAAGTTAAGTCAAAGTGGGAACATTTGACCATAGCTACTGAATTTAAAGAGGCTTGGGTGTTGGGTGAACTTCAGAGCCGCATTTTGATGAGGTTAGACTAAATCCTTTTATAATGTACCATTTATATTAATAAGCATTAAATCATTAAGCTGCCTCTTTCCATTTATGGCCTCAAACTGTTCTTTGTTATTACCCCGTAAAAAAATTTAAAAAAAAACTACTGAGAGGTAAAATTAGAAATAGAAATGTTAAATAGAAGATATCCACTATACTCGCATTTCTACTTAGCCTGCTGTTCGGGAAGTTTCGAGCCCTGAATAGAGAAGTTAGAAACTTCTACTATTTTATATAATAATACATAGGTATAGATCGCGGGAAGAAGAAGTACTCTATTATTCTTCACTGATTTTTATAAAAACATTCATTCAGGATGAATTTAAAGCCCCAGAAACATAATCTGTAGTCCATCAAAATCAAATATTTTACGAAAGTTCTCGTGGAACATGTTTAAGTATAAGATATCCTGTTATTCGTTATTAACTTTGCCTTCATGCAATGGAAATCATTAAACAACCTTAAAGGAAATAGTAGCGCCTATATGTGCCATATTTCTTCAAAGTGAAATTGTATTTTTTTTTTAAATGAAAATTATCGTGAAACATATTTTAATTTAATTTGGGAGTTTACTCTTATATTTTTGAGAGACTTTAACCTCAAATAGTGGGATAACTGATAAGCATTAAAGAAAATATGCGGCATGCTGCATCAGAACAGAATCCTTTGTCATTTGTCATAATTAGAAGAATCTGGTGAGAATTATTAGAAATTTTCATCATATAATTTAAATGAGGAAGCTTCCAAATTTGAGGGGATATTACCTACTTTGGATTTTATCCACTTGTCTTTGCAATAAACTGATCGGAATTAATGTTGACGCCCTAAAATACGTGATACAATCTTTGATCAAAATCGAATAATTTTTACATATTTTATTCTGGAGTGGAATTGACTTTACTGATTTTAAAATTCTTATGACTGGGGAGACCCTAAAATGGGGTTGTTACGGAAAGTTGAAAAAAGATACGAAATTTCGTAACACTTGGATAAGGTTTACGGGGTTAAACGGCCACACAAATGTTGATTGAGTTGGAACTTTTAAAAGTTTACTTAAAATAAAACTATATATAGTCTACTCGTGCGGAACATACCAGATGCGGGATACTTTCCCATCTTCTTTGTCAAAATCTCAGAACAACATAAGAAAAAAATAAATA
This sequence comes from Thermobia domestica, assembly GCF_964235325.1. Classification (NCBI taxonomy): domain Eukaryota; kingdom Metazoa; phylum Arthropoda; class Insecta; order Zygentoma; family Lepismatidae; genus Thermobia; species Thermobia domestica. The sequence continues at coordinate 73,737,689 of NC_137457.1, read as the reverse complement.
AAATCTTTGAGTTTAACGTCGCACAAATATGCTCGTTAGGCTAAGGGAGGAGATGATTAGAGCAAGTGAATGATAATAGAAGAACTCGTGGAATGAAAAGTGGGACAAAACGGGAGTACCCTGAGAAAACCCACGGACACGATCTTATCCACCACAAACTTACTTGGCCGGGGATCGAAACAATGAGGACCCCACGCACTAGAGGAAGCGCTCTACCACTGAGCCACCGTGCCACACAACAACAACATAACAAAACTAGAAGTTACTAGGAAACATTTTAAGAAGCAATGCCTTTCAAAGGTAAAAATCACTGCCCGATGATCATCTTTTAATACCTCCATTAGCAGAATAGACTGATATGTCTTTCTCCTATATCATCTTTTTAAAACCATATACGTTATCCGGATATTATCCTTTATCCTTCATCCGTATATTATACGATATCCGAATGTTCTACTACCCGGATATTATCCGTTATCTGAATTTTATCCATCATCCGGATAAATTCATTATCCGGTTATTATCCGCCATCCGGATATATCGATATCCGGATATTATCCGTCATCCGGATATATCGATATCCGGATATTATCCGTCATCCGGATATATCCGTTATTCGGATATTATCCGTCATCCGTTATCCGGATATTATCCGTCATCCGTTATCCGGATATTATCCGTTATCCGGATATTATCCGTCATCCGTTATCCGGATATTATCCGTTATCCGGATATTATCCGTCATCCGTTATCCGGATATTATCCGTCATCCGTTATCCGGATATTATCCGTTATCCGGATATTATCCGTCATCCGTTATCCGGATATTATCCGTCATCCGGATCTTATCCGTTATCCGGATATTATCCGTCATCCGGATATTATCCGTTATTCGGATATTATCCGGTATCCGCTATCCGGATATTATCCGTTATCCGTCATCCGTTTTGTTATCCGTCATCCGGATATTGCAAATCCGGATAAGTTTCTATCCGATATCCGAATAAAAAATTATCCGGATATGGCCATCCCTATTTAATTTATGTTGGTCTTAGATAGGTTAGCTTAGGTCAAGTTGGAGGGAGCTTAATTTAGTATAGATTAGGTTTTATTAGAATAATGAACTGCTTAGCTGAACGTGTTTATTTATCTATAGGTCTAAAGCATAAAACAACGTCAAAATACTCTTACGTATCTCAATTGCTTTCTCCTCCCCTGCCGTCTAAATGGGCTATAAGTATTTCAGCCTTCTTGAAACTAATATTATGTTACAGTTCATTTCCACTAATCCATTCTGCAATTCTGTACAAAATGGTTACTTCATGAAAAAATCCTCTAAAGCAAGGCAAAATAGCACTAAACATGTAAAAAAATAACGGCGTTTTTCTTGTTATCCCAATACACTTCACTCACATTCAGAGCACACTATTAGCACACTGCTGTGAACATTTTGAAGTATTCATGTCATCTTCCTTTGTACAGATTTGACATCTTACCCTCTTGTACAAAGATATGTGGACCGAAGCCTTTGTTTCCTTCTCAAAACAGCAAAGTTTCGTTGCCTCAATTATTGGTTTCTTCAGGTTCAAACTTCGGCGCCTCAATCTCATGAAGGGAAGAATCAGTTCGTTCGACAACTCAGTTAGAAAGACACGGCGTTTGTTACTCATGCCTGAATAGTAGTCAGGATGTTGAGATAAGTAGCATGTGTATGCATTGAGAGCGTCTACATTAATGACAATATAAAAGAGGGTCATTGGCCAGTGACGTGTCTGTTTCTTACAGATGTATGTTTGAACCAATTTGTCTATGGCATCAGCTCCGCTGTTTGTTTGGTTGTAAGATTTTGAGATTCCTGGTTTCTTCTTGGAATCCTCCCCGTCAAAGCATGTGCCGTGATGCATGGTGTTGAGAAAAATGACATTGATATTTTTTTTCGTCATGTGGATTATTAGGCTCAAATCTTGAATGAAGGTGAATTGTGATATGCAAGGCTATCTTGTCTTGATATTGACCAGAGTAGGTGTCATTTAACGTATTTTTTTCCTCATTGTGCCAACAATAGTTACTTTCTATACCAAGAGTTCCTTAGCTAAATCATGACTTGTAAAAAAATAATCAGTTGTGATATTCCTCCAGAAGTTCTGCATTGTGTAGCATAATATCTTCACGACGATGCTGGCGAGGTTTGTTTGGACTGGTACTCCTGCCTGTAGTTCCAAATACATAAATGCACTGTTAGCGTCGCTGAAAACTAACAATTTACATCTAACGTGGTTGCTTTCGGTATATTTATGTCGCTACGTAACCCCCAGGGTACTAAATAAAGCTTAAATGGACTTGAATTCAAAATGGAACTTTTTACTTAAGCGACAAAGAACTATGGATTCCCTCCTAATATCGATCCTTTTTGGTATTTACGATATGTATCCCGACGGTACTCTTTTCCAGACTGTAAGAAATATGGTTAAAATGCTCCAGACATAGTATAATTATGTTGACACACACACATACATCCACTTGTATTTATATAAATACAGATATACAAGCAGGCTAGCGAGAGAAAGAGAACGAACCAAGGCATCACCACTTACAGATTGCAAAACCATATATCAAGTATTGAATTGAAAATCTATTTAAAAACTTTCTTCTGTGGCATGCTTCATAAGAACAATTCCAGTCTGCTCACGTGAACTTTTGGATTCATGAATTTCTTGTGAGAGTTCCGACATTGGATTCTTTCATTATACGCTCTAATTATGCCTCGGAAAACTTTTCAAGAACATAAATGACTGGCTGCAATATGAATGTTGAGAAGTAACCTCTATGTAACAAATAAATACACTACATAGTTTACTTATTGTTTAACGATTTTCTTAATTTGTGTTTAACATTCTCATATATAATATCGACGTACTGTGACCACCTATCTCAGATGTATATTTTAAACAAAATAATTACTAATATTTTGCTATTATTATATAATATATTTAATGTAATGTAATTGTGTAATATAATATTTCATGTATTGTGGAAAATAGAATTTCATAAAAAAGACGTTGAAACAGGTGGGAACAGAACTTACAACTTCACCATTTGAAATCCAACGGCTTACCACTGAGCTTACACAAGCATTCTTCAGAACATGCTTCTAGATATGTATAACGGCTCTCAAGATAATATGACATATCCACTGCAAACGTTGTTTTTGTTCTACTTTGAATTTATTTTAGTACTCAGGCGAGAATTATGTTCTATGTCTTAACTTTGAGTATTCTTTTACATATTGAAAGATTCTATTGCGTATCTAAATGTTCTTTTGCCTATGGAGAGCTAAATTACAAACAAGGTTTCGAAATACTGTATCCTTTAGTATTTCAATCAATGTTGCTTTTTTCATCACTTGGTAACAAGTCTTATTAAATTTTATAATAAAAAAAACACATCGGCAAATTTTTTTCCGATTCCAATCGCTGAGTTGAACGTTCAAACCTGGTATACTTTTTCCCAAAGATATCCAAAGTTGGAGTTAGTAAATTCTTGCTTCAAAATTACAACAAAGTGTGAGGCCAACCTTTATGAGACAAGGTGTACACAGAAAGATAACTTCCTTATTTTTCTACATAATAAACAGGATGCATTGTGTTAAGTGTAAGAAATCAACACTTACAAAGAAAGATACCAATAGAATAGAGCAAAAAAAGATTGAAAAATATTTGTTCTGTATGCGATGGTGCTAAATCTCAATTCGTTAAAAAGAAAGATTGTCTAGAAGAAGGTAAAGGTGTTAGAGAATACATTATAGAAGAAATTCACAAAACTACATGAAATAATATCCTAGACTAGGTGTTATTATAAAAGGTATTGATGAATTTTGGCAAGCTGATCACGTAGAAATGGACTGTGGAGCATGAAAAGATGTTCCCAAACTAAAAAAGCTATAAGTATTTAATAACGATTATTGATATGTTCTCGAAACATGCGTTTGCCTCTTCAGTTAAAGATAAGAGAAGTAAGAATGTCACAGAAGAAATTGAATCAGTATTTAAAATTATAAACCTAATAACTTACAAAGTGATCAGGGAAAGAATTTTATAACAATGACTTTAAAGAGTTAATGAAGGAATATAATATCAATCAATACTCAACTTATAGTGGTAAAAAAAACTTCCATCGTAAGATGCTACAACATAATTCTTTAAAAAAACATATGAAAGAAGTTTACTAAACAACCAAATTATACATGGGTGGAGATATTACTAACATTAGTTAGCGAGTACAGTAATAAAGTACATATAACAATAGGCTGCAGAAGTTAATAAAAAGAATGGGCGAATAGCATTAGTGAAAGTATATAAGAAAGAATATAAGCGTATTAAACCTAAATATAAAATGTATGGTTACGTTCGTATAAGTAGGTCTAAAGGTTTCTTTAAGAAAGGATACGCACCTAACTGGTCAACAGAAGTGTTTGTTATTGCAGAGGTTATTCCAACCAATTCAACAACATACAGAATAGAAGACACGGATAACGAGCATGTACAAGGAAGGTTCTATGAGCAATAACTACTAAGAACTAGATATAAAGATGAGTACATTTTTGAGAAAGTATTACGTAAGAAAGTTAATAAAGTATATGTCAAATGGTTAGGGTTTGCGGTTTCGCATAGTAGTTGGATAGATAATGTTCTAATTTAAGATTAGTATGTTTTGTACTTTTGTGATTATTACTCATAAATGGATTGGTAATCTAAAGAGCATATAATAAAGAAAGCAGTGGGCGGGACTCCGTCCATCGCTCTAATGCCCAACATTCCGGCCAATACAACATATTTAATAAAGATAGTTGTTTCGGATCGCCTTCTAAGAAGATGATGGGGAAGGAGTGACCGTAAATCCTGGATTTAGGATAATTGGTTTCCGAATAAAGAATCACATGATTTGTTAGAGTATTAGCTTCCTATGATTCCAGGAAACTGAAAAATTAATTGGATGACCCAATAGAAATAAAACGAAACTATTTTCTTCATTAAAAATATGAGTACAATTAATAGCTCTCAGAGTTTAAATGGTATTTGCTACGAATATATTAAATATAACTATTAATACTTTTTGTTTGGTGATTTCAAGGTGATTGTAGATAACAGTACTAGATTCCTCAACACTCGTAAATTATGTGAGCTTGGAGGAAAACATTTAAAGATGGGATAAGGTTGATTAATAGAGATAATCTTCTACAACATTATAACCAATTTTATAATCTACAATATTCTACAGATCTGTTCCACTTTAAACATGAAACAATGAAGTAAGGCTTGCGGGTAATAAAATAAATTATTTAATATCTGGAACATATGTATAGAAAAGATTAATTCTCAGCATAGCTTCGAGGTTATCGGTTGATTTTTATGATAACTGGAGTAACATTATCGAAGAATACTTTATCCAGGACTTTAGGCAATACCGTGATAACATTGAAAAATTAGAATCAGGAGTATAAGAAGTCGAGCAATCAATTGAAAACTTAAGAATTCAAAAATATGCTTTAAAAGAAGTAACTGCACCATATAATAATTGACAGTTTAAAATATTGTTTAATCGTACACAGGACGAACAAACTAGATGATCCCTTCTATCAGATATCAGAAAAAGATTTTATACAAACCTCTTAATGAAGCGTGTGAGAAATATCCAATGTTTGAGTTTATAGATTTTAACACTGTTAAGCTGTTTAATTTAATGGAACAACAACTAGATACCCATAAAGGTAAAGCTAATGAGGTTTGGAGACCACTGTCAGAAGAAGACCTAAAAAGAAACTGATGGTAGGTTATTTTGTGTCTGAATATTTTGTCAAGGTGGTTATTAGCTGGACGGAATTGCGAGCAGCTAAAACGAGAATGACCTATTAGTTTCCGGCTTCTCGAGTAGTCATTACAAAAATGAAATCTTAATGAACTACCTATTAAAAGTGAATATCACATTATGTCTCTGAAAGTTGTTTGTCTAAAAGAATACAGTGTTGTTCCTAGAGTTGTGGTAGAAGATTCTTCTGGGTATAATCTCTATTCTTCTGAGAGTTTGAGTATAAAACATGGATATACTCATTTACTTAAAACTGGAGTTAAGATAGACATATCAAAACGATACTTTGGGAAAATCTTTTCTAAATCAAGTTTGAGTTTAAAGTAAGATATAGATGTATGTGCAGGTGTTATAGACTGTGGAAAGCACGGAGAAGTCATGGTACTAGTTAAGAAAAGAAAATCAATAATATCGTGTATCTGTGAACTATTTGTAGTTAAAGCGAGACTTAGATATGTTAACTTCCTTCCTATTTGTGTCACTATTCTTCAAAGATTTCATAGAATTGTAGTGTAGGTTTTAATTAAACATGAATCATTAATTACAGAATTAGTTACAGAATTTAATAATGAAAGCGAAAGAAGTTCTGGAGGTTTGGGATCAACAGATACACTCAAATTGAAATAGTGTCTGTATAGAAAAAAGATCGTAACGCAACTTATCTCTAAGTTCTAAAACAAAAGTTTTTTACAAGCATTGTCTCGTTGAAATTATTATCCACCATACTCTATCAGCAAACTCTCTCATAAAATCTTCTGATAAATGTGAACATGTGCTAACTTTTTCCCAATCCACTTTATCAGCAAACCTTTTTATAAAACCTTCAGATATTAACTTTCTGTTTAATTTAATCAACTAATGAAGCTTATCACCTAACTCTATTATGAAGTACTCTAATCAATCGTTCCATATTATAATCAAGCAGTTAACTCTATCTGCAAACTCTCTTATGGAATGTTCGTATACGTATTCCCAACTGGCCTTAGCCCTCTATTTACGTATGAAATCTTCTGTAACATTTTCCTTAAACGTATGTAAAACCACTGCTTATCTTTTAGTGCATCTAATGATTCATCTGACAAGTTCATAATATACCTATGAGTAATATTTTCTATTAGGCGTTCGTCATTTTCCTTATCTTTCTTTTTAAATACCTGATCTAGCATACCAATAGCATCACGAAAATTATTCAAATCAGGATTAACTCTTTCACCGTCATCATCTAGATTATCATATTCATCTGGGATAAAGAAATATTATCTGTAAAATACTCCACATTCACTAAAAGATCATCATCCTCATCATCTAAGTAATAACATACACGATTGAATACATGTGTAAGAGATAATAATTCTTTAGCAAGTAATATTTTCGAATACGATTTCCGGTACATAAATATGAGTAACTACATTTTGTAAATTCTATAAAATTGAAATTATTTTTTAAAAGTATAAAATCACAATTAAAATGTTTAGTGAAAGATGACCTGATAGAAATAATAATATACTTAGCATATAAATCACAAAAAAATCATTGAAGAAAACATAAGCTAGAAATCTATAAACTGAATAACTAAACTGTCTGACAAAGTTTCATTGCACAAGTTGAACAAAATGTATGGAGACAAAGATTCGAGACGAGATGTTATGTTATGTAAAGAATAACATAACATGTATTATGCATGTTATAATGTAAGAAATTTGAATAATGTACGGAAAGTTATCAGAAGGCTTTATAAGAGATTTCAAAGATAAGGTGGAATGGAGGAAAATCTTGTGCAATTAAAAGTTATCACAATACTTCATAAGAGAGTTTGAAAACAGAGATGATAGGATGAAAGTTTCATCTAGACAAAAATTATCAGAAGACTGCAAGATAATTCAAGGACAACGTACATCGGCGTTACATTGCAAGTGAACAAAAATTATCAGTAGACTTTATAAGGCAAATGAAATGAAATGAAATTTTGAGTTTTACGCCCCACGTGTATGCCGGTTGGGCTAAAGGAGACGATGATAATGAGTAATGAATGAAATGGTGGAATGAAGAAAGTGGGAAGAAACGGGAAAACCCCGAGAAAACCCACGCACACAGTGTTTGTTCACCACAAATTTCATTTGGGGGAGCAGGTTTGAACCCGAGACTCCTAGCACCAGAGATGAACGCTCTACCACTGAGCCACCGCGGCCCCCTACTTTATAAGGGAATTTGAGTATAAGTTGAATGATGATCTTGGGCACAGTTGAATTTTCCCACAAATTATCAGAAGGTTCCATTATAGAATTTTGTTATAAATTTAAAGACAGTGATTGTTGGAACATCTTGGCAGTTAAACGTAATTTGAGTGAACAGTTCATTAGAGATTTCAAAAACAACTTTTCTTGGATCACCATATCAGGTGGCGAAGTGTTATCTCACGGCTTCATTCTAGAGTTTGGGCATCAATTCTTCAAATGTGAGGTTATGGAAACTTATCAATGAATTATATGATGGGACAGAGCAATTCACACACTAATTATTCTATTTGTCTTTGGAATAATGTTGACAGTTATATCATATAATATTATATCTTTCTTGAGATGTTTGAGAAAGTGGTTGTGTATAAATGTTAACTGTCGATTATGTAGAAGAGGTCTTGGAATGTTGATTCGTTCTCGCGTAATCGAAATTATTCTGTCCGTAAAAAGTTACTAAATCTAGTTACAAAAATATACCAGATCTAGTAACTGTTTAAGTAACTTGGCCCTCTGTTACGGTACAAGGCAGAAACATGGTTCCATATGTTCTTCATGTGTACAATCGACAAAGTGCACATATTTTTGATATTTTTAACGGTGATATTTTTGACCGTTTTCGAGATATGGACCATTTTATGCATTTTGGACAGTCAAAATAAACTTAGAAAATATTTAACAATTTCTCAAGTAATGAAGTTATTTTTTTCGATTAATATTGAACAGTTTTTTTATAAGTCAATTGTCAATATTTTTATTTTAGAGAATGAGAAACTTGATTTTCATATTTTTGTCCAATGAAAAAGAGTTTTAGTTTAGCCAATCAGAGTGAAGCACAAAAGACATATAAGACCCGAAGCTTGGTGTTATTTTAAAACAGTTATTCGTTAGCTCATGAAAAGTGAATATCATATAAGAGACGTTGGTCAAATGACTCCGAGCGCCGGCTTCAAAGGCCAAGACGTTTGTTACGCCGTTTAAAATTAGGTGTTTTCTTCACTATAATACTATAAGTAATAGTAGTACCTAATTACTAAAAATGGAGAATTCTAGTAAAACTACAATTATGAGCAAAATAATTAGAATGTACAAAAAATCGGAATGAGCGGTACTAGGATAACTGTACAGCTGTACAATGAATTATTATCTCTTACACATGTATTCAATCGTGTATGTTATTACTTAGATGATGAGGAAAACCCTGAAGAGGAAAACCCTATTACTTTGTTGCGAAGTGAAATTGCCAAGTTATTTAACATGTTAATGTCAAATGTAAATTCACACCATCAGGGAGGACTGACATTATGCAATCAGAATAACCCTGATAGATCGTTTTGGTTTTCCTTTCGAGAAGCAGCGAATGTTGAAGACTTCGTATGGAAGGCTTTGAATCGAATTATACTGTCTGATGCAAAGTTTATGCAACAAGATTACCATCATGAGGAGAGGGAGGGGAAAGCAAAACTTTTCCTCTGATGAAGAATATATGAAAACGTGCAACGGTATAGTCATTATTAAGGATAAAGATAGCAGTTGCTTTGCCCATGCCCTTGTATTTGCTAAATTACTGATTGATAATTCAGATGATAAAAATGCATCTCAACCCTATTATAATCAAAAATAACTTTATGTTTTTGAAAGCCAAATTATTATGTAAGAATGCTGGCTTTAATCAGATGAATGTTGTTTGCATACCACAATAGTAACTAATTCAAATATATTTATCTGATTACAGTACAATTACAGTGTTCCATGAAGTGAAACCTTTTTCGATGGCTATGGCGATGAAAAGAAAATTAATCTAAATTCGCAGATAATCACCGCAATGTTATTACTAATTTATCGGCCGCATTTAGCTCTTCGTACATTTGCGACACGTGTCATAAGAAACATGGTCATAAAGAAAAGAATATAGGTCATTGTAAGGCATTATGTCCTGAATGCAAGAAAAATTCTCCGTATAGAGAAACAGATGAAGTACTGAATTGTGATAAGCATAACTTGTGATTTTACGGTACCGAATGTATGTCGTATCATTTAAAATCGGATTTCTGTTCGCAATTGAAAGTGTGTACAATATACCTTAAAGCATATACTATTAACAAAGACAGAAATCCTCATAGCTGTGTGTAAATGTAATGCATAAACTGTCAAAATATGATGCCGCACCGTCATCTATGTAATATTCGCCCTTGATTATATTCAGGCAGAGAAAAATGGATGTTGGGCTTCTATCACATAGAATCTAGGCAGAAAGAAATATTACATGAACATGTACCTAACTTAGTTATTACGCATCAGGTCTGTTACCATTGTTTCAAGAATAGTGAGGTTATTACATGTAGCATTTGCAATAGACATGAAAAATTGTTTATGAAGAAGATTATGTTACTGCCTTTCTTGAATACTGAAGCAGTATCCCTGCCAATATCAAACCAGAAATTTGCATTCACATAATGCAAAAGGCTATGACGTATATTTTATTCTGCGTGCAATCATAACAGTATAACGATTGGCTCCAAGTGTTATTATGAAGTGGTGTAAAATATTCGGTGTTGATTGGAAATACTTGAAGTTTATTGATAGTCTGATTTTTTCCTTATGGCGCTAGCAAAACTATCTGAAGCATATGGTATTGACGAGGTAAAAGGTTATTTTAACCACTTCTTCCCACAAAAGATAATCAGAGATATTCAGCGCCCTAAATTTTATGATTGTCAATACACGAAAAACAAAGCAAAAATAGTTTATGCGGTGGTATGAAAAATCCTCAAAACAAACATTTAATTTTAAAGAAGAATTGATTTGTTACTGTGGGATGGACGTTGAGCTTCTACGTAAGGCGTGCATTTTTGATAGAATTTGAACAATGTCAATCGACTGGTCGAGGCAATTAATTTGGCCTCCGTATGTAATCTGGTATTTCGACGCAATTTTTAAAAGGAAGACTGTAAGAATTATTCCTCATAATGGATATCGCTGGGCTAGAGACCGATATTACAAAGAAACATGCGGCAAGTGGTAGGGAAATGATTTCGATGGTAGTTTATAAGTAGATGGATACACTTCTGTAGGTACATATTAGGTACATGTATGGAAATATGAAGGGTGTTCTCACCATGGTTTTGTTAAATGCTATAGAACAAGACGTAATAAACCTATATATATATATCGTTCCACATACCACCCCTGAATTGCGTTTTCAAAACACCACTAATAATTGATGATTTAAAAATTGGGTTTTGTAGCACACGAGATGTGGGGATGTGAATAGAAGAATGAACTACGTAAAAACTCTCATATCGCAGAATTTGTGGCACATCACCCCTGTGTAGAAAAGATTCTTTTAAACCGAGAGATGCTCTATTGTGGGGATGCTGTTCTGTTGTGAAATGTTATTATAAAATTGCACCCTGGAAGGAGGTACAATATGTATATGTCATGTCAAAAAATGAAAGGTACAGGAGGTAGCTTCATAACGGTCTCCTCTTATCCGATTTTCTTAAACTTGGCACATGTGTAGTAAGCAGAAAAAAAATTGATACGTATCTTTTGTATCTTTCGGAAAATAGGTTAAGGGGGGCAAAGCCCGCGTTTTCAAATATGGGCCCTCTTGACTAAAAGGGCCACATTAATGAAACGAAACTCTGCCGATGCAAAGATGACTTCAAAGTAGGAAATACCGGTATTGTCGTCTTTTGCGAGAAAAGAGTTTCAGCGGGCAATGGCTCCCTTCGAAATGACAAAGAAATTGCACAATCTTTAATGAAATTAGAGATGCTTGAAATCGTGATATGTTGTAGATATTGTGTACCTGAGAAAAAGTCTCAATGGGCACAACTAAAAATCAGTGACCCTTTGGCTACTACAAGGCCACTATTTTGAAAACAGTCGAAGATTACGATATTCTGGATTTCAGACAAATTACCGAAATCGTGGTATGTTGTAGATATATTGATTCTGCGAAAAATTCTTAATGGACATAACAACCAATCACTGACCATTTGGCCACTTCATTGCCATTTATTGCAAGCAGCCTAAGATTGCGATACTCGGGACTTCGATGAAAATGACTGAAACTATCATATTTTGTAGATATTGTGATAGTGAAAAATGTCTCAATATGCACAGAGTAGTAGAAAATGCATCGATCTGGGCCATATTACAACAGCATTGGCCAACTCAGGAGCCCCTGGGAAATTGAGCACCTTACACCGTGAACCCACGGTCTTTTACGACCTCCATTTTAGGGGTGTATTTGTTCCCTTTTATGAGCACATTTTAGGGGGTGTACTCGTTCTCTTTTATGAGCATATTTTAAGGGGTGAACTCGTTTCCTTTTATGAGCATATTTTCAAACCCCTACGAACACATGACTATGTAACATAGCACAGCTAATAAAAGATTATGGTATATTTTCCAACCCTTGTAGGGGGTGTACTTGTTTTCTTTTATGAGTATATTTTCCATCCCCTATTTGAACACACAGCAGAGCGTAAGAATACGTAACATAACAGAACTAGTCAACCATTAATTGAACATAGCAGAGAATACACATAGCATAGCAGATTTATTCCCCTTTTATGAGCACATTTTCCAACCCCTATTTGAACGCACAGCAGAACATAACACAGCTAATAAAAGAGTATGGCTCATTTTTCAACCCTTATTTTACCATAACAGCAATATAGTGAAGGATATACTCATTCTCTTTTATGATCACTTTTTCCAACCCGTATTTTAACATAACAGAAATAGTAGGGGCGTACTCGTTCTAATGCAACATAGCAGTAGGCCTATTTTTCCACCCCTATTTGAGCATAGTCCATTTTAGGGGTGAACTCGTTCCCTTTTATGAGCATATTTTCCAACCCCTATTTGAACATAGCCGAGAATACATAAAACTACTTCAACCCCTATTTTAACATCTTACATAGCAAAGACTAGTAAGACAATAATGAGGGTGTACTCGTTTGTATTCGTTCCGCCCCTATTTTAACAAAGCACTGATTTCGTTTCCCAATCCTTAATTGAACATAGCACATCAGACAGAGACTACGAAACATAGTGAACTCGTTTCCAACCCCTATTTGAGCATAACGAACATAGCAGAGAATAGGGGTGGTGAACACACAGCAGAGCGGAGAATACATAAGATTCGTTCCCTTTTCCAACTCTTTCTTAATTACGAAACATAGCATAAGACTAAGAGTATGGCTCATTTTTCAACCTCTATTTGAACATAGCACATAACACATAGCAGACATGAAACTACGGGTTTGTACTCGTTCTCTTTTTCAACCCCTATTTGAACATAACATATAATATATTCAAACCCTATAGCAAAGAGTCTTTTAAGGAGTGAACTAGTTCTAATCTATATTTGAACATAGCAGAGATTATTTAAAGATTGCAAAGGAAAGCAAACTTCCGTGTTTTGTTATCAGTTACATAATAACTTCCGCCATATGTGGATAATTCTCATTACGTCATTCATCCGGATTTTAAAAACATTGAGCTAGTTTTCTCTTTAACAGACAATACTGATTTAATAGTATAACTTGACATTCAACGATAGGATTAAAACAAAGGGGGAAACCCCGACCGTGACTTGATAATATCATCTCTATTGCGCAATATTACGTAATTCGATCACACAAGTATATGTTAATCGCTCGCGGTATAACTTGTCATTTAATGATAGGATTAAAAAAGGGGGTAAACCCCGACCGTGACTTGATGACATCATCCCTATTGCGCAATATTGCGCAATGCGATCACACAGGTATAAAAGACTGACCGAGATGTTTTTTTTGTAATCAGTTCCTTGTTAGTGTTTCAGGTGTGAAGCTCTGATTTTTTGTGTGTGTTTATATTATTAGTGTGGTTTTGTTTTTTAGTTGTTTTTAGGTAAGACATCTTATAACAATAATATCATATAAAAACTCACTTCAGAATTACAAAATACTATCAATTCACCAACTGGTACTCTATTTAATAATAATTTGAAAAAATATTTTATAATGTGATACTGTTTTAAATGAGGATAGTGGATGCTTTTTAAATAATAAAAGAAGAGACTGCTTAGATATATTAAAACAGGAACAAACTAATACATCTTTTAAAGTAAATTTTTCTTTGGCTACAACTTTTGTAAAACCAGTAGATTTAGAAACATGTAGATTCTTTGTAAATAGTGGTAATGAAATTATTTTACCAAGTACAGATGTGAATGTCATAATTGAAAAACTATTCAATAAAATTTTAGTTGAACAAGAAAACAGAGCAATTAAGAAATCAGGATGGTCTTTATGTTCTCAACCAAACCATCTCTTAGAAATTAAAATCTAAATATGATCCCCTGTCAGGTTCATCTTATACAAAATTGAATAAATGGATTTTATCTAAAAAGAATTGTTTTATATATTCAAAATAACGATAATAGATGTTTTATGTATTGCATTATAGCTGCATTGTATCCCGCAAAATATAATCCACATCGTGTAAATAATTACATAAAATATAATAATACTTTATTACCGTTATTTGAAGAAACGAATATAAAATTCCCTGTTGAAGTAGAACACATAAACAAATTTGAACATGTGTATACTTCTGTATTTACTAAGGAACAAATTTCTATTAATATATATGGCATTGATTATGATAATGAAACAATTTTTCCGTTACGTATAAGCGAAAACACAGGTGTATTTAAACATATAGATGTACTGTATTGTGAAGAAAATTTCAATAGTCATTATTGTCTTATAAAAAATCTCAATGAGTTATTGAAAAGTCATAAAGAGAAAACTTATGTAAAATTGACTCAATGGATTTTATCCACAAAATGTGTTATAAATATTGAAAATAACGATAATAGGTGTTTTATGTACTGCATTCTAGCCGCATTACATCCAGTAAAAGAACACCCGCATCGTGTGAATAATTACATACAATATATTAATACTTTATTACCGTTAATTGAAAAAACGAATATAAAATTCCCTGTTGTACTAGAACACATAAGCAAATTTGAACATATGTTTAATTCCGTATATACTAAGGAACAAATTTCTATTAATATATATGCCGTTAACTATGATAATGAAACAATTTTTCCGTTAGGTATAAGCGAAAACACAGGTGTATTTAAACATATAGATTTATTATATTTAAACTCTCATTATTGTTTAATTACAAATTTAAATGGTTTAGTTAGACATCAGTTAGGTACTCATCAAACATTTATTTGTAGACGATGTTTAGTATCTTTTTATAGCAAATCAAAATTAGATGAACATGAGAAATTATGTAAAGAACACACTCCAACCAAAATTAACATGCCGAAACAAGGACATGTTTTAAAATTTCGAAATCTGAAATTGTTATTACAGAATGATGTGATAATAGTTGCAGATTTCGAAAGTTTATTAAAACCTATAAATAAACAAATGGGATCTAGTACAATACAAATTCAGCAACATATACCATGCAGTTTTGGTTATATTGTGTGTTGGAGTAACAAATATATGAAATCAGATTTAGTTATTTATCGGGGGGAAATGTATCGATTAAGTTTATGTCTGCTACGGAGAATGAATTAAGAAAAATAATACGCATATCAGATCAACAAAAAACAATAATACCATTAAATAGTTATCAGTTACAGGAGTATAATCTATCCACTGAATGCTATGTTTGCGATAGTAAGTATATGAGTAACAATAGAAAAGTTAAACATCATAACCATTTAACTGGTGAATATATTGCCACAGTGTGCAATAATTGCAATTTGCAAATTAAACGTCAAAGTAATTTTATCCCTGTATTCTTCTATAATGTATCTACCTATGATGCACATTTATTTTTGAAAGAACTACGAACTAGGTTGCACACCTGGCAATATATCTGTAATTGCTGAAAGCACTGAGAAATACGTCACATTCTCTAAGCACTTTAATTTTAATGGTAGACCTATCGAGTTACGTTTTGTAGACTTATATAAATTCCTTCCGTACAGTCTCGAAAATTTGGTGTCAAAATTAAAACCTGAGCAATTCGTATATACAAAGCAATATTTTTCCGATGATAAGTTTCCTTTAATTCTCCGTAAAGGAATTTATTATTATGATTACATAACAAATTTAGATACATTTAAAGAAACTGAATTTCCTGAAAGAGAGGAATTTAATAGCAAATTGAATGAAACACACATTTCCGAGACTGATTATCAATATGCAAAACTGATTTGGCGTGTGTTTAAATGTCAATATTTAGGGGACTACCATGATCTATATTTAAAATGTGATGTACTTCTCACAGCAGATGTGTTGGAAAATTTTCGAAAGACGTGTTTAAATGCTTTTTGTATTGATCCAATTAATTGTTTTACTGCACCTGGTTTGGCATGGCAAGCCATGTTATATAAAACAAAAATTGAACTTGAACTTTTATCAGATATCAATATGTATATGTTTGTAGAAAAATCGATTCCCGGACGTATTACACAAGCTGTATTAAGGTATGACAAAGCTAATAATCCCTACGTACATGATTTGATGCGGAAAAAGAAAAATCTTATTTACTCTATATTGAAATGAACAATCTCTAAGGACTATCAATTATTGACTATTTACAATATGGTGGTTTTCGGTGCGAGGACAAAATTGACAATTGGCAAGACAAGAATAAAATTATCAATTGGCCCACGGATAGTGGATGTTTTTTTCTAGAAGTGGACTTAGAGTATCCAAATTATTTACACAAATACCATTCTGATTTTCCGTGTGCTCCCACTAATGAAGTTCCACAGAATGGTAAATACTCAAAACTACTGTTAATATTTAAATCGAAATCGAATTATATCTTGCATTATAGAGTATTACAATTTTATCTAAAACAAGGTTTAATATTGGTAAAAGTACATAAAATTTTATGATTTCGTCAATCCAAATGACTTGCATCTTATATACAAGAAAATACTCAACGTCATGCAAATGCTACAATTGAATTTGAAAAAGATTTCTATAAGTTATTAAATCATTGTGTGTACGGAAAGACAATGGAGAATGTACGAAAACGAATTGATATAAAATTAATTAACAATGAAAAAAGTGTAAAAAATTAGTAGCGCAAGATCAGTTTCAAAATTGGGTAAAATTAGGAGATAATGTTGCATTATTCCATATGTTAAAGAATCTGTAACTCTAAATAAACTGATCTATGAAGGAGCGACAGTTTTAGAATTATCAAAATTAGCAATGTATGAATTCCATTACAATATAATGAAACCTCGATATGAAGATAAGTATTACTTGTATGGATACTGACTCTTTCATTTACTACATTGAAACCGATGATATTTTTAAAGATATAAAAGACATGAACGAGTATTTTGATACTTCTAATTATGCGGAAAATCATGCTTTACATAACACAAAAAATAAACACGTTTTGGGTAAAATGAAAGACGATTTAAGTGGAGTTCCTATCATTGAATATGTTGGTTTACGAGCAAAAAATTATGCAATAAAAACTGATGAAAATAAAGAATTGAAAAAATGTAAAGAGATCAAGAAAATTGCAGTTAAAGAACAAATTACGTTTGACGATTATAAATCATGTCTATTTCAAAACGAAACGATTCATAAAACACAATTTGAAATTAAAAGCAAATATCACAATTTAAAAACATATCAGGTAACAAAATTAGCGCTAGATCCGTATGATGACAAGAGAAGAATTTTAAATTGTAATATACATACTGTTCCTTGGGGGTATCATAATAAAGATTTAACATGTGAGATTTGTATATTCTAAATATGATAATTTTTTTTTGTATATATTAGTATTGATAAACAAAAAATATGTCACAATCAGTTCGAGAACAAATAGTTGCAGAATTACATAAAGGAGTAAGACGAAACTACCCTCGAATACCCGTTATAACGAAAGGTATTCATGATTTATGGCAAGCTGATTTAGTTGAAATGAATAGTGGAAAATTGAAATGTCAAGCAAAAATTAATCGAAATTTCCAATATTTATTAACTGTGGTAGATACATTCTCTAAATATGCTTGGGCTATTCCTGTGAAAAATAAATCTGGGAAACAAAATTACACAAGCATTTATAACAGTACTGAGAAAAGCAAACAAAAGCCCCAAATTTTTACAAACTGGCAGGGGTCGAGAATTTTATAATTCAGAGATTCAGAAGGCGATGAAGCAAATTAATATTAAACATTATTCCACGTACAGTGATGTGAAAGCAAGTATTATTGAAGATTTAATAGATCATTACGTAATTTAATGTGGAGACATTTTACACTGCAGGGAAATTATAAGTGGATTGGCATTCTGCCGGAATTACTACATTAATATAATAATACTATTCATTTCACTATTAAAATGAAACCTATCGACGCTATTAAAAAAGAAAATGAAAAACATCTTTTGACTATCATCTATTGCAAAAAGGTTTCTGTGATAAAAAGAAAAAGTAAATTTAAGATAGGTGAATATGTAAGAACTAGTAAACTTAAGCGTCCTGGTTTGGATAGAGGTTTTACACGCAATTGGAGTACAGAATTTTTTCGAATTGCTAAAGTTTTCTTCACTAATTCTCCAACATATCAATTAGTAGACTCAAATAATAAACCTATTGAAGGAAGATTTTCCGGACACGAATTACAATTAACGAAATTTCCAAAAACATATTTAATTGAAAAAGTTTTGCGAAAGAAAAATAGTAAGCCCTATGTGAAATGGTTGTGTCTGCCAAAAAGTGAAAATTCGTGGATTGATTTAAAGCATACTATATTGTAAAAAAAGAAAAGAAGAATTTATAGGTGAAGCTTGTCGTCACAAGTATTTCTTGTAGATTTTATAATTTGAAAAGGTGAATTTTATATTTTAAATTTTAACAACACTGTAAATTATCGTTGCTTAGTTAAATTGTCATCATCATCACGAGGTCTATCAGTATCACAAGCAAAATGTATATTAAATCAAATTTGGTCTTCAACAAACGCTGTGTTTTTATGTAAAGAAGAAAAGAAAGCAAAATATTTAAAAACGCTATTTAAAATAAATGTGATATATCTGTAATAGAGATGGAATGGAAAATTCCTTTTACATGTATGGTAGCAGGTCCTACAGGCTGTGGAAAATCATATTTTGTTATAACATTTCTTGACCATTATAGTAAGTTATTTAAAAATATTGTATGGTGCTATGGTGAATGGCAACCATTGTATGATACTCTTTCAGACTGCACGTTTAAAGAAGGTTTACCTCGAAATAATGAATTTCAAGCACACGAAGGTCCACATCTTGTCATTATTGATGATATAATGCGTGATTGTGACCATGGGATTGTAGATATTTTTACTAAGGGTAGCCAGCATAGAAATATGAGTGTAATATTTATAACACAGAATATTTTTCTTCAACAGAAAGGAATGCGGGATATTTCGTTAAATTGTCATTATATTGTTTGTTTTAAAAATCCTAGAGACCAAGCTCAAATTAATTATCTCGCACGACAATTGTATTTAGGCAATACAAAATTTCTTCAAGAAGCATATCAAGATGCAACTCGAATTCCACATGGTTATTTACTTTTTGATTTAAAAGAAAATACTCCTGATGAGCAGCGAGATCGAACAAATGTCTTTTCAACAGATTCTTTTAATTATGTTTATGTGCCTGTAAAAATATAATTGCAATATGGTTTATAATCTAACAACTACTTGTGCTTTAATAGCCGTAAAAAATGATTAGTAAGGAAAATGGATATTTGTTAAAACTTTTAGCAAAGTCAAAACCGAAAGCACGTAAAGCAATTTTATAAAATGCAGATCCTGATTTAATTCGCTCTGTTTGTGAATGTTCCTATAACGTATTACAGGGAGATGTTCCATTAAATAAAACAGAGATAAATAAGCTAAAAATATAATAAGGAACTAAGATATTTGGTGAAAAAAGATTCATCATTAACGCAAAAGAAAAAACGAATAATTATACAAAAAGGTGGTTTTCTTACTGCATTGCTTGCACCTATTTTAGGAGGTATACTATCTAGTTGAATGAAATAATTATGCAAAACACACCAAAACTTATTTTAATCTCACCAGAAAAATTACATCATTATCAAACGATATCTAATCTTGATGATAAAATTAAAGAAATTTTAAATAATAAAAGTTTAAATGCAGAAGAAAAATGGATAAGATATAGAGAAGTCTTACAAAAATATTTAAATATAATTGAAAAACCGGCAGCAGTTACAACAAAAGCTACTACTTCTACTACTATTGATAAAGAGGAGGAGGAAGAAGAAGAGGAGGAGGAGGAAGATGATGAAATAATATCTACTCTCCCTGAAATTGGATACGTAAAGCAAGACCTTTATTACGTAAATTGAAACAAAATCCAAATATTCAATGGGACGATAATGGAAATGTGAATATTAACAACAAATTAATTCCAGGTGCAAATATAGTGGATTTGATATCCGATTTTGTTAGATGTCGTAAGAAAAATATTTCAGTTGCCGGCTGGAAACCTTTTGCTACATTATTAGCAAAAGCCAATATAGCCTTAGAGTACATTGGTAATCCTCAAAGAATAGATTATATTAGAAAACTAACAGAAGACGAAGAGGACGAAGAGGATGGTCCTACACCCCTTTAACGCAAATGGTGTACTAACAAGCAATAATACTAATATTCTATTGTAATCTATTGATTTTTTTAAGTATATATAAAGAAAGAAAAATGAATGATCCGTACTTTAATTATTACACGCATCAAGCAGGAGGTGATTATAACGTGTATAAAGGTACAGCATATCAAGAAGGTTACGGCATTGGTAGTTTACTAGAAGGTTTATTTCGTACTCTATTTCCTTTATTAAAACAAGGTGCAAAAACTGTTGGTAACGTACAGGGATTAATGTAGCAGGAGATGTACTAGATAATAATAGACCTATTGAAGAGTCTTTGCAAAATCGGTGTCAAGATGCTAAAACAAATTTAAAAAACAAAGCTCAAAATAAATTAAATCAGGATTTAAAATACTCTGGAAGAAAAAGAAAGAAAGTTCATTTCAGTGGTGGTGGTGTGAAGCGGATAAAAAGATCCAAAGATATTTTTATTGATTGATTATGGGGCAAAGTTTTTATCTCACACTTCCTAGCAATAGTTCTATGAAATATTTTCCTCAAAATACTCTTGCTTGTTATACTACTAAATTATATCATACTATTGTACTTGAGAAGGGAGTGTGGGAAACAGCTGTTGTTGAAGTACATTATACAAGTCCATATCAGAATGTTTCCAAATATCCAAGTAATATTTATTACTGTATCATGAATACAAAAAACTGGAACATAACTCAAATCTTACCAGGCCACTATTATCATGTTGATGATATTCTATCTCAAGTTAATCATAAAAGTGATATATTAACTTTTCAATTAAAAGTCAAAGCATCTGTAAAACGAATTGAGGTTAATGGAGTAATAAAAGATCAAGAGAAGCATATAGAAGTACGCCTATCTCCTGAACTAGCCAGAATACTAGGTTTTGATCATATTCAACAGGAAGATATAGCAGTGGTTCATCATGCTCGTTAACCACCTGATTTACAAAAAGCGCTACCTACACTTATGTATATTTACAGTGATATTGTAGAATCACAAATGGTAGGTGACATCATAGCTCCATTGTTACGTATTATAAATACAAATATTACAGAGCATGGTATTAATAATGTACATATTTTTGATAATCTTCATTATGTGCCAGTGCAATTTGATCAAATTATTATTGATTTAAGAGATATTACAGGTAATCCACTTCCTTTCCAATATGGCAAAGTATGCGTAAAATTACATTTTCGTAGACGTAATACGGTATTGCAAATTTTATCATGTGTGAATATTAATAGTAAGAAAAAGGCAAAAATGTAGTGTGAGTGTATGAAATCAGAATTGTATTTATTTGCTGGTTTACCCGCTCAAACCAGTATTATAGGTAATAAAATAGTTCCATATAAGCCTGTGGTTTCAATATCTGATAATGCACCAACAGAATTTGTAGTCCCCGGTCATGGGGATGACATTGCATTGTGTATATAGACTTACCGCACACAATGTTATATGTTAAAGGTAAAATTACTAAATCAGATGGTTCTAATTTAACTTCTGCCGATAAGAAAATCGGCCCTGTAAATGATTTTCTCAATGCAATGTTCAGTGAAGTGCAATTATATTTAAATAATCAACTTATTTCCTACTCTTCACATACATATCCATATCGATCGTATATCGATTGAAAAATTAGTAAATTATAATGCTGAATCTAAAACAACGCATCTTCAAACATCAATGTGGTTCAAAGATACTACAGGGCATATGAACAGGGTGGCCAATAGTAATGTAGGATTTAAGCAACGTTTTCTTCTCACTGCTTTAAGTCAGTCATTTGAATTATTGGGTTATATTCATGCTGATATTTTCAATCAGGAGAAATTTTTACTGAATGGTGTACAACTGCGAATTAAACTAATTCCAGCTAAACCTATATTTTGTCTAATGGGTGACGCAGATGCTGATGTAAAAGTTGTAATTACAGATGCAACATTGCTTCTGAAAAGGTTCATGTATCACCAGCCGTTAAAATAGCACATAATAAAGTATTACAAAATCCTAAATTTAGAATAAAATATCCTATAACAAAAGTGCAGGTGATGACAGAAACTCTGCCACAAGGAATTGTGGATAGTACACTTCCAGATCTGTTTTCAGGCATTGTGCCTAAACGTATTATTATTGGGTTTTTTACTAATACTGCTCTCAATGGTACTTATCAAACAAATCCATTCAACTTTCAACATTTTAGTATGACGCATTTTACACTGTATGTTGATGGAACGCCTGTCCCATTCAAATCATTACAACCGGATTTTGATAATAATCTATATGTACAAGCATATTCTACGTTATTTACAGGTTCAGTTATTTATTATTCTAATCAAGGTAATGATACTTCACGTGCTGAATATCCTAATGGTTATACTCTACTGGTGTTTGATTTAACTCCTGATTCAAGCGCAAGTGCTGCAATTCATACTAGTCCACAACGAGAAGGAAGTGTACGTTTAGAGGTTCATTTTAAAGAAGCACTGCCATCTCCTGTAACAGCAATTATTTATGGTGAATTCTCTTCAGAATTAGAAATTGATTTCCAGAGAAAAATATATATTAATTAAAAAAATGTTAAATACAATTGAACTTTATGAAGCATTACAACAGAATTTGCCTAACGATCATTTTATTGGTGTATATGCTGCTTATGAGTTAGCTTTGTTTATTCATACATTTCCAGCCGTCATAATTATAAATACTGATTCTAGTGATAAGCCTGGTGAACATTGGGTTGCTGTTCATATATCTAATACGCGTGTGGGAGAGTATTTCGATAGCTATGGTATACCTCCCTATATACAACATCATATCAGGTTTTTAAAACGAAACTGTCTGTATTATGCATGGAATAATAGACATATTCAAAGTGATTTATCTAAATTTTGTGGACATTACTGTTTTTTTATATCTAGCATGTCGTGCATCTGGTTATTCACTGCACGATTTCTTAAACAAATTCTCACTTACCACTATCGATGCTAATGACATTATGCTTTATTCATTTATGAGAGTATGAAGATGTTTTTTTTAAAACTCCGCCATTGCCGGTCCCAAGCCCTGAATGAGAAAGGAGGAGGGTTGGAGTTGCTACCCCCGTAAAAGAAAATAGTCTCTTCTTTGTTCTGCCATGTTCAAATAGGGGTGGAACGAGTCTTATGTATCTGCTGTGTGTTCGTAATGTGCTCATCAAAGAGAACGAGTCCACCCCTGCTATGTTACGTAGACTCTGCTATGTGTTCGTAGGCTCAGTGTAATTTCTGCTATGTACACCTTGTCTCAAAAAGGTTGAGCGCATTCTTTATTGGTGTTTTGAGGCAAAAATTTTCAAAGTCCAGCTTCGGGTATCTTCGGGAAAAAGTAAGCCAGGTTCGAACCTCCAAGCCAGCCTTTGCAAAAGGGTAAAAGTTTGCAGATGTGTTTTTCTTCTTTTAAATATAATAAGACTTGTTACCAAGTGTTTAAAAAAGCAACATTGATTGAAATACTAAATGATACAATATTTCGAAACGTTTTTATTAATGTGAGCACATGCTTGTTTGTCATTTAGCTCTCTATACGTAATGGAACATTTAAATACGTTAAAGAATCTTTCCATATGTAAAAGAATGCTCAAAATTAAGAAATAGAACATAATTATCGCCTGAGTACTAAAATAAAACTCAAAGTAGAACAGAAACTGCGTTTGTAATGGATATGAATGTCATAATTATCATGAGATCCGTTATACATCGCTAGAAGCTTAGTTCTAGAAGTCCTTGTATTAGCTCATTGGTAAGCTGTCGGCTTTCAAATCATACGGTTGAGAGTTCGATTCTCGTCTGGGCCAATACTTTTTTTAAAATTATATTTTCCGCAATGCATGAAAAATTATATAAAATAATTACATTAAAATACACAAGTTGTTTATATATAACATAATAATTGCAGAACATAGTAAGTATTATGTTTAAAATATAACATCTGAGATAATTTTCACAGTAGGTCGGTATTATATATGATAATGTTAAATACAAGTTAGGAAAATCGTTTAATAGCAATAAATAAGTTATGTAGTGTATTTATTTGCAGCTATTTGTCATACAGATTTAACTTCTCAATATTCTCATTACAGTATGTTATTTATATTCGTGAAATACAGTATATTCCTACGGATATAGAAAGTGTATAAACAGAGTATCCAAAGTCGTATCCTGCTTCAAGACACAACTTTTCCCGATCCCCTTAACGTCACGGGAAGAAACACAAATTCTCTTTAGAACGGAATGTCGTTACTTAGAGTCTCATTCGAATACGTTGAATATGCTTTTGTGTATTCATCTCTCTCTCTCTCTCTCTCTCTCTCTCTCTCTCTCTTTCGCTTTGTTTATGTGTGTGTGTGTGTTGCGGAATATCCCAAGTTGAATACAACATTTGCAAAGTATATGAGCATCATTGTCATCGAATACCAGAAATTGAAAGTCGTGTTTCTTCAGGTTGGGTTTGCGTGTTCATGTTAGTTCACTGGTAGAGTACGGACTTGCCACTGAAGAGGTATTGAGTTCAAAGCCTACAGCTAATTATCATTCTTTTGTTAGTAGGATTGCACAGAAATCGGATACAAGGAGTGGTTTACTTCTAGAAATATTTTCAGAAGCGTTTAGGTAGCCCTGAAAAGGGCTTTTTTCGCGAGTTAAGGGGGGGGGCATTAATATTGTGTCCAAGACCCTTCTGAATTTATTACACGCCCCATTCTTCTGGGCATGGAATCTATTACATGGGTGACAAATCTATCTCCTTCCCCTACCTCCAGCCATGCTTCGGAAACAAGATGCCACAGGTCATCCTGAGTTCTTGGTGGATCTGCCTCAGGCCAACTTTCCCTTAGAGTACGCTTCACTTCTGCCCACATATTTTCCATGAGATTGAGGTCTGCTCCACGAGGCGGCCAGTCGATTAAATCAATCTCAGGGTGCCCTGCGAACCATTCATGAACCACATGGGAAGTATGTATTGGCGACTGGTATTGCTGGAACTGAATTACACCATCAGGCTGAAATACTCGTACAGATGGCACCATGATATTACTGATAATGTCTAAGTACTGAGCATTGTCCAGATGTCCTTCAATTCTATGAAGCTGTCCTGCTCCGCGACTGGAAATCCAACCCCAACATAAAATAGATACATGGCCACTGCGATTGCAAGCAGCCACATATCCATGGTCATATCGGGTGCCTCTCGGACGATACACAAAACGGCGTCCCTCCTTTGATGTTGTGAATATGGATTCATCTGAGAAAACTACGTTTTCCCAATTGAGACCCACATTCGCCTGTGCAAACGCGAGACGGTAAATTTTGTGGTCGTCTGAGAGTTTTTCCTTCACGGCAGCAACACGGCCACGTAACCCAGCATGACGAAGCCTTCGCAGAGCTGTATGCTTACTACCAGGAAAGAGAGAAGCTTCCCTTAGCTGTCCAGACGTCCTTAGTGGGTCTAACCGGGCTTCGTTTACTAATCTCGCATCTTGGGCTTCGGTTGACACATGCGGACGACCAGGAGATCGTAAATTACCAGTCTGACCTGTAACACCATATTTCCGAATCCATCGCCTTCCTGTAGAGGCCGGGACACCTACTCGCCTGCTAGCTGCAGTTGCAGAATAACCTTCCAACTCCCATAAAGTAATTACTGCTGTACGTCTATCCATAGTTACTAATGTTCTGAGCTGTGAGAAGGAAGCATAAGGTAAAAGCTAGTACCTGGCGTGTGATTGGTTACTTGCACGACACGCCTATTGTGGGGAACAGCGTTGCCAGATCTAGCATAATGATGCTAGATCTAGCATAATTTGCATGTCTCTAGCATCTAGCATCTTGCTTTTAGCATCCTGCCCAAATCTAGCACAATTTCAGCAAGTTATCAAAAAGCCGTAAAACCTGGAGATGAGAAAGAAGTTGGTCGTGGGAAGAAAAAGAACAGCAGAAATGTATCCTCTTCCATTGATTCATACACTCGGTAAACCATACAGGCAGTCTTATTTTCCGAAGTAAGTTCGGAACGGCTTTGGGCTTTTTTTTTGTGGCTCCACCCAGGGTTTTCTAATCCTTTAACTCCGAGGCATGGGCGGAGCTATGGGGGCCATTCTCCCCCCAACTTTTTGGCAACTTCACCATCTTTATTTCTGACTTCATGATCATATTTATTCCTGAAATGACAGCTCCGAGACCGACCAAAAATCTGCCCCCCCCCAGCAGATGATTCCCAACTCCGCTTATGCTGCGAAGTAATTTTCTTTCAAAATATGTAAAGAAAAACTTTGCATTCATTTATACGATATATACGCCATTGAGTCTGACAACGACTGCAGTAATTTAGTTGAGTTAAAATTTTGGTGCGTGAAGTATTGAGTTCTATCCATGCATTCTTGCTCTCTGTGTATTTTAAGTTACGTTATCGTATCTCAACTTCCTTTTTTTAAAACTCCTGAATTAGTAATTATGAGGATCTAGCATAATTTGACCGAATCTAGCATAAGTTCGATCAGGTTTTGGAATAATTCCGAGCTGTGAGTCTGGCAACGCTGGTGGCGAACGACTTGATCAACGACTCGCGAAAGAAATCTGAAAATGGTGCGCCGTAATAATAATATTAAAAACAGTTTTTATAAAGAAATATTAATACATACGAAAAGCTGTTTAAAGAATGAATTGTTATACTGACTTTACACGTATAAAAACATATACCATATACCAAACAGATTGAGCGATATGATGATAGCTGTTTTGAGACGAACACTTTCGAAGTCCAACTTCGGGTATCTTCGGAAAACATTAAACTAAAGCTGTTGGTTCGAACCTCCAAAGCCAACCTTAGTAATCGGGAAAAGATGTACAGATATGTTTTTCCTTCTGTTAAATATAATAAGACATGTTGAAATGGTATTAAGTGTAGAAAAAAGTAACATTCATTGAAATACTTAATGATACAATATTTCGAGACTATGTATTCACACTCTCGTTTCGTCATTGTGATTTCCATACGGAAAAGAGCATTTACGTATGAGCTCAGTTATATTTCAGAAGCAGATTCCAAAAAGCGGTCATGTTAGCTCAGTGGTACACCACCGAGTGTTTAAATCGTGAGTTCGATACCCGTTCAGGTGAGATTATTTTATGATATTCTACTTTCCTCAATGCATGAAAATTATGTAAAATAGTTACATTACAATTCATCAGTTGTATATATATTTTCATACCATCACTTGTATATATGAGTTGAATATATATATTCATATCATTTCACGACATAAGTAATTCTTATCTTTAAAATATAACATCTGAGGTATTCACAGAACGTCGGTGTGTTATGTGTGAATATTGAATACAAATTTAAAAAATCGTGTAATAGCAATAAATAAGTTATGTAATGTATTTATTTGCAGCTACTTTCATCGCAGATAACTTCTCAATATTCGCATTACAGCATTTAGGTCGAGCATATCGAAAATCGGATCGTGGTTCAAGACAAAAAAAACTAGCTAGCCCCAAACTGTCACGTAAGAAATTCACGAATCGCAAAAGTAAAGTGAAGAGATTGAGAGCGGTAATTCCTTAATCGCTCTCTCTCAACTCTCTCTTATCTGCATTTATACATATAAAAGTGTATGTATGTATGTTCCATCATAACTCATGTGTGCCTAGAGCAGGGTTTCTCAACCTGGGAGTCGCGGCCCCTAGGGGATCGCGAAGATAGGCGGAAGAGATAAATATAGTTAGAATCTAATACCAGAAATTATTTTTAAATATTATTTTTAATTTTGTTCTGATAGGCATACTTTTATTTTTTATACACACTGTAAAGAACAATAAAAAATAAGTCTACTGAACATTTTCAAAGGGTGTAGAATTCGTGTTACTATTCGGTTCAAAGTATCTTGTCGTCGCGAATTCTGTCGAGAAATTTGAAGCTTAAAATATACAAAACGATAATCATGCCTGTTGTTCTGTATGGTTGCGAAACATGGTCACTTACTCTGAGGGAAGAACATAGACTGAAAGTATTTGAGAACAAGATCCTTAGACGAATATTCGGACCCAAGAGGAACGGGAATGGGGAATGGCGGAAACTTCATAACGAGGAACTACATAATTTATACGGTTACCCAACATTGTTAGGGTCGTCAAGTCTAGGAGGCTTAGGTGGGCAGGTCATGTAGCTAGAATGGAAGAAAGTAGAAACGCTTTCAAAGTCTTGACAGGAAGACCAAACGGAAAACGACCATTAGGAAGACCTAGGCGCAGATGGGAGTAGAATATTAAGATGGATCTCGCTGAGATAAGAATACAAATTAGAAACTGGATCCAATTGGCTAAGGATAGAAGTCAGTGTAGAGCTTTTGTGAACGCGGCATTGAACCTCCGGGTTCCATAGGCCATAGAGTTAGTTAGTTAGTAGAGTTGTTTAAAAATGAATTTAAATCAAAGAGGTATGATATAAAACTAATGAGAACTGTATATAGAAATACTAGAAAAATACACATGAAACAAAACCTGCACATTGAAATACAATTAAAATTAAAACCTAATGAGATACCTAAGCATGGTGTAATTTCACTAGTGCAGCAATGCCCGGTTCAATCTTCATGACGAACATTATCAAGCCATTTTCAACTGATAAGCGATTTCTTATCTTTGTTTTAATGTTTACCATAAAAAAAACACTTTCGCACAAGTACGATATAGCAAATGGAATTATTACTTTTAAAGCAGCAATCACCAGACCAGGATATTCTTCTCTCCTCATCAGGCAGAACTTGTCCAAGTCTTCGTTACAGAAAACCAGTTGCAAAGACTTGTCGCATGATCATTCTATTATTTGGTCAAGAAGTTGTGGGCTTAGATCGGATACGTTAATGGCCTCTTCAATGAAGGAGTTTAACATCCATCTTGAACCATCACCTTCGTCGTTGGGAATATAGATATTACAGTTACTGTATCCACTGTCAGTGCCGGACGCCTAAAAAAGGGGCCACACATTTCGGAGGAAGTGTGTTACTCATGTTAGGAAAGTGCATGTGCACATGTGTAAAATAGAAGGAAAACGTAATAAAATGTGCTCAAAATTAAGGAAAGGTAGGGTTTATTTTGAAAATGTTATTGAGCTTCGTGCCAACCATGGTGGCGCTTCGTAGCTAGTCTGTCGACGTCACTCATATATACGGTGACATCGTACTATACTCTCGCCCCGGGCAATGATTTTCCATGGCACTGTTCACTATAAACCAAAAAAATGGATTCTACTATTATAGAAGTAGGTATGTTAAAAATCCCACACAAGCTTATTATAAAACAAATTATAAAAGGGTCGCTGGCAAGAGCGTGTGATAAAAGGGGATCGTGATAGGAATTAGATTGAGAACCACTGGCCTAGAGTAATTTTAACCACATTTCTTATAGTTTCAAAAAGAGTGCTGTCGGGTTACCTATGGTGAATGGGAGGGGGATACATATAAAAGATTGCTAGAAAATGATCGATATTAGATTCATAGTTTTCGGGGTCGCTTAGATAAATAGTGAGACTTTCAATTTCGCTTAACTCCGATTAAGCTCTCATTAGTAGGGATGGGCACGAACGACTTTTCTTTGAAACTCGACTCGACTCGAAACAGACATCTTTGAGGTCTACTCTTGGACTCGGCGCGAAAAATATCTTCCAACTCGACTCGGATTAGAGTCAAGTCGAACCAAACGAGCCAAATCCTGTGTGTAGTCCTACCTAGACAATACATAGACAATAATTATTCTATCATCAATTATACTACTGTTACTACAAATAATAATAATAATAATAATAATAATAATAATAATAATAATAATAATAATAATTATTATTATTATTATTATTATTATTATTATTATTATTATTATTATTATTATTATGACAACACCGTGTACAAACATGAACGATAGATGGTTAATAAAGGAATACTAAAAGCTAGTTGACTGCCGACGTCGGTAGTCATGAAGTCTACAAGGCAAGAACATCGTTCATTACCCTAAGCTGTAAGCGTCGGTGGAGTACAGATGGTCAACTATTAACCTCTCGCCAGAAATTGGTGGCCCCGCAGCGACGATCCGTGATGGCCCAAGTTCAATTTTGAAAACTTTACTACCAGCGGCAGAGACGCGATGAAACGCCAACGAACCACAAAAATTACTCTCCCAAAATATGTTAAAATGCCTATATGTGTGATTTGTTTATATTTAGGTGAATCAAAAAAACACAAAACAAATACGCCGGGGTGGACGCGAACTATCAATATTACGATTACTAGGCACGTGTTCTTCTGACTTCCCCACGGAAACGATTATAAAAAGCTTGGTTGTTGAAGGATAAATCATTGACGTCTTAATTTAGCCAATCAGACAAACCCCTACATCTCGAGTTCTAGGAGGTGATACCGTGAACCGTTTCAGATTTATTGCTTTCTGGTAAAGTACTATCCATGCGCAAAATTTGAGCATAATAGCCGACATGCATCTTCGGTGCCTCTTATCTTTAGTACAATTTTAACCAGAGATGGTGTGGGTCAATGAAAATTTGATCCACGACCCACCATGACCCACTATCACCCACCACCCAAATGACCCATTGGCCCACTCTGACCCATCAACCATCGTGATCCACTCTGACCCACCACCAACTATGAACCACTCTGAACCATTGCGACCAACTCCGACCCACCAAAACCCATCGACATCAACTCTGACCGATGACCCACGTCCTCCTCTCCATTGACTAAAGAGATTACACTTGTAATAAAACAAGACTGTGAAATTATCACTTATCGGAGTTTGAATTTCTACCGTCATTGGCTCAAGCACCTCTTTGTTACAATACTGGTGGGTCTGACCTTTACGATATATAATGGCAAAGTGTTTCTCATTTTCCGAATTAAAATGAATTTAAATTTATCATATGTAATTATTTCTTTGTTGCCTTACAGACACATTCAGTAGAAAATAGGGTGAAATTTAAAAGTTTCGAATCAAGGAAAAGTAGACCAACGTAAAAAAAAAAAAAAAAAAATTGAAAATGCCCATGTAATTACGTTTAGAATACAAATTTTATGGCCATTTTCTCTAACTTTATGGCTTGATTGCCTTATGCTCGGAACGCTCCATATATTAAACACCAGCTTCAGCAATTATAAATAGAAAGCAGTGGGTATAAAATTCAAAAAGAACTTTAGTTTGCATTACTCAATTTTTTCTCAACTAATATCAATCGTTTTCGATTATTTTTACAAATCAACCCACTATTAATTTCCACTATATAGAAAAGGCACCCCCGTCCCCCCGCTCATAAAAGACAATTTTAAAAAATGCCAGGGCATATTCTCTTTATTTTTAATAAAGAGTTGTATGCTGAATTTCAGCTCTCAGTTGAACGGCTTGTGAGATACCAAATTTTTCGCAAAAATTCGGACTTCAACTCCCCCTAAGGATATGTATTATAATGAAAGTGACACGCGTATGATAACTTCCCAGTTGGGATTGGAGCCTGATTATATACCAAACGTCAATTCATTTGACTTTGCAATTTGACCGTGATGATTACGCAGACATAGTTACTTTCAATTTTTTATGATACATATCCTTATTTCATATGTTACAGATGATTCAAAAATATTTTTTCAAGCAGTTAGCTCCTCTAGAATCTCACAGGCTGCATCCCAAAATCCAACTCCTACTATCCTATGACAATCCAAAAGTGACTGAACTTTTTTTATTAGGAACAAATGACAAAAGAAAAATGGAGATCTTGAAAGTAAAATGTAGAAAAGCTCGGTGCCGCCAATAACTGCATATTTCTCCGCCCCTTCATTCCGAACTTAAAAATAAAACTTAATTCGAATATGGTTAATTACTGAATTTATTACAGTTAAATTCCACTCACTACATGCTATAGCTACAACTATGTAACAAAAATAACAACTGTGAAACATGTTCTGAATTACTATTACATTTCTTACGCAATTATTAAACATATTAGAATAGTAAAAGAGGATTGTTCGTGAAATAGTATATTTGCTCATGATTTTTAACTTTTTCATACGGAAAAAATTAAAATATTATTCAAGTTTTAAAATTTGCACTCTGCAAATATGTTGCCCTCTAGGCAATGGGACTAATGTGGACTAATGGGAAATGCTACACTATTAGCGGCGCTGAAAACGTACGATTCGATTCTAATATCGGTTGATTTCGATATCTTTATGTCGCTACGTAACCACCCTGGGTGCTAATGGGAGCTTAATTGGACTTGAATTGAAAGTAGAGCTATTCACCTAAGCGACCACGAAACTATGGATTCGATACTAATATCGAACCGTTTCTAGCATTTTTGATATGTATCCCGACAGTACTCTTTTCCAGACTGTAAGAAATATAGTTAAAATTGCTCTAGATATATTAGAATTATGTTGAAACACACACATAAATCCACTTTTATATTCTGTATAAATAGAGAGTGAGCGAGCGAGCGAGCGAGAGAGAGGCGACTCAAGGCATCACCACTTCCACATTGCAAAAGCATATATCAGGAATTGAATTGAAAATCTATGTAAAGACTTTCTGCTGTGGCATGCTTCATAAGCACAATTCCAGTCTGCTCACGTGACCATTGGGGTTCATGAATTTTTTTTGCGAGCGTTCCGACTTTGGATTCTCTGTTTATACCCTCTGTTTATGCATCGAATAACTTTTCAAGAACATAAATGACATTCTGTATTATGAATGTTGAGAATTACTCTCTATATGACAAATAGCTGCAAATAAATACACTACATGATTTATTTATTGCTATTGAACGAGTTTCTTAACTTGTATTTACATCCTCATATATAATACCGACCTACTGTGAAAATTATCTCAGATGTTATATTTTAAACATAATAATTACTATGTTCTGCAATTATTATGTTATATATAAACAACTTATGTATTTTAATGTAATTATTTTATATAATTTTTCATGCATTGCGGAAAATGCAATTTTAAAAAAAGTATTGGCCCAGACGAGAATCGAACTCTCAACCATATGATTTGAAATCCGACAGCTTACCAATGAGCTAACACAAGGACTTCTAAAACTAAGCTTCTAGCAACGTATAACGGATCTCAAGATGATTATGACATTCATATCCATTACAAACGCAGTTTCTGTTCTACTTTGAGTTTTATTTTAGTACTCAGGCGATAATTATGTTCTTTTTCTTAATTTTGAGCATTCTTTTACATATGGAAAGATTCTTTAACGTATTTAAATGTTCCATTACGTATAGAGAGCTAAATGACAAACAAGCATGTGCTCACATTAATAAAAACGTTTCGAAATATTGTATCATTTAGTATTTCAATCAATGTTGCTTTTTTAAACACTTGGTAACAAGTCTTATTATATTTAAAAGAAGAAAAACACATCTGCAAACTTTTACCCTTTTGCAAAGGCTGGCTTGGAGGTTCGAACCTGGCTTACTTTTTCCCGAAGATACCCGAAGCTGGACTTTGAAAATTTTTGCCTCAAAACACCAATAAAGAATGCGCTCAACCTTTTTGAGACAAGGTGTACAAATAGTGGTTGAAAATGGGTCATACTCTTTTACTAGTTCTGCTATGTTACATAGTCTTATGCTAAGGGGTTGAAAACGAACACACCCTTGCTATGTTTCGTAATTAAAAAGGGGGTTGGAAAAGTGTTCATAAAAAGGGACTATACTCAAATAGGGGCCGAAAAATAGGCCAACTGCTATATTATATTAGAACGAGTACACCCCTGCTATTTCTGTTATGTTAAAATACGGGTTGGAAAAAGTGATCATAAAAGAGAATGAGTACACCATTCGCTATATTCCTGTTATGGTAAAATAAGGGTTGAAAAATGAACCATACTCTTTTATTAGCTGTGCTATGTTCTGCTGTGTGTTCAAATAGGGGTTGGAAAATGTGCTCATAAAAGGGGAATAAATCTGCTATGCTATGCGTATTCTCTGCTATGTTCAATTAATGGTTGACTAGTTCTGTTATGTTACGTATTCTTATGCTCTGCTGTGTGTTCAAATAGGGGTTGGAAAATATGCTCATAAAAGAAAACGAGTACACCCCCTGCAAGGGTTGGAAAATATACCATACTCTTTTATTAGCTGTGCTATGTTACATAGTCATGTGTTCGTAGGAGTTTGAAAATATGCTCATAAAAGGAAACGAGTTCACCCCTTAAAATATGCTCATAAAAGAGAACGAGTACACCCCCTAAAAAGTGCTCATAAATGGGAACAAATACGCCCCTAAAATGGAGGCGTAAAAGACCGTGGTGTCACGGTATAAGGTGCTCAGGTACAATGCTGTTGTAATATGGCCCAGATCGATCCATTTTCTACTACTGCACAACCACCAATCACTATCGTTGAGCTACCAGTGACCGTTTGGCAACTACAGCGCCACATTTTTTAAGCAGCGGACGGTAACTGTAATCTGGATTTAGGTAAAATTGAATGAGACCGTGATGTGTTCTAGATATGGTGATCCCGAGTAAACGTCTAATTTGTACCCTGATTGTCGCAGAGTTCTGAATTCCACGCAGACGTTTTTAATTGGCGCAGAGAAAGAAGGCATACCTCATTTGAAAGCTTGTGAGACACACATTTCAACGACGTAAATTTATACCCCTCGTTCAAAACCCGTAAAAGAAGTTGAAAAAGAAAATTTAATAAAATTGAAATAAAATATACATTTTCCCGAAATTGGCAAATACTGTTTTGTCCTTCGCAAGAATGGATGTAAAGATACACAGGTTATCATTGCTTTGGATATTTAAATTTTTTATTGATACCACCTTCATGCTTGTTACTCATTTGAAGGGAGAGGGGAAATTGTACATCCAACTTCTCCCCTTTCCCTTCCGCTGCTGGACTCTCGATGTAGAATAAACGCACACCGTTGGAACGTTTGATTCTTCCTAAAGAGATACACACCTAAATCCTCTCTTTAGGTTAATTAGGAGCCAAGTGATGGAGGTTTAAACAGCTTGCTCAACTCTTGAGTCGTTTGTCCTATAAAGGTTGAATGAGCAGAAGGTAGCGGTATTACGAATTTCGGTGTAATTGCTTCAAGCCATTATATGTTTTTAATATTGCATCCTGAGAAAAGTTTGAATGGACACAAACACCCATCACTGACCGTTTGACCATTTAAGGACCACGGTTTTTGACAACAACAGCAGGTAGTACTCGATTTTGGAGGAATTGTTTGAAACCGTGATATATTGTAAATAATGTGATCCTGAGAAAACGTCTCAATTGACACAGCCAGAAATCACTGACCATTTGGCAGCTACAGGACCGCATTTCTTAAAACAGCAGAAGGTAATGATATTCTGGAATTTCGGTGGAATTGTATGTAACCAAGAGAAGTTCTATCGAACAACCCGGAAAAAGGGATGGGGAGAGTAGCGTGTAACATCATTTAAGCATATGGAGCTAAGAATGCGAGTGGCTTTGTTGCAATAATAAATTCTTTGTTTTTCTAGACAGTATTTCTTTTGTTCATGAGAAATGTATGCATCAACCTGTTTCGGTTTAACCTTGCTCTCTCCGTCGTTGTTAGAGGTATATTACTTTTTAATACTTTATAAAAGCACTCGAGAATACTACGAATCACTGAGGAGTCAATATTTGCCACTATAGCTGTAAAAAGAATTTGGATTGCACATCGTAGATAGATCACACAGTAGGAAAAAGATGGCAGTGTTTTAGTCTTGCAGACATTCTGATAGAATGAAGAAGCACATGTTTGAAACGAACATTATAAACACAGCTTGATATTCTTATTGTTCTACCAGATTGAAAAATAAACAGATTGATAAATGTCATCAGGAAATATATTCCATTGAAAGCAAATTTCATCTGACGTATATTGTTTCAAACTACGAAATAAATATCCATGCGATACATTTGTTTTGGCGTTAAAGATTCCTTAGAGAAGTGTTTCATTCTCAGAAGTTCTCTGATAACTCCAATGTTCAATTGGTGATTTATGTTCCAATCTCAAGCACCAGCGGCAACGAGTAGAATTTTGGAAAATAAATAGGGCCTGTATTTTCTTTAATGATGAAGTAAAGACTGTAACTCTTAAAAGCTTTTTCTTATGATTGGACACTAATTCGATGAAATATGTCCTCTTAAAACGCAGTATTCAAAAGTTCGGCATACCGCGGACGGAATGACCGAGCCAAATGATGGTTATAAGTACGTGAAAACGTTGACTCCGTGCCGACCATAAAAAAGCAAATGTACGAAAAAAATGGAGTACAATGACTGCATTTAAAGGGTCGTTCCGTCCGCGGTATGAAGTATTTATGTTTCCTTCCGAAACCGTTTACTTCCGAACGGCATGGTATAGCACAAAAAGTTCACTGACACAGTTGCCGGTTTACCGGGATAAGTTATTTACTTGTAAACGTTATATTGACGTATATGAAAATACCCGAACATTTCTGCGTTTTAGAGATCTATATCAACGCGTTGTAACAAGCTTTATGTATAGGCCTAAAGCTAGATCAGGGATGATCATACGTGGGAAAAAAATACTTTTTGACAAAAAATGAATTCAGCACTTTTTGTTTAAATTTGGTACGATTTTTAAGCCCACTTCAGAGCTATTACTGTGGCAACCTTGGAACTGCTTTAATGAATAAGAAACATCATTCATTGGCAACTTTGCCAAGTTATGTGTAAGTGCCTCTGGTGGGGAAGAGGACGAATAAGCTAAATATTAACCGGTTAATAGCATTCCATGTATTGTGGTATTAGTACGAAGTTGAACAGCTCTATACAAATGGTGAGTAATTGTAATATTATGCATATACATTTCAAATTGTAATAAATTTTATATGTTGTGTTACATATGTTAATCTTGCTGCGCATGAAAAAGATTCTGCTATAGTATGTTCCCACACACTGGCGTCTCTGCGTGAAAATTTGCGGGGAGGGACATGAAAGAAAATGATTTCAATGGTACTACCTAGTCCAAAATGTCTGTCAACTTCGCTTCTATTTTTTACTTTTCTTCTTACCTTCACGGACCCCCTAAGATATATCAAGAACTCGATTATAATCGTAGGTGCTGCTTCGGCTCAGTGGTAGAGCGTTTAACTCTGGTGCTTGGTGTCCCGGGTTTAATAGCAGCCTTTGCCAAGAAAACTTTGTGGTGGACAAACACCGTGTGCGTGGGTTTCCTCGGGGTTCTCTCCTTTCTTTGACTTTCTTCATTCCACCATTTCATTCATTACCCATCACCGTCTTGTTTACTTTAAGTTAACCGTGGGACTAGAACGTTAAAGATTTCATTTAATTTTTAATTTAAAAGAACGAGAAACAATTAAGAAACTGTAGTACACGATTTTCCTCTTGAAATTGCAAAAGTTAACAAGTCTTTTTTTTAAGGTAATTGTCTTTTAACTCAACGGCAATGTGCGCTAAAACTGTATTTTATGTTTACAACTAAAACCGTAACAAGTGATATTGAAATATGTGTGGTTAGCAAAGCACAAACGCTTTCACTACCCTCTCTTACGCGTATACCTATCGTCACTGACGCACCTGCTCCATTCGGACACCTCCCGCGCTAACCCGCAAACCCATGAAGGTTCTAGATTACTGGTCCAATATATTTTTAATACATGGAAGTATTTCCTTACCTTTTGTCTTCATTCGGTATTAATCCTATGTTTTGGAAGAACTCTGTGCATTTGCTATCAGTCTCCAAATTTTCCCCGGAGTTCACAAATGTTAGATCAATGATATAATCCATTGTGTTATTAGCACTGACTAATTTGTGAATGAGTTGGGTACGTCTTGAGTTTTGTGTGGATAATTGTGTGTTAGTGGTTTTCGTAATATTGTGATTGGTGGGGTATATACGGCATTGTAATGTGATTTTCTAAGTGTTTTTGTTCGCTTTTTTAATGAATATTTTTATTTTTGTGGGGGGTATATTTTTGAAGAATATGTTAGGTTTTTGTTGTTAGAGGGTTTTGAGTCATACACGTGTAGAAATGTTTATTTTTCTCAGGGGTTAAGGGAGTTTGCCCCCTTATGATTTGAAGAAGTATCATAATGCTGTAGGGTTTTTGAAATAGTCGAAGATTGTCCTGGATCATATATATGCTGACCCGCATACAGGGAACCTTGCCCGCGAGCCGAACAGCCTTCCCCTGCTGTGCCTCAGTTATATAAAATTAGTGCTTTTTAGTGTCCAACTTGCACTAGGGTCGGATCAAGTTGGCTATCGAGGCAATCACCCCATTCCAAAAGATGTAACTTTCTTATTTTACTATATAAATTAGACCCATTCCAGAGTTTGGAGATCTTAAAAGTAGCTCTAAGTAGTATTACAATCTACCGCCCCCCAGAAGTCCATCCTGGATCCGCCCACGACTAGCACAGATTATTTTGTGTTTTTCTTGCACTTTAGTTTTTATGCCCTTAACCTAATGTAAAGTATTCGAACGTAACTTAATCTAGTCCAACCAAATATAACCAATTGGAGTAAGGTTTGGCACATTTTTTCGATTTTCAAATAGGTCTCAGGCAATTGTTCATCAAGGAACTGACGCACCTGGATGCCATAATGGGGAGGTGCACCACCTGAGGAAATTGACATCCTCGGACATCAGAGCCGGCATTATGTTTTCCTGCAACAACGCGAGGTATCACTCTGCATTTAAAGTTCCTGGAATGAAGAACGGACCGAAGATCTTTGTTCCCCATATGCCTGTTCATACCATAGTTTTCAATGCACCGGTCATTTTCGAGGGATCTGACCAAGCGAGGTTGTAAGGGGACGAATAGTGCATGTTTTGCCTATTGACCTTACCATTTATGTAGAAATGGGCTACATCCGAAAAAAAATATCTGCAAAGCAAACTGCGGATTTACCCTAAATTGCTCAATAGCACACTTGCAAAACTGGACTCGACGATCGGGATCCTCCTCCGACAAATGTTGCTGCAATTGCATCTTATATAAATGCCACTTATACATATGGAGCACCCTGTGCACTGAACTGTGACTAACGGCACACTGCATTGCTAAACGCCTAGCTGCGGCGATTTCAAGAAGAAGGCCAGCACGGCAATATCTGTTTCTTCGTCCGTGGTTGTCCTTGGCCGTCCACTACGTGGTCTATCCACAGCTGTTCCTGTTTCCTCGAATTGGTCAAAACTCGTGCCACTGCAACATGCGACACATGTGCAAGTTGTGGATAACGCGCATTGAAATCCGCAGCCAATGCGCGGGTACTCCTCCCACCCCATATTTAGATGACCTGGATGCTTTCGTCCCTCGTTAATGGCATGATTCACAACCTGAAACGTAAAAGAAACGCAGTCAAATTGTGGATAAGTGTTTGCCATATAAAAATAAATTAATTTTGACTTCATATTCGGTTTTCTGGTGAAATTCTAGCCTATGGTCATATATCACATGACCCACGTAGCGTTTGTAATAAAAAGTTAAATTCAAGATGGCGGCCGTCCTCAGACCCTACGCCAGACCGTGTCCCCCTAACCCTCAAGTTCAACTACCACATCAAATTTGCTGAAAGTACACCAATTTGGATTTTAATATAGGTGGTAAAGGCTCTTGAGACACCGTCTATACATTTGTGCATTTTTGAACAGCTTTTTCACTCTAGCTGTACACTATTTAATATAAATCCGTAGGATATTCTAACACGATATATATTGAAATATACAAATGAAATGTCAATACTAATTACGCTTTCATTAATAAACACATAAAAGATGTATTACACGCTTAATGAAATTCCAATAACTAGGTAAAAATTTATATACTGGTTAGACAATTCTATCTAATATTTATATTTCACATCAATAAACATAAACATATATATATATATATATATATATATATATATATATATATATATATATATATATATATATATACTTAATTAATATAGATAATATAGCTACGAATTCATTAAACATTTTGACATTCCAATGAGTTAAAAGGCAATTAAGTCCACTTTGCGCCTTCATGCGTGCTATTGTTTACCAAATATTGTATAAGTCATTTATATAGAAAATATAGGTTAATGATTTGGCTCCGAAAGCCAATCAGCGCTGACTTACTAATCTTACGTCTGAAGTATACACGGTAGCCAAATTCCTTGACGATTAGAAACAATCCCCTCTACACTAAATCTTCGCCCTAATGCTTAAGCATTTAAGCTACGACACATCTTGGGTAAATTGTTCGAACCCCGTTTGGGCTGTCGACATCCAGGGCTTTAGAAGCCTTTATAGGAAAAAATGAATACATTAACAATGACTCAAAGAAATCCCATTGGATACAAAAAAGATATCTGAACCCCGTATTTAGACATATCAGTCACTTAAATATTAATTTTGTTCACGGCCTGTTCATACACGCAAAAACTAGTGTTTCAAATTTTAGTTTTTCAAAGAGCATTGCCAAAATATCTGCTGCTTAACTAGCGTGTCAATTTATCTCTATCAGGAATACCGTCACAGCCGGTGGTTCCTCATACTGCTACAGTGTTTACAGATATGTTCATTCTGTGACGAACATTCATTCAATTTTTTTCCATACAGTTCAAACTTATCCTACCCATTTACACTTTAGGAGCAATTTGACCCCCTATCAATTTTATAGAATAAACTCAAAAGATGGTGGGCCTACTTCGATATGAGATTCCAGATTGCTTTTCTAACTTTGTTAACTAGTTTTCGTTTTTGTACAAGAGATTAAATCTTCACTTTACTGTAATAATTATTAAAAACCTAAACGATAACTTTTATTGATCTTAGTACATTTAACATTTCTTATTTTAGATAAAGTGTGCATATTAGCTATGAATTTCGTGACTACAACCCATAACAAATAATTCCAAATCTGTTTATAAAGACAGAGTATAAAATACAATTTACTACAAGGGTATATTTTTCAAACTACGAGATCTCTTAAATATTACACATCTGTTTGCTCAGGAATAAAGCAATTTGAATGCTACTTGGACATTTGTTTCAGGTTACACACAGTTTTCATACAATGAGCAAGCGTAAGCTATCTACGTACTCCGAATTTCCTCTTAAAAACATACTATAAATAATAATTTTGTAGTAGGACATATATTTAAACTACGAAATCTCTTAAATATTATTCACCATTTGCTCAGAAAACCAACAATATGAATGTTTCCTTGGAAATTTGTTTGAAGTTACACACATGTTCCACATAATGAGCTAGTGTGAATTGGGAAAACGTACTTTTTGCATTTGATGCTCACCGCTGAAGTTTTATCTTTTGAATGTGAACATATCAAACATCTTTTCCTTTTTTCTTTTTGTAGAATGTAATGAGTTCGTGCTCTCTTTGTTTTGTTTCTCATTTTCTGAATGAATCTTAGGATCGTGATGCATTGATGACAAAATAACCAGACTTCTATTTTTTGGGAACATAACTAACCATTGTCACATCATGAATAAACGCAAATTGCGAGGAATGCATTGCACGTGATTTACTTGGTAACATAATGGGAGGCACATCCTTTTTTGTATTTCCTCATTGTACCCACTAGGGAAATGTTACTGGCTAGGAACTGCTGAGCCAGAGCCAAACTTGTAAAGTAATTATCTGTTGTTACATTTCTATCTGGATGAGATTTCAGAATGCTACTAGTCAGTTTCATAACAACACTATTGGACAAATTAGTTAGTGGCGATAAGCCTAGTTTTTTGCCTGTGTACACATTTCCTCTATCTTGAATTAGAAGCACATACCCAAAATATTTTAATTCCGTACTTTCCAGGCTTTTGTGGTACGTATTGAATAAATTGACATCTACCTCAATATGACACCAATTGCTCATCAATTGTAAGATTCACGTCTGGTACAATAGCCCTTGTACAGTTTCTTGTAAATATGTCCCACACAAAATTGATTGGTGCAAGGCGATCTTCCTTTAATATTGCTGTCCTAGTACGTTAATCATCAAACTGTAAAACACGAAGTATGTTCAAGAAACGGTTTACAAACTTTGTTGCTCTGTACGTTGAGTTGAATGTCGATTAAGAAATATTTCTTTTAAACCTACGCCCCAATTTTTCTCAAAACCGGCAACCAAAATCAATCGTTTAAAAGCAGTTAGTTCAATAGCATCAATTTCTTTCCAGCTAATTCTTTTCTCTCTTGCAATACGTTTACCTATTAAGTTTGTACACAATATTATCTCGTCGAGCAGGTCATGAGCAGGAATATATCCAATTAAGAGTTTGGCGATGAAGCGGTAATATTTTCAGCTTTTGCTGGGACGCTCTTTATCACATTACATTTACGCTTTTGTAAAGTCTTTGGCGGATTTTTGTTCCAAACTGTAACATCTTTGGATATGAAATTTCTATCTTGTGTAACTACATTCTTCGTTCCAATCCGAAAGGCAAGTAGTGTATCGTCATCCGTCTTAATTCCAGTACTCAATTCTTCTCCACAATGATCACTTTCGTTTCAA
Organism: Thermobia domestica; assembly: GCF_964235325.1. Lineage (NCBI taxonomy): Eukaryota > Metazoa > Arthropoda > Insecta > Zygentoma > Lepismatidae > Thermobia > Thermobia domestica. The sequence goes on along the minus strand of NC_137457.1, from coordinate 73,694,282 downwards.
GGATCTCAATCAATTTCCTGTGCCACGCCCTCGGTCTCACTACAGTCATCCTCTCTATCGCTAAGTAACAGTTCGTCCGCTATTTCTTTCTCTGTAAGTCCACTCATGTTTTACGATAAGCACTACACGAGATACGGTACGTGTTCTAAGAATTATGAGTGATATATGAGAAACGATCAGCATTACTCGGTGATTGATCACATCATAGCCTTGGAACAAAATTTTGCTTCTTTCTATTTCTTCTTCTATATTTTACTCTAGTTATATCATCGTATACCACCCGACATATTGTGTATATACGCGCTACTCTTGTTATACAAATTAGGGTTTCAATTGACCACCAAAGTGTAAACTCGGGGCAAAAGGGGAAATCAAGCTCTACCCCCACCCCGTTTTAAAATAATCAGAAACTGAGTATGAGAAATAATTGACAAAATAAGTTTATAAGATGTCACAAAAAGCCATTATGAAAGAATAAAATATAATCAATTATCTCAAGAAGAAAGGAGGCAGGGGAATCAACTTTTCCACTATAATGTATCTAAGGGTTAACAACGTCCAGCACAAGATAATAAGAGTTATTTTCAAAATCCAAAGTAGTAGTGTTTTATCTGTTTGCTTTTAAACCCAGAACATTTTATTAATATCTAGCGTTCAAAAATCAATTTTGCTATTACGCTCTTCGTTTAAATATACCAAATATCAAATACCAAAACCAAATGATACAATATGTAGTCAAATACCAAATTCTACATTTTAGGTAGAATCCAACTAGTCACCACAACGGTTCATCTCTTTTAATATTTAATGAAAAGTAGTGATGTTCCTAAGGTGTTTTGGTCAGAGGTTTATTGAGAGAAAGTTGAGATTATTGTAAGGGAATTGGAAGGAAACACTGATTCCCAAATTTCCCTCAACCTCTTCTCTTCCACAGACACCACTGTCATATGTTCCCTAACTTTTGAAAGGATATTTTTCATAAGCTTTTAAGTTATATATGTCTCACCTCTGTAGGATAAATACGGGGTAGCAATAAGTAACAAGAATTTAAAAAAATGGTTTACTACCTGGAGCTCTGAAACCGTTGAGATTAGAAGCTATGTTCATAACAATATATAGAATATATATTAACGCGTGTGTTTGTATTATTTGGAGAACTTTAAGAAGGAATATACTCAAAACGGGTATAAATAATTCTGCTTTGTTCCATCTTCACTCCCACTTCTACTAATGCTGCGTGGAGGAGATTTATAATTTTGTAGATTAATGCAATGTAACAAAATCAGTAATATGCATAAATAGTCGAGTTCCAACAATTAACTTAACGTAGGATTAACAAAGTTCATATCTTACTTCTGGTCTGTTCCAAAACCGAAGTGGTAGAAACGAGCTAAAATTATGGTTTGAATATTGCTCATAATAGTTCAATAGTAATAAGAGAAATCTCTCGTTATAAGAAAACATCTAGAAACAAATTGTGACGAAAAGCTTACTATGTTATTGGTCTATAAGGTGATACGTCACCACAGTTCCTTTTGATAGTTTTTACTTTTTGTTGGATGCTGCCAGTTTTGGAAAAGATTATTCCTGTTTTGCTAATTAATTTAAAATTCATCCCAAGAACTGTCACAGACTTTATGTCTTCTCTTCACATTGTATGCAAAATTTTTCTTTGTAGTATTTAGTTCAGGAAAATTTGCAGACCATGTGATATGTGGAATATACACTTTGTGTTCACATAACAGTTCCTTCACAATATTTTCTCGGTGTGCAATCCAATATTCGACTTGATACTCGCTCTCTGGGATATGGCATATCGAAGGATTGATCAAATAGCGACGCTTGATTCTCTATAATTTTCGCAGCTTTTTTATTATGTGTACACCTTGTCTCAAAAAGATTGAGCGCATTCTTTATTGCTTTTTCGAGACAAAAATTTTCTAAGTCCAACTTCAGGTATCTTCGGAAAAAAAGCAAAACCAGGTTCGAACCTCGAAGCCAACCTTTGTAATCGGAAAAAAGTTTGCAGATGTGTTTTTCTTCTTTTAAATGTAATAAGACTTGTTACCAAGTGTATAAAAAAGCAACATTGATTGAAATACTTAATGATACAATATTTCGAAACTTTGTATTACTGTCGGCACATGCTTGTTTGTCATTTTGGTCTCCATACTTAATGGAACATTTAGATACGTAAACGAATCTTTCCATATGTAAAAGAATGCTGAAAGTTAAGATATAGAATACAATTCTCGCCTGAGTACTAAAATAAAAGTCAAAGTAGAACAAAAACAGCGTTTGCAGTGGATATGAATGTCATTATTATCTTAAATGCAGTTATATTTCGCCTGAAGTATTTTCCGAACAGCGCTTGTGTTGGTTCAGTGGTAAGTTGCGCCTGAGTTTTCATCGAGGCAACACGTCCTGTGTTGCTCGCGCCTTGGTGCTTATTCTGCTAGTAATTATAGTTTTTTTTTTGTTTGTTTATTTGTGCGAGTCTTTGCTGTGCTTTTTGGACTTGAGTAGAGTGAGCTTACCACTTGATTTGGGTGCTTTCTCCCCGTTTTTGTTAAGTGAAGTGCAAGATTACGACTGATTACGATGGCCAATATTAGGCTTAACACTCTTCGCATTAGTTTTCAACCGGTCTCCAAAGTGCCCAATTCGATTTCGCTCCATGAGTGGATACGAACCACTTTTGAGCTTGCACAAGATGCAGTATTAAGTATTGAACTCGACTTTCCACGTAAACTTCTATATATCAAATTAATTACTCAACAGCTCTGTGAACAGATCATTACTAAATTTGACAATAAAGTACCGTATGTAGATGTAGAAGGTACTTACGACCTTCCGCTTGACTCGGCTTCTCATACAATTAAATTGGTCCGTATCCACGTGGTACCTATGGAAATTTCTGATAACCAAGTGAAACAAGTGCTTCAAGTTTATGGTGAAATTCTTAGTGTTAGTGACGAACTATATACTGATGGTCATTATTATAAAGTACGTACTGGCCGCAAAGTTGTGAAAATGATTTTAAAAAAGAATATCCCTTCCTATATTACTCTCAGATCTCTTCGTTGTTGGGTGACGTATCCCGGACAGACAAAAACTTGTGCAAGGTGTGACAGTGAAACGCATTTGGTGTCCCAGTGTGATCGCCGACCATTTAGCACCCGTTTAGATCATCGGTCCCGTGATCCTTCTGGAATTTCTACTTTGGGCCGAATTGCTCGACCTATCCTACAACTGAAGGATGCGCCTGCTATTCAAAACTGTAGTGTGTTTCCGGTTTTGCCGACAAAAAGCGGGCACGCTACTACTACCCTGCCGACAACTCTGGATGACTCTACCCCGCCAGCCCCCTGCGAGGCAGCTTCTGTGTCCCGACCAAGTGATACATTCTCACAGGTCCCGTTTCATGAAGAGGGTATGACCAGCCAAATTCTTCCTGAGGTCAACCCCGACGCAAATAAGGTAGGTGACTTATCTTATAAGACTGAGTGTCCTGGACCCCAGCCAATGACTTTCGATACTTCAGCATCTGCTCGGCCTGAACCTGTTGTTAGTGAATTTCTTGACACGGTGCCTCCTCTCTCCGATGTGCTCGACTCGACTGGTAGTGGTTCCCCAGTTACGCCTACATCCAGTGTTGATGACACTCCTTAACCCCCTATTAGTGAACAACTGAAAAAGAAGAAACGTTCCAGTCACGAGGTTAATACTGGGAAAGATCTGAAAGTGACCGGGAAGACCTATGATTCGACCAGTAGATTAACCCGCACTAGATTACGACAGATGCCTCAATTAGATGCTACTCCATGTAATGATGGGGAAGTTGTCCCCGAGTCTTTGGACAGACCCGCTACGCAGTGAGAATATGCTAGTGGTCTGTTTGGAACTTTTGTTTTTGTTAACATTGCATTTTGCTGCTTTCCTTGGGCCTGCCGGTTTCTTTGTGTGTGCCTTTTCCTCCACACCAAGCCTTTCCTTGCAGCTCTTAATGTACTCTTTTAAAATAGGAACGGTCAATTTTAATAGTCTAACATCTCCTACCAAGCAAAGTGCTGTTTTGGATTTCATTAAAGACTGTTTGCTCTGGAAGTGACCTTGACAGACCTTCAAGGCCTTTATCAGCACACCTTTTTTTCTAACGAAACTGTTAACGCCACGGGTACTGCACTTATATTTCGTAATGATATAGAATTTGAACAGTTATACAAACATCCCACTGGCCGGATTATTACTGGAAATGTGGCTAATATCCGGTTTTGCAACTCGTATGCCCCTGCAGGTTCACACCGACGGCGTGAACGTCATAAATTCTTTAATTCCGAGGTAGCCTCCGCCTTACATGACAGTTCTCGTTTGATTATATGGGGTGGAGATCATAACAGTATAGTTTACGCTCAAGATTCCACTTCTACTTCGAACTTCTGCCCTACTTTATTACAGGTGATTAACCAATTTAATTTATGTGATGTCTGGCGTCATTTTCATCCCCACAATCCTGGACACACTTTTTTCTACGCCACTGGATCTTCTCGATTCTCGCACGCCTCGATTCTTTTTATATCTCACGGTCATTACTTCCACATGTGCAATCTGTGGAAAGAATTCCTGTTTGTTTTTCGGATCACATGGGGCTATTTATGACTATCCAGCTACCGCTTCAAAAGCTTCTGAACCATAATAGCTTATGGCACCTCAATACTGGCATCCTTTCTGAGCCAGAATTCCAGCAGTTGCTACGCCAACGCTGGAGAGAAATTAATCAGCCACTTTTGCGACGGAACAATATTATCCAATGGTGGGAACAACGGGGCAAAAAAGCTTTGAAACAAAACTGTAAAGAATACAGCAGAGAACGGTCACAGCGATTCCATGAACAATATAATTACTACTCTCAGCTTCTACGCGACTATCATACGGCATTCCTTAACGGTGAACCTGTGCTTCCACAAATTAAATAGGTAAAGGCTTTCTTGTTAACATTACACCGCAAAAGACTCCACGGTATTACTGTTCGCAGCAAAATCTCATCAATGTCACCCACTGAGCCTCCGAGTCTTGTACATATCAGTGCTGAACGTCGCAGAGGCAAGCAACAGTTTATTCATAATATACTGGATGATAAAGGTGTTTTATGTGAAGGAACTAATATTATTCCATACTTTATGCGCTATTTTGCTGATTTATATCGCAACCATGATGTTCCATCTAGTAATGACGGTGTTTTCGATACCTTGAACCCTCTCCCAGTTGAACTCCAAGCAGAGCTTGATGCTCCCTTTACTGAAGCTGAAATTCAGCATGCCCTCCAGCAGGCAAAAAAGAATAAATCTAGTGGCATTGACTCCCTACCTTACGAATTTTACCAGACATTCCCAGATCTTTTCATTCCTTTTTTTACTGAACTTTTTAATGCCTTTCGTTCTAACTTACAAGTCGGCAAAACATTTACAAACAGTATTATAGTGATCATTCCTAAGCAGCCCAAGAGCACCCGCATCAACCACTTTCGACCTATCAGTCTCGCATGTTGTGATTATAAACTTCTCGCAAAAGTTCTAGCAGCTAGGTTATGTAATACTTTAAGTTCCATTCTTCTACCGGAACAATTTGGTCACGATCAGCAGCATCCTACATATCTGGCTTTATCGAATATTAGGGACACGATCGCTTATTTTGAAAGTCGTCCGAAATTAACTGCAGCGCTTTTGAGTACTGATTTTTCTCAGGCCTTCGATAAACTAAGCCATCATTACTTATTTACAGTTCTTGTGAAGCTTCATTTCGGGCCAGTATTTTTAAATATGGTTAAGACGTTATACTCCCAGCGTACTGCCCAACTTAAACTGAACGGAGCCTTAACGCGGGTGTTTCCAATTAACCGGGGGCTTATTCAGGGCTGTCCCTTGTCCCCCATGCTTTACAGCATTGCCGTTATGCCGGTTCTGCATAAGATCCGGAATGAAATGACGGGGTTGTATGTTCCTCCGGCTACTATAAAAGTTCAGAGTTCCATAGATGATATTTGGTTTTTCTTTCGCTCCCAGCGCGATTTAGATACTATCCTTACTAATCTCCAGATTTTTAGTCAACTGTCTGGTGCGGAATTACATCCCACGAAAACCAAATTAATTGTTTTGAATGATACATATTCTTGCCCCTTTGTCTCCCCCTTTCCTGTCGTTAACACTCATAAAATTCTCGGCACTACTTGGCATACCACTATAAAAGCATCTATTCAGGCAAATATGGAGTGGCTGTTCCTAAGGTCATTAACTTGCTTTATAAACACAAAGCTCGCAATCTTACATTACATGAGCGAGCGAACTTCTTAAATATTTTTGCCTTCAGTCTATTGTACTATATAATGCAGATTTTTCAGCTTTCTGTCTCAGACGCTAACACACTTAACAAACATCTGTTTGCCTTTTTGTGGTATCAATCGACACTGCGAGTACATCGTCGAACTGTGTGTACGACCAAGCAAGTAGGAGGGTTAGGTATTAAAGACGTGGCCCTTCAAGGACGTTGTCTACTACTACAACGAACGTGTCAGCTGTTAACTTCCTTTTCTGAGTCTTTCTCCGCGTTACATATCATGCGTTGCCTTCGGCACGTGACTCTCAGTTCACCTGTTTCTATTCTGAACTGGTCCCAACCTTAACATTACCTGCGCACCGTCATTCTAGACATTTCGTATGCTCTTATCAGTCACACAGCTATTGAAGATATGACTGTGAAGAAATTGTATACTAATTATGCAAATTATCTCTATACCCCCCCTAAATGTGTTACTCGCCATCCCAATTGTTCTTGGGCGCAAATTTGGCATAATATTAATTCCTCTTTTTTACCCTCTGGAATGAGAGAGTTATGGTATAGGTAGTGCATAATGTAATTCTTACTAACCATCGAGCATGGGAACTCAGTTTTCGACCAGATGCTCAATGTATCCGATGTGGACAAGCTGACACACTCATCCATCGCTTGCAAACATGTTCATCCATCCAGCATTTGTGGCGTAGCTATACACATATTATGGCACGAATACTTCGTGTTGATCAACGGATTATTAATAGGGAGCCGTTTTTTCTTTTGCCTGATTTCAAATACTTCCCACGTCCTAAACACAATATCATAGTGTGGTTAACTATTCACACAGCGGCTATCTTACTTACCGAAAATGAGCTGGTGACACAAGACATGTACATTTTTAGACTACAGTGCTCTTTAAAAACAATGCCTTCAGATCTCCGCTGCGTCATTTTGCCCACTACCCGACTGCTGTTTACTAATTTTTTTTTCGTGTGTGTGTTTGTGTGTATACTTCATATGATTGATTTTCAATTGTATTGCAGTGGTATCCTTTTTGTAATTTGTGATTACTCTTTTATTTTTATTATATATACATATATGTAATGTAATTTCTCGCAATAAAACTGACTGTTAAAAAAAAAGTGGTAAGCTGTTGGATTTCGACTCGTAAGGTTGAGCGTTCGATTCCCATTCGAGTCAATGCTTCTTTTTATGAAATTCTATTTTCCGCAATGCATAAAAAATTATATAAAACAATTACATTAAAATACGTCAGTTCTATATATGTATTGCATCAATCATTGCAGAACATAGTGATTACTATGTTTAAAATATAACAGGTGTTCACAGTACGTTGGTATTCTATTATATATGTGAATGTTAAATACAAATTAAGAAAATAATATCATCGCAATAAATAAATTATGTAGTGTATTTATTGGCAACTATTTGTCATACGGAAGTTACTTCTCAATTTTCTCATTACAGCAAGTGATTTACGATTTCTGAAAGGTAAATAGACTATTCGGGTATAAACAGAAATTATTATACAAACTCCAATCTTTGTTACAGACACAAAATTCACGATCCCCAAATCTATGTAAACAGGAAATTTACGAACACGAAGTCTTGTCTAAGAGACTTATTTATACTTTAGAAAGAATGCAGAATGGGATTTCTCTCCAAAGGATTTCAGTTCAATAATCTGCAATGCTTTTGTATATGGATGTGGTCCCTTTCTCTCCGTCTCTTATATATATATATATATATATATATATATATATATATATATATTGTGTGTGTGTGTTTATGTTCCATCATGTAAACAAACTTCCTACATATAGTGCTTACAGTCTAAAAAAGTACTCTCGGGGTAAGCTATTGGGAGTTGGAGGGGGATATACGAGGGGGGACCCAAAAAACGAGAAATTCGTCATACCTTCTTTATTTCTTAATATTTTTACACCAAATTTTCATCACCTTCAAAGTATTGTTCATGGACCGCAACGCATTTCCGCAAACGATCCTTCCATTGTTCAAAACAGTTTTGAAAATCATCTATCGCGATCTTCTTTATGACCTCCAGCGATTTTTGTTTTACCTCCTCCACAGTAGCAAAACGCTTTCCTTTCATGTCACGTTTGAGTCTGGGGAATAAAAAGAAATCACAGTGGGCTAGATCCGGTGAGTAGGGGAGTGCACAATCGGTGTCATGCCGTTTATGGCCAAAAACTGCTTTACGGAAGGGTAGTGTCGACCGGGGCGTTGTCATGATGAAAGAGCCATTCGCATGTGCGCCAAAGATCTGCCCTTTTCTTCCGGATACTCTCCCTCAATCTTTTCAAAACCTCCAAGTAGAGCCTCTGGTTAACAGTTTGACCCGGGGGAACGAACTCCGCGTGCACAGCACATCTGCAATCGAAGAAACAAATGAGCATTGTCTTGATGCGTGACTTCACTTGGCGAGCTTTCTTGGGACGAGGAGAGCCACTTATCTTCCACTGGCTTGATTGCTGCTTTGATTCGGGGTTGTAGCCATAGCACACGATTCATCACCAGTAATCACCTTGGCAAAAAAGTCAGGGTCCTCTTTGAGCTGATTTTGAAGTTCAACACATGACTCAACTCGACGCTCCTTTTGCTCGTCTGTGAGAAGGCGAGGGACAAATTTGGCTGCAACCCTTCTCATGTGCAAATATTCTGATAAAATCCTCCGAATTGAACTCTACGATATTTTAGACATCTCCAGAGTTGACCAATGGTTCGACGACGGTATTCACGAACGAAGGCATTGATTTTTTCGACGTTTTCGTCAGTTCTTGCCGTTGAGGGGCGTCCTGAACGGGGTTGGTCTTCAATTGACATTTCTCCATTTTTAAAACGTGCAAACCACTCGTATACTCTGGTTTTACTTAGGGCAGCATTCCCATAAGCAGTCTTCAGCATTACAGTAGTTTCCACGCCCGATTTCCCCAACAGGAAACAAAATTTCACAGCCGCCCGTTGCTCTCGATAATCTGCCATCACGTTTTCGTCGAACTGGAAAATGTTGTTTTACTAAACAAACTCTCAAGAGCGAACCGATTCACTCACAGCGACACAACTTCGCACACTAACGCTGGTGGCGTAATCGTAACGGACAACTGGTACAACAATGGGTTCCCCACTCTGCCTCCCCACTGCAGCACCATTCTCGTCTTCTTTTTTATCTCTCCTCGTATATAAAGTAAAAGCAATCGATATTAGTGTCTAATCTATAGTTCTCGTTGTTGCATATATTAATAATTACAACTCCGAAAGCGTTAAACTTTAACTCTCATCGTAAAGCTTCTTTGTGGGTAAGCGTATAGCATACACGCTTTCGGTATGGGAGACCCAGATTCGGCCCCCCGCGAGAGCTCATGTTGTTCGGATTCTACGTTAATTAGTAGTTCTACGTCTCATATAGCCTCACTGCTGACGGGACGTTAAACTCGAAATCAACTCAATCGATTCAAAACCCATCATCATGGCGGGCGATAAAGGATGAAAAATAAAATGTCTCAAGTAACTGAGATTAGTGTCAAATCCATAGTTTGAGTTCGTGACGCTATTACAAACACAATGTCATTTAATGCCGCATTTTGGCATGAGCGACTATGCCACCTGGATTTTGAATTTACAGGAGTAACATCGAAAGCGTTGCTCACACAGCTCTAAATGTTTTGATGTATATATACGTGTATATTCCAGCGAAACTCCAGAATGTCTGGAGCAACTTTTACCTAACATGGGACACATATTACTTTCAATCTAAGAAAAAAATTGTGGAATTCATATACCTCAAGGAATGGGAGTTGGGAAAAGTGATATCTAAAAATAGTGTAAAATGACTGATGGTAGAGTGTTATCCATTGATTTCTGGGTCGTTGAGATGAGTAGTGAGGCACTCAATGGCGTTATATCCAAATTCATCCCCACCTTCACAGAATGAGGGGCTTGTAGGTATGAATCATAAAATGTAAAAACTTACTTAAATATTTGTCGAAGTAACAGTTTTCTGGGGTCGCGAAAGCGTTTCTAATAACTTTGGAATGTAGTTTGTACCCACTTCAAGATGGGCTTTTTAATCGTATCAATTTTTCACCTTAAGAAGTAATTACCATCTCAACTAGTATATGTATCAAGCTAGCCTTCGCAATCGAGAAAAAAATGTGTAGATGTATGTTTCGTCTTTTAAATGATATACTAAATGTAAAATCAGATATTGAGTGGATCGGTGGGTCAAATGGGTCAAGATTTGTTAGTGGGTCAGTGGATCGTAGGTCTACAATGCGTGACCTACTGCGAAACACCATCACCGTGACTCACACTGACCCATTGACCCAGCAATCCATTCTGTTCAGTGCCTTCTAGATAGCATTTTTTTAACACTGGCACGTTTGTGTACGTTTTACTTTCACGACCTCCATTTTTCTTCTTTTTTTCGTTTGGTTGTAATGAAGAAAGAAGTTCAGGCTCTTTTGGATGTTGATATTTCCAGGTGTAACAATTGCAATAAGACTTACTTCTTGGCTTTTGAGATGCAGGCTGTGAGTTTTTAGAGGAGCTAACTACTGGAAAAAAATTGGTTTATTACAAATATAACCTCTTTAGTCAGTAGAGATGATGGCGTGGATCATGGATCAAACTTAATGACGATGTATTTTAGTGGATCGGAGTTGGTCACAATGGTCGGTCCCAATGGTTATAGTTGGTGGTGGGTCAGAGTGGGTCATGGTGGGTGAATGTGACACTTTGGGTTGTTGAGTCATTGTGGGTCAGTATGTTGTGGATCAAGGTTTCATTGACCCACACCATCTCTGGTTAACATTGCACTAAAGAGGAGAGGCTCCGAAGGTGCGAGTCGGCGATTTTCTCAAATTTTGCACATAGAGAGTACCCCACCAGAATGCAATAAATCTCGAAACGATTCACAGTACCATCTCACAGAACTCGAGATAGAAAAATTGGTTTTAATTGGCTAAAATAAGACCTCAATAAATTATCCTTCTACAAGCGAGATTTTCTTCATGGTTTCCGTGGCGAAGTCAGAAGATTTCTAGTGTTTTCTACACTCAACTAAATATAAACAAATCAGTCATATGGGCGATTTAACATATTTTGGGGGGAGGAATTTTGAGGTTCGTTGGCGTTTCGTCGAGTCTCTGCCGCTAGTGGTATAATTTTCAAAACGGAAGTGGGGCCACCACGGATCGTAGCTGCGGGATCACCAACTTTTGGCGAAAGGTCGCCAGTTGCGCATCGGTGGTCCACTGACGCTTACGGCATGGAACTTGTATCTAAAAACTAAGAGAATAAAGAAGCATGTTATCCATGAAGCCCGTTTGAACTAATAAAAGTCTGAAACGATGAAACAGATGTCAAAACCGGAAAAGATGTATTTTATAATTTCAAAGGTACCCCGTGTCGAGGAAAAAGATTTGCCCGAAGGTTCCCCGGAGGGTCTCAGGAGGGGTGCAACGCAAAATTTGAAAATGGCAAGGGGAATCAAGTAGTATGTCATTTAAAAGTATTGCTAAAATTTAAAAAAATGGTAAGAGTCTCGAGTCTTTATGCTAACTTGTGCAAATTAGCGAGCGTTCAAGATGGTAATAAATCCTTCATTGAAAACTCTGTGGTCACCTCTAGAAATGTGAAACTGTGAAACTACCCAGAAGAGGTAAACACTTGTCTTACCATTGCAAAAGCATAATGTACCAAGGTAAAACAAGAAGCGCCCCATTACGGGTTTATTACATCACTAATATTAAATTCTACGTTCCACGATTGTGTCTTTAAGCTAAAGGACAGGGTGAATGTGAATTATGAAGTTAATGGTAGAATACACAATGGACCCGCCATCAACTATGAACCACTCTGAACCATTGTCACCAACTTCGTCCCACAAACGTCATCAACTCTGACCCATGATACACGTCCTTCTCTTCGTTGACTAAAGAGGGTACACTTGAAATAAAACAAGTCTGTGAAATTATCACTTATCGGAGTTTGAATTCTACCGTCAATCCCTCAAGCACCGCTCTGTTACAATACCGCTGGGTCTGACCTTTGCTTCCGCATGGTCATGTGAATCTTGTATTTGGTTTGAGACTTTGCAATGGATATCTTAAATGTACTGTGCTGTGCCGAGAAAATTAATATGAAGGCAAAAGTATATACTGCATTTGCATAAGGGGTAACACTGAAATAAAAATACAAGAAAAGTTAACAATTCTGGTTTTTCATACAACTCACTAATTATATAGAAACGTCTGCCGAAGTTACACACTATCAATAGTCTACGAATAGAAACCAGACTTGTGGTTAACCTGCAAAGATACGCATATTCTACACGAAATGTTCCAATTTTCATCTTATATTTGTCAATCACTTTTCACAATGTTGCAGCCAAGAATGTGACTGTTTAAGAGTATTATCTTTGGACACTAAGAATATATTACACACATGTGTATTTTTCTATTCTCAATATTTCTTCAATGATACTTGACACATAATTTTTTACTTTTCTAGCACAAGGGTTTGAATACCTAATATTTAACTTACCAAAATTTAAACTCCATTAATTATAGTTACCGGAACTATTTCATTCACAACATGAAAATTTTGCAACCTTTCCCTCACTCCTGTTGTTCGGCCATTTTGTTTTCAGGCGTTTACGTTTTTCTGCGTATCTCAGCATTATTTGTTCTATCGAAATGAAAATTGCGGAATAAATCTCTGGTTCATATTTCCTTTAGAAATAAGAAGCTTCTGAGTCATGTTATATGAATCACTTTTACTCTTCTAATAGAAACAAACCCTTGACCCCAAAGCGTTACCGGACAAAATATTCTTTGGACGAAATGTGCTTTGACCTAAACATCCCTGGACGAAATGTCCTTTGGGCCAATTGTCTTTTGGACGAAATGTCCTTTGGACCAATTGTCTTTTGGACGAAATGTCCTTTGGACCAAATGTCTTTGGACAAAATGCACTTTGGACTAATTGTCTTTTGGACGAAATGTCCTTTGTACCAATTGTCTTTTGGACGAAATGTCCTTTCGACCAATTGTATTTTGGACGAAATGTCCTTTGGACCAATTTTTCTCTGGACGAAATGTCCTTTGGACCAATCGTCTTTTGGACGAAATGTCATTTGGACGAATTGTCCTTTGGACCAAATTTCCCCGGACCAAATGTATTTGGGTTAAATGTCTCTGGACGAAATGTTCTTTGGACGAAATATCTTTGGACTAAAAGGGTGGCCACTCGGTGGGTTAGTGTGAGGTCACGTCCTTTTGACCCACGATCCACTGACCCACTCACAAATCTTGACCCATTTCACCCACTTACCAACCAACCCATTGACCCACTCCATCTTTGATTTTAACATGTCTTGTTTCATTTAAAAGACGAAACATACATCCCCATAATTTTTTCATCGATTTCGAAGATTGGCTTAATATCATAGTTGAAATGGTAATTTCTTCTTAAGGTGAGAAATTGATATGATTAAAAAGCCCATCTTGAAGTGGGTACAAATTACCTTCCAAAGTTATTAGAAACGCTTTCTCACCTCGAAAACTATGAATTCGACAAATATTTAAGTAATTTTTGAGATTTTATTTTTAGCTCTCCCAGGCCATCATCCTGTGAAGATGGGGATGAATTTGGATGTAACCTCCATTTGGAGCATCACTATCCATCTCAACGACCAAGAAAATTATGGATGAAACACTAAGATAAGTCGTTTTATATTATTTTTACATGCCACACCTCCCAACTTCCATAACTTCATACTACTACAATATTTTCTTCTTAGATTGAAAGTACTCTGTCCCCCAAATTTGGTAAAGGTTGTCCCAGACATTCCAGAAATACTTTGGAATATTCATTTATACAGAAACATTAAATACATAGAGCTCTGCGAGCAATGCCTTCGATGCTGCATTTGTAAATTCAGAATCCAGCTGACATGTTCGCTCAGAAGTGGTGCTATTTATCTCGGTGATAATGAAACCATGGAAGCTATACTCATATCGGTCGTTTAGAATCATTGTATATGTTACTCCCTTCGACTCTGTTAGATGTGCTGGGGAATATTACTCCTACTGGAAGTTGAACTTAAACTTAAAGGTAATCAGAACTGCTTCCAATGAACTTGGGGACCACGAAAGATATGGATTGTCTACTAACATTGGTCATTTTCAATCATTTCTACATGTCACAAATTTCACACATTCCTTCAGGGTGTTAATGGGGGCTTAACTCTGGAGTGTCACTCTTTATCTAAGAGACCCCCAAAATTATAGATTCGACACTAATATCGGTATTTTTTTTATATATAATTTTGATGTCAGCCCCTTTCATTCCTCCTAGTACAGCAAACGGATACTGCCACCGCTAGGACTACATTTGGTCTTAAATGGCATTAAAATTTCTACCAATTAATTTAGCGACTAGTGCTGCATTTAGAAGCTCGGCGTCCCTACGCACTTTTGCTCTCGGCGCCCCCAGTAACTACATATTTCTCCGCCCCTTGATCCCAAACTTACAAATAAAACTTAATTCGAATATGCTTAATTAGTGAATTTATTGCAGTTAAATACCACTTACTAGATGCTACAGCTACAACTACGTAACAAAAAATAAATGTGAAACATGTTCTGAATTATTTTTAGATTTCTTACGTTTTCATTAAATATATTAGATAGTAAAATAGGATTGCTTATGAAATAGTACATTTGCTCTCGATTTTTTTAACTTTTTCATACGAAAAAAATTAAAATTTTAAACTTTGCGCTTTTCAAATATGTTGCCCTCTAGGCACGGGCCTAGTTGGACTAATGGGAAATGGGGCACTGAAAACTTACGATTCCACTCTAATATCGGTTGATTTCGATATTTTTATGTCGCTACGTAAACACCCTGGGTGCTAATGGGAGCTTAATTGGACTTGAATTGAAAGTAGAACTGTTTACCTAAGCGACCACGAAACTATGGATTCGATACTCATATCGATCCTTTTCTAGCATTTTTGATATGTATCACGACAGTACTCTTTTCCAGATTGTAAGAAATATGGCTAAATTGCTCTAGACATATCAGAATTATGTAGAAACACACACATACATCCACTTTCATGTATATAAATGAAAGTGGATGTATGTGTGTGAACGCAACATGAGCGAGCGAGAAATAGAGAGAGCGACCAAAGGCATCACCACTTCCACATTGCAAAAGCATATATCAGGTATTGAATTGAAAATCTACGCAAAGACCTTCTGCTGTGGCATACTTCATAAGGACAATTCCAGTCTGCTCACGTGAACTTTGGGGTTCATGAATTTTTTTTTGCGAGCGTTCCGACTTTGGATTCTCTGTTTATACCCTGTTTTTATGCCTCGGATAAGTTTTCAAGAACATCAATGACGTACTGTAATACGAATGTTGAGAAGTAACCTATATATGACAAATAGCTGCAAGTAAATACACTACATAATTTATTTATTGTGACGAATTATCATTTTCTTATTTTGTATTTAACATTCACATATAGTATACCAACGTACTGCGAACACCTGTTATATTTTAAACATAATAATCACTATGTTCTGCAATGATTATATATTTTTGCCTCGAAACAGCAATAAAGAATGCGCTCAACCTTTTTGAGACAAGGTGTACCTGTATAAAGATAAACATTCACGCGAACAATAGCCTTTTAAATATCCCACCACAATACAACCCTTTCATCTCTTATACAGTTTTCTTTTTCAAATAGTCAGCTCAAAGCTGCTTGGAGAAAATGCCATTTAAATGATGATAGAATTTTGGATTCGTCTGAAAAGAGGATCTATTGCTACTGGTCCTTTGAAATTTCGTGGTGTGCAATAACGCTGTGAATCTTTTACTACTCTGCGGTGTTCATATTTTATTTTAACTGATACAACTGAAGTAAAAATTCAATAGATAATAAAGTGGGAGATGAAGAGACGGCAGGCATTTTTTCTTATCTGTGGGAGTTAGCTTTGAGTATCATAGTAACGCGACTGAATATCAATATATTATGCAGATAGGGTCGCATTGTTGGCTCAGAGATTAGCTGACTATGATCTGTATTGTACTGTCTAATAAATTCTGGCTGATTTTGTAAAGTTTACACTTTGAAAGTATTCATAGATGTCGGTCGCAGTAGGGAATGATTGGTTCCATGTCACTTCAGCAACTACAACATTGATTTCTGCCAAGTTCCCTGCACTCTTCATAAACAAAACTGACAGTTGATTTGAACAAAAGAAAAATGCTCCACCTATAATAGGGTTAACCGTGTTGAGATTCGAAGACGACGATAAATTTTGCCACTTGGTCGCATTAAATCTTTCGTAAATGGTTGAAGCTATAATGCAGTGATATCCATACATCATACACATCTGACCAGCTACAAATATTAACAAATAACCGCAAGAAACATGTGTAGTTTATGCTTCTTTCTTTACATTTATCTTGATACCCTTTGATAAATAATAATAATGGATCAATATTCTAAAATGTATAGTGGTCAGACGTACTCTGAGAAAATAACAGATCAATAATGTTACACAAAGTTAGCTATTTGAAATTGCATTTTGTGAAATGAGTAAAAATTTCAAATGCGCATATCAAACTTTAACTTAGACTATCACATGTATTAATGTCTTACTACTTACAAAGACGCAGCAATTCACGTCGAATTTACTGAACTGTCTAATACTATGATCATAATAGGATTAATTAAATGAACACGAATAGAATTACATTGTATCTAAGGAGTGACTTTATTTCTAAGCCCCCATTTCTAAAAGTATCATAAATAGCTACCTCTTCCATTTCAATAACTGATTCCTTAATATACATTTTAAATCGCAATACCATCTTCAGCAATTTCACATTGCAAAATGTTTTGGAGGCTGCTACGTTTTCAACATTGCAGAAGTTAGTTAGCTCCAAAAGTGATTATAATTATACGTAACGGCATGTATTTTTATGATACTATGATGGAAGGGAAACAGGAACAAAATATTTCAAGAAGTTACATATATACAGGATCCAGCTTTATTTTTATGGCGGGTATATAATAATGTAAATTTAAAGTGTAAACAAAATTAATATTTTCACTTCACTATTTTGTAACATTTCAGTATTTTATAGATTATTAGTAGAGATACTATTAGATTATTTATATGCATTTATTTCCTATATATTGATTTGCAATAGAACAACATTGCATACTTACAAAAACATCCAACTGTAGAAAGTAGGAAATTAAACACATATAATTATTTCCATTCTGTCGGTCGATAATATGTAATAAGTAATGTTTAAAGTTGGAGAACACTAAAAAACTACATACAAATTGTTTTCAATATTTCGTAATTTCTATAAAATATTCAACGTAAATAACATTCATTGCCGGTGCATACACACAAGGATTGTTTTCACATATTTAAATGGAGACTGTTACATATAATTACGTAAAAACTGTCTTAGAAAATAACGTTTGTTTAATATTAATGTTTCTACATTAAATTAAGACGAGTGATTTTCTGCTAAGTCCTAAGTATTGGTAGAAATAAGAAACAAATTGTAGTAAGTAAAATTATTCATTTCTAGTGACGAGATTAACCATTTCTCATTACTTTTCGTTTTCATTCTGAACTTCGGCATCAGGATTGCAATCTCAAACACAGGCTACACTAAGATTAAGCAGCCATGTTACTCTAACAAAAAGAAAACAACGAACAAGGCTACTATCTTGTATAATTTGCACTTCAACACTTTAGAACATATTGCAATGTAATACATTTTAAACACAGCAGCAACAAGATATAAATGCTCTCGTTCGGCATCTCAGTTATTAGTGAAAGTCTCTTGGTATGTAATATTGATATTCTATATTTGAATCCTTCTATCGATTTAGAATCAAAAATTATTTTTTATTGTATTTAGCTTACTCCAGAACAACGTGTAACAATAATAAAGCACTACAAATTTTAATGCTGCTTCAATCATGGTGCGATATATATCTGAACATGTAGCATGTCAAATTTTGAAAAATAATAATGTTACGAATATAAGTCGCTACAGATCACAATTTTCACAATTTTAATTCCAAAATTAGTTATTCTTTGTTAATTTCATAGTGGGGCATAAGCTGATTGTGGACCTCATGCAGAACGTTGGAGAGTACACGTAAAAAGCAGGCAAATATTTAAGCGTAAGTATACGTGCTAGAAAGGTAGTAGATATTCGTAAATCATTATGATAATAATTGTGTTGAATAAGCCGTTCAAAGAATGAATTTTATGGATGAACAAAAACAGTTGTTCATCAGATTTATAGTGGCAAGAAGATACATCAGATATACCCTTATTAAAGATTGTTCAAAGACATAAACAAATGTAGCCGAGTAAGAAGGAAATAAATAGATAAAAGCATATATATAAGTAAACGATTCATATAAAATGGTACACTCACGTCCAAAATAATTGTCGCATATCGATAACTGTCTTCTTATAAGAATATAATTTGATAATGATTTTGCAGGGTACTTTGAATTCTGATACAAAGTGTATAATGTATATTTGTGACAAATGTCATAGAAAAAGAATTGTAAATGCGAAAATTATAATGAGTAAAACAAAATGTATATAAATGGACAAGGAAATTTTATTTTCGTTTTATTGTTCTTATTTACTGCTTTTTGACATGAAATTTACCACATCTTTGTCGATTATGCACATACTAACATTATAAGAAATATCGGGGAAATTCGTTATCAAATTATTTTCCTGCAACAACATTTTTATAGACATGCGACAACAATTTTGGACATGAGTGTATATAAGTAAATTGATAACAGTTGGCTATGTCAAGTACAGTTCAGTACCACAATAGAAAAAAAACAATACTTTCAGTTGCTCTACTTTATAGGACATCCGTGATAAAAAGAGTATATTCGGAAAGTAGTGTACATATGTATGTTCTCCTGACAACTTTTCCCCTCCATCCCTAACGGCCCAAAAAGTACGAATCCGCCACTGACCATAGTACTTTAACAAAGTAGAATAGCACAAAGTAGATTGAGTAATTGCACTGCACATAGGCTTTTATGACATTTAAGATCATAAAAACTTACATCTATAAGCGCTGTCTAACTTATAGCGCTGTCTTTGATTGAACAGATAGTTTTTCTTTGATCTAAATTGGTACATAAATAGATGAATGATGAGAAGTTAAAGTTAAGCATGCTGATTCGCTGTTACACACACACACACACACACACACACATATATATATATATATATATATATATATATATATATATATATATATATATATATATATATATACTCTCGCCACACACGCTAATACATGCATCCAGTTTACAAGCAAGTGTCAGTTGAGAGAACAGCAATAACATACACGAGATTTATTATCATTCTCTTTATTTCTTTTTTGAAGCGTGATTAACAATCCAGCTTCTTTTTCCTTCTCCTAACACCAACATACTTATATACATTAGCCTCTTTCTTCAATATGGCTTCTAGGTAGCAGCCGTGAGATGGCGCTGTACCGATGACGTCGTATAATGCATGTTAGACAACGTCACACATACATATACAAGCACTCTTATTGTCTTCACCAGAGGGCGCTACATCGAAGACGTTGTCTAATGCTCGTTAGACTACATCACACATGATGTAATTAAATCTGCAACAAAATATCTCTTGGTTCTCTTCCTTGGTATATAATCCTTTAGAGATTTCACATAATCTAGAAACTGGGTTGGAAACTAATTCTTTAACATGTTTTTCCAGAATCGTTATCATTACGAACTAAGGTTTGAGACTATTACCAATGAATTACCACCAAAGAAGGTAAACATGATAATTTCTTGAACACGATAATCAACTGTCATCAGTGGCGTATTGGAGGGATGCTTTTCTTAAAATCGTTACACCTACGTAATTTATTAACCGATTTTCAAAATTCAAACGGCATTTATTAAAGAAATAAATTTGCTATTTTTGAATGTATTGTTGGTTGTATAACTATAATGATATTGCTACAAAAACTCAAATAACTCTCGAATTTGTACAAGTATGTTTAAAATTCAAATGGCATTGTGTTTTGTATATTTAAAGGTTTTAGTTTTATGACCTTGTAACCATAAAACCCTTAAAATCAATTAACTATAATTTAACACACCTAAAATTTCAAGTTTGGATACTGATAATGGAATCTTCTGCTAACCTCGTTCTCTATGGGAAACAATGACTTCTTAAACTCAGTGAATTTGTCATGGTTTAAGCTGAATAGACAGCCTTTAATATCAAAAAATACTTCCGTTTCAGTTTAAACATTTCTCACAATTACATTGAAATTATTAGTAAGAATGAACTTCTTTGGGGGATCCATACAAACCACTCCATTTTTTTACTTTAGAAAAAAATATCATTTTTGTTACTTCTTAGATTCATTTTTAAGGAACAGCGGGTGCATTTTATAACCATTAGAAATATCTTTCATTCCATCATGCCTCATAAACAGTTTCTTAGTTTTCATCTCTTTTAAAACTTGATCAGTATATTCATTATCTCTCTGTGGAAATAAGGTTTTCTATTTCTCATTTAGATGTACTAATACCTTTTCCCCAGTGTATTTTGTTTGTATCAATTTCCATGAGGTTATTTCGTATGATTTTCCTTCTTTCAGATCTTGCAATTTAACAAACTTTAAAATGTTAATATTGTTTTTCTTATTTAATTGTGAGGCCATTTCTCATTTATTGTATAAAACTTTTAAAAATTTGTTAATTTTTGTAGTGATCTTATTTCATTATACATATAGTTAATTCTATCAACAATGTCTTTTATATGTTCGTCTGTTAATTCTCCATTCATTTCTTTAATAACATTAAGCTCATTCTTAAACATAGCAATTTGAGTAACCATATTTTTATAATACTCTTTCTTCGAAGCTATATTAAATCGTGTTGATAAACCAGTGATAACGGCAGAAGCAGATGCAAAAGCTGTTGTAATAATTGAATAGACTGTAAACCCTGTTGAAGCAGAAAGTAGTATCGAAAATGCAATAAGAGTAACATAAATACATTTTAATTTCTTAAATTTCCTCTTATTTTCCGCTAGTAAATTTTGAAGTGTTAGTATCGTATCCTCAATTAACGCAATTAGATTCTCTCGTGGAATGTTATCTGGTATATTCATTTTATTATATATTTTTTATGATCATTTTCAAATTATCGGTTTTCATTAAATGAACACAAGTGGAACAATTCGTTCCTATTAAACAAATTATTCTAGTAATCTAGCTTAAACACAAGTGTAACTATTCGTTCCTATTAAACAAATTATTCTAGTCGTCTAGCTTAAACACAAGTGGAACAATTCGTTCCTATTAAAAGAATATTCTAGTCATCTAGCTTAAACACAACTGGAACAATTCTTTCCTATTAAGCAAATTATTCCAGTCATCTACCTTAAACACAAGTGGAACAATTCGTTCCTATTAAACAAATTATTCTAGTTATCTAGCTTAAACACAAGTGGAACAATTCTTTCCGTTTTGTAGGGTTTGGATCACAATCTGTTTATCTTCTTGGTATATATAAGTTTTTATGATAATTACCATAAAACATTTACAAACTAAACATATAATTGATTTATATCTTCTCGATTATTTTTTTCTTTTTGAACATCATATTCAAGGTTTTTCTTGGCAATTGTTTCAACATAACAAATCGTTTATATGGTACATCGCTTTCAAAATTAACAGTTAATTTCAAATTCGTTCTATCATTCACAGTTACTGATTTATGCTTGCTTGTGTTAATTACGAACATGGGTCTATTTTCTATAAACCCTTTAGGATAATAAAACATCTCAGTGTTTTTAATTGTAACTCTCTTGTATATTGTATACATTTCGTAAGCTTTGAGATATTTATGTTTTTCAAAATCTAAGTTCAAAGATTCTAAAGGAAAAGACTCATTTCTAGAATTCCGAAAATGGATATAATGTACTTTGCAATGTTCAAAATAGCTTGAATCTCTTTCTTGATTATCATTCCTATCAGTTTGGAAAAAATGCAAACACGAAATTGGGCATATAAAATTCGCTTGAGTTAAATTGTGTGGTTAAATCAAATTTTAAATATTTACCTGTAACTGAGTTTTGTAAACATTGATATGTATTGATGGAAATAGGAATCTTACCCTCTTTTAACATGTTAGTTCTTAGCAAGATAGCGTAGTTAGGTTCATAATTAACAATATGCATTCTCAACTCCATATTTGTAATCTTAACTTTACCTGGATGTGGTTGATCATTCTCATATGTTCCATCTGCCTTTTTTGTTTTCCAAATACAAAATGAATTGTCATCAAAACCACTTCTTCTAAATGTATATTTCAACCCTCGTTTCCACACAATATCTTTAAAATCAGAACAAAATCCTGGTAAGTGTCTTAGTAAAAATACTAATTCTTCATCTGTTCTTCGCCATGTAATTCCTTCCCATCCACATTCATCTTAATGATTTGCTTCTGGTTTTGAAATCGTACATGTGTTTACAACTGTCGAAGTTAAACCAGGATAATCCATAATGTCTAATATCTGTCCATGTTTACTAACTTGTATTTGAGAAAACAGATGTGCGAACAAGTTATTAACAACTCTAATATTTTTACCAGCAGTATATTCTCCATTAGCATCTCTACCTTTAATTTCGAAAGTTACATAAATTTCGGCGTAATAAGGATGAACGAACCCACCCCCAAAATCTATATCAAATTCAATAGATCTGTTTGGTTTATTTAAATATCGATTGTCTTTTGATTAGGTTCAAAAGATTTTAATTCATATTACTCTATTATATCGATATTTACTATAAAGAAAAAATATTGTTATCGGTTTATGAATTAAACCCATAAAGCAAACTTAAATATAACTTCTCTAGATATCCTTATTTCTATTCACCCGACTAATGATTTCGAAAAACTATGTCCATCTGTAAACATTTTTAATACTACAATACATACATGCCCACAGATTACCTCGTTAAAATGTTGTATACGATTGCTACTGTACTCTATATTATAACCAAGTTATTTTATGAGTGTCTTTGGTGAATTACTTCCGAATAAATCAAATACATACTTTTTATTTCCTTCTTTCCAATAACAAATCCAACGTGTTCCTATATTCTTAGATATCAAAGTTAACAATACCACATTCATTCTTCTTTGGTTGTTTAGGCAATTCATCACTCATTAATACACCTCTAAATTTTCTTATCCTAAGCTTTTTAACAAGATGAATTAAATCGAAATTACTTAAGGCTTTGATTTATTTTTCTTTACTTTTCGAGACTGTACGTTTTTTGAAAGCTTACTACCTTTTTTCTTCCATTCCTAAGTTATGTCTCTTTTGTTCTTCTAATTCTGGTTTATTCTTTTTTACATCTTCTATCGTTTTGACCACAGTAGCAACTCCAGCAGTAGCAGAACCAAGAGCGTCTATTAAAGCTAGAATGGTTGGAATTGCAAATATAAAACCTTCATAGTGAACTTTATTATCATTTGTCTTTTGTCTTGTCTTTATCTGTATTTGTCTTTATCATTTGTTTCCCATGCTTTATTTTCTAATTCTTTGTCTGCAATAAGTGTAGAAGTTGTATCTTTATTATCTCTGTAGTAAATATTATGTTCTCTACAAGCTTCATCTAATGGATTAATACCTTTATCTCCTCTTTCTATTCTCTCTTGCAGCTTCGTAAAACGCCCGCAAAATTCGTAGCTTGGAATATGCACACTGGTATTCCCTTCATGATTAAAATCCTATTCATTAAACCTATTCCATACTTCTCACTGTTCCAAAATTTTGGTGGTAGCGTATTCAATATCTTTATCAAATAACCTATACCCTTTGAATCATTAGGAACAGATTGCGAGAGTTTAGAATTAATTATATTGATTATGCCTAATTTCTCATTAAAAAAGTTATCATTTCCATCTTTTTCTTCTCCATTCCTTAACTATTAATAGATCAATTAATTTTCTCACATCATCCATCCATATATATTCTTTAGGTTATTCGTTGTATATATTTATTCCTTCTCCAGACGATGTTGTTTTCTTTCTTGTTGGTGTTGGAGCTAAAGTTGGTTTTATGTATCTATCCCATCTAATATTTTCTTTATATTTTTCGCTTCTACCAGATCATTGTTTTCTTGTATTTGGATCATTGTTATGAAATACTACATTAGAATAAATGACTATTTGTGTATATTATCCTAGATCATCTTCATTACTGTTTTTGGATTATGTTTTGTCAGTAGTCCCCATAAACCTTCTGCTCCTGTGTAATGTCGATTATTAATAATTAAATCATCACCATGAATTTTAACTTCCGTATCCCCAATCATATGTACGATTTTTCCATCTTCATCATATGGTAGAATTTTCAAAATTTTATCATCTGTAGTTGCATATCTCGAAGCAATCTTGCCAAAATGGGTAGCTGGTAAATATTCTATTCCTTCTACTTTATACCTAATTTGCTTTTTCATATGTTTGATTTCTTCTGTTATAGGTGTATCACTTACACTTATTGAACTCTCATACATAGGAGGTGTTACTAATAAGCTTGAATCTACTTTTGTGGTTTTAGTTACAACTGGAACTAACTCTTGAATTAAATTATTATTTTCTTCTGCTACTTTTGATATATTTTGTCCAAAGCTTTCAATTGCATCTATATAAGGTTGATCTTGTTCTTTATATTTTTCATATTTACTTCGATTAGCTTGTTTAATTTCCGTAAATCTTTTAACAAGTTCTTGCTTTAACTTTATATATTTCTTACCTTCAACAACATCTAACTGACTCATTTATTATATAAAAAATAAGAAACGTAACCTTACGTAAAACAACATACACGTTCAATCACGTTTCGCTCCAGCCTATACTTATAAAAAATTTTGAATTTTATTTCTGTATTTGTCATTATTCGTTTTCCTAGTCATATCTATTGTTAACAAAAACATGCTGTTTTTCGGAAAACTTATTGAATAAAGATTGTAAGTTTTCAAACGACATATCTGATCGAACAATTCATCATATATGTGTTTTAAATTTGTGTTATCCTGTCTGAAGATTCAAAGAAAATTTAAGTTGCCTCTTATTAGCAGTTTTGGTACTTCAGAATATGTTTGTCCGAGATAGAAATAGCTCAAACCTTTATGACGATCTCGAGTAAAATATACTCTAACGTGGTTTTGTTGTTCTAAAATGAAATCATCAAACACTACGACAGAATCGTTCTTACACTCATCTAATGGAATAATCTCTTCGTAGTTTCCTCTTACTACTGCCATTGTATCTTTAATGTTACATTCTATATCTCGAGAAAGTTGTATTAGCCGTTGGTATTTAGGTTGATGTAGGCTTTTAGAATAGATGTATACATTTGCATATTTTAAACATTCAGTTGCTGACAAAAAAATATCAATCATCATCGTTCTTTTACCACAACCACTAGTTCCAACTATTAGACATCTTATATCATCAGGGAACAACACACCGTTCCTCCGTTTTCTTTGTGTCTTTTTCTGTTAACCTTACTTTAATATCCCAATTATCCCTTTTATTTTTTATTATATAATAAATGAAAGTATTTAGTTTAAATGTTTATTCATCTGTATTAAACATGTCTTTATATTACCCATTTGAAAACAACTTAGAAATAGCTCTTGCGGGATTTTATACAACATACCTAACTCCAAACATTACAGAAAGAAATAATAAATTAACAATTTGTAGTAGCCTTCCAGACTATCTTACAAAACAACTCAGTTCAACCTGGTCAATATAACTTAAAATAATTAGGAGAACATTTTAAATTAATTCTTCCATACTCCGATGGTTTTATAGCTATTTGACATATTAATTCACCGAATACAAAAAGAAGAACAGCGTTAAAATATTTAGCAAATTGTGTGATATAACCTTAGATACCATTTACACTGTATTAGGTTTTACCGAGAAGAAGTTAGTTAGAAACTCAGAACATGTAGGAGATAAACCACCAAAGTTTGATCCATTTGATACTATAAATATTCACTGTGATTTTGCAGAAGGTATCATTTTAAAACATAAAGATACAACACATAACGAAACAGATATAATAGCGACGTTTAGAACAAATGCAGAATTTAGAGAGCCAATTATATGTGATCCTAGAGAAAATATATTTTCCCCAATACATCACAACAAATTTAATAATTTCAAAGCTCCAATTCGAGATGAGAATGGTGATTTGATTGATTTTTGTGGAGCTGATATAACTGTTCTTCTTGCTGTTAAATAGGTATAAATTTTCTATATAATAAATACGGATATCTTTGGGAATATTAAAAGTAGGATGAATGATACCATTAGTGATCTAGATAAAGGTTTTACATCAAATAAAAAGTTACTACATGGGTTGACTTTAAAAAGAAAAGACTTGTTAATGTAGCTGATGCTATTGACCAACAAGATGTAGTAACTTTTATCAGCTTGAATCAATAATTAGTCAATTACAAAGTGATAGAAAAAATTTGAGAATGTATTAAAATCATTACAAGACACGTACATAAAGACGGACGATGGTTATGCTTTGAGGAAAGAATATATGGAAGAAATCCAAAAGACTAATAATAATGTACTTCTTTTGTTTAGCGCAAATGTTCCTATATCAGAATTCAATAAATACAAAGCGGAAATTTCATCGCAGTTAGAGAATGTTGTTAGAAAGAATGATATAGATAAATTTGTTACAAAAGAAGATTTCCAAAAATCAAACAAAGAAGCAAATATTTCATTGTGAAGAAAGAAACTATAAAACTATTATGTCGATTGAGAACTAAGAATGATAAAGACACAATTTTTATAATATTTAATCCATGGAATAGTTATAAGTTTCTCTTTAATGCGAAAATAATGAATATGGAATAAAGTTTGGATAAATACTATCTACATATATTTTTGAACGATACTTTAGTTAAAACTTTTCCTTTAGACGTTAAAAATCGTGATATAATTACGTTTCAAGCAGATTAAAATTCAGCTTTTGAAGAAGGACAGTTACTATCTGTTATTTTGTACGTAGAAAGAGAACTTAACTGATTTTCTATACAATAAATAGGATGTATTGTGTGAAGTGTACGAAATCAAAAGATACAAAGAAAGATACAATTAGGATAGAACAAACAAAGAATGGATAATATATTAAGAAAGGTATTTGTTCTGTATGCGGTATCACTAAATCTCAATTCGTTAAAAAGAAGGATTGACTAGAAGAAGGTAAAGGTATTAGAGAAGACATTATAGAAGACATTCACAAACCATCTAGAAAAAACTTTGACAGACTAAGTGTGGTTATAAAAGGTATCGATGATCTTTGGCAAGCTGATCTTGTAGAAATGGATAGCGGAGTATTAAAAGGTGTTTCCAAATTAAATAAAGGCTATAAGTATCTGCTAACGATTATAGATGTGTTTTTGAAATATGCTTTTTCCGTTCCCGTTAAAGAAAAGAGTTGAAAAAAATGTCACCGAGGCGTTTAAACCAACATTAAAAATTAGAAAACCTAATAACTTACAAACAGATTTATAATAAAGAATTCAAGAAGTTAATGGAGGAAAATAAGATTAATCATTACTCAACCTATAGTGGTAAGAAAGCTTCTGTTGTTGAGAGATTTATTAGAACACTTAATTAGAACATGTGGAAGAAGTTTACAATACAAGGAATTTATAAATGGATAGAGATATTAGTTAGTTAACGCCATCAGTAGTTAACGAATATAATAATCGTGTGCATAGAACAATTGGTTTAAAGCCTATAGAAGTTAATAAGAAGAATGAGCGAACAATATTAGAGAAAGTGTATAAGAAAGAATATAAGCGTGTTAAGCCCAAATACAAATTAGGTGATCATGTTCGTATAAGTAAATCGAAAGGATTATTTGAGAAAGGATGTATACCTAATTGGTCTACAGAAGTATTTGTTATTAGCGAAGTTATTCCATCTAATCCACCTACTTATAGAATTAAAGAGTTAGAAGAAGATGTGCAAGGTAGATGTTACGAAACAGAACTATTAAAGACGAAACTTAAAGATGAATACTTGGTAGAAAAGGTTTTGAGAAAGAAAGGTGACAAAGTATACGTTAAATGGTTAGGATTTGATGATTCGCATAATAGCTGGATAGATAAAAGTAATGTTGTGATGTAAGTATAAATGTTATCTTTTATGGTTATTATTCCATAAAAGGCTAGTATATTATAATAAATAACTAAGTGGAACGAATTCGGACTAATTTGAAAACTTATCTTACACAGCAAGGAAAAACTTTATACTTTTAATTCTAGCAACTTTATTAAAGCAACTTACGAAATGAAACTTGCAGATAGCGAAGAAAAATAAGTTAAAAATTATTTTCTAAACAATAAATATGGGTACTATTGATAGTTCTCTTAGTTTGCACTATATTTGTTACGAACAGATTAAAGCCAATTATTGGTATGGTATTTTTGGTGATTTCAAATTGATTATAGATAAGTGTAGAGGATATTTCAATGCTACTAAGTTGTGTCAAAATGGGGGAAAAGAATTTAAACATTGGACAAGGTTAGATAAATCAAAAGATCTCCTACGATATTATAACAAGAAATTAGGTATGCCAGATCTTCACCACCAAATCTCAATTTTCATAGTTGAGTCAAAAGGAACAAATAAACAAGATCTATTAGTATCAGAAACATATGTAAGAAAATAATATTGAGTATCTCGTTTTGGATTTCAAATTAATTTTATGATAAGTGTTACAATATAACCGAATATTACTTCACACAAGAGTATAAATAGATTCTAGAAGACCAAAAATAGTTGCAAATAAGAGTAGGGAAAATAGAAAAAAACAATGGAGAGATTGAGAATTCAAAACGAGAGGCTTAAACGAAATTGCAGCACCATATACCGACGATAATTCAAAAGATAATTGCCTAATCATATACAAGAACAACAAGCTTAATGATCCTCTCCCTTATTATGCTATCAGATGCCAAAAGAGAAGCCTATATAAGCCTCTAAATGAAGCAGAAGAAAAATATCCGAATCATGAGATAATATATGAAAAGTTTAGAGATCCTAACAGTAATAAGTTATTCAACCTAATGCAGCAAGAACTAGATATTCGTAAAGGTAAGGGTAATGAGTTTTGGACATCCCTATCAGAAGAAGATTTAGTTAAAGAAATTGATGGTTTATATGATCGGTTAATATATAATCCTATGTAGAAACTTAATTCGTAGTGATCAAATATAATATTCTATATAATAAAAAATGGAGAAACTTAAACTAATTCATCATGAAATCTTAGCAACACTATTAGAAAAACAAATATTATTAGAAGAAAATGAGATGATATTGAAAGAAAAAGGGAATGCAGAACACTCACAAGAATCAAATTGGGGTAGTGAAAGTGAAAATGATAATGATGGTTACGAAAGTTATGATGAAGTAGATTACTCTTAAGTTGCAGGGGTGTTTTATGAAACTATTTACATAAAAGCCATGTAAAGAGTGGAAATGAATTACTAACTTTGATGGGTTATTCCCATGAAAGCCTGTTTAATAGAATATGCTAATAAACATCATAATTTTCAGTATTAGCTGTTGTATTAGATAACGAAAATGATTATTTTGTTCCTATTTTCTATAATACAACTGGATGGTATCGATTCTTGCTGCTAAGCCTATATACGACAACGTATGTAACTATTTAAATCTCAAAGACATAATTAACTTTAGTAAAATATTAAACATGCTAGATCATTTATCTAAAAAGATTATCAACAGAAAACAATAAAGAACTAGAGCGCTTTATATTAAAATCTAATGCTATGATCTTCCTTCTAATATACTAGAAACGTTAACTGAAGATCAGTGGAATACAATTTGTACAGGAAATTTGTCTGAAGATTGGATTAGAAGATACGATGATAAAATTAACTTTGATCTAACAGCAGAGCATCAATGTCTTTCAGATGCTTTTATAAGAGATTATGATGATAGATTTGATTTTGATCTAATAGCAGAGCATCAATACATTTCAGATGATTTTATGAGAGATTATGATGATAAAATTAATTTTGATCTAATATCAGAGTATAAATATATTTCAGATGATATTATATGAGATTATGATAGATTTGACTTTTATGCTTTATCATATCACCAAGAGTTATCAGAGGCTATTATGAGGGAATATGCTGACAAGATAGATAGGGGGATAATAGCAGAATATTGTAATAGTAGAACTAATAAACTATTTGAATCATTCTTGAGAGAATTTGAAAACAAAGGTTATTGGGAAGTATACACAAATGTAGAAATACCAAGAAATTTATATTATTAAACCGAAAATGATTTAGTTTTCATTAGATAAATAGTAGCTTCGACGAGTTATTACCATGAAAGCCATGTTCTAATACAATATGCTGATAGGCATCGAGATTTTCCACGTCACATGAATATTAGCTGTTGTATTAGATAACGAAAATTATTAAAATTATTTTTTATAGAGTGAGAAACAATAAAGTAATTATGAGTAATTTAATTAAGCATACAGTAATTGAATTAAAAACTTATTTAAAGGAAAGGGAATAAAATGTTATTCCCGATTAAGAAACGCAGAACTTATTGACCGTATTAAAGAACATGAAGATGAACAAAACACATTAAACTTTAACTAAATATTTCCTTTTCAAGAAGACATTTTTGAAAAACCAAAACCTAAAAGATTAAGTAGGAAGAAAGCTTCAAAACTGTTCCGATTTAAAAAAGACGTATCTGAAGAAACTAAACCAGCACGTATACCTATCAAAGTAGAATTAGAAGAATCAGTATTCAAGAAGCGTTTATAAACTATTAAAGTTGAAAATACAGGCGAATATAAAGATCCAATAAAATTTTTAGATACGAATGGAAGAGTTGCTGTTAACAAACTCAAAGAAGAATTAAAATTTCATCCAGTTAAAGTAAACCTTGGTTTTATTTGTGATCATATAAAAGATAAAGAAATACAAGAACGCAATTTCAAAACATCAAACAAGAGAATATTAGAAACAACTGGCTTAAATGAATATATACATCATGTAAAACAAAAACTTCGTATAGAAATGGAAGAATTTGAAGGTAGAGGATCAGGATGGACATTACATGAAATTAAATACGTACAAATAAGATTAAACAAGAATGTACCATTAAGAGCTTCTTCCTACATTGAACTTCCTAAACCGATTAAAGATAAGAAAGCAGTGATTAATATTAAAAATAGCGTCAATAAATGCTTCTTATACGCTATTGCAAGTTACTTAAAACCTATAGACAGATGTTCTTAATATCAAAGACCTTCACATTATAAACAGCTTGTTAATAAGTTACAAAAGAAATATTGTGATGCTATTGAATTTCCTGTACAATTAAAAGATATTCAAAAATTTGAAAGAAGAAATCATATTTCTATTAATGTTTATAGCTATGATAAGAGATATAATGTATACCCACTTCAAATCACAAAAACAAAGCAAGAAAAACATGTTAATTTATTATATGTAAAATATGATCAAAATAATAATCATTTTTGTTGGATAAAAGACTTATCACGATTAATAAGAAGTCAAGTAACAAAACATATTGAGAAGGTATACTTCTGTGATAGATGTTTAACAAGTCACTTTAGAAATGAGAAGCTGTTGCAAAACCATGACTATATTGTAAAGAATATGAGGCAGTTAGAATAGAACTTCCCAAATCATATGACAATCAAATAGAATTTCAAAACTATAATCGCTCATTTACGATAATTGCTGACTTGGAATGTATCTTATGTAAATTAAACATATAACACAATTGTAGTAAAACAGTAAAATATCAAAAGCATGTTCCAATGAGTTTTTGTTACTATGTCAAATATTCAAATGGAGACTATAAAGCCCCTGCTAGTTATATAGGTCCAGATGCTAGAAAAGTATTTATTGAAATGTTACAAAAAGATGCAATAGAAATCAAGAACATGTATAAAAGGGTAGTTGATATAAACCCGCCTACCGAGGAAAAAATAGAAGCTTATAGCAGTTCAGATACTTGTCATATATGTGAGAAAAACTTGAATGACTTACCACCAGCCGTTGAGAAAAAAACAATAATTATATTAAAGGGGAAAATAAGGTTCTACAAGGATAGAGATGATATGAGTGAAAAAAAATAAAAGAATGGAAGCATGACTTAAAAAAATGTTTGTATAAGATAAATAAAAATAAAACAAAAGTAAGAGATCGTGATCATTGAACTGGAAAACTTAGGGGTGCAACTCACAGTTATTGTAATTTAAACTATAAAAATCCTAATTTTATTCCAGTATTTTTGCACAATTTACCTGGTTATGATACTCATCTATTTATTAGGGAACTAGCTTATTATACAAACAAAATAAAACTGATTGCAAATAAAGAAGAAGGGTACATAACATATGAAAAATATATAAAAGTAGGAACAAAAGATGATATTAACTTAAGATGTGTTGATTCATTTAGATTTATGTCAGAGTTTAGCAGAGTTAACTAGTAATTTAAAACCATAACAATTTCGAGAAACATTAAAGTTTTTCCCGATTGATAAACTTGAGCTGCTTACTACTAAAGGTGGTTATCCATTTGAGTTTGTTGATTCATTTAAAAAATTACAAGAACCTGTTCCATTATTTCCAGACAAATTTACAAACAGATTAACAGGAGAAAAAATGAGTCCTGAACGCCATAAGCATCATGTACGAGTTTGTAAAGAATTCGATCTGAAGTTAATGTGGGACTATAGTGACCATTATAACAAAACAGATGTTCTTCAATTAACAGATATATTTGAGAACTTTAGAGATGTGTGTTTAAAGGCATATGGATTAGATCCTGGATGCTATTATCCAGCACCTGGCTCATCGTGGAATACAATGTTAAAGATGACTAAAATTAAGCTAGAAATGTTAACTGATTATGATAAAATATTAATGATAGAAAAGGGTATAAGAGGTGGAATTTCACAATGCAGTAAACGATATGTAAAAGCAAATAACAAATACATTACGAATTATAATAAACATGAGAGTTCAACATATTTAACATATCTAGATGCAAATATCTTTTATGGTTGAGCTATGAGCCAAGGAATGCCTTTAAAAGATTTTAAGTAGGTTAAACCTGATATAGATATAATGAATATTCCAGATGATTCTGAAACTGGCTATATACTAGAAGTTGATTTAGAATATCCAAAGCGTTTACATAACAAACGTTCTGATTTACCATTAGCTCCAGAAAACATGTGTCCACCAGAATCTAAACATCGAAAATTATTCACAACACTTTACAATAAAGAAAGATATGTAATTCACTATAAGAAGTTAAAACTATATATGTCACTTGGAATGAAATTAAAGAAAGTGCATAGGGCATTAAAATTCAAACAATGAGACTGGTGAAAGAAATGCATTGATTTAAATACAAATATGAGAACGCAAGCTAAAAATGAGTTTGAATAAATTTTCACAAGCTTATGAATAACTCAGTATTTGGAAAAACAATGGAAAATATTAGAAAGAGACAGCCCATACAATTAGAATGTGATCCTGAAAGAGTAGGAAAATTCATTGCAAAACCAAATTTTGATTACAGAATAATATTTACAAAGAACTTGTGCGCTATACATATGAAAAAAGAGCAATTGGCATTTAGTTAACCAATATATATTGGTATGAGCGTATTAGAACTATAAAAACTATTAATGTATGATTTTCACTATAACACTATGAAGCCGAAATATGGAGATAATATAGATTTATGTTACATGGATACTGATAGTTTTATATATGAGATTGAGACCGATGATTTCTATAAAGATTTAAAAGAAATGATTAACCAATTTGATACGAGTGAATATGAGGAAGATAATATATACAGAATACCACCAATAAATAAGAAAGTAATAGGTTAGATATAAAAGAAGGAATAAAGGTAAAATAATGACTGAGTTTGTTGGGCTACGAGCTAAGATGTATGCTTATAGAGTAAAAAATAAAGAAAAGAAAGAGGCTAAAGGAGGAACTAAATGTGTAATAGCAAAGCAGTTGCAGTTTAATGATTATAAATAAAGCTTATTTAAAAATGTTAAAACGTATAGAATTCAACCTAATTAGAAGTCGGAAGCATGAGCTATATACTATAACGGTTAATAAGCTAGCATTAGATTTTTCAGACGATAAAAGATATATATTACGGGATGGGGTAAATACATTGCTTGGGGGCATCGTAAGATAGAAAAGAAGTAGATGTAAGTTCTTTATAGTTAAGTGCTATAAAGATCCATACGCAAACAAGTTTAGTAATTATGTTAGTCATCTAGTGGTGATTTGTAGTTAGTGATTTTATATCCATTTTCTTTAAATTCTGGCAATCTTTTTTCTATCCAATTATGAAGCTTTAAATCGGATATGGAACAAAAGTTCTCATTACAATATGCAGGAATTCCACATACAACACATTTATTATTAATATTTCTTTCGTTAGTTAAGTAATAACAAGATGTAGTTTTGTTCCTTCTAGTAAAATATGGTGGGAAACCAACACATATTATATCTTTAAATAAAATAACTTGTGGTGCTGGTGTTTTTAGGCCAATGGGACTATATGCTGAATCTACAAACTTACATTTGATAATGTAGCTGGTCTTAAAATCATAAATGGTGTGTCTATATCCTTAAAGAAAAGATACATTATTTTTAAAATGTCATGCTCTAACATTTTATTATGTATTTCAGCCATTCATTTTTTTTTAGATAAGAGTGAATAATATAGCAATGATCCAGAATATTTTAATCATGCTCAATTTTGCTCTGCTCTATAACATATTTTACACTTATCAGACCTCTTGTCCCCAATTTGAGCGAATTTTCGGTACTTTTAATTCTCCACAAATTATGCACTTTTTCATGATTTATTAAATATAAAATATCCGAAATAATTATTTCATTTTTGTTATAACAAGATAGATTTCATGATTGTGATTTTAAATATATATGTCCAGTGCAATTACTCAATCTACTTTGTGCTATTCTTCTTTGTTAAAGTACGCAACTCTTTGCAGGTGCAGTTCTTTGTTATTCTTCTTTGTCTTCTTTGCCAGTGGCGGTTTCATATTTTTTTTTTGGAGTTAGGGATGGATGGGAAATGTTGTCTGCAGAACATACATAAGTACACTACTTCGGAATCTTTTTTGTCTTGATTACATCACGCACTCATCGAATGGCAAGCGGTATGAAATTCTATTAATGTTCTAGTTACTCTGTTGTCTTTTAACATAAAATTCATAACATAAAATTACCATACACAAAATTCCTTGGGTTAACGATGTAAATTAATTTGTATTTGGTAATGTACATGGTAATTTCCACAATCGATAATTCTAACACCAAATTACTATATATATATATATATATATATATATATATAAACGTGGCTTAGGATTATCCATTGTGGCAATTGCCATATAATACTTATAGTATCTCTTTTTATTGCATAATATAATACTTGTAAAGAACATATTGCATATGATTACAATAAAATCACCATGTCGAAGATTCCCCTAGATTCCATGCTCACACAAATTATTCATATTTTCGTGCATAATATATACTTTGAATACGTATGAATCAAATGTGGAGATATAGTGTGTAGATACAGAATGACAAAGATCATACTGAGTATTGTCAATTCGAATACCCTGTTTGAATGTTAAGTACGTGTTAAAATCTGAAATTTATCAAATTTTATTTTTTGTCATTTTTAAAATCGTATCCTAGGAAAGATTAGATACAGGAATAGCAAAGGTCAAAGATCTAATTAGTGTCATTGCTTTCAATATGTTTAATACTTTTCAAATATACAACAGATAACATTACACAAGAAATCACAATAATGAAACTTGTCGATAGTTCGCACTGGAGAACGTTCCATACGTGCGTAACGTATTTCAAATATTTAGCGTAAGCACATTAATTTCTCTGACCTGATCTTCAAAGGTACACTGATATGGTATTTTATTTTCGTAGAACTATTCACAGTAGATGGGAAGTAGCCACGTTCTTCCTTCCCCGTAAATAAATCTAACTTATTTCCACAATCTAAGTTACAAGTTGTCGAGACTGTGTGGAAGAAACGATGTAAATGAAGAAAATGTAACACAACGCAGTCATCTAACACACATTTTGGAGATCGATATATATATGTTTTCTTGTTTGGGAGATAATTAATTTTGTCTCTTCCAAACCTTGTTTCTTTACAAATAGATGCATATTATTCCGACTCAAATTGTAGGGATTATTAACACATCACCACGCTTCACCTTCAAGTACGAGTTGTTAAGAATTATATCATGTAATAGCCCATTATGGTTGTGAAACTTCATTGTTTTACTATTTTCTGCAAATTCTTCGTCTCATAATTATGGAAATTAGTTAACACATTGCATTCGTTTAGTCGATATTCCGTTTGTTGATGTAATGAAATGGTCTTGTAAAGATTACTAGTAGTAATACGCAGTTCATACTCTACTCGTTTACGAAACGTTATGCTATTTCTGATCACGTTTAGTGTTTCGTCTATGCATAGTCAGCTACGCAATTAATTTTCAGGGTCTTCGTTGAATCCACGTAGGTAAAGTAAATGACCTAGGACAAGCTGACTTTAAATGTAAATTTAAATGATATTCATTTCTGATTTTCAACCGGTTACCAACCTAAAATGAGTTTAAAGTCACAGTCGTTTCCAATGTTAACTTCAAAAGTACATTTTATTATTTTATTTTTTAAATGTATTTTCTTCTCCTGGTATAGGCATAATATTGTGAGTAGAATACTGCTATTTAGACAATGGCACCTTATTTAAGCTTGAGTTCTATCTAGAAACTTACTAAGCATTATTTAAGATCAATATACCTTAGAAACATACTAAGCATTATTTAAGATCAATATACCTTAATGACTATAGAACCTTGACTATATTAATCCTGATAACTTAAA
The DNA here is from genome assembly GCF_964235325.1 of Thermobia domestica. Classification (NCBI taxonomy): domain Eukaryota; kingdom Metazoa; phylum Arthropoda; class Insecta; order Zygentoma; family Lepismatidae; genus Thermobia; species Thermobia domestica. The sequence continues at coordinate 73,656,693 of NC_137457.1, read as the reverse complement.
GATCAAATTGTCATGAGAACATTTGTCTACCTGGGATATACAAAAATAATAGGAGTAACTTATATTTATATAACTTGAATATTACCGGAAGTTGTTTTGTCAACGTTGTCAATCCCAAATACCAGCACTGATATGTTATTATTAGTATTAAGATGATTAAATTTCTGTTAACCTCTTGTCACATCTAAAAATATAGGGGAACAAGACCCTCCTCAAATACTGCAAAGATTTCAAACTTTTACAGTAACTAACTCGATTACCATTTTTAACCAGATCAAAGTAAGCATTTATCGTCACTATTTTATATATTCAGTACATTCTTTTATTTACAATCCGAATATACCTTCTGGTTTCCTGATCCTGATTTCCTATTACATTCATTTCTGAAGAACATTTTCGACAGTGCTAAGGTATTTGGACTCTGTCCGTGGGAGATGAACGCACGCACATGAATGACAGGGAAGTTCTAATCCTATGTGTTCGGTTTATTGATAAATCTCAGGTTGTACAGAGATTTATATCTGGTGCCCTTGTGACTTCTACGAAGGCTGAAGTTTTAAAAGATGTAATTGTTAGAGAAATCAAGAAATTTGGTTTACTTTTTTAAAAAAAAAAATAATTGATGGTGCTTCAAATTTTATATGAAAGTATAAAGGAGTCAACTCTTTTCAAATAAAATTCTCCCTATATGATATTTCTGCACTGTAGATCATATTTACTTTAACTCGATAAGCGTTTGCGAATCTACTACACCCGTTAAGAAAGTCGGAAATGCTGTTGGTTATATTTTTATGTTGTTTCATGGCAGTAATAAAAGACTGGCCATCTTGGAGCCAGTTAAAGTTGTAATGGTGCAGCCAGGGAAGAATACATATCCTTTTGACTTCTGACGCTAAAGTGGCTGTGATCTGTAGGCACTTTACCACTATATGTCACCGACATCTTTGAAACATATATATAATGAAGGTACAGACTACAGGTGTTTAATACGTGGAATATTGCTTCTGTTTATTAAACCTTCAACAGCATGCTTTTTGCAAGTATACTCACATTTGTTGGAATCCCATAGACAAAGTAAGGAAATTCATAATACTAGTGGCATACATTGAGATACATTTTTTCTCTAAACACCGAGCAAGAACTTGTTATTATAAAAGTAAATGATATTTTTGATCTGTCAGCCAAAAACGATCAAGTCTGCAGAAGAAGTTGGTTTTGTTGTCGACAGTGATGTTGATAAAGTTAAAATTATCCGTATTTCTGAGAAATACCGGAAGACAGTTGCAGAAAATATTAGATTGAATTTTAACGATGATTTTCAGGTGTGTTTGGTGACACATACTGCAAGCGTGATAACTTATGCGAATAAAAATTCATTTATTTTAACCTTAAATTATATATGGTTAAACTGCAAGTGAACAGTGGTGATTAGTGTCTAAATTGCCAGTTGTTCTTTGCGAATATTGTGAAGTAATTATATTTTTGATATAAATGTGTTTTTATGGACTTATATTCATATAAAGGATGGTTGAAAATCGAATTCTGCTTCCAGAAGTCGTAAGCGCTAAATTTGTAAGAGTCACAATATTTGAAAATTTACGGTGAGTGGGTATTAGTAATGTTACTCGAGAAGTACGCTCCGCAATTATCAAGAGGGTTATAGATTACATTCATTTAGCTAGGTATGTTAGCTCTTAAATACGTATAAACATCAAGCGTGTATATGGCAAAATATATAATAGAAGCCTATTATACAGAGGTCGAGATACCCCCGAGTAAAAATCCACACTCTTTCAATTAGAATCCTTGGAAAATCCCTGTTTATAAGTGATTAAAAACAAATTAAATGAAAATTTAAAATCAAAGTTTTCGAGAAATTTTTAAAATTTAAGACGTGAATTGAAATCAAAGGCCATTAGACCGGATTCGCTTTAAACAATAATCTATAATATGTAATCGCAATGTTATCTTATGGGATGGACAGGTTATAGATACAGCAACAAATGAATGAAACATCCAAAGCTTCAATTGGTGAATGACCAGCGCCAGTTCCTCGAAATATTACAAATTATAACGAAAGTGAAATATGCCACTTGTGGCATTCAGTCAAATATCGAAGATCCTGCCCTAAAATCCAAAGCCATGTTGTAAAAGATTCCAAGATCATTTTTATTAGAAGTTACTAAATCTTAGAGGCTAAAATTAAGATATTATTATGTAGATAATGACAAAGAAGGTGAAACGTTTCGTCGGGTTCATGAACTGTTGAAGTCAGCATCCAAATTTGGAGTCGACTTCCCCAGCACGAATTGTAAAAGGAAAACTTTAGTGGAATCAGTTAATGGAAACTGAATTATCTTCCATCGTAGTCGGAAACACGATGATGAAAGCGGCGCAACTTACTTCTGAAAAAGGTGCAGTCTGAACTAATAGCCAAATCTATGAAACGAAAAACAAAATGTCAGATTCTATCTGACACAATAATCAGTTATAAATGGATATTTGGATAATCTGGAAAGGACGAAAAACAAGTAGTACTGCCAGTGACATTATCCAAACAGAAAGTTATTCATTTTATGTTAACTTACATGTATAGTTAGGTAAATAACAAACTAGTATATTCAAGATGAATAATGTTAATTTTTGTAAATGTAGAGCCATGCATTGCACTGAACTTTTTCATACAATTAAATTATTTTTAGTGTAAATTGGACCGATACCCTGATATTTATAGCTAAAGTTAATAAGCCCATGTTAATCTTCACTTATTATTAGCTGCAACAAGATAGCATCATTTAGTTCAAGAGAAAACTAAGGTTCTCACATATTTAGTATTAAGGACTGGAAGTTTCACGTCCCTCACTGTGCCTTGGGATGAATGGTCAGTGAAAAATTGTATATGAAATGGTTGTTGGATTATTATATTTGAACAGACGAACTTTGAAAAAACAAAGTACACGATATTGTTCATCACAAAAACGTATGTTAGGAAGAGTTATTATTTGTTACCAAGTACATGCATCCCGGCTTAAGAAGAAGTTGTACGGTGCCTCAGCATCATTGCGTCAGTTTGGATACCACCGCTGTGTTTCCAGCAATTTATAGAAATGTTTTTACTTACCTGAATTGTTTGAATCTTGTGGGAGAAAGACATTGTTAAATATTTCGGGTGGCATTACAAAAAGGGTTGCTACGAAATAATTTCACGTTAGTCAACCACATATTTCAATTAAAATATTAAGGGCAAATAACCTCACTCAAAATTATCATGGACATAACATTTCGGTTAAAATTTTATTACCTCTCACCACTGCCTTAGCTGCTATAACGAGCATCCCTTGTACAAATGGGCCTTAGCTTGATTCCATGTGAGAGTGCACTAAATTTTGTAGTCACCAACTTTCGTAAGCCATACGTCTCCTTTGGACTAAATTATATAAGTTGGATTTTTATACTATATATATGAACAACAGAAAATGTCAAATATAAACTATACACATATAGGGATATGCAAATTAGGAATATAGTTATGAATATTCTTATTTTCTGTATTGGTAGTTAAATATTACATAATATCTTCCATATTGCTAAAAGATTAAATAATATCTCTGATGTTCTAAATGGTGAGGACTGAATCATTGCTGCATTTCTGAAATCTAGTTTCTACGCTAGTGACCACTGTAATACTTATTTCATGTATTAATTTTTTGGCACCTTTCTTGTACGACATTTATCAAGTAGTAAGACGTGGTTTCTTTAAAACACTATATCTTCAACTCCACCTCATAAGAGAACAGTAGATTGTAGTGAGATTTGAAGGTTGTTGTGAGCATATACCTTATATCCGTTGATTTATCAATTGATTGAATAATGGATTTTCATGGAATGAGTGCATTCTTTCAGAGTATTTACCTATAGTTCGAATTGTGGAATAATAGTGTCCTTGAAATGCAGGTATTAAGTCACACTTCCATCAAAAGAGCAGTTTCATTTACATGAAAAACTAACCAAAACTAACATTTCATGCTAAATTTGACGTTAAGGTTATGATGTTAAAATGTTGCACAAGAATTTTCTGTTGTGTAGTGGAATCAGTTTTAACTCTTTTAAATTGTGTCCTTTGTCTTTGACATAAATCATGCCCTTTAAACGATGACGTCCCTTGGCAGATACGCTTCGAAACCTAAACGTTCCATCGCGCTCCCTGATGAACTACGAGCAAAATGCGATTCGCGACAATCTCTCGATCACTTTTTGGTGCTTTAGAGATAAATCAAGTTTCTTGCATCTTATGTCATAATATATAAATTAATATTCTATTAAAATACAAAAAATATAGCTCACAATCTTTGATGCTTCTCAGCATTGTAAGCCTCAAAGTATTGTTAGTTATATAATAGCGTTAATCGATATTAATAAGCAGTTGTAATTATAAAACAGTATAAACGTTGAGCCGGATAATAAACACCAAATCAAATATTGAACAAACAACGTAGATATACCAATTTTACGTAGTCGTTGTGAAAATAGTATCCTTAAATCTACCTATCAAAATGCTTATCTCTGAGCCAACAAGTTTCTCAAAAACACCTTATGTTTTATTATAGAAAATCATACACGAACATGTTCAAAAACCGAATGAATATATCAACTATTTCCTGCGGGAAAACTCCAGTTCCAACACTTGACTCTGGGGTATTCCAAAGCCATAGAACATGACCCCATCAGCAGGTAACACCTAAATCAGCGCATGCTCAAAGCACGGCGTTTATATACATTAAGGCAATAACTCATACATACATACATTACAAAGAAAGAATTCAATATCGCACATCAAAATATAAACTAGGTTAACTTTTTAAAGATACTTCATTTCAAAAATATAAAGTAGGAAAAGTATAACAAAAATGTCGGACAACTTAGAAATTATTTCAACATAAGAAATAAAATATTTTACGTGCAAAGTTATTCGTAAATGACTGTGTATAAAAATGGATGTATTAAAGACATCTGACATCTAGTTTCCAGTGATATTCAGAGACGGTATGACGTCATCACTGAAAAACCCGAAACGATATGGCATACCGCCGCATACCGTTTCACTGTGTTTGATCGTATGAAAACAGATATCCAATGACCTTATAAAATATTAAAATGTTGTATATTGCGTATATTACACATCGTGGGTGGCCATTAGGTGCTTCTAGAATGCGCTCTTTTGTTTGTCGGCGGAGGAGTGTTTGTGTGGCCGTTTGAAGTCATAGGTTGTAATGATCTCCTAAATATTTAAAGCATTGGGTTTTGTGTGGCAAAGCATCAGGAGAAGTTTATGCAGTCCTATAATGCACTCTTCTCTTGGTACTTTTGGCACATCAGCTCTCAAAAACATTTTGGATACGATCATTATACACTGAATTGTGGGAATGGCTTTTTTTTTGGTTGAGGATGTGATGTCAGCATAGCCTAAGAAGATATCTATTGGTTGATTAGTCAGTCTTTCATTAGTTAATACTGGTGGACTGAAAAAAGTGAGAGAGAACGGAAGAACACCAAAAACATCTACGCACACGGGCGATTTTCAGCAGAATATTAATATTTCGAGCTAGGATAAAAACAAAGGACGGACATGCACAAAACAGAAAGCTTTATTATTGACCCAGCCTGGCCCATTAGTGGAATATGACATTTCAATCAAGTTACTTCATTGTTCATGTGAACTGTATATAATTCATTATATTTTGTATGTTATAATTCGTCCATTCGTATAGAGCAAATGTTATATTGAGATTAATAGTGTAGTGCGAATGTGTGTGTGTGTGTAATATTTTATAGAAAGAAGGGAAAAAAGAGATTTTATCGAGGTAAATAATGACTAATAATAATAATAATAACAATAATTACAGTTATAATATATATTTATTGTTATTGTCATTAACTGGTAGAATGAGACGTTGACATACTGATTAACGTGTAATCGGAAACACCTGAGATCACACCGGGAATCGAACAATTTGCTTCCACGTGAAAACCGAGTACGATTACCGCTTAGGCACGAAAAGCTGTAGTACTTGTGTGTATATAAAAATTATATCACATTGAATAGTATGATAGAAGGATAAGGATAATAACGAATACTGATATATTATTGTGATTACATGATTTGTATTTACTAGAATGACATTAGAAAAAAATATTATTTCGTTGGTAGAAATAACAGTAAAAAATTGGAGGGGGAATACATACGTGTGTGGTTTATATTTCAGAGAACATGTCGAGTTTCGTCATGTCTGAAAATGTTTTAAAGTGCATAAGAGATAAAACATCGCGCACGAGAAGGGACAAGTCTTGTTTAAAAGGTGCTATAATTTGTTACACACAGGAATATGAAAAAAAGTGAATATATTATTCAAACGGAAGTAATGAACATATGAAAAGATAATTATAAATAATAGTTTCTTGTTAGTTTTATTAATATACTACTCGCACCTCATACTATCGTTTTGTGTAGAGACTAGCACGCTTGTCTTGTGTGCCAGCTGTTCTGCATTCGTGTTGTGTTCATCAGAAACTTTACTTGCTCAAACTGACATCCAATGTAGGACCTCGTTCTAGGAATAGAAGTAAACGCTTTAACAGTGAATCACTGTTGTTCCCCTTAAACGGAGATTGAATCAAGTGTAGTTAGTGGAGTTCGTGTAGTTAGAATCGCACTTGAAGCGTAAGGGATGCTTCACACTTTTTGTAGTCAGACCTGGAGGAGTAACATTACATCTTGTTGATTATTTTGGTGACTTAAAAGACGAATTGAGAACTTCGAGGCAAGAAGAGATCAACTCAAAAAAATGAAAAGATAAAGGAGGTAGCTTTGGAACGGTTTCCTCTCATCCGATTTTCTTCAAACTTGGCACATATATAGTAACAGAAAGTAAATCGATACGTATTTTTTGCTTGTTTCGGAAAATAGCTTAAGGGATCAAAACTCGGGTTTTCAAAAATGGACCCTTTTGCTAAAAAGGGCCACATTAAAGAAACGAAACTCTGCCGATGCAAAGATGATGTCAAAGTAAGAAAAACGGGTTTTATCGTCTTTGAGAGAAAAGAGTTTCAATGTGCAATAACCCCCATTGAGATGACAAAGGAACCGCACAATGTTTAATGAAATTAGATGACAGTGGAATTGCTTGAAATCGTGATATGTTGTAGATATTGTGTAACTGAGAAAAAGTATCAATGGGCACAGCCAAAAATCAGTGACCGTTTGGTCACTACATTGTCACTTTTTTAAAACAGTCGATGATTACGATATCCTGGATTTCAGTAAATTTTTAAGAGACATAACCACCAATCATTGAGAATGTTGCCACTTCAGGGCCATTTTTTGAACGCAGCCGAAGAATCCAATACTCTGAATTTCGATGAAAATAACTGAAGCTGTCGTATGTTGTAGATATTGTGATCCCGAGTAAACGTCTCAATTTGTACCCTAATTGGAGCAGATATAAGCCATACCTCATTTGGAAGCTTGTGATACACAAACATTTCTTCGAGGTAATCTATCTGCCCCACGTGTCAATCCCGTAAAGGAAGTTGAAAAATAAATTTTAAAAAATAAAAATAAAATATACATTTTCCCGAAATTGGCAAATACTGTTATGTCGTTCGCAAGAATGTCCATACACAGGGTTTAATTAGTTAGGATGTTTATGTATCTTTATTGATATCACCTTTATGCTCGTAGCTCTTTTGGAGGGAGAGTCTTCCCCCCCAAATGCTGAGGCGGAGGGGAAAATTGTACATCCAACTACTGCCACTTTCCTTCCGCTGCTGGACTCCCGATGTAGAAGAAGTGCACACCGTTGGAATGTTTGATCCTTACTAAAGAGATACACACTTAAATCATCTGTTTAGATTCATTATAAGCCAAGTGGTGGAGGTTTAAACTGCTTGCTCAACTCAGGAGTCGTTCGTCCTAAAAAGGTTGAATGAGCAGTAAGTAACGGTATTATGGATTCCGGTTGCTTGAAACTGTGATATGTTGCTAACCGTTCGGCCACTACGAGGTCGATTTTTCGGAAACAGTAGAAGGTAACTGTATTCAGAATTTCGGTGGAATTTCATCAAGCCATTAAGACGTTTTCACAGGATCACAATATGTACAATATATCATGGTTTCAAAAAAAAAAAGCCGAAACGCAGACCTACCTTCTGCTGTTGTCATTAAACGGAGTCCTTAAGTGGTCAAACGGTCAGTGATGGGTGGTTGTGTTCATTGGGACATTTCTCTGGATTCAATATTAGCCACTTTTAATGGACACAACCACAATGCTCTTACCATTTGCCTACTACAGGACCACATTTCCTAAAACAGCAGAGGGTAATGATATTCCGGAATTTTGTTGGAATTGTATGAAGCCAAAAACGTCCTATGCAACAACCCGGAAATGGGATGGGGAGAGTAGTGTGTAACATCATTTAAGAGCTAATATTGCAAGTGGCTTTGTTGCAATAATACATTCTTTGTTTTCTTTTCAACGCTATTTCTTTTATTCTCGAGAAATCTATGCGTCCATCTCTATCGTTTAACCTTGCACTCTCCGTCTTTGTTCGAGGTATATTATTTTTAATACTTTATAAAAACACTCGAAAATACTACGAACCACTGAAGAGTATACATTTGTCACTATAGCTGTAAAAATTTAGGATTTGTTTTGCACATCCTAGAAAGAAGCCCACACAGTAGAAAGAAGATGACAGTGTTTTAGTGTTGGAGACATTCTGATAGAATGAAGAAGAACATATTTGAAACGAACATTATAAACACAGCTTGAAGCTCGTCCTCTTGATTTTCGTATTGTTCTACCAGATTGAAAAACAAACAGAATGATAAATGTCATCAGGAAATATATTTCATATAAAGCAAATTTCATTTGGCGTGTATTGCTTCAAACAACTAAATGAATATCCGTTCGATAAATTTGTTATGGCGTTAAAGATTCCTTAGAGAAGTGTTGGATTCTCAGGAGTTGTCTGATAACTAAAATAATAAATAAGTGATTTATGTTTTTGAATTTTAAATAATACAATACAAGAATAATGCAGACACATACCTCAGCTCCGCCTGACGAAATAGGTTTTGTGTAATAAATATAACACTAAGATTTATATAAAATGAACCTTTTATAAAGAAGATAACTATATTATTGTTCCCTTGGCAATATATCCACTTTCAAGTTAAAAAAAGTATTATTTGAGTTAATTGTTCAATAATTTGTCTTTTCGCTGAATTTTACCAGTTTGGCTTCGTTACTCTCCATAGTACCATTAAATCTAATGAAATAGTAGCACTTGGCCAACTTGGCGAAAAGTTTTCCTCCCCTGTAGCATGGTGCCCGCCACAGCTATGAAACTTTTGCCCACGGAAGCCTTCGCAAATTTTGGGTTCACATAGCATGACGTCATAGTGTTACGTGATGTTAGGCAAAGCCTCTTTGGGTCACGTGATATTAAGCGACGCCTTTTTGGTGTACGTGTTGTTAGGCCACGCCTTTATGGGGTAGTTTTACCGAGGGATTGATTTTGTTTCTTTTATGCCACAAAATTTTGGAGATTGATACCTTTTGGTGGAATACAGGATGGAATAGTTTACCTTGCGGCATCTAATTTCAACTTTTTGCGCCTTCGGTGCCCCTAGGCCACACACCATCCGTCTTTATGGTGTTGCCCCACCTATGGCGTATTTGGTTCATTTTTATGGAATAATATTTGGGAATTGTTACCTTATGATGGAGTACAGTTGTATGTATAGATTATTTTGTGTTACCTGATTTTGTCTTTTGTGTCCTCTGATGTGTGACGCCCGCCGAAATTTTGCGCCCTCAGCCCCTGTAGTTTGCATGGTTTACGCTCCGCTTTTAAGAGGTAGTACCACTAGAGGGATTTATATTTGTTCCATTTTGTGGATTTAAATTTGAAAAATGTTATTCCCTTCCTTATCTTATAGGATGCATATATAGCATACCTTATTGTTGTTCCCATTGTATGCCCATGCGCCCAACTTACCATCGCCTTTAGGATCACGTCATGGCGTCACACGTGGTCAGGCTGTGCTCTGTCTTTATGAGGTAGACCTACCGAAGGGGTCGTTTTAATTCTCTTTATGGGTAAAAAATTTTGGAGATTTATATATACACCTTATAGGGTGTATGCATATTCCGTTTCCTTTGATGAGTATAAATGATTGATTGTGGAGCCTTATTACGTTATATGATTATTTGGAATTGTACTTAACATTAATTCCTTAAATTTGATATATACTTCGTGATATATTCGTTCCACCTCAGGGATCAACATGGATATCTTACATATGATAATTATTATGTTATAGACATTGCAATCGTCCAAGTTCGATCCTTGGTGCTAGTTTCAGGAAATGCTGAGTTTAATGTCCCTCTTGAGACTAAGCAAAACGATGATGAGAAATTATGAAATGAAGAAACATCATAAACTTACTTGGTTGTGGATTGAAGCAGAAACCTCACATGTCAGAAATAAGCGCTGAGCCACCGTGCCCATTCAGTGCTAGCAGTTTTACAAGAATTTTATATTTCATATAGAAAGTTAGAAGGTCTGTGTTATCTTCTTTTTTACTTCGTGTGCGACTTTGATCTTGAAGGAAACCTTTACGACTCAGTGCTAAGCATTGGCATTGAAACCTGTAAGCATAAACTTATTGTTTAGTTGGCTGTATTTAGAGATGAATCAGACTTTTAAAGATGAATTAAATGCTGGATTGGATCTTAACACTTGACGAAATTCACATTCCCACATTTCATGTACTTTATATCGCATGGATGGTAAAAATTTCATTTTACGCTGTGTTCCCCCTTATCGATAGTTCATAGTTTCTTCAGAGTTCTCATAAGTGTGCTGATTACGGCCTGTAGGGACACAGAAAAGGCAGGCATGGAACCTACAACCTCGAAATTCATACACGTGTTCCTCTTCAATGTCGGGATGTATATAGTAAAAGTTCAGATGAAAACCAAAAACAAAAACGTCTTTCCTCTTGCTGCATATAGAATTGGATGTCCCTCTTTTTTCTCTATGTAGGAAAGCCCCTTCAAACCAATCTGTGACGGTATTTTCGTGCAGGAAGAATGCTAATAATATTAGGTTTTAAGAAATTTCCTCGAAATATTAAATTGCACGCACTTTCCAAAGTGATAGCCTCCAGGAACGATTGATGTCGGTTTCTTGTTCAAAAGTGGTCATGAAAGACATACAAGCCATTCGAAGTACGTTGACGTCCTGAACACAATATTTCACCAATTCTTCTTGGAAAATAAAGTATCTTCGTTGTACCATATCATGCATTTCTCTCGTTCATCTACTTTAATTTCATCTGCACAATAATAATGGATTTCCAATAATTGTCCCAAATACGTTTGATATGCAGCAGTATTAAAAAAGTGTAGAAAATACCCTTTGCTCGCTGGTAAATTAAATGCCTTGGATAAATTATTTAAAGCCATTGGCATGAAATTTAAGGAGTCAATAAACGATAAGTGATTCAGTTTCATGCTTAAAATATTTGCTCCGTTCAAGATCAAAGTAGGTTTCAAATCATGTTCTTCCACTAAGGATTTAAGAATAAATGACCATCATACCCCTTAGAGTTATGCGCCAAAATACAATTAGTTTGATGTTATGTCTTGGTTGACGTAAATACGCAAGAAAGGCATTGATCGATTCATCTTGAAAAATATGCTCCCGCTGTCTACAAATTTCACACGGATATCTTCATCTTTACACAGTTGTTGGGCCACCAGTAAATTGAGTTTATGAAAGTACGTGTCTTCATTATAAAGTATTCTATGTGGCTTTGATATCATAAAAAGAATCATAGCCTTCTTGGCATTTAACACAGATGGAACTCCAGGTTTTAACTGAGTCCTATCATGCTTCATGTAGCATTGGTGATTAGACATAACGTGTTTACGACACACATTACAAAAATAATCTGTAAAAGCATGTTGTATTTCACCTGTATGGACAAACGAATAAATCCGTAGCCATTTGGAACACTATTTTACCACCTTGCATATTGATTTGCCTCTATGATATGGTACAGTATGATGCTTTGTATATGATGTTTCACCATAAAATTCACGATTGCGTTGTGGACACTGCTTAACCATATGGTGTTACTGCATGGTCTTTTCTGCTAACATTTCTCACACATCGCCGAACAGTTCTTCACGTGTGCAGTACGATGATATGTTATTTTGTGGCATGCAATACAATAGTACTTAGTAAGAAAAACGGACGTTAATGACGTGAAGATGTCACAATGAGAATTGATTCAGATTAAATTGATTGGAATTTTCTCTTCGCCATCAGGCCCTTCATACTGAATACCTTCTCCGGAAAAGCTAGCGTATACGGTAAGTTTACAATTTGTCTAGTAGTTTGCCATTGTCACAATTCTTCCACGGATCCCCATGATCTAAATTTTCTGAGGATCTGGACAAAAGTTTAAGTACGTCTGGAATAACAACACATTTGCTCTGGTCGTGATATTGTCTGCACAATTTCTTATTTGTATCTTTATATTTCTTTAGGCCAATAGCAATATCAATCGCATACGCTAAACATTCCTTGTTAGTGTCCGTAGAACGCTTTTCTTGCACTTTACTAGCTACTCGTTTGACAAAACATCTTGACGCACTAATCCAAATCCACGGGGCACATCCACATGATGAAAATGTATAATGAACGGTTCGTTCATGAGAAAACTATCGTTACTTTGCAAAATGCGATCGAAGGAAGCCCATAAAGTTTCCAGCCACTCGTTGGAGCATTTATTTGAATTTCCAGCATTCGTTCTTCGAGATTCAAACGCCGATATTGTGTATTAATTTCTCGCAAAACAATAAACCCAGAGGTAGCCATATTCAAACAGGAGAAGATAAGGTGAAACATAAAGAATAGGCAAAGGAAACAAAAATCTAGAACGACAGGGAAAAAAACACGAATTAAAATTGAATTAACAAATCAGAGATCGCTTACATGTTTAACAGTATCAAAAAGACTTCACGAACAATCCTAAAAGAATAATTATATCTCAAATAATCCTATTGTTAAAAATTTTTACTGTCGTCATACTGAAAATCAAACCAGGGAACAACATCAAAATGTTACTGACCTACAATTCTGTAGTGTTAAAAAAATAAATACAATTGCTTTTCTAACTGTGCAGAGGGAATCATTGTAGTAAGCATTTTTCTCCTCACACTGTACTTTGAAACGTATAACGAACATTAAACGGAAACAAAATCTCATGCTCTTGCTTTTTTCGAGCTAAGCTGTTAGACAAGGAGGACTCGAATTTGATTCACGGCAAAAGGTCAGATCCAACTTAAAACTGAAGGTCCACGTTTCGCTGTTAAAAGGCACGCTGTACGGAAACAAATTCGTGCGTTGTTTTTGAAAAACTAATATTTTGTAATTTTAAAATTACGTTAATGGTAACTTTCAGAAACTTAGCTTCCTCATAGATAAGTGGTTAAAGTTACGCACCTCTTTCCCGGGTTCAGCAACCAGTATGCGCTCACATTCAACATTAAGCAGTATTCCAAGCCTCACTCCTCAAGGGACGCTAAACCAAAATCAACTAATCATATCATTACTCGTGCTTACTTCTAATGTTGTGGGATTCCTGATTCGAACCCCGGTCAAGTAAGTCAGGGTACAAAAACCAAGGAACTTAATAAATGACATCACGGAGAACTAATCAAAACAAGCTTTCATCATGTATCATGAGCCGAAACGTGATGGAAATAAACTCTGATTGGTTGTGACATTATTCACGTTTTTCTGCTTACACAAAAATAGTTACGACATATTAGCCCATCGCACACATCAATATATTTTAATTATTCATCTAGTACCGCGATACCGTTAACAAAAATTATGCTTTTGTTAGTTTATTACTACATTCAAATTTACATATCTAAAATTTGATTCATTTTCGTTAAACTTGATTCAAAAATTTAACACTCATCGATATTTTGCATAAATATCGCATGAGCTTCAAAAGCCCATCGTTGCACTAACACCTGAGAAAAAATGCTCATGTAGTATTCTTCGTAAAAGCAGATTCTGCAATTTCACAATAACAAACTTTTATGCGTAACAACGAGCAGAAATGAGTTATGTAACTTAATCTGTTTAAATCTGCTCGTCTTATTTTTATACGCAACACTGCTCGCAAAGAAAATTTAAACTTCTCAATGGGGCACAGTGGCTCAGCGTTTATTCTGAGGTCTCTGCTTCTGATGTGTGAGGTCTCTGCTTTAATCCACAACCAAGTAAGTTTATGATGTTCTCTCACTTCACCATTTCTCATCATCGTTTCGCTTAGCCTCGAGAGGGATATTAAACTCAGCATTTCCTGGAACTAGCACGAAATGCAATAATAGACGTATTCAAGGTGGCTTGTTTCAATTTGGTGGACATTACATTTTTCTATATCTAACATGTCGTGCATCTTATTCACTGCGAGATTTCGTAAACAAATTCTCACTCACCACTACTGATGCTAAAGATTTAATGCTTTATTCGTTTAAGAGAATATGATGGTCACTGAAGAAAGATAAAATTCTCCGTAAGCTGTGTGTGTGATGGCTCTGGCGTGGGATTCTTCGTAAACCATGTGTGTGTGTGTGTGTGTGTGTGTCTGTGTGATTGTGTGTTTGTCGTTACTTTTTAATCTCTGCGAAAGTCAAAATTTTTTAAAATACCGCCATTTCCGGTCCCCAGCACTTTATGCGGTTGGAGTTTGCTACCCTCGTAAAAGAATGATAATTTGTGGTATGTTAAAAACGTGAGTAGACTTTTTTGCTATGTTACGTATTCTTGTGTAATTTCTGCTATTTTACATAAGAGTTGGGAAATGTCTGCTACATGCTTGCAGTCTAAAGAAATTTCTGCTATGTTAAATAGGTGGTTAGAAAATATTAAAAACTCTGCAATGTTACGTAGTCTGCTAAGTGTTCATAGTCATATGTAATATGTGCTATGTGAAATAGGAGTGGAAAAATATTCCATACTTTTTATCAGCTCTGTTATGTTATATAAGGGTTGGAAAATGAGAAATATTTTTTTATTAGCTCTGCTCTGTTAAAATAAGGGTTGAAAAAGGGGATCGAATACACCCCTAAATGGGGTCTTAAAAGAGAACTACTTTTCGGTGTGTTTGATTTTCCATGGTGGGATGGTACGTGGGTCATGGTGTATCGTGCGACACAGGAAAATTGAGTCCTTGCTATCGGGAGTCCTTGAAAAAAGGGCGACTTTTCAGCTACCAGGTGGCAGGTGCCGCCCATTTACTGACGTTCATAAAATATTTTAAATAAGTGATATTATGTTATACGCATATTGCAGTCAATGACAAAGTCCTTGTTTTACTATCAACAGTAGACGCGGTCATAGTCCCATATGCGGCAGCACAAGTTAGATTATAATTCTACCTATCTTTAGATCTATGAAGAGAATGGGTACTATATTTGATACCTACCCAATAATTTACACATATGATTTTTTAGATGATTTAAGAAATGAAATCAGGAAAGAGAGGTGATAAGAAGAATTACGCAATGTGTATTTTAGATCCCAACAGGAACAAAGAGTATAGAGTTTTTGAAATAAATTATGTGTACTTGGAATACTGAAATTTTGATATGATAAAGTCGTGGATAGTTGTTGAAAACCACGTAGGTACTGAAGAGGAAGAATAATTTCGAATGCTAGAAGACAAATCACAAATGAGAAAAAAAATAACCGGCGGAAAAAGAATACTATATGAAGCATGTCCTAAACAAAGACGTACACAATTTGAATTACTTGAAAATGACGTAGAATTACAAACTCGTATTGCACTGTGGCATATGGATACAGTTCGTCAAACAAAAGAAGATAAGTGTAATACGTATGCTAATAAATATATGATAAACAGGAGAATTTTTATACTCCTAAACAAGTGTAGGGCCTGGAAATATCCCTTTTCATGTATTCTTGGTGGAAAAGTGGTTGTTTAAAAAGTCCTTTTATAACACAATTTTTTTTCTGATTTTCCACGCATCATTATAACAGTATTTTGTTACATTTATTGGTACTATGGAAAGTGGCGAAATCAATACAGGGAAAATTCAGCGAAAGGACTATTAGTTGAACAATTAACTCAAGAAAGACTATTTAACTTGAAAGCGGACATCACTATTATTGACGATCATACATGCGAAGTAATTAATAATATAGTTAACTTCTTTACAAAAGGTTCGATTCACGTAAATCTTAGTGTAATATTTATTACACAAAACCTACCCCATCAGGAAGCCGCGGTCGGAAACAGGGATTACCGCCGTCGTAGTGGCAGGCCGCCGTAGTCAGCCGGCACCCGTCCGCGGAGAAACGACGATCTACTTGTTCAAAATTACCGACCTTTTTCCAAGAAGTCAAGCGGTCGAAAATCGTAAAAAAAAGTGCCCTTTGCCGACTCTGCCAACTGTTGAAGACCGTCAGATTCTGCAAAACAATAGGAAAGGCCTCTTTCCAACCCTCTGTCGAATCCTTATGCCGGCCTCTTCTCGACGGCGGCGCCGGCGCATTTACTGCGCCTTTACGGCTGTGTGCTGACTGCAGAGCAAGGCAACTTTCCTACGGTGGCGCCGGCGCATTTAATGCTCATTTCTGGCTGTGCTGACTGCTCAGCAAGGCAACTTTCCGACGGCGGCGCCGACGCGTTTAATGCTCATTTCTGGCTGTGCTGACTGCTCAGACAGGCAACTATTCGACGGCGCCGCCGGCGTATTTTATACACATTTCCGGCTGTTTGCCGACTGCTGGAAAGGACCTCTTTACGACGTATGCTTCACGATTCTCCCACAGACAGCATACGACCACTTGCCGCCATCGAGAACTGACCCTTTGCCGACTAGAAATCAACCCTTCAGAAAGACAAAATTTTCCTCACGTTTTGCATTATTTTTGCCTAAGTCGTCCTCCATGCTATCATTTCTCAACAAGGAGCACCCTTACAAGTTCTTGAAGTATAATACTTGCATTTTTTGTGTGTACCAGTTTAAAATTTGTTCTTTTTGGTTTTCTGCTCTCAGCCAAAAAGAAGAAATTGGATGGGACATGCAAGTATTATATATTTTCAGAACTACCAATTGTGCCCTTCATGATAAATCATAGCACTGTACTGTAGACTTAGGCAAAGCTACTGTAAAAGGTGGTAAGAGGTCGGATGCCGCCTGTGGGGAAACTGAGAAGCTGACATCGAAAAGAGATCCTTTCTACCACTCGGCAAACAGCCGGAAAGGCGCATATGCGCTGGCGCTGGAAAATAGCCTATCCGAGCAGTCGGCAAACATCAGAAAAGTTGCGTAGCAATGCACTGAAAATCATGGTGGGTTCCCACCAGTAATGTTGCACTCGGTACATACAGAGTATATTTCTACATTTCTCAGTACGATTTAAGTGCTATATAGAGGAAAAGTATGTGGAAATAACTTACAAATGCTTGAAAGCGACCTGTACATAAGAATTGGGCAGCTAATAATGCCCGTTAACAATAATTCAATTAACAGGTCTGTGGGCCTAATGTCAAAAATTTATAACAGTCAGTACATTTTCCCAATGAAAGCACATTTTTCACTATCAGGACCACTAGGAACAACACTGTTTTATACTTTTAAAATTTTCTAGTTGCATACGCTTTTTCGGAGGAAAAAAGCTCCAGCAATCCGTCGGAATACGGTGTTTCCTTGTTGTCGTTTTCCCATCAATTATTTGAAAAAGGATTTTTAACGAAAATGATATTGTAATTTTATTAAAGTACAGGGGTCACACACACAGGGTAAAAGTGGATTTGTAAAGGTAGGGAGACGTATGAAGTCCCCCGTCGCCCGTACCTATCTTTGCTTATTGTAATTAAGTTAGAAAGTGTGGGACTCCACGAACATTTCCTGGATATGTGTCCCCCGTATTCCCCACACTTTTAACCCTGCTTACACCGATGTCCCTTTGTGATCCTTTGTTTTAAAGGAATTCTTTAAGAGAATAAATGAAGAGAAGATCACAGTTTTTTCAGGTTTATGGTAGCACTAATTACACACCAAATTGTATTAACACAATACAATACACATCGTATTAACTTATATACATTAGCCTATGTAATGAATCTCTTCATTCAATAGAAGTTATATGTAATATACCTTCGGACGTACTACTGATTTTTTAAAAACAAATTAAAAGATGAGATGTTAAGGGCTTTACTTTTTATTTTTTTTTTCTTCAGGTCTATTTAAACGTCTCTTACTTTGTGGAAATTAAATTCTGTGTAGTATATTTTTTTACATTCATAAATGACATCTAATTAAGATAATAATATATTAATATATACTAAAAGATCATTTTGGCAAAGCAAGAGATATTTAAATAGATATCCAGAATAAATCAGTAAAATCAAAACATCAAAAATTCTATCCATTTCAAAGAAGAGGAAGAATACTTCCCCTACAAATCAAAGGCATACAAAAGAAAGGAGGCGATGGTAATGAACCACACCGTTAAGAAGCTTGCACACTGAGAATCTATCATTGACAGAAGAGAAATGCCTCGATAATTATTGCTGTCAGTTTTGTCACCTTTCTTGTGAATTGGAACAATGATAGATTCTCTCCACTCTTGTGGCAATTCTTCCTTGTTCCAGATAAGGAGAATAAGGTTGTGTATCTTGTTCCACAACTTTTCGCCTCCAGCTAGAATTAACTCAGCCGGAATTACATCTACACCTGGGGATTTGTGTTTCTTTAATTTCTTATAGCGCCTTCTACTTATATTCGGTTGGGTTCTGGAATATACGGTTCTGCGGTGTGTATCTCCTTTTCTCCACGCACACTAGTTTTCGGTTGCGTTTTAAGCAAATCGTCAAAGAAATCTTTCCATCTATTTAAGATGTTATCCGTGTCAGTGAGAACTGTACTGTCAGATTTCTTTAATATATAAGGCCGAGGTTCATAGCCTTTCTTAAATTCGTTGATTCCCATATGCATGTCCAGGATGTTTTTATTTTCACTATTCTTTTCACGTTCCTTAATTTTAGCTTTCAGAAAATCGTGTTTCTTTGTTCTAAAAGTTTTGGAAGTTTCCCGCCATATATCTGCGAAATTTTGTGTAGTTATTTCATTCGGAGTTTGTAGCCACGGTAATTTTGCCTGTTTTCTCTTCTCTGCTAGTTTTATGCATTGCTGGTCGAACCATGGTTTGTTCCTACGTGTTTCCACATGTCCCAATTTTTCTTTTGCTGAGATTTTAATGCTATCTCTAATTTCAATCCAGGTATCCTCAACACTAGTGCACTCCGAATTTTCTAAAGCCGAGAATCTATTCGAAACTTCAATCTGGTATTTCTCTCTTACCTGGCTCTCTTCTAATTTCTTTGAATTGAATCTCTCCGTTTTCGGACAATGAATATTACCTTTATTCAACGATAACCTCTCTCGTATTATCGCTGCTACCAGGTAGTGGTCAGTGTCACAATCAGTCCCTCTAAACGACCGGACATCAATTATGCTATATTGCCTTCTTCTATCTACTAAAACGTGATCAATTTGATTACATTAGATTCAATAGATAAATGATCTAATAAGTATAAAGAAAGAGGAACAAACTACACATATGTTCCTTACAGTTATTTCTTAATATTTGTAGCTGATGAGATGTGTATGCTGTATTTGTACCACTACATTATAACTTCAACCATTTACGAAAGAACGGATGCGACCAAGTGGCAAAATTTATCATTGTCTTCGAATCTCAACATGGTTAACCCTATTATAGGTGGAGCATTTTTGCTTTGTTCAAATTAACGGTCAGTTTTGTTTATGAAGAGTGCAGGGAACCTGGCAGAAATCATCGTTGTAGTTGCTGAAGTGGCATGGAACCAATCATTTCCTACCGCGACCGACATATAGGAATACTTTCCAAATGTAAACTTTACAAAATCAGCCGGAAATGATTAGAGAGTACAATACAGATCATAGTCAGCTAACCTCTGAGCCAACAATGCGAAACTAACTGCATGACATATTGATATTCAGTCACGTTACTATGATACTCAAAGCTAACTCCCACAGACAAGAAAAAATGCATGTCGTCTCTTCATCTCCCACTTTATTATCTATTGACTTTTTACTTCAGTTGTATCAGTTGAAAAAAGATATATGAACACACTTTAGTTTTTTTGTAAATAAATATAAACTCCCCAGAGCAGTAAAATATTCACAGCGTTATTGAAAACCACCACAGGTCAAAAGACCAGTAGCAATAGATCATATTTTCAGACGAATCCAAAATTCTACCATCATTTAAATGCCATTCGCTCCAGGCAGTTTTGAGCTATTTAAAAAAAGCTGTATAACAGGAGATGATGTATTGTAGTGGGATATTTAAAAGGCTATTGTTTGCGTGAATGTTTATCTTTATACAGGTACACATAATAAAAAATGCTGCGTAAATTATAGAGAATGATGCGTCGCTATTTGCTCAACCTTCGATATGGTCATATCCGAGAAAGCGAGTATCAAATTGAATATTGGATTGTACACCGAGAAAATATTGTGAAGGAACGGTTATGTGAACACAAAGTGGATATTCCATATATCACATGATCTGCAAATTTTCCGATCTTAATGCTTCAAAGAAAAATTTGGAATAAAATCGAACAGCTGTAAAGAGAAGACATAAAGTCTGTGAAAGTTCTTGGGACGAATTTTAAAATGAATGAGCAAAACAGGAATAATCTTTTCCAAAACTGGCAGCATCCAACAAAAAGTTTAAACTATCAAAAGCGACTGTGATACACCACTATATAGACCAATAACATAGTAAGCCTTTCGTCACAATGTGTTTGTAGATTTTTCTTATAACAAGTACTCGTGATTTTATTGTTCTTGTTGTTTAAACAATTTTAAGTGGAAGCTTCTTACGAAAACAAAAATCAATTTTAGAGAAAATGCTTTAGTTATCACATTACTATTTTAACTATTGTGTAACTATTATGGCCAGTATTCAAACCATAATTTTAGCTCGTTTCTACCACTTCGGTTTTGGTGCAGACCAGAATTATGAGATTAACGTTGTTAATCCTACGCCAAGTTAATTGTTGGAACTCGGCTATTTATGTATATTACTGATTTTATCCCATTGCATTAATCGATAAAACTATAAATCTCCTCCACGCAGCATTAGTAGAAGTGGGAGTGAAGATGGAACAAAGCAGAATTATTTATACCCGTTTTGAGTATATTTCTTCTTAAAGTTCTCCAAATAATACAAACACACGCATGAATATATATTCTATATATTGTTATGAACATAGGTTCTGATCTCAACGGTTTCAGAGCTACAGGTAGTAAACCATTTTTTAAAATTCTTGTTACTTATAACTACCCCGTATTTATCCCACAGAGGTGAGACATATATAATTTTAAAGCTTATGAAAATATCCTTTCCAAAGGTAGGGAACATATGACAGTGGTGTCTGTGGAAGCGAAGAGGTTGAGGGAAATTTGGGAATCAGTGTTTCCTTCCAATTCCCTTACAATAATCTCAACTTTCTCTCAATAAACCTCTGGCCAAAACACCTTACCAACATCACTACTTTTCATTAAATATTAAAAGAGATGAACCGTTGTGGTGACTAGTTGGATTCTACCTAAAATGTAGAATTTGGTAGTTGACTAAATATTGTATCATTTGGTTTAGGTATTTGATATTTGGTATATTTAAACAAAGAGCGTAATAGCAAAATTGATTTTTGAACTTTAGATATTAATAAAATGTTTTGGGTTTAAAAGCAAACAGATAAAACACTACTTCTTTGGAATTTGAAAATAACTCTTATTCTCTTGTGCTGGACGTTGTTAACCCTTAGATACATTATAGTGGTCAAATTGACTCCCCTGCCTTCTTTCTTCTTGAGCTAGTTGATTATGTTTTATTCTTTCATAATGGCTTTTTGTGACATCCTATACACTTATATTATCAATTATTTCGAACAATCAGTTCTGATTATTTTAAAATGGGGGGAGGGTAGAACTTGTTTTCTTTGTTTAACTCGAGTTTGCACTTTGGTGGTCAATTTAAACCCTAATTTGTATGCCAAGATTAGCGCGTATATACACAATATGTCGGGTGGTATACGATGATATTACTACAGTAAAATATAGAAGAAGAACAAAAATAAGAAAAGTTTTGTTTCCAAGAGCGTGCTGTGGTCAATCATCGAGTAATGCTGATCGTTTCTCTTATATCACTCATAATTCTTAGAACACGTATCTTGTGCAGTGCTTATCGTAAAAAATGAGTGGACTTACAGAGAAAGAAATAGCGGACGAACTTTTACTTAGCGATAAAGAGGATAACTATAGTGAGACCGAGGACGTGGCACAGGAAATTGATTGAGATTCTTGGAACGAAAGTGATCATTGTGGAGAAGAATTGAGTATACGGATGACGATACACCACTTGCCTTTCGGATTGGAATGAAGAATGTAGTACAATAAGATAGAAATTTCATATTAAAAGATGTTACAGTTTGGAACAAAAATCCGCAAATATTTCACAAACGTGTAAATGTAATGTGATAAAGAGCGTCCCAGCAAAATCTGAAAATGTTACCGCTTCATCGCTAAACTCTTAATTGGATATATTCCTGCTCCTGACCTGCTCGACGAGATAATATTGTCTACAAACTTAATGGGTAAACGTATTGCAAGAGAGAAAAGAATTAGCTGGAAAGAAATTGATGCTATTGAAGGTTTTATATTGCTTGCCGGTCTTGAGAAAAATTGGGACGTAAGTGTAAAAGAAATATTTCTTGATCGACATTCAACCCAACGTACAGAGCAACAACGTCTGAAAACCGTTTCTTGATCATACTTCGTGTTTTACAGTTTGATGATAAACGTACTAGGACAGCAATATTACAGACAAATCGCCTTCCACCAATCAATTTTGTGTGGGACATATTTACAAGAAACTGTACTAGGGCATGTACTGTACTAGGGGATACACTTATGGTACCAGAAGTGTATCTTACAATTGATGAGCAATGGGTGTCATATTAGGGTAGATGCCAATTTATTCAATGCATGTCACAAAACTCTGGAAAGTACGACATTAAAATATTTTCGGTATGTGCTTCTAAATCAAGATAGGGGAATTGTGTACACAGACAGAAAACTAGACTTACCGCCACAAACTAATTTGTCCAATAGTGTTGTCATGAAACTAACTAGTAGGATTCTGAAATCTCATCCAGATCGAAATGTAACAACATATAATTACTTTAAAATTTGGCTCTGACTCAGAAGTTGCTAGCCAGCAACATTTCTCCAGTGGGCACAATGAGGAAATACAAAAAGGATGTGCCTCCCATTATGTTACCAAGTAAATCACGTGCAATACATTCCTATCAATTTGCGTTTATTCATGATGTGACAATGGTTAGTTATGTTCCCAAAAAATAGAAGTCTGGTTATTTTGTCATCAATGCATCACAGTCCTACGAATTATTCAGAAAGTGAGAAACAAAAGTACGAAATCATCACACTTTACAATAAAACGAAAGGAGGTGTTGATACAATGGATAAATCTGTAAGAACGTATACAACAAAGCGTCAGACTAAGCGATGGTCGATGGTATTGTTTTTCAATATGTTAGACGTAGCAGCATTGAATGCATTTATTCTATATATAAGCATCAACCCTGCTTACAATGTCAACGTTACTCATCTTCTTTCTTGAAAGATCTTGTAGACGAAATTGTCAAAACTTTCATGCAAATGCGCGCCAGTAGTTCTAGTTTGAGGAAGAGTGTTTCTGATGTATTAGAAAGATGCGATGTGACAGTGTCTTCGCAGGAATATGACCAATCAGGAAAAAGAAAAAGGAAAATATGTTTGACGTGTCTATATTCAAAAGATAAGACAACTTCGACGGTGTGCTTCAAATTCCAAAAGTACGTTTTCCCAATTCACACTAGCTCATTATGTTAAATGTGTGTGTAACATCAAACAAATTTCCATGCAAACATTCATATTGTTGGTTTTCTGATCAAATGGTGTATAATATTTAAAATATTTTGTAGTTTAAAAATTATTATTTACAAAATTATTATTTATAGGATGTTTTTAAGAGGAAATTCGGAGTACGTTGATAACTCACGCTTGCTCATTGTATGAAAACTGTGTGTAATCTGAAACAAATGTCCAAATAGCATTCAAATTGCTTTATTCCCGGACAAACTGATTTTTAATATTTAAGAGATTTCGTAGCTTGAAAAATATACCCTTGTAATAAATTGTATTTTATACTGTGTCTTTATAAACAGTTTTAGAGTTATTTGTTATGGGCTGTAGTCACAAAATTCATAGGAAATATGCACACTTTATCTAAAATAAGAAATGGAAAATCTACTAAGATAAATAAAAGTTATCGATTAGGTCTTAAATAATTATTACAGTAAAGTGAAGTTGTAATCAATTGTACAAAAATGAAGCCTAGCTAACAAAGTTAGAAAAGCAATCTAAAGTCTCATATCAAAGTAGACCCACCATCTTTTGAGTTTATTCTATAAAACTAATATAAAAATAAAAGTAGGAAAGCGTACGATATGTTGGAAGTGTATCAAAAAAATTATTGGATCCTTCACAGAACGAACATATCTGTTAACAATGTACCAGTACGACGAACCACCGGCTGTGACGGTATTCCTGATAGAGATAAATGGACATGCTAGTTAAGCAGCTGTTTGTTTTGGCCATTGCTCTTTGAAAAACTATAATTGCAAACACTCTAATTATTGTGTGTATGAACAGGCCGTGAACAAAATAATATTTAAGTGACTGATATGTCTAAATACGGGATTCAGATATCATTTTTGTACCCAATGGGATTTCTTAGAGTCATTATCAATGTATTCATTTTTTCTCATAAAGGCTTGATATTGACAGCTCAAAAGGGGTTGGAAAAAAATACCCAAGATGTGTTGTAGCTTAAATGCTTAAGCATCAGGGCGAAGATTTAGTGTAGAGGGGATTGTTTCTAATCTTCAAGGAATTTAGCTACCGTGTATACTTCAGGCGTAAGATTAGTAAGTCAGCGCTGATTGGCTTTCGGAGCCAAATCATTAACCTATATTTTCTATATAAATGACTTATACAATATTTGGTAAACAATAACACGCATGAAGACGCAAAGTGGACTTAATTGCCTTTTAACTCATTTGAATGTCAAAATGTTTAATGAATTCGTAGCTATATTATTCATATTAATGAATTATAGGCTATTGGAATTTCATTAAGCGTGTAATGCATCTTTTATGTGTTTATTAATGAAAGAATTATTAGTATTGACATTTCATTTAAATGTTTCAATATATAACGTGATAGAATATCCTACGAGTTTACGCGTGTCCAGTTAGATCAACCACCAACATTAAAACGACCGAAACATATATCAGATTTATGGGCTATTTATGGGCGAATTAGTTGCTCTAACCCCAAAATTTTAGGCTCCTACTGTTTAGCGCAAAATCAGATTCAAAATAGGCGAGTCTAGCTTGATATCAAGCTAGAACCGCCCATATGGTTACAATGGTCCGATCGAAAAAATTCAAAAGTCAGAATTATGGGTTATTTATGGGCCAATTAGTTGCTGTAATCACAATTTTTGGTCTCTTACTGTTTAGTGGGAAATAGGATTCAAAATGGGCGAGTCTAGCTTGAAATCAAGCTATAAGCCCCGAAATGGTTACTGTTACAGTGGTCCAATCGAAAAAATTCAAACGCCAGAATTATGGGCTATCTATGGGCTAATTAGTTGCTTTAATCCTAATTTATGGGCTAAAAACGTTTAGCGGGAAATCGGTTTAAGATGGGCGAATCTAGCTTGATATCTAAATAGAACAGCCCATATGGTTACAATGGTCCGATTGAAAAAATCAAAAGCCAGAATTAAGGGCTGTTTATGGGTCATCATTTGCTGTAATCACAATTTTCGGGCTCCTACTGTTTAGTGGGAAATCGGATTCAAAATGGGCGAGTCTAGCTTGAAATCAAGCTATAACCCCCGAAATGGTTACTGTTACACTGGTCCAATCGAAAAAATTCAAACGCCAGAATTATGGGCTATCTATGGGCAAATTAGTTGCTCTAACCCCAATTTTTGGGCTAATACTGTTTAGCAGGAAATCGGATTAAAAATGGGCGAATCTAGCTTGATATCAAGCTAGAACCGCCCATATGGTTACAATGGTCCGATCAAAAAAATTCAAATGCTAGAATTATGGGCCACCAGTTGATGTAATCACAATTTTCGGGCTCTTACTGTTTAGTGGGAAACAGGATTCAAAATGGGCGAGTCTGGCTTGAAATCAAGCTATAACCCCCGAAATGGTTACTGTTACAATGGTCCCATCGAAAAAATTCAAATGCCAGAATTATGGGCTATCTATGGGCTAATTAGTTGCTTTAATCCTAATTTATGTGCTAAAACCGTTTAGCGGGAAATCGGTTTAAGATGGGCGAATCTGGCTTGATATCTAAATAGAACAGCCCATATGGTTCCAATGGTCCGATTGAAAAAATCAAAAGCCAGAATTAAGGGCTGTTTATGGGTCATCATTTGCTGCAATCACAATTTTCGGGCTCCTATTTTGAATCCGGTTTCCCACTAAACAGTAGGAGCCCGAAAATTGTGATTGCAGCAAATGATGACCCATAAACAGCCCTTAATTCTGGCTTTTGATTTTTTCAATCGGACCATTGGAACCATATGGGCTATTCTATTTAGATATCAAGCCAGATTCGCCCATCTTAAACCGATTTCCCGCTAAACGGTTTTAGCACATAAATTAGGATTAAAGCAACTAATTAGCCCATAGATAGCCCATAATTCTGGCATTTGAATTTTATCGATGGGACCATTGTAACAGTAACCATTTCGGGGGTTATAGCTTGATTTCAAGCCAGACTCGCCCATTTTTAATCCGATTTCCTGCTAAACAGTATTAGCCCAAAAATTGGGGTTAGAGCAACTAATTTGCCCATAGATAGCCCATAATTCTGGCGTTTGAATTTTTTCGATTGGACCAGTGTAACAGTAACCATTTCGGGGGTTATAGCTTGATTTCAAGCTAGACTCGCCCATTTTGAATCCGATTTCCCACTAAACAGTAGGAGCCCGAAAATTGTGATTACAGCAAATGATGACCCATAAACAGCCCTTAATTCTGGCTTTTGATTTTTTCAATCGGACCATTGTAACCATATGGGCTGTTCTATTTAGATATCAAGCTAGATTCGCCCATCTTAAACCGATTTCCCGCTAAACGTTTTTAGCCCATAAATTAGGATTAAAGCAACTAATTAGCCCATAGATAGCCCATAATTCTGGCGTTTGAATTTTTTCGATTGGACCACTGTAACAGTAACCATTTCGGGGCTTATAGCTTGATTTCAAGCTAGACTCGCCCATTTTGAATCCTATTTCCCACTAAACAGTAAGAGACCAAAAATTGTGATTACAGCAACTGATTGGCCCATAAATAACCCATAACTCTGACTTTTGAATTTTTTCGATCGGACCATTGTAACCATATGGGCGGTTCTAGCTTGATATCAAGCTAGACTCGCCTATTTTGAATCTGATTTTGCGCTAAACAGTAGGAGCCTAAAATTTTGGGGTTAGAGCAACTAATTCGCTCATAAATAGCCCATAAATCTGATATATGTTTCGGTCGTTTTAATGTTGGTGGTTGATCTAACTTGACACGCGTAAACTCGTAGGATATTCTATCACGTTATATATTGAAACATTTAAATGAAATGTCAATACTAATAATTCTTTCATTAATAAACACATAAAAGATGCATTACACGCTTAATGAAATTCCAATAGCCTATAATTCATTAATATGAATAATATAGCTACGAATTCATTAAACATTTTGACATTCAAATGAGTTAAAAGGCAATTAAGTCCACTTTGCGCCTTCATGCGTGTTATTGTTTACCAAATATTGTATAAGTCATTTATATAGAAAATATAGGTTAATGATTTGGCTCCGAAAGCCAATCAGCGCTGACTTACTAATCTTACGCCTGAAGTATACACGGTAGCTAAATTCCTTGACGATTAGAAACAATCCCCTCTACACTAAATCTTCGCCCTGATGCTTAAGCATTTAAGCTACAACACATCTTGGGTATTTTTTTCCAACCCCTTTTGAGCTGTCAATATCAAGCCTTTATGAGAAAAAATGAATACATTGATAATGACTCTAAGAAATCCCATTGGGTACAAAAATGATATCTGAATCCCGTATTTAGACATATCAGTCACTTAAATATTATTTTGTTCACGGCCTGTTCATACACACAATAATTAGAGTGTTTGCAATTATAGTTTTTCAAAGAGCAATGGCCAAAACAAACAGCTGCTTAACTAGCATGTCCATTTATCTCTATCAGGAATACCGTCACAGCCGGTGGTTCGTCGTACTGGTACATTGTTAACAGATATGTTCGTTCTCTAAAGGATCCAATAATTTTTTTGATACACTTCCAACATATCGTACGCTTTCCTACTTTTATTTTTATATTAGTTTTATAGAATAAACTCAAAAGATGGTGGGTCTACTTTGATATGAGACTTTAGATTGCTTTTCTAACTTTGTTAGCTAGCCTTCATTTTTGTACAATTGATTACAACTTCACTTTACTGTAATAATTATTTAAGACCTAATCGATAACTTTTATTTATCTTAGTAGATTTTCCATTTCTTATTTTAGATAAAGTGTGCATATTTCCTATGAATTTTGTGACTACAGCCCATAACAAATAACTCTAAAACTGTTTATAAAGACACAGTATAAAATACAATTTATTACAAGGGTATATTTTTCAAACTACGAAATCTCTTAAATATTAAAAATCAGTTTGTCCGGGAATAAAGCAATTTGAATGCTATTTGGACATTTGTTTCAGATTACACACAGTTTTCATACAATGAGCAAGCGTGAGTTATCAACGTACTCCGAATTTCCTCTTAAAAACATCCTATAAATAATAATTTTGTAAATAATAATTTTTAAACTACAAAATATTTTAAATATTATACACCATTTGATCAGAAAACCAACAATATGAATGTTTGCATGGAAATTTGTTTGATGTTACACACACATTTAACATAATGAGCTAGTGTGAATTGGGAAAACGTACTTTTGGAATTTGAAGCACACCGTCGAAGTTGTCTTATCTTTTGAATATAGACACGTCAAACATATTTTCCTTTTTCTTTTTCCTGATTGGTCATATTCCTGCGAAGACACTGTCACATCGCATCTTTCTAATACATCAGAAACACTCTTCCTCAAACTAGAACTACTGGCGCGCATTTGCATGAAAGTTTTGACAATTTCGTCTACAAGATCTTTCAAGAAAGAAGATGAGTAACGTTGACATTGTAAGCAGGGTTGATGCTTATATATAGAATAAATGCATTCAATGCTGCTACGTCTAACATATTGAAAAACAATACCATCGACCATCGCTTAGTCTGACGCTTTGTTGTATACGTTCTTACAGATTTATCCATTGTATCAACACCTCCTTTCGTTTTATTGTAAAGTGTGATGATTTCGTACTTTTGTTTCTCACTTTCTGAATAATTCGTAGGACTGTGATGCATTGATGACAAAATAACCAGACTTCTATTTTTTGGGAACATAACTAACCATTGTCACATCATGAATAAACGCAAATTGATAGGAATGTATTGCACGTGATTTACTTGGTAACATAATGGGAGGCACATCCTTTTTGTATTTCCTCATTGTGCCCACTGGAGAAATGTTACTGGCTAGCAACTTCTGAGTCAGAGCCAAATTTTAAAGTAATTATATGTTGTTACATTTCGATCTGGATGAGATTTCAGAATCCTACTAGTTAGTTTCATGACAACACTATTGGACAAATTAGTTTGTGGCGGTAAGTCTAGTTTTCTGTCTGTGTACACAATTCCCCTATCTTGATTTAGAAGCACATACCGAAAATATTTTAATGTCGTACTTTCCAGAGTTTTGTGACATGCATTGAATAAATTGGCATCTACCCTAATATGACACCCATTGCTCATCAATTGTAAGATACACTTCTGGTACCATAAGTGTATCCCCTAGTACAGTACATGCCCTAGTACAGTTTCTTGTAAATATGTCCCACACAAAATTGATTGGTGGAAGGCGATTTGTCTGTAATATTGCTGTCCTAGTACGTTTATCATCAAACTGTAAAACACGAAGTATGATCAAGAAACGGTTTTCAGACGTTGTTGCTCTGTACGTTGGGTTGAATGTCGATCAAGAAATATTTCTTTTACACTTACGTCCCAATTTTTCTCAAGACCGGCAAGCAATATAAAACCTTCAATAGCATCAATTTCTTTCCAGCTAATTCTTTTCTCTCTTGCAATACGTTTACCCATTAAGTTTGTAGACAATATTATCTCGTCGAGCAGGTCAGGAGCAGAAATATATCAAATTAAGAGTTTAGCGATGAAGCGGTAACATTTTCAGATTTTGCTGGGACGCTCTTTATCACATTACATTTACACGTTTGTGAAATATTTGCGGATTTTTGTTCCAAACTGTAACATCTTTTAATATGAAATTTCTATCTTATTGTACTACATTCTTCATTCCAATCCGAAAGGCAAGTGGTGTATCGTCATCCGTATACTCAATTCTTCTCCACAATGATCACTTTCGTTCCAAGAATCTCAATCAATTTCCTGTGCCACGTCCTCGGTCTCACTATAGTTATCCTCTTTATCGCTAAGTAAAAGTTCGTCCGCTATTTCTTTCTCTGTAAGTCCACTCATTTTTTACGATAAGCACTGCACAAGATACGTGTTCTAAGAATTATGAGTGATATAAGAGAAACGATCAGCATTACTCGATGATTGACCACAGCACGCTCTTGGAAACAAAACTTTTCTTATTTTTGTTCTTCTTCTATATTTTACTGTAGTAATATCATCGTATACCACCCGACATATTGTGTATATACGCGCTAATCTTGGCATACAAATTAGGGTTTAAATTGACCACCAAAGTGCAAACTCGAGTTAAACAAAGAAAACAAGTTCTACCCTCCCCCCATTTTAAAATAATCAGAACTGATTGTTCGAAATAATTGATAATATAAGTGTATAGGATGTCACAAAAAGCCATTATGAAAGAATAAAACATAATCAACTAGCTCAAGAAGAAAGAAGGCAGGGGAGTCAATTTGACCACTATAATGTATCTAAGGGTTAACAACGTCCAGCACAAGAGAATAAGAGTTATTTTCAAATTCCAAAGAAGTAGTGTTTTATCTGTTTGCTTTTAAACCCAAAACATTTTATTAATATCTAAAGTTCAAAAATCAATTTTGCTATTACGCTCTTTGTTTAAATATACCAAATATCAAATACCTAAACCAAATGATACAATATTTAGTCAACTACCAAATTCTACATTTTAGGTAGAATCCAACTAGTCACCACAACGGTTCATCTCTTTTAATATTTAATGAAAAGTAGTGATGTTGGTAAGGTGTTTTGGCCAGAGGTTTATTGAGAGAAAGTTGAGATTATTGTAAGGGAATTGGAAGGAAACACTGATTCCCAAATTTCCCTCAACCTCTTCGCTTCCACAGACACCACTGTCATATGTTCCCTACCTTTGGAAAGGATATTTTCATAAGCTTTAAAATTATATATGTCTCACCTCTGTGGGATAAATACGGGGTAGTTATAAGTAACAAGAATTTTAAAAAATGGTTTACTACCTGTAGCTCTGAAACCGTTGAGATCAGAACCTATGTTCATAACAATATATAGAATATATATTCATGCGTGTGTTTGTATTATTTGGAGAACTTTAAGAAGAAATATACTCAAAACGGGTATAAATAATTCTGCTTTGTTCCATCTTCACTCCCACTTCTACTAATGCTGCGTGGAGGAGATTTATAGTTTTATCGATTAATGCAATGGGATAAAATCAGTAATATACATAAATAGCCGAGTTCCAACAATTAACTTGGCGTAGGATTAACAACGTTAATCTCATAATTCTGGTCTGCACCAAAACCGAAGTGGTAGAAACGAGCTAAAATTATGGTTTGAATACTGGCCATAATAGTTACACAATAGTTAAAATAGTAATGTGATAACTAAAGCATTTTCTCTAAAATTGATTTTTGTTTTCGTAAGAAGCTTCCACTTAAAATTGTTTAAACAACAAGAACAATAAAATCACGAGTACTTGTTATAAGAAAAATCTACAAACACATTGTGACGAAAGGCTTACTATGTTATTGGTCTATATAGTGGTGTATCACAGTCGCTTTTGATAGTTTAAACTTTTTGTTGGATGCTGCCAGTTTTGGAAAAGATTATTCCTGTTTTGCTCATTCATTTTAAAATTCGTCCCAAGAACTTTCACAGACTTTATGTCTTCTCTTTACAGCTGTTCGATTTTATTCCAAATTTTTCTTTGAAGCATTAAGATCGGAAAATTTGCAGATCATGTGATATATGGAATATCCACTTTGTGTTCACATAACCGTTCCTTCACAATATTTTCTCGGTGTACAATCCAATATTCAATTTGATACTCGCTTTCTCGGATATGACCATATCGAAGGTTGAGCAAATAGCGACGCATCATTCTCTATAATTTGCGCAGCATTTTTTATTATGTGTACCTGTATAAAGATAAACATTCACGCAAACAATAGCCTTTTAAATATCCCACTACAATACATCATCTCCTGTTATACAGCTTTTTTTAAATAGCTCAAAACTGCCTGGAGCGAATGGCATTTAAATGATGGTAGAATTTTGGATTCGTCTGAAAATATGATCTATTGCTACTGGTCTTTTGACCTGTGGTGGTTTTCAATAACGCTGTGAATATTTTACTGCTCTGGGGAGTTTATATTTATTTACAAAAAAACTAAAGTGTGTTCATATATCTTTTTTCAACTGATACAACTGAAGTAAAAAGTCAATAGATAATAAAGTGGGAGATGAAGAGACGACATGCATTTTTTCTTGTCTGTGGGAGTTAGCTTTGAGTATCATAGTAACGTGACTGAATATCAATATGTCATGCAGTTAGGGTCGCATTGTTGGCTCAGAGGTTAGCTGACTATGATCTGTATTGTACTCTCTAATCATTTCCGGCTGATTTTGTAAAGTTTACATTTGGAAAGTATTCCTATATGTCGGTCGCGGTAGGAAATGATTGGTTCCATGCCACTTCAGCAACTACAACGATGATTTCTGCCAGGTTCCCTGCACTCTTCATAAACAAAACTGACCGTTAATTTGAACAAAGCAAAAATGCTCCACCTATAATAGGGTTAACCATGTTGAGATTCGAAGACAATGATAAATTTTGCCACTTGGTCGCATCCGTTCTTTCGTAAATGGTTGAAGTTATAATGTAGTGGTACAAATACAGCATACACATCTCATCAGCTACAAATATTAAGAAATAACTGTAAGGAACATATGTGTAGTTTGTTCCTCTTTCTTTATACTTATTAGATCATTTATCTATTGAATCTAATGTAATCAAATTGATCACGTTTTAGTAGATAGAAGAAGGCAATATAGCATAATTGATGTCCGGTCGTTTAGAGGGACTGATTGTGACACTGACCACTACCTGGTAGCAGCGATAATACGAGAGAGGTTATCGTTGAATAAAGGTAATATTCATTGTCCGAAAACGGAGAGATTCAATTCAAAGAAATTAGAAGAGAGCCAGGTAAGAGAGAAATACCAGATTGAAGTTTCGAATAGATTCTCGGCTTTAGAAAATTCGGAGTGCACTAGTGTTGAGGATACCTGGATTGAAATTAGAGATAGCATTAAAATCTCAGCAAAAGAAAAATTGGGACATGTGGAAACACGTAGGAACAAACCATGGTTCGACCAGCAATGCATAAAACTAGCAGAGAAGAGAAAACAGGCAAAATTACCGTGGCTACAAACTCCGAATGAAATAACTACACAAAATTTCGCAGATATATGGCGGGAAACTTCCAAAACTTTTAGAACAAAGAAACACGATTTTCTGAAAGCTAAAATTAAGGAACGTGAAAAGAATAGTGAAAATAAAAACATCCTGGACATGCATATGGGAATCAACGAATTTAAGAAAGGCTATGAACCTCGGCCTTATATATTAAAGAAATCTGACAGTACAGTTCTCACTGACACGGATAACATCTTAAATAGATGGAAAGATTTCTTTGACGATTTGCTTAAAACGCAACCGAAAACTAGTGTGCGTGGAGAAAAGGAGATACACACCGCAGAACCGTATATTCCAGAACCCAACCGAATATAAGTAGAAGGCGCTATAAGAAATTAAAGAAACACAAATCTCCAGGTGTAGATGTAATTCCGGCTGAGTTAATTCTAGCTGGAAGCGAAAACTTGTGGAACAAGATACACAACCTTATTCTCCTTATCTGGAACAAGGAAGAATTGCCACAAGAGTGGAGAGAATCTATCATTGTTCCAATTCACAAGAAAGGTGACAAAACTGACAGCAATAATTATCGAGGCATTTCTCTTCTGTCAATTTCCTATAAAACCTTTCAAATATTCTATTAGCAAGACTGACCCCACACGCAGATGAAATTATTGGAGATTATCAATGCGGAATTAGACGGAATCGATCAACTATCGACCACATATTTACCATTCGCCAAATACTCGAAAAAAGTGGGAATACAATACCCCGGTACATCAACTATTTATTGATTTTAGAAAGACGTACGACTCGGTTAGGAGAGAAACATTATACAACGTTCTTCCAGAACTTGGAATGCCGAGAAAGCTAATTAGATTAATTAAGATATGTTTAAATGAATCCCAAAGTAAAGTACGGGTAGGACAATTTTTGTCCACGAGCTTTCACGTCAAAAGTGGCCTGAAACAAGGAGATGCGTTGTCGCCATTATTATTTAACTTCGTTCTGGAATACGCTATAAGGAAAATCAAAGATAGCAACCACTGCCTAGAGTTGAACGGTATTCACCAGGTTATGGCATATGCTGACAATGTAAATTTAATAGGGGATGATAAGAGAACAATAGAAAGAAATGCAGAGATCTTATTAAACGCTTGCATGGATATGGGTTTAGAAGTAAATGCAGATAAAACTAAATAATTGGAAGAGCGTCGGGACCGAAATACAGCAAATTATGGATGCGTTAAAATATTAAATAATACTTTTGATAAAGTGGATAGTTTCAAATATCTAGGATCAATATCGTATCCTCAAAGTAAAATCAGATCCTCCTGAAAAGGAAAATCATATTCACGAAGACATTAAATGTCGACTAAAAGCAGGGAATTCGTGTTACTATTCGATTCAAAATCTCTTGTCGTCGCGAATTCTGTCGAGGAATTTGAAGCTTAAAATAGACAAAACCGTAATCATCCTGTTCTCTTGTATGGCTGCGAAACATGATCCCTTAGTCTGAGGGAAGAACATAGACTGAAAGTATTTGGGAACAAGATCCTGAGACGAATATTCGGACCCAAGAGGAAGAGGAATGGGGAATGGCAGAAACTTCGTAACGAGGAACTACATAGTTTATATGGTTTACCCAACATTGTTGGGGTCGTGAAGTCTAGGAGGCTTAGGTGGGCGGGTCATGTAGCTAGAATGGAAGAAAGTAGAAACGCTTTCAAAGTTTGCCTGGAAGGCCAATGGGAAAACGACCATTAGGAAGACCTAGGCGCAGATGGGAGGACAATATTAAGATGGATCTCGCAGGGATTGGAATACAAAGTAGAAACTGGATGCAGTTAGCTAAGTATAGAAGTCAGTGGAGAGCTTTTGTGAACGCGGCATTGAACCTCCGGGTTCCATAGGCCATAGAGTTAGTTAGATCATTTATCTTGATACCCTTTGATAAATTTAAGCTAATGGACCAATATTCTAAAATGTATACTGGTCAGACGTACTCTGAGAAAATAACAGATCAATAATGTTACACAAAGTTAGCTATTTGAAATTGCATTTTGTGAAATGAGTACAAATTTCAAATGCGCATATCAAACTTTAACTTACACTCTTACATGTATTAATTTCTTACTAGTAACGCAGACGTAGCAATCCACGTCGAAATTACTGAACTGTCTAATACTATGATCATAATAGTATTAACTACAAATGAACACGAATAGAATTACATTGTATCTAATGAATGACTTTATTTCTAAGCCCCATTTCTAAAAATAACTACCTCTTCCATTTTAATAGCTGATTCCTTAATATACATTTTAGATCGCAATACCATCTTCAGCAATTTCACATTGCAAAATGTTTTGTAGACTGCTACGTTTTCAACATTGCAGAAGTTACTTAGCTCCACAAGTGATTGTAATTATACGTAACGAAATGTATTTTTATGATACTATGATGAAAGGTAAACAAGAACAAAACATTTCAAGAAGTTACATATATACAGGATCCAGCTATATTTTTATGGCGTGTATATAATAATGTAAATTTAAAGTCTAAACAAAATTAACCTTTTCACTTCACTATTTTGTAGATTATTAGTAAAGTTATTATTAAAGGATGTTATTATTAGATTATTATTAAAGCATTTATTTCCTATATATTGATTTGTAATAGAACAACATTGCATACTTACTTGAACATCCAACTGTAGAAAGTAGGAAATTAAAGACATATAAGTATTTCAATTCTGTCGGTCGATATTATGTAATAAGTAATGTTTAAAGTTGGAGAACACTAAAAAACTACACACAAATTCTTTTCCATATTTCTTAATTTCTATAAAATATTGCACGTAAATAATATTCATTGCCGGTGCATACACACAAGGATTGTTTTCACATATTTAAATGTAGACTGTTACATATAATTACGAAAAAACTGTCTTAAAAAATAAAGTTTGTTTAATATTAATGTTTCTACATTAAATTAAGACGAGTGATTTTCTGCTAAGTCCTAAGTATTGGTAGAAATAAGAAACAAATTGTAGTAAGTAAAATTATTCATTTCTAGTGACGAGATTAACCATTTCTCATTACTTTTCGTTTTCATTCTGAACTTCGGCATCAGGATTGCAATCTCAAACACAGGCTACTCTTAGATTAAGCACCTGTATAACTCTAACAAAAAAAAAAAAAACAACGAACAAGACTATTATCTTATAAAATTTAGACTTCAACACTTTTGAACATATTGCAACGTAATACGTTTTAAACACAACAGCAACAAGAGATAAATGCTTTCGTTCGGCATCTAAGTTATAAGTGAAAGTCTCTTGGTATGCAATATTGATATTCTATATTTGAATCATTCTATCCATTTAGAATCAAGAATTATTTTTTATTTTATTTAGCTTACTCCAGAAAAACGTGTAACAATAATAAAGTACTACAAATCTGCTTCAATCATGGTGCGATATATATCTGAACATGTAGCATGTCAAATTTTGAATAATAATAATGTTACGAATATTATTCGGTACAGATCATAATTTCCACAATTTTAATCACAAAATTAGTAATTCTATGTTAATTTGATAGTGAGACATAAGCTGATTGCGGACCTCATGCAGAACGTTGAAGAATACAAATAAAAAGATGGCACATATAGAAGTGTAAGTACATGTGCTAGAAAGGTAGTAGATATTCGTTATTCATTATGATAATAATTGTGTTGATAAGTTGTTCAAAGAATGAATTTTATGGATGAACAAAAACAGTTGTTCATCAGATTTATAGTGGCAAGAAGATACATCAGATATACATCAGATATTAAAGATTGTTCAAACATATAGCCGAGTAAGGTGGAAATAAATTAATAAAAGCATATATATGTGAAGATGATTCGTATGAGATGGTTCATAAGTAAATTGATAACAGTTGGCTCTTTCAAGTACAGTTCTGTACCAGAAGAGAAAAAAACAATACTTTCAGTTGCTCTACTTTATAGGACATCCGTGATAAAAATAGTATATTCGGAATTCCTTTGCTCTCGATTACGTCACGCACTCATCGAATGGCAAGCGGTATGAAATTGTATTAATGTTCTAGTTACTCTCTTGTCTTTTAACATAAAATTCATAACAAAATTATCACAAATTCCTTGGGTGAACGATGTAAATTAATTTGTATTTGGTAATGTACATGGTAATTTCCACAATCGATAATTCTAACACCGATTTACTATACATATATAAACTTGTCTTAGGATTATCCATTGTTGCAATTGCCATATAATACTTATAGTATCTCTTTTTATTGCATAATATAAAATTTATTAAGAACCGATTGCGTATGATTACATCAAAAATCACCATGTAGGAGATTCCCCTATAGTTCATGCTCACACAAATTATTCATATTTTCGTGCATAATATATGCTTTGTGTACCTATGAATCAAATGTGGAGATATAGTGCATAGATACAGAATGACAAAGACCATACTGAGTATTGTCAATTCGAATACCCTGTTTGAATGTTAAGTACGTGCTAGAATCTGCAATTTATCAAGTTTTATTTTTGTCAATTTTAAAATCGTATCCTAGGAAAGATTATATACAGGAATAGCAAAGGTCAAAGATCTAATTAGTGTCATTGCGTTCAATATGTTTGATACTTTTCAAATATACAACAGATTACATTACACAAGAAATCACAATAATAAAACCTTGTCGATAGTTCGCACTGGAGAACCTTCCATACCTGCAGGATATATTTCAAATATTTAGCGTAAGCACATTAATTGCAATATACTTGAACATATTTTTATGGAGAAGATTGTGTTACTGCCTTTCTTGAACAAATAAGCAATAAACCTGTTAATGTCAATACAGTAATTTTCACTGAACATAATGGAAAAGACTACAACGCACATTTTATTCTGCGTGAAATCATAACAGTATAACGGTAGGCTCCAAGTATTATTATGAAGGGGGATAAAATATTGGGTATTGATTGCAAAATCTTGAAGTTGATTGATAGTCTGATTTTTTCCTATGGCGCTAGCGAAAGTATCTCAAGCATTTGGTATTGACGAGGTAAAAGGTTATTTTCTCCACTCTTTAACACAAAAGATAATCAAAGACATTCAGGGCCCTAAATTTTATGGTTATCAATACACGAAAAACCAAGCAAGAACTGTTTATGAGGTGATGTGAAAATTCCTCAAAGCAAACATTTAATTTTAAAGAAGAATTGATTTTTTAATGTCGGATGGACGTTCAACTTCTACGTAAGGCATGCATTAAATTTTTGATATAATTTGAACAAATATCCAATGCCAATCCACTGGTCGAGGCAATTAGTGTAGCCTCCGCATATAATCTGTAATCAATAGAGACCGTTATTGCATTCAAGCATGCAGCAAATGGTAGGGAAATAATTTTGATGGTAGTTTTTAAAGTATATGAATACGCCTGTGTAGATGATCAGGTACATGTATGGAAATATGAACGGTGTTCTCACCATGGTTTTGTTAAATGCTATAGAACAGGACGTAATAAACTTATATATATATATCGTTCCACATGCCACCCCTGAAGTGCGTTTTGAAAAGACCACTAAAAATTGATCACTTAAAAACTGGGTTCTGTAGCACACGAGATGTGGAGATGGAAAAATGAACTACGTAAAACTCTCATATCGCAGAACTTGTGGCACATCACGCTGTGTAGAAAAGATCCTATTAAACCGAAAGATGCTTTATAGGGGCGACGCTGTTCTGTCGTTAAATATTATTATAAAATTGCACCTTGGGAGAAGGTGCACTATATAGATGTTATACCCTTACTGTTGCAAGGAAAAAGCATATAGGTCACAAAAAAATTATGTGGCTGCTGAATGCCCGGCATTTGATAAATTCAAGGGTATAATAATTCCCCCCGAGGATTTGTATAATCCTGTTTTACGGTGTCGTATTAATGACAATCTTTTATTCCCTCTGTGTTGCAGATGTGCCGAAACTTTAAATATAGGAGAATGTGAACATAGTAAAGAGGTGATGGCCCTCACTAGGAAGTGGGTCTTTGACGAAGTACGTAAAGCTTAAGAGAAAGGTTACAAAATATTAGAAATGCAGGAGGTATGGGAGTATAAAATACTGCAGTATGATCCTGTTAAAAAAAGAAGAGAACATTTTACAGAATATACAAACATATTTATGAAATTGAAAACAGAGGTTCATGGTTGGCCTAAATGGTTCAAAAATGAGGAGCAGAGAAATAAATATATTAAGGAGTATTACGAGACAGAGTACTGCTAGACACTACAAAAATGGGTAAGAAAAACTAAGCACGGAAAAGCATATGCAAACTGGAATTAACATTATATGGTACAAGCTTGCTCAAAATGAAAAGATAAGTCATAACGAAATTATTCGAGAGCCTGCAAAATTCTATGACACATTCACTGACAGGGATGTAGAGGAAACACAGGTAATTCCGATTGACAAGGATGTGTTATTATTAAATTATCATATTATTAAAATATTTGATAACGCAAATGTTCCTCTGAAAAATACAAATGTAATCATTGTAGCATATACCACCAGGAATGCACGATTAATGTTATACAACTATTTAGAACAGGTAGATAAAGATGCCATATATGAGGATACCGATGATCTTATTTATGTAGTCAGACCTGGAGGAGTAACATTATATTTTGGTGAATAGTTTGGTGACCTAAAAGACGAATAGAGAATTTTGAGGCAAGAAGAGGTAAAGTCCAAAAATGAAAAATAGAGGAGGTAGCTTCGCAACGGTTTCCTCTCATCCAATTTTCTTCAAACTTGGCACACATATAGTAAACAGAAAATAAATCGATACGTATTTTTTTGCTTCTTTCGGAAAATAGCTTAAGGGGTCAAAGTTCGGGTTTTCAAAAATGGGCCCTCTTGATTAAAAGGGCCACATTAAAGAAACGAAACTCTACCGATGAAAAGGTGACTTCAAAGTAGGAAAAACGGGTTTTGTTGTCTTTGCGAGGAAAGAGTTTCAGGGTGCAGTGACTCCCATCGAAATGACAAAGGAATCGCACAATCTTTAATGAAATTAGATGTCAGTGGAATTGCTTGAAATCGTGATATGTTGTAGATATTGTATAACTGAGAACAAGTATCAATGCGCACAACCAAAAATCAGTGACCGTTTGGCCACTACAGAGCCATTTTTTGAAAATAGTCGAAGATTACGATATTCTGGATTTCAGTAAAATAACCGAATCCGTGATATGTTGTAGATGTATTGATTCTGCGAAAAATTCTTAAGGGACATAACCACCAATCACTGACCGTTTGGCCACTTCAGGGCCATTTTTTAAAGCAGCCGAATATTGCGATACTCTGGATTTCGATGAAAATGACTGAAGCTGTCATTGTGATAGTAAAATGTCTCAATATGCACAGGAACCAGCCACTGACCATTTGACGACTACAGGGCCACTTTTTTGTAAACAGCGGAACTTAACTGTATCCTGGATTTTGTTATAATGAATGAAACCGCGATGTATTGTAGTTATTGTGATCCCGAGTAAACGTCTCAATTTGTACCCTAATTGGCGCAGATATAAGCCATACCTCATTTGAAAGATTGTGAGACCCACGTGTCAACGAGGTAACTTCTCTTTCCCTCGTGCCAATCCCCTAAAAGAAGTTGAAAAAGAAATTGAGAAAAAAATGAAATTAAATATACATTTTCCCGAAGTTGGCAAATACTGTTTTGTCGTTTGCAAGAATGGCCATACACAGGGTATAATTATTAGGATATTTATGTATCTTTATTGATATCACCTTTATGCTTGTAGCTCTTTTGGAGGGAGACTCTTTCTCCCTCAAATGCTGAGGTGGAGAGGAAAATGTACATCTAACTGCTCCCTCTTCCCTTCCGCTGCTGGACTTCCGATGTAGAAGAAATGCACACCGTTGGAACGTTTGGTCCTTCCTAAAGAGATACACACATAAATCGTCTGTTTAGATTAATTAGGAGCCAAGGAATGGAGGTTGAAACTGCTTGCTCAACTCAGGAGTCGCTCGTCCTACAAAGGTTGAATGATCAGAAGGTAACGGTATTATGGATTTTGGCGTAATTGCTTGAAGCTGTGATATGTTGGTGACCGTTCGGCCACTACGAGGGCACTTTTTTGGAAACAGTAGAAGGTAACTGTATTCTGAATTTCGGTGGAATTGCTTCAAGCGATTCTATGTTGTTAATATTGGATCCTGAGAACAGTTTCAATGAACACAGACCATTTAGACCACCCATCACTGACCGTTTGACCATTTAAGGACCATGCTTAATGACAACAGCAGAAGGTAGGACTGAATTTCGGCGGATTTTCTTGAAACCGTGATATATTGTAGATATTGTGATCCTGTGAAACCGTCTCTATGGACACAACCACAATTCTCTTACCATTTGGCAACTACAGGACCACATTCTTAAAACAGCAGAGGGTAATGATATTCCGGAATTTTGTTGGAATTGTATGAAGCCAAGAAACGTCCTATGCAACAACCCGGAAATGGGATGGGGAGAGTAGTGTGTAACATCATTTAACCCTTTACCGGACCGCGGGAAGATATCTTCCCAAAATCATAGTGTCAAAAGTGCATTATTTAAGTTGGTGGAAATAGGATTTCCCACTTGGTTATCGTACAGTAAGCAGGTCGACGATGACTATTTTGGACAACAAATCTCTGCTTCTGCTGACGTGATTAGCACGCACGTTAGTGCGCACCATCTGGCGTGTAAATAGTAAGCACTTTTTTTATTGATTTCTGTTTGCATACAATTTCATGCATACCCATAGCATCAGGATGGGAGGGCAAGAGGGGCATTTGCCCTCTTATGATAATTGAAATACCCCTAATGTTATGCAATTTCAGGTATTTTGTGACAAAATTGCCAATTTTCAGGAGTTATGCCCCCTGGAAAATGTTGCCCTCCCCTGTGAAAAATCCTGCCGGCGCCCAGGTCCACACCATTCGCTTTCCATGTGCGTTCTTGTTTTCTGAAAAGAAATTTACCTAAAATCCGAAAATAGTAATTTTGGTGCTGTATCCAGAGACGGCGCCAAGGGATCCAGGGTGCAAGTGGCCCCAGATCTTCCCTTGTCCACCCTTGTGTCCCCACAAAGTTTTATTATTTTAATTACTATTTACATATTGTATTAATATTGCCTATTTTTTATATGTTTTGTTTGATTTACCCCCATTCCAAGCTTTCTTCCCCCAGTTCCATCGCAATTCTGAGAACCTAGCGGTGAACCTGTTTGTTTCTGGCAATTCGTGGATGGCCAGCATGCAGTTTTCATGCAATGCAGTCAGCACGCAATATAAAAATATTCACTCTTCTACTGTGGGAAAAACACCGCTTTAAATTAGACTCGTGGGAAGAATACTTCCCACCCCATAATCTTTGGGAAATACATTGAATAAATGGAATCCTCCAACATAATTATTCATATTCGCCTGGTGGAGATCTTTTTTTAATAGGCATATCACAGCATCACATCTACAAAAAAAAAAAAAAAAAAACGGCCCGGAAAAGGGTTAAGAGCTAAGAATGCACGTGGCTTTGTCGCAATAATACATTCTTTGTTTTCTTTTCGACGGCATTTCTTTTGTTCTCGAGAAATCTATGTATCGTTTAACCTTGCTCTTCCCGTCTTTGTTAGAGGTATATTATTTTTAATACTTTATAAAATCACTCGAAAATACTACGAACCACTGAACAGTTCACGTTTGCCACTAAAGCTGTAAGTAATTTAGGATTTGGTTTGCACATCGTAGAAAGAAGATCACACCGTAGAAAGAAGATGACAGTGTTTTACTGTAGGAGACATTCTGGTAGAACGAAAAAGCACATGTTTGAAACGAACACTATAAACACAGCTTGAAGCTCGTCCTCTTGATCTTGTTATTGTTCTACTAGATTGAAAAATAAACAGAATGGTAAATGTCATCAGGAAATATATTTCATATAAAGCAAATTTCATTTGGCGTGTATTGTTTCAAACAAATAAATGAATATCCATATGATAAATTTGTTACGGTGTTAAAGATTCCTTAGAGAAAGTGTTGAATATCAGGAGTTGTCTATAACTCCAATATTTAATAAGTGATTTATGTTTTGGAATTTTAAATAATACAATACAAGAATAATGCAGAAACATATCTCAGCTCCGCCTGACGAAATAGGTTTTGTGTAATAAATATGAAGCGAACCTTTTGTAAAAAAGGTAACTTGGCATGTTTTTGTGAAGAAGTTATTATTGTTAGCTTGGCATGTATGATCTTCAATATTCATGATGTCCCCTTTCAAGTTTAACGTATTTGTTGAGTTAATTGTTCAATAAATTGTCCCTTCCTTGAATTTTCCCAGTTTGACTTCGCTACTTT
Organism: Thermobia domestica; assembly: GCF_964235325.1. Classification (NCBI taxonomy): domain Eukaryota; kingdom Metazoa; phylum Arthropoda; class Insecta; order Zygentoma; family Lepismatidae; genus Thermobia; species Thermobia domestica. The sequence goes on along the minus strand of NC_137457.1, from coordinate 73,612,062 downwards.
CCATAGTACCAATAAATCTAACGAAATAGTGGCACTTGCCAAACTTGGCCGAACGTTTTCCTCCACTGTAGCATGGCGCCTGCCACCGCTATCGAACTTTTGCCCCGTGGGAGCCTTCGCAAATTTTGGGGTCAAATAATATGCCGTCATGGTGTCACGTGATGTTAGGCCACGGATCATAGTTGCTGATACATAAGAAGACACCAGCTATGCTCATCTCCTCAGCAATTCAGACAAATACGTCTAAATTCTCCTAAAGTGTACGCTTGATCGTGGACGGTACCGTTCATATTTTCTGTGTGTGTGGTTTTGGGTTCAAAATTCGGTGTGGTAGTAGTCTTGGATACATACTCAAGTAGCGGTGAGGGATTCAACTTTGAACAGGTCGCACATCTTACAGCCTTTGTTCAACAAAGGGAGGATAAACTGAAATCAATATTGGCATTTCCTCCCTAATCCTCGAAAGGAATGTCAGCTTTTAATCATGTAGTATAGTAAGGACCGGCCAGTAGTACGAAATGGATCGATCTGGGCCAGATCTGGGCCAGCGTTTAACAACTCACAAGCCACTGGGAAAATGACCACCGTGTACGGTCTTTAACGACCTCCATTTTAGGGGTGAATTTATTCCCTTTTATGAGCACTTTTAAGGGGGTGTACTCGTTCTCTGTTATGAGCATATTTTTAGGGGTGAACTGGTTCCCTTTTATGAGCATATTTTTCAACCCCTATGAACACATAGCAGAACATCAGACTACGTAACATAACGAACATAGCAGAGAATAGGGGTGGACTCGACACAGCAGTTGAACATAGCACAGCTAATAAAAGAGCATGGCATATTTTTCAACCCTTATTTTAACATAGCAGGCGTCCATTTTTAGGGGTGAACTCGTTCTCTTTTATGAGCATATTTTTCAACCCCTATTTTAACATAACAGGAATGACATAAGAATACGTAACATAGCAGGGTGAACTCGTTCCCTTTTATGAGCACTGTTTAAGGGTGAACTCGTTTTCCAACCCTTATTTTAACATAGCATAGAATACACTGAGACTATGAACATACAGCAGAACAGATAATACATAGCACAGCTAATAAAAGAGCATTGCATATTTTTCAACCCCTATTTTAACATAACAGAAATGACATAAGAATACGTAACATAGCAGGGTGAATTCGTTCCCTTTTCCAACCCTCATTTTAACATAACAGAGAATACACTGAGACTATGAACACACAGCACAACAGATAATACATAGCACAGCTAATAAAAAAACATGGCTTATTTTCCAGCAACACATAGCAGACATAAGACTACGGAGGGAGGGTGTACTCGTTCTCATTTTTCAACCATTATTTGAACATAACAGATAATACATTCGAACTGTATAGCAAAGATTCTTTTAAGGAGTGAACTTGTTCTAACCTATATTTGAACATAGCAGAGATGATTATTTAAAGAATGCGAAACTTCCGTGTTTTGTTATCAATTACATAATAACTTCCGCCATAATTCTCATTACGTCATTCATCCGGATTTTAAAAAACATTGACCTAGTTTTCTCTTTAACAGACAATAACTTGTCATTCAACGATAGGAATCCCTGAACGTAATGTAATCAATCACAAAGGTATAAAAAAAGAGGGGAATTCCCGAGGATGACTCATACTATTGCACAATATTACGCAATGCGGTCAGACAGGTATAAAAGACTGACCGACATGTTCTTTTGTAATCACTTCATGTTTATCGTGTGAAGCGTAAAGTTCAGATATTTTTTGTGTGTGTGCGTTTATATTAGTAGTGTGGTTTATTAATAGTGTGGTTTTGTTTTCTTTTGTAAGTAAGACATTTTATAATAATAATAATTATATTATATTATAAAAACTCAGTTCAAAATTATTATAGTAACTTTGAAGAGTTAGTTTTTTAAAAAAATGGCAACAAAAAAGGTTAAATTAAATACTATCAATTTTGATACTCTATTTAATAATAATTTAAAAAATTTTATTTTAAAATGTGATACTGATTTAAATGAGGATAGTGGATGTTTTTTAAAGAATAAAAGAAAAGACTGTTTAGATATATTAAAACAGGAACAAGATAATTCAGCATTTAAAGTAAATTTTTCGTTGGCTAAAACTTTTGTAAAACCAGTAGATTTAGAAACATGTCGATTCTTTGTAAATAGTGGTAACGAAATTATTTTACGGAGTACAGATGTGAATTCTATAATAGAAAAACTATTTAATAAAATTTTAATTGAACAAGAAAATAGAGCAATTAAGAAATCTGAGTGGTCTTTATGTTCTGAACCAAACCATCACTTAGAAATTAAAATCAGTAAATATGATCCTCTTTCCGCTTCTTCTTTTATAAAATTACCTCAATGGATTTTATCCAAAAAGAATTGTGTTTTAAATATTCAAAATAACGATAATAGATGTTTTATGTACTGCATTCTAGCTGCGTTGCATCCCACAAAAGATAATCCATATCGTGTGAATAATTACATACAATATAGTAATACTTTATTACCATTATTGAAAAAAACAATATAAAATTTCCCGTCGAAGTAGAACACATAAGCAAATTTGAACATATGTATAATTCTGTATTTCCTAAGGAACAAATTTCCGTTAATATATATGGCATTGATTATGATCATGAAACTATTTTCCCGTTACGTATAAGCGAAAACACATGTGTAGATAAACGTACAGATTTACTGTATTGTGAAGAAAATTGCAACACTCATTATTGTTTAATAAAAGATCTCAATGCGTTATTGAAGAGTCATAAAGAGAAAACTTATGTAAAATTGCCTCAATGGATTTTATCCACAAAATGTGTTTTAAATATTCAAAATAACGATAATAGAAGTTTTATGTATAGTATTCTAGCTGCTTTATATCCAGTAAAAGAACATCCAAATCGTGTGAATAATTACATACAATATAGTAATACTTTATTACCATTATTTGAAAAAACAATATAAAATTCCCCGTCGAAGTAGAACACATAAGCAAATTTTAACATATGTATAATTCTGTATTTCCTAAGGAACAAATTTCCGTTAATATATATGGCATTGATTATGATCATGAAACTATTTTCCCGTTACGTATAAGCGAAAACACATGTGTAGATAAACGTATAGATTTACTGTATTGTGAAGAAAATTGCAACACTCATTATTGTTTAATAAAAAATCTCAATGCGTTATTGAAGAGTCATATAAAATTGCCTCAATGGATTTTATCCACAAAATGTGTTTTAAATATTCAAAATAACGATAATAGAAGTTTTATGTATAGTATTCTAGCTGCGTTGCATCCCGCAAAAGAACATCCACATCGTGTGTATAATTACATACAATATATTAATACTTTATTACCGTTATTTGAAAAATTTCCAGTCGAAATAGCACACATAAGCAAATTTGAACATATGTATAATTCTGTATTTACTAAGGAACAAATTTCTATTAATATATATGGCATTAATTATGATAATGAAACTATTTTTTCGTTACGTATAAGCGAAAATACAGGTGTATTTAAACATATAGATTTATTATATTTAAACTCTCATTATTGTTTAATTACAAATTTAAATGGTTTAGTCAGACATCAGTTAGGTAGTCATAAAACATTTATTTGTAGACGATGTTTAATATCTTTTTATAACAAATCAAAATTAGATGAACATGACAAATTATGTAAAGAACACACTCCAACCAAAATTAACATGCCGAAACAAGGAGAAGTTTTAAAATTTCGAAAATTGAAATTGTTATTACAGAATGATGTGATAATAATTGCAGATATGGAAAGTTTATTAAAACCTATAAATAAACAATGTGGATCTCATACAATACACATTCACCAACATATACCAACATGCAGTTTTGGTTATATTGTATGTTGGAGTAACAACTATATGAAATCAGATTTAGTTATTTATCGGGGAGAAAATGTATCGATGAAGTTTATGTCTGCTATGGAGAATGAATTAAGAAAAATCATGAACATATTAGATCAAGAATAACCATTAATTCCATTAAATAGTTCTCAGTTACAGGAGTTTAACATATCCACTGAACGCTCAGTTTGTGATAGTAAATATACGAGTAACAATAGAAAAGTTAAACATCATAACCATTTAACTGGTCAATTTATTGCCACGGTGTGCAACAAGCGTAATTTACAAATTAAGCGTCAAAGTAATTTTATCAGTGTCTTCTTCCATAATTTGTCTGGGTATGATGCACATTTATTTGTGAAAGAATTAGGTTGCACCCCTGGAAATATTTTTGTAATTGCTGAAAGCACTGAGAAATACATAACATTCTCTAAACACTTTAATTTTAATGGTAGACCTATCGAGTTACGTTTTGTAGACTTATTTAAATTCCTACCGTATAGTCTCGAAAATTTGGTGTCAAAATTAAAACCTGAGCAATTTGTCTATACAAAGCAATATTTTTCTGATGAAAAGTTTCCTTTAATTCTCCGTAAGGGAATTTATTTTTATGAATACATAACAAATTTAGATACATTTAAAGAAACTGAATTTCCTGGAAGAGAGGCGTTTAGTAGCAAATTGAATGGAACACAAATTTCCGAGACTGATTATCAATATGCAAAACTGATTTGGCGTGTGTTTAAATGTGAAAATTTAGGGGACTACCACGATCTATATTTAAAATGTGATTTAATTCTCACAGCAGATGTGTTGGAGAATTTTAGAAAGACATGTTTAAATGCTTTTTGTATTGATCCGATTAATTGTTTTACTGCACCTGGGTTGGCATGGCAAGTCATGTTATATAGAACAAAAATTGAACTTGAACTTTTATCAGATATCAATATGTATATGTTTGTAGAAAAATCGATTCGCGGAGGTATTACTCAAGCTGTGTTAAGGTATGCCAAAGCTAATAATCCTTACGTACATGATTTTGATGCGGAAAAAGAAAAATCTTATTTACTGTATATTGACATGAACAATCTGTACGGACTATCAATGATTGACTATTTACCATATGGTGGTTTTCGGTGGGAGGATAAAATTGACAATTGACAACACAAACATAAAATTATCAATTGGCCCACGGATAGTGAATGGGGATTTTTTCTAGAAGTGGATTTAGAGTATCCAAATTATTTACACGAATACCATTCTGATTTTCCATGTGCTCCAACTAATGAAGTTCCACCGAATGGTAAATATTCAAAATTACTATTGACACTTAAATCGAAATCGAATTATATCTTGCATTATAGAGTATTACAATTTTATCTAAAACAAGGTTTAATATTGGTAAAAGTACATAAAATATTATGGTTTCGTCAATCTAAATGGCTTGCATCTTATATTCAAGAAAATACTCAACGCCGTGCACATGCTACAATTGAATTTGAAAAAGATTTCTATAAGTTATTAAATAATTCTGTATACGAAAAGACAATGGAGAATGTACGAAAACGAATTGATATAAAATTAATTAACAATGAAAAAAGTGTAAAAAATTAGTAGCGCAAAATCAGTTTGAAAATTGGGTAAAATTGGCTGATAATTTGGCATTGTTTCATATGGTAAAAAAATCGGTAACCCTTAATAAACCAATTTACGTAGGAGCGACAGTTTTAGAATTATCAAAATTAGCTATATATAACTTCCATTATAATATAATGAAACCGCGATATGGAGATAAAATTAGAATTGCATATATGGATACTGACTCTTTCATTTACCAAATTAAAACTAACAATATTTATAACGATATAAAAGATATGAATGAGTATTTTGACACCTCAAATTATCCTTAAAATAATTCTTTATATAGCACAAAAAATAAACACGTTTTGGGTAAAATGAAAGACGAATTAGGTGGAGTTCCTATGATTGAATATGTTGGGTTACGAGCAAAAAATTATGCAATAAAAACTGGTGAAAATAAAGAATTGAAAAAATGTAAAGGGATTAAGAAAAATATAGTTAAAGAACAAATTACGTTTGACGATTATAAATCATGTATATTTAAAAACGAAACGATCTATAAAACACAATTTGAAATTAAAAGTAAATACCATAATTTAACAACAAATCAGGTAAGAAAATTAGCATTAGATCCGTATGATGACAAAAGAAAAATTTTAAATTGTAATATACACACTGTTCCTTGGGGGTATTATAATAAAAATGTAAAATGTACGATTTGTATATTGTAAATACGATATAATTTTTTGGATATATTAGTATTAAAAAAAATATGTCACAATCAGTTCGAGAACAAATAGTTGCAGAATTACATAAAAGTGCAAGACGAAACTATCCTCGAATACCCGTTATAACGAAAGGTATTCATGATTTATGGCAAGCTGATTTAGTTGAAATGAATAGTGGAAAATTGAAAGGTCTAGCAAAAATTAATCGAAATTTCAAATATTTATTAACTGTGATAGATACATTCTCTAAATATGCTTGGGCTATTCCTGTGAAAAATAAAACTGGGAAAGAAATTACACAAGCATTTATAACAGTACTGAGAAAAGCAAACAAAAGCCCTAAATTTTTACAAACTGACAGGGGTCGAGAATTTTATAACTCAGAGTTTCAGAAGGCGATGAACCAAAATAACATTAAACATTATTCCACATACAGTGATGTGAAAGCAAATATTATTGAAAGATTTAATAGATCATTACGTAATTTAATGTGGAAAAAATTTATACTGCAGGGAAATTATAAACGGATTGGCATTCTGCCGGAATTACTACATAATTATAATAATACTATTCATTCCACTATTAAAATGAAACATATCGACGCTATTAAAAAAGAAAATGAAAAACATCTATTGACAAACATCTATTGCAAAAAGTTTTCTGTGATAAAAAGAAAAAGTAAATTTAAGATAGGTGAATATGTAAGAATTAGTAAACTTAAGCGTCCTGGTTTTGATAGAGGTTTTACACGCAATTGGAGTACAGAAATTTTTCGAATTGCTAAAGTTTTCTTCACTAATCATCCAACATATCACTTAGTAGATTCAAATAATAAACCTATTGAAGGAAGATTTTACGGACATGAATTACAATTAACGAAATTTCCAAACACATATTTAATTGAAAAAGTTTTGCGAAAGAAAAATAATAAGGCCTATGTGAAATGGTTAGGTCTGCCAAAAAGTGAAAATTCTTGGATCGATTTAAAACATACTATATTGTAAAAAAAAGAGAAGTCAAGAATTTATAGGTGAAGCATATCGTCACAAATATTTTAAATTCTAGCAATAGAGATGGAATGGAAAATTCCTTTTACATGTATGGTAGCAGGTCCTACAGGTTGTGGAAAATCATATTTTGTTAAAACATTTCTTGACCATTATAGTAAGTTATTTAAAAATATTGTATGGAGTTATGGTGAATGGCAACCGTTGTATGATACTCTTTCAAACTGTACGTTTAAAGAAGGTTTACCTCAAAATAATGAATTTCAAGCACATGAGGGTCCACATCTTGTCATTATAGATGATTTAATGCGTGAGTGTGACCATCGGATTGTAGATATATTTACTAAGGGTAGCCATCATAGAAATATAAGTGTAATATTTATCACACATAATATCTTTCATCAACAAAAAGGAATGCGGGATATTTCGTTAAATTGTCATTATATTGTTTGTTTTAAAAATCCTAGAGACCAAGCTCAAATTAATTATCTCGCACGACAATTGTATCCAGGTAATACAAAATTTATTCAAGAAGCATATCAAGATGCAACACGAATTGCACATGGTTATTTACTCTTTGATTTAAAACAAAATACTCCTGATGAGCAGCGAGTTCGAACAAATATCTTTCCAACAGATTCTTTTAATTATGTTTATGTACCTGCAAAAAAAAAATAATAATTGTAATATGGTTTATATTCTAACAACTAGTTGTGCTTTAATAGCCGCAAAAAAATGATTAGTAAGGAAAATGCACATATGTTAAAACTTTTAGCAAAGTCAAAACCGAAAGCACGTAAGGCAATTTTACAAAATGCAGATCCTGATTTAATTCGCTCTATTTGTGAATGTTACTATAACGTATTACAGGGAAATGTTCCATTAAATAAAACAGAGATAAATAAGCTAAAAAAATATAAAAAAGGAACTGAGATATTTGGTGAAAAAAGGTCCGTCATTAAAACAAAAGAAAAAACGAATAATTATACAAAAAGGTGGTTTTCTTACTGCTTTGTTTGCACCTATTATTGGAGGTATACTATCTAGTTTAATTAAATAATTATGCAAAACGCACATAAACTTATTTTAATCTCACCAGAAAAATTACATCATTATCAAACGATATCTAATCTTGATGATGAAATGAAAGAAATTTTAAATAATAAAAGTTTAAATGCAGAAGAAAAATGGACAAAATATAGAGAAGTCTTACAAAAATATTTAAATATAATTCAAAAACCGGCAGCAGTTACAACAACAGCAACAACTACTACGGAGGAAGAAGAACAAAAGGACGAGGAGGAGAAGGAGGATGATGAAATAATATCTACTCTCCCTGAAATTTGTAAACGTAAAGCAAGACCTTTATTACGTAAATTGAAACAAAATCCAAATATTCAATGGGACGATAATGGAAATGTGAATATTAATAATAAATTAATTCCAGGTGCAAATATAGTGGATTTGATATCCGATTTTGTTAGATGTCGTAAGAAAAATATTTCAGTTGCCGGCTGGAAACCTTTTGCTACATTATTAGCAAAAGCCAATATACCTTTAGAGTACATTGGTAATCCTCAACGAATAGATTATATTAGAAAACTAACAGAAGACGAAGAGGACGAAGAGGATTGTCCTCCACCTCGTAAACGCAAATGGTGTACTTATAAGCAATAATAATAATAATATTCTATTGTAATCTATTGATATTTTTAAGTATATAGAAAGAAAGATGAATGAGTCCTACCTCAATTATTACATACATCAAGCAGGAGATAATTATAACGTGTATAGAGGTACAACATATCAAGAAGGTTAGGGCATTGGTAGTTTTCTAGGAGGTTTATTTCGTACTGTATTTCCTTTATTAAAACAAGGTGCAAAAACTGTTGGTAAAGAGTTGATACGTACAGGAATTAATGTAGCAGGAGATGTACTAGATAATAATAGACCTATTGAAGAGTCTTTGCATGATCGATGGCAAGAAGCTAAAACAAATTTAAAAAATAAAGCTCAAAATAAATTAAATCAAGTGTTGGAAGGATCTGGAAGAAGAAGAAAAAGAAAGAAAGTTCATTTTAGTGGTGTGAAACGGATAAAAAGATCCAAAGATATTTTTGATTGATTAATTATGGAGCAAAGTGATAGTTTTTATCTCACACTTCCTAGCAATAGTTCTATGGAATATTTTCCTCAAAATACTCTTGCTTGTTATACTACTAAATTATATCAACCTATTGTACTGGAGAAGGGAGTGTGGGAAACAGCTGTTGTTCAAGTGCATTATACAAGTTCATTTCAGAATGTTTCCAAATATACAACTAATATTTATTATCGTCTCATTAATACAAAAAACTGGAAAATAACTCAAATCTTACCAGGCCACTATTATCATGTTGATGATATTCTATCTCAAATTAATCATAAAAGTGATATATTAAATTTACAATTAAAAGTCAAAGCATCAGTGAAACGAATTGAGGTTAATAGAGTAATAAAAGATCAAGAGAAGCATATAGAAGTACTCCTATCTCCTGAACTAGCCAGAATACTAGGCTTTGATCATATTCAACAAGAAGATATTGCACTTGTTCATCATGCTCGTTATCCACCTGATTTACAAAAAGCGCTACCTACACTTATGTATATTTACAGTGATATTGTAGAACCACAAATGGTGGGTGACACCGTAGCTCCGTTGTTACGTATTATAAATACAAATATTACAGAGCATGGTATTAGTAATGTACATATTTTTGATAATCCTCATTATGTCACTGTGCAACGTAAACAATTTGATCAAATTATTATTGATTTAAGAGATAGTACAGGTAATCCACTTCCTTTCCAATATGGCAGTGTATGTGTAAAATTACATTTTCGTAGACGTAATATGGTATTATAAATTTTACCATGTGTGAATATTAATAGTAAGAGAAAAATACAGTGTGAGTGTATGAAATCAGAATTAGATTTATTTGCTGGTTTACCCACTCAAACCAGTATTATAGGTAATAAAATAGTTTCATATAAACCTGTGGCTTCAATAGCTGATAATGCACCAATAGAATTTGTAGTCCCCGGTCATGGGGATGACTATATTGACTTACCGCACACAATGTTATATGTTAAAGGTAAAATTACTAAATCAGATGGTTCTAATTTAACTTCTGCCGATAAGAAAATCGGCCCTGTAAATGATTTTCTCAATGCAATTTTCAGTGAAGTGCAATTATATTTAAATAATCAAATTATTTCCTACTCTTCACATACATATCCATATCGATCGTATATTGAAAAACTACTAAATTACAATACTGAAGCTAAAACAACGCATCTTCAAACATCAATGTGGTTTAAAGATACTGCAGGGCATATGGACAGTGTGGCCGATGCTAATGTAGGATTTAAACAACGTTTTCTTCTCACTGCTTTAAGTCAGTCATTTGAATTATTGGGTTATATTCATGCTGATATTTTCAATCAGGAGAAATTTTTACTGAATGGTGTACAATTGCGTATTAAACTAATTCCAGCTAAACCTACATTTTGTCTAATGGGTGACGCAGATGCTGATGGAAAAGTTGTAATTACAGATGCAACATTGCTTGTGAAAAAGGTTGATGTATCATCAGCAGTTAAAATAGCACAAAATAAAGTATTACAAAATCCTAAATTTAGAATAAAATATCCTATAACAAAAGTGCAGGTGGAGACAGAAACTCTGCCACAAGGAATTATGGATAGTACACTTCCAGATCTGTTTTCAGGCATAGTGCCTAAACGTATTATTATTGGTTTTGTTACTAATACAGCTTTCAATGGTACTTATCAAACAAATCCATTCAATTTTCAACATTTTAGTATGTCAGTTTTTACATTGTATGTTAATGGAAATCCAATGCCCTTCAAACCTTTACAACCAGATTTTGATAATAATCTATCTGTACAAGCATATTCTACCTTATTTACAGGTTCAGGTATTTATTATTCTAATCAAGGTAATAATATTTCACTCGCTGAATATCCTAATGGTTATACTCTACTGGTGTTTGATTTAACTCCTGATTCAAGCGCAAGTGCTGCATTTCATACTAGTCCACAACGGCAAGGAAGTGTACGTTTAGAGGTTCATTTTAAAGAAGCACTGCCATCTCCTGTAACAACAATTATTTATGGTGAATTCTCTTCAGAATTAGAAATTGATTTCCAGAGAAAAATATATATTAATTAAAGAAAATGTTAAATACAATTGAGCTTTATGAAGCATTACAACAAAATTTGCCTAAAGATCATTTTATTGGTGTATATGCTGCTGATGAGTTACCTTTGTTTATTCATACATTTCCAGCCGCCATAATTATAAACACTGATTCTAGTGATAAGCCTGGTGAACATTGGGTTGCTGTTTATATATCTAATATATGTGTGGGAGAGTATTTCGATAGCTATGGTATACCTCCCTATATACAACATCATATAAGGTTTTTAAAACGAAACTGTCTGTATTATACATGGAATAATAGACGTATACAAGGTGATTTATCTCAATTGTGGACATTACTGTTTCCTATATTTAGCATGTCGTGCATCTGGTTATTCGATGCAGGATTTTTTAAACAAATTCTCACTCACTACTATTGATGCTAATGATATTATGCTTTATTCATTTATGAGAGTATGATGATGTTGTTTTTTTAAACTCCGCCATTGCCGGTCCCAAGCCCTGGATGAGAAAGGAGGAGGGTTGCGGGTGTTCCTACCCCCGTAAAAGAAAATAATGTTGGGTTGGAAACGAGTACACTTCTATTCTCTGCTATGTTCAAATAAGGGTGGAATCCAAAACGAATACACCCCTATTCTCTGCTATGTTAAAATAAGGGTTGGAAAACGAGTTCACCCTTAAACAGTGCTCATAAAAGGGAACGAGTTCACCCTGCTATGTTACGTATTCTTATGTCATTTCTGTTATGTTAAAATAGGGGTTGAAAAATATGCTCATAAAAGAGAACGAGTTCACCCCTAAAAATGGACGCCTGCTATGTTAAAATAAGGGTTGAAAAATATGCCATGCTCTTTTATTAGCTGTGCTATCTGCTATGTTAAAATAGGGGTTGGAAAAGGGAACGAGTTCACCCTTGAAATGTTACGTAGTCTTATGTATTATCTGATCTTCTGTGTGTTCGTAATTTCTGCTATGTGTTCGTAAGGGTTGGAGAATGAATACACCCCTTAAAATGGAGGTTGTAGTTTTATGTGCTCTTCTATCTGTTCGTAATTAACATACATAGGGGTTGGAATGAATACACCCTTGCTATGTTACGTATTCTTAAGTATTATCTGTTCATAGTCTCAGTGTACTTTCTGCTATGTTAAAATAAGGGTACACACCCCTTCTATGTTTCATATTCTTATCTGTTATCTGTTCTGCTGTGTGTTACGTAGTGTTATGTGTTCGTAGGGGTTGAAAACGAGTACACCCCCTTAAAATGGAGTATGTTGTGTGTTACGTAGTCTCAGTGTAATTTCTGAAATAAACCATCTTCTTTTATTAGCTGTGCTATGTAATTTCTGCTATGTTAAAATAGGGGTTGAAAAAGGGAACGAGTTCACCCCTTAAAATGTGCTCATAAAAGAGAACGAGTTCAATTTGCTCTTCTGTATGTTCGTTATGTTACGTAGTCTGATGTTCTGCTGTTTGTTCATATGGGTTGGAAAATATGCTCATAAAAGGGAATGAGTTCACCCCCTAAAATGTGCTCTTAAAAGAGAACGAATACACCCCCTTAAAAGTGCTCATAAAAGGGAATAAATTCACCCCTAAAATGGAGGTCGTAAAAGACCGTGGGGTCACGGTGCACGGTGGTCATTTTCCCAGTGGCTTGTGAGTTGTTAAACGCTGGCCCAGGTCTGGCCCAGATCGATCCATTTCGTACTACTCCGGCCTTAGCCCAGTGTAGTGGTGGCGTGTTGTTTACTATGGTGTTGTTTACCACGCCTTGATTTTTCGTCTTGTTTGCCACGATTTTGCCACAATATTTCCATTCCGATCTTATCATATCTCATTATCGTGAAAATTAACACACATCTGGAGTAGAAGGAGGAGTTGCCAGGCACCTCTGCTTTTGATCCTTTGGAACAAAAGGTAAATGTTTTCGCCTTTGGGACGAGATATGTCTCATTAAACTCGTTGCTGAAGAGATCATTAAGCTCCAAACAAATGAATATAAATCATCACTAATATCACAATAGCATGGTAAATTGATAGCCCTATAATTCCATTTGCTCTTTTAACGGAGTTTTAATATAATCTGTTATATAATGTTCTGTTTTCCGTTACCCCACGCGACTAAAGAATTGGAATAAAATATTTCAATTTTACGTCACACGATTATACCGTGTAAGTTAAAGGAGCAGTTCGACTTAGAAATGCATCTTTTACATTTTATTTCCATTTGTAGAGTTAAATATTCTAAAAGGAATGGTGTTTGTTTGACCGCGATACGTTCAGTCGTTAGTGAGTAACAGAGGAAGAAATATTTTGTGATGAAGTCATAGGTGGGCAAGTAGCGAGAGCAGGCCAAGCATTTCGTTTGTGAGAGGTGCGGTATCACGTTCTAAGTGCGGTTTCCTTTTCCAGAACTGATTAAAAAGACTTACAAATATCATCTGCATGTAGAAAATGGTATCTCTTGGTGGGCTGTACAAACGTTTTTATAATATTATAAAACGTATCCTATAAAGCATGAGTTCAGCGTTTCAAAAAAAAAAAATCGAAACCAATATGTAAATAGATGGCGGACGAGTTTGCTGCAACACCTAGGTACCTTTTCTTTAAGCATTCTTCCAATTCTCGGACATAAGTATGTTCATTTTCACGTTTTGTTGCAATTTTTAACAACGCTGGCCCTATAATTTTGTGCTTCAAGGTATGTACAGGAGCGCAACATATGAGGTAAAAATGAAATAACATCTGTAAAGTTTGCAGAATACGAAAAACACTTCTCTGGTTAAATTTCTTTTATTCTCATAACTTTCCGCGAAACAACTCTCATCACCCGTTTCATCATTGTTAAATGATAGAGAGAAATTAAACGATGGATCAATGTCTTGAGAAACATTCATCGTCACTGATTCCTTCTACAAGCCGGTATATTTCACTCCCTAATTCACATTGTATAGCTTATTCCTAAAGCAGTATCTTCAGAATCATGAGTGACATCGTCTCTATTACCCTCTAATGCCTCGCCTTAACTACAACCGTTAATTTCGTCTTGTACGATATTTGTACGTTGGTAACTGGACATAGATCGGTGCTTGTTCAATGGCTCCCATTGATTTTCTTGAGCCATAATTTATATCGATCTTATTATTTCTCACGACTTAGAAACGTAAGAAAAGATACTTTACGTCCTCAGATTCAATTGAACAAGAATTACAACCGAAAAAACAGCAGGTGTTAGGCATTTCTACTTCACTTCACAGACACAGCACGCGCTGTACTAACAAGTGTTTTCTACTTCACACTAGTGTTCCTTTCAGCAAAAAAAAAATCCTGGGGGTGAGGGGCAAAGGGACACTTAGTATTCGGAGAGGAACATTATTTTTATACAATACTATTATATTTGTTACATTATAGACGAAATATTTTGGTCTTCTCCGGGGGAATCTCTCAGAGTTCCGGGAGACAGTGCCACCCTAAAAACATGTCTGGAAGAATCACTGTCTCGCACAACAAATGTAATTACCTCTCTCTCTCCACTCTTTTTTATACTAATGCTGTAGGAAAAACAACTAACTAAAACGTCCCTCAAGAATTCAACACAGAGCAAGACTGCTAACAAATCCAAAACACAATCTATTAAATCCAATGCACGCCTCTTTGGGTCACGTGATGTTAAGTCACGCCTTTTTCGTGTACGTGGTGTTAGGCCACGCCTTAATGGGGTAGTTTTACCGAGGAGTTGATTTTGTTTCCTTTTATGCCACAAAATTTGGAGATTTTTACCTTTTGATGGAATACAGGTGAATGTATAGTTTACCTTGTCTTATCTAATTTCAACTTTTGGCGCCTTCGGTTCCCTTAGGCCACACACCATCTACTTTCATGAGGTAGTACCATCTATGGCGTATTTTGTTCCTTTTTATGGAATAATATTTGGGAATTATTACCTTATGATGGAGTACAGTTGTATGTAAAATATTGCCTATTTATTGTTTTAGCCAACCTGAGCATTAACGCGATCTACTGAAAAGTAGTCCCAGTAGCTCGCGGTCGATGATTTGGCAATCACTGCTGTAAAATGAATTTTTTTATGTATTACTAACTTCAACAGCTGCAAGAATGGAAGATTCAGTGTTCATCTACTCTTTCTTAAAAGTATACAGCTTACAATATTATATTTATTGAATGAAGGTGCAATATTTAATTTTCATGTTTTCGGAAGAATGGAAATGCAGAACATTGCTCAGAAGAAATGAGAAGCAATATATATAAAACTTGACAATAGGATACAACCAATACGTTTTCTTTGCCACGGTATTGTTTCCCACGACTCGACTTCGGTGTTGTATGCCACGACATTGTTATCTCTGGCTTATCTTATACCACAATCGTGAAGGTTTACACAAAATCGACCCACAAACTGAGGGTTGCCAGCTGAACATATTATAAAAATTAAATTTATTATACTTATAAACACAATACATACAATAAAAACTGTCCCAAGGATACGCGCACAAATACATACTATAATGCTCCTGCATTTTACCTTGTATTACAAAATCTCTCGCACAGCATACCTAGCATAGATGATAAGTTGAACTTCTAGTTAAAAATTTTCATTTCGTTGACTTTAAAACATCTCATTTGCAACAGCTACTATGATAGTTTTATTAATCTTCATTCGTTAGGAAAATGGACGTTGTGCATTATGAAAATAAAAGTAGGTGAAAGGAAGCTAGTGTTTTTCACGAGACGATAATTTTTTAGCCTCGTCTGTATTATTGGCTCAAAGACGAGAGAATTATAATTTGTATTTGGGTCCAGACGAGTAGTATGACAATTCTCTAGGGACGGGTCTAGAAGGTGAAAACTGGGGGCAGCAAGAAAGAGAGTATGTTAGGTACACTGAACAGTGGGTTCAGTATAAAGTTTCAAAAATATACAAATAATAGCTTAAATTATTTTTGTGACTCAAAAAACTGTGGGATCTAGGCCCTCTGCCTCGGGCTAGATCCACCATTGCAATTAACGTCTCGTTTTTTAAAGCAGACAACCATTTTCACGAGTTTCGTAGGCGACATTTTAGTTTCCATTCGTTTTCGGACGTAGTTAATATTCGTTTTCAAACACTGTTTTAGTGTAGCATGATTCATGGTATAAAACTATAATTTGACTGTACGAACATATTGAACAGCTTTATCAACGATTAAAGATACCCAAGTGATTATCCAAATACCCAAGTAATAAATTTGGGTTAAAAGTTATTACAACAATCTTCTTTAGGCCTCTAGCCTCTCGAGAAACCTCATAACTTCTAGAATAAAATAAAGTAGAAAAAGTAGAAAAGTTTGTACAATGCATACATTTACAAAACAAGAAGAGAAATTTTGAAATGTTAATCAATACGAGGCGAGATGGAATTCTTTATGATTGAAGACGAGGCGATACATATTCTGTGAAATGTTTGAAACGAGGTGATAAACCCTTATTTCCTGTCTCTCTCACGTGGGCAACACTAGAAGAAAATATTACAAAAAATACATAATAATTACGACAAACCTCTTGCGTGCCGAAAATAAAAGAAATTATTTTTATTAAATATCCTTTAAAATATTATAAACTAGCTGTTATGCACGTTCTTCACACTGGTTAGATAAAATATCGATATAAACAAACTGAACAAGGAAAGAGCAATTAAGAACCATTTCTCAAATTGGATCTAGTTTGTATGAATGCATATCCTACAACGTAGATGTGTTTTCATTGGGATAAATTTAATAGCGAACACGGCTTACTCTTAATACAACAATTAACTAACCTGTTTCTAACCATAATAAAACCAACTACGGTATTACTAAATAGAAGAAACCAAAATGAATGTAGTTAAAACTATGACATTCACACTAATATCGGCCATTTTCGATTACTTTTACATGTCGTTTACCCCCAGTAGGAGATCCGCAGCCCGCATACAATTTTGGCTCGCATACACCCTTAAAGGAAATTTCGAGATTCCACCATATCTACAAGTTGTCTAGAATTATACGCCCCCTTATTACATTCCTAGAACTTTCTTACACCGAAAATGATTATTTTTTCAAGTTTAAGGGCGGATTCGTAAACTACGCATCAGAATAAACATCACCTCGGAATTTCAATGTCCTAGACACAGCCATTACAAATTTCACATTTTTTCGATTTGCGCCGCCAAACCAAAACGAATTTTAATGCTGTTTTTTCTATCATAAACTATGTTCGTAGCTCTACTGTCTGACAAAGTATGACGTTTCTATGGTGTGCGGAACTACTCTAAAAACCAACATTTCGAAACGACGAAAAATTTCGACACTTCATTTACATGGAAAAATCTCGCCTTTTTTGTGATATCGGAATTTTCCCATTACTCACATCCCATGACAAACAAATATGCAAAATTTGGTGTTTGTATCTTTTGTGGAAGTATGCAAACAATTAAGTGTGTTTCCGACTTTAGAGGTATATAATTCCATAGTGCTGACCCTTTATGTACCATGTGAGTAGTAAGTAGAAACTTGAATATGTAAAATTCTAAGCAGTTCGGTAGTCCAGTGGAAGCATGTCAGACTACTGCGGGCGAGACCTGGGTTCGATCCCCGTCGGTTTTTCTTAGTTTTTCATTCTTCAAACTTATATTTCGTTAAAATATGTTGATTGTCCGTAAGGTTGAGTTTATTATTTCCCAATGTTTTTTTTAAGACTGTTTTTTGAGGGACACGCCTCCTTAGAGCGCTCCTGGAGGAGATCCAAATAATACGTTTATTATAAAATAACAAATAGAATATTACCAGCAGTGCTCCCTGCCTAATAATTGCCCCCCCCCCCCCCGGAACATTGCTTCCGAAAGACACACTGGTGATGCTGCATTTCCAAAGCTACATATGTTTGAATTTAAGTACTTCAGTATCGTCTCGCAAGTACACACGAACATACCAGGGGCGGATCCACGGTGAGGCGATCGGCGGGATCACCCCCCAAAAGAGGAAACTTTCTTTTTTATATATAAATAAAATATATAGGTTATTTTTTGACGCTCTTAAAAGTAGCTCTAAGTAGCAGTATTAAACCCACCCAGAAGTCCGTCTTGGATCCGCCCCTGCAACATACTGCCTCGTTTGGGGACCATCTGAAAATTTGCTGTATAAATATACCTTTTCCCTCTACGTATGTAATAATGAAAATTTTTCGTTCCCGCAATACGAACAGAAAGTAGTTTGCTAAAACGAAGAAATGGAGATAATAAAAAGTACAAAACCGTTTAGCCGGGAATAGAACCCAGACCTGTTACTTGGAAAGCCCAAACTTTACCTGTGAGCTAAGCTCGTATTTTGATTCTAGTTTGTTCTATTATGGTTAGCATAGCTCATAACTAGGCAGATCAAGCAAATTCAACAACATGGCATCTTTGCATTCAAGATGGCGACTTCTCCAATGATTTGTTTCTTCATTGAAACTGCACTTCATCCTTAAGAGTATAGCAAAACATGACTGTCCTACCGTGAGAACAACTTATAATTTTCATGGTTAAAAACTTTTGAACCGCCATCTTGAATCGAAGATGGCAACTTTTCCAACATGCCGGATTTTTCCCCACGCTTACGCTGTAATCTACACACTTAAACGAAATTTCGTGATTCCACCATATCTACAAGTTGTCTAGAATTAGACGCCCCCTTATTACATTCCTAGAACTTTCTTACACCGAAAATGATTATTTCTTTCAAGTTTAAGGGCGGATTCGTAAACTACGCATCAGAATAAACATCACCTCGGAATTTCAACGTCCTAGACACAGCCATTACAAATTTCAGATTTTCTCGATTTACGCCGCCAAACCATGCGGAACTATTCAAAAAACCAACATTTCGAAACGACGAAAAATTTCGACACTTCATTTACATGGAAAATCTCGCCTTTTTTGTGATATCGGAATTTTCCCATTACTCACATCCCATGACGAACAAATATGCAAAATTTGGTGTTTGTATCTTTTGTGGAAGTATGCAAACAATTAAGTGTGTTTCCTACTTTAGAGGTATATAATAATTCCATAGTGCTGACCCTTTATATACCATGTGAGTAGTAAGTAGAAACTTGAATATGTAAAATTCTAAGAAGTTCGGTAGTCCAGTGGAAGCATGTCAGACTACTGCGGGCGAGACCTGGGTTCGATCCCCGTCGATTTTTCTTATTTTTTCTTTCTTCAAACTTATATTTCGTTAACATATGTTGATTGTCAATATGGTTGAGTTTATTATTTCCCAATGTTTTTTTAAGACTGTTTTTTGAGGGACACGCCTCCTTAGAGCGCTCCTGGAGGAGATCCAAATAATACGTTTATTATAAAATAATAAATAGAATATTACCAGCAGTGCTCCCTGCCTAATAATTGCCCCCCGGAACATTGCTTCCGAAAGACACACTGGTGATGCTGCATTTCCAAAGCTACATATGTTTGAATTTAAGTACTTCAGTATCGTCTCGCAAGTACACACGAACATACCAGGGGCGGATCCACGGTGAGGCGATCGGCGGGATCACCCCCCAAAAAGAGGAAACTTTCTTTTTTATATATAAATAAAATATATAGGTTATTTTTTGACGCTCTTAAAAGTAGCTCTAAGTAGCAGTATTAAACCCCCCCAGAAGTCCGTCTTGGATCCGCCCCTGCAACATACTGCCTCGTTTGGGGACCATCTGAAAATTTGCTGTATAAATATACCTTTTCCCTCTACGTATGTAATAATGAAAATTTTTCGTTCCCGCAATACGAACAGAAAGTAGTTTGCTAAAACGAAGAAATGGAGATAAAAAAAAAGTACAAAACCGTTTAGCCGGGAATAGAACCCAGACCTGTTAATTGGAAAGCCCAAACTTTACCTGTGAGCTAAGCTCGTATTTTGATTCTAGTTTGTTCTATTATGGTTAGCATAGCTCATAACTAGGCAGATCAAGCAAATTCAACAACATGGCATCTTTGCATTCAAGATGGCGACTTCTCCAATGATTTGTTTCTTCATTGAAACTGCACTTCATCCTTAAGAGTATAGCAAAACATGACTGTCCTACCGTGAGAACAACTTATAATTTTCATGGTTAAAAACTTTTGAACCGCCATCTTGAATCGAAGATGGCAACTTTTCCAACATGCCGGATTTTTCCCCACGCTTACGCTGTAATCTACACACTTAAACGAAATTTCGTGATTTCACCATATCTACAAGTTGTCTAGAATTAGACGCCCCCTTATTACATTCCTAGAACTTTCTTACACCGAAAATGATTATTTCTTTCAAGTTTAAGGGCGGATTCGTAAACTACGCATCAGAATAAACATCACCTCGGAATTTCAACGTCCTAGACACAGCCATTACAAATTTCAGATTTTCTCGATTTACGCCGCCAAACCATGCGGAACTATTCAAAAAACCAACATTTCGAAACGACGAAAAATTTCGACACTTCATTTACATGGAAAATCTCGCCTTTTTTGTGATATCGGAATTTTCCCATTACTCACATCCCATGACGAACAAATATGCAAAATTTGGTGTTTGTATCTTTTGTGGAAGTATGCAAACAATTAAGTGTGTTTCCGACTTTAGAGGTATATAATAATTCCATAGTGCTGACCCTTTATATACCATGTGAGTAGTAAGTAGAAACTTGAATATATAAAATTCTAAGAAGTTCGGTAGTCCAGTGGAAGCATGTCAGACTACTGCGGGCGAGACCTGGGTTCGATCCCCGTCGATTTTTCTTATTTTTTCTTTCTTCAAACTTATATTTCGTTAACATATGTTGATTGTCAATATGGTTGAGTTTATTATTTCCCAATGTTTTTTTAAGACTGTTTTTTGAGGGACACGCCTCCTTAGAGCGCCACTGGAGGAGATCCAAATAATACGTTTATTATACAATAACAAATAGAATATTACCAGCAGTGCTCCCTGCCTAATAATTGCCCCCCGGAACATTGCTTCCGAAAGACAGACTGGTGATGCTTTATTTCCAAACCTACATATGTTTGATTTTAAGTACTTCAGTATCGTTTCGATACTACACACGAACATACCAGGGGCGGATCCAGGGGAGGCGATCGGGGGTATCGCACCCCCCCCAAAAGTGGAAACTTTCTTATTTTATATAAAAATAAAATATATAGTTTATTTTTTGACGCTCTTAAAAGTAACTCTAAGTAACAGTATTACAACCTCTCCTAGAAGTCCGTCCTGGATCCGCCCCTGGAACATACTGCCTCGTATCGGGACCATCTGAAAAGTTGCTGTATAAATATACCTCTTCTCTCTACGTATATAATAATGAAAATATTTCATTCCCGCAATACGAACAGAAAGTAGTTTGCTTATACGAAGAAATGGAGATAAGAAAATGTACAAAACCGTTTAGCCGGGAATAGAACCCAGACCTGTTACTTAGAAAGCCCAAACTTTACCTCTGAGCTAAGCTCGCATGTTGATTCCAGTTTGTTCTATTATGATTAGCATAGCTCATAACAAGGCAGATCAAGCAAATTCAACAACATGGCATTCTTGCATTCTTGCATTGGCGACTTCTCCAATGATTTGTTTCTTCATTGAAACTGCACTTCATCCTTAAGAGTATATCAAAACATGACTGTCCTACCGTGAGAACAACTTATAATTTTCATGGTTACAAACTTTTGAACCGCCATTTTGAATCGAAGATGGCGACTTTTCCAACATGTCGGATTTTTCCTCTCGCTTACGCTGTAATCTACACACTTAAAAGAAATTTCGTGATTCCACCATATCTACAAGTTGTCTGGAATTAGACGCCCCCTTATTACATTCCTAGAACTTTCTTACACCGAAAATGATTATTTTTTCAAGTGTAACCCTGGAAAGCTAACATGTTCGAATAGTTACGTTAAAGCTAACGTATCGTAAAATTTACGACTGGTTACAAAAACTTAACTACATACATATCCTTTTACAAACTGGGACTTTAATAACTACAGTTGGTAAGAATACATATTAGTGAACATTTTTGCAGCCCGTTTGGTTGTTCAAACCCTTTCCGCGCAGTACACACAGCATTCTCCACGATGTTCTCAACAGATCGGCCTGTTGCAGCGGCAGCAATACATTGACGTCATTCTCCTCTTGGCCGATGAACAAATCCACAAATTGTGCGAGGCTGGTTTTTGGACTGGACAACATTCTTCTATGGCACCGGTATTTTCAGGATATCAGCAACGGATTGCCGGAGTATTCGTGGCAAATTTGAGTATTGAACCCATTCTTGGAGCCATGGCTCAATATGACTGATGTTAATTTTCATGGCGGATTTTCTTCTAGAAAGAGGCTTTTGACCCATTTTCACAACGTTTTGAACATAAATGACGTAGGCATTAACCAGGGTTATGTTTATCATCCCAAAGACACACAAGGGCCATCGTTTGGTCTTACGTCTGCACATCTGATTACACATTTGGTCCAGTGCATCAACGTCTCCTTTCATTGCATTATAAGTCTGGGTAAGGTCACTGTCATCAATACGCGTTCGATCCATTTTTTTTTTAACTTTCTTTGAATAAATACTATAAAATAAAACCAACACTTCCGTTAAAAGTATCTGTAAGTTCACTCTAGAAGTAGAAAAGTAATAGTAAAGAATATACAAAAATCCAAGCGTTATTACTAACGTATCGTAAATCTTACGAGCGGCAAACGAGTTCATATAGAAATGCAGCAGGAAACTGAGCAAAGTAAATACTGCCCAACAATGGTGACTTAGCAGAGAACGAGTCCATTTTCGCCGGGCGAGGGGAGTGAACATCAAAATAATACAACTCGCTCGTAAAATTTACGACACGTTAGCTTTCTCCGGTTAAGGGCAGATTCGTAAACTACGCATCAGTATAAACATCACCTCGGAATTTCAACGTCCTAGACACAGCCATTACAAATTTCACATTTTTTCGATTTGCGCCGCCAAACCAAAACGAATTTTCATGCTCTTTTTTCTATCATAAACTATGTTCCTAGCTTCACTGCCTGACAAAATATGACGTTTCTATGGTGTGCGGAACTACTCTAAAAACAGACATTTCGAAACGACGAAAAATTTCGACACTTCATTTACATGGAAAATCTCGCCTTTTTCGTGATATCGGAATTTTCCCATTACTCACATCCCATGACAAACAAATATGCAAAATTTGGTGTTTGTATGTTTTGTGGAAGTATGCAAACAATTAAGTGTGTTTCCAACTTTAGAGGTATATAATTACATCAAAATTGTTGAACACTGGACATAGTTGACTTCTTTTTAAAAAGCTGAACGTTTTTTTACATGTAAATTTAAAAATGTTTTACCTTATAATCCTGTGGATGATGTTGAATCTGCATTGGTTCTTAGATCGAAATTGTATTTGCCGAAGTATTGATTATGTTGTTGCAACAAGTATTTGTAAAATTCTTGATCATTCATGTATATGAAACTACTTAGATTTTAGTATAACGACCGATCCCGTAACTGACTGTATTAATGAGCTTTTTTCACTAAGCGTTGATTAAAGAAAACATTCCTTAATTGCTGCATTATCATACTGCTAAAATCTCAAAACAAGGTTGATAAGTTGATAAAGTTTACTGGAGATTTCAATGCTACTGTTATTTCTAAAATAAATGTCCATCACCACTCTTCAGCAACAGTTAAATTTTCATTCTGCACTAAGAAATCATAGGCCTATAAGATCAAAACATATAATGAGTTTTTAGGCTTAGGCTATATGCTTAACTTCTTACCTTACGCAAACAATTAAAAAAAACTTCTATCATTTATAGTTTCCTCTTTCATTGATTATGTTCTGAAAGATCAAGGGGAGTTATACAGTACGAATTCACCCAAACTCATTGATCCGAATCTAACTTGCCATGGTTGTATATAATAACAAAGTTGTACTCATATGAAATATTATGGTATACAACCTTTTAAAAATGAAATATTTGAGTTTTACGTAGGGATGGGCACGGGTCGACTCGAAACTCGAACCGAATTCGAGTCGAGTCAAAGGTAACTGTCTCGAGTCGAGTTCCGAGACGAGTCACTGTTTTGAATTTGAGATTCGAGTCGAGTCGAGTTTGAAAAATTGCTGGCTCGTTAAACTCGTTTTAACTCGTTTTGAAATCATTCCCTGATTAGACTGGAAATCGAAAGCCATCGATTTTTCATTCGAGCCCGGTTACTTGCTCTTCCGGAACTCAAACCCAAAACTTTGTGAACTATGTCCTTGCCTTATATACTTCACGACTATCGAGGTAAATAGTCAACTAGTTTTTAGTATTGAGATAGAAACCACCTTCCTTTCATGTTTATACATCGTGTTGTTATGTTAGTAATAATAATAATAATAATAATAATAATAATAATAATAATAATAATAATAATAATAATAATAATAATAATAATAATAATAATGTTATAGTAGTAGCAGTTTGATTGGTAATATTCTCTATGTAGAATACTTGAAGTAACTACTTGAAACTACACACAGCATTTGACTCCATTTGGCTGGTTTTGGCTCGACTCGACTGGAACTTCGAGTCAAATTCTAGTCTAGTTTCGAGTCGAGTTGGATGAAATTTTTCGAGCCGAGTTATCCAGTCGATCACAAAGATGTCTGTTTCGAGTCGAGTCGAGTTTCAATGAAAATTCGCTCGGACTCCCACGTGCCTATCCCTAGTTTTACGATCCCACGGTTATGCCGGTTAGGCTAAACGAGACGGTGATGATGAGTAATGAATGAAATGGTAGAATGAAGAAACTGGGAGGAAACCCACGCACAAGTTGTTTGCCCACTACGAAGTCCACTGGCGTGGTTGGGATCGAACCCGGGACCCCAAGCACCAGAAGTGATCTCTCTAACACTGAGCGCCGCGGCCCGGTGCAGACTTTAAGATTCCGAGTTAAATAAGATCAAATTTGAAGTTTAGACTTCGAGCAATTTTCGAGAATCAATTTTAATAAACATTTGATTAAAAACCAATGAAGGACAGTTTTCTAACGCAATTGAGAAACATACTAGTTTTTAAAGCAAAATATTGAACAAATAGAAATATGATTAAGTGTTACTCTATACAAAAATAATTGAAATGACGTCTGGACATATTGAAAGATCACAAGATGCAGGACATGCGCGGCAAACGCCGAAAGGATGGCAACCCTAATTTTACTGAATTATCTGTAAAATATATATATATATATATATATATATATATATATATATATATATATATAAATGTTCTTTTTCGGTATGTTAACTATACTCTTCATTTACCAATATTGAAATGATTCAAAAGCCGGAAAGAGATGGGTATCTATTAACAAGCTGAAATCAAAGGAACTATATCTACAATTTAGATTCAATTCCAGTTCTCGGATACAAATTAAAAAAAAATAGACCCATCTTGAAAGCCGCAATTGTATATGGTGAGAACGTTTTCCAAATAGGAACCCTATCGGGGTGATACACCAAATAGTACTGAACGTATTTCCAGAAAACAGTGATGACAATTTCGGCTGTACGACCTTCTGCAAAGTTTTAACCGATTTTCTGCACTTACCTGGAAATAACACTAAGGGCAATGTCTAGTCCACAGACCAATCGTACAGCAATTTTCAGTGTGGTGAGCAATCCTTAAGTGCTTCCACTCCTGACAATCACCCATTACTCTGCTCACCATGTCACCAGGATTGCTCGGATAGTTGTTAATGTCCCTGATCTTGGTAGCATATACAATGGATTTCACCTAGCCACACAGAAAAAAAAAAAACAATTGGGTGAAGTCCGCGGAACGGGGTGGTCAATCCAGAGGTTCTCGCTTGCCTATTCATATCTGTGAGAATTGCTTGTCCAGGTACTGACAAGCAAATACTTTGAAATGAGTTGGTACCCCGTCATGTTGATAGAAGAAAGGAAAAGAACATTCTTCTAATGCGACTAACAGCAGAATCTTTTTTCCAAGCTTGCAACCGTAGTTAACTGCATTTTAATTTACCTCGAACAAGTATAGACCCACCAGACGGGAACCCCACACACATCATGACAGCTAAACTTTATCAGGGCCAACGACCCGAGAACTGTCGTGCCATTGTTGATCGTTGTCACACAAATATAGGTTATTTTGCATGTTCACCTCGCTCTGCCCAAACGAAATTGTCCTCGTCCGAAAGCAGCACGTTACATGCGGGTCGGGAATTCTTTCTAGTTTGTTCCCCGGCCCCTCACAGAATTTGACTCGGCGGTCAGTAGCATTGGAATAACATTATCTATTATGGGTGCCACTTATGCCCAGACACGATTCGGAAGACTGACGTGTATGATATACCACATTCTTTAGCTAGGAAAGAGTAGTGCGGGCGGGACTTTCGCGAATGATACCAACTTAGCAGTGGATGTAGCTTCGGCCATCTCTGTGCGAGACCTGATTGATTTTGTTTTGTTTTCTACCAAACCGGCTTCTTAAATTTCGTGGTAATTTTTCCAAACTGCATTATGGCCTACAATCTGGATGGTGAGTGTTGTAATCGCCTGCGATGTATCGTTTGCTGCACTCTATTGACATGAGATCAACACAGTCTCTATGTCTCATTCCTGTTTAGTACCATTCCGTATTACGCCACCTGAAACAAAAGAAAATCGGTTCAAACTTTTCAGTGGTTTGCCTCAGAACCAAAATCATTACAGCACCATTTTCCTGTAAATAACTTAGCCCGATTTGATCTATCATACGACAGGGTTCAAATTTAAATTTTCCCGCCATGTCAAGATGGCTGCCGATGGTACCATATGTCTCAGAAGGTTTTACCTGTCATATTTAATCGTCACTCTTGAACCCCCTGACTGATAACCATCAAATTTTCAACATAGATTCTTTCAAAACAAGGATTTTGTTATAATTTCACTTTGATGATGCAAGTTAAGAGACCGAGCTAGACGGTGAAATATACATACATGTGAGTGAGTGATATGAGTGTCGCTTCCATAGTTGGTGGGATCCGTGAGATGAACAGTGACATTTACCATATCATTTGATTCCAAATTCTGTTACGATACTGAGTCCTGGACAATTTACAACATTATATATAGTACAGTAAAATTAGGCAGAAAAACACCTAAACCCGGGCATCCAAAAAAACAAAGGTTTGGCTGTTCCAAATTATTTATTACCCTTTATTCTAAGTGTGGTAAAAAGTCTCCGCAGAAATAGTGTCGGGTTTGGGAAAGGGAAGGGGTAGAAGGAAAGAGATTAGAAAATTATTTTTTCTCTTTGTTAAAGATACAGTTATATTTTTGCTCCGCAGATGTCTCTAAATTACAAAATCTCGACATTTCCTCTGCGTATTGTTATTTTTAAATCAACATGCATAATTATTATTTTAGGATTGATGTTTAAAAAAATGTAAACGGCATTCTCTTGTGTACCTACTTTACCTTTTACGTTTAAAACCTATTTCTGATAATTTACTATGTCTTCCAAACAAAGGCACACTGATCAAGTATAACAAGTGGTATTACCGGTAGTTGTTTCATAACAGTTTTGATTTGCTTTGTGGACGTGAAAACGATATTAGTATCATTGTAAGTATGAGTTGTGTATTGCAACCTTGTGTTGATAAAGGTGGTGAACTTATTCGGTTAACTCAAAAAGGGAGAGATAGAATAATAGAGTGTAGTGAAATTAAGCAAGATGGTGTGAAGGAGAAATTCGAAAAGGAAGTAGTGTTGGAAGTGCATAAGGAGTGTCGTAGGCGCTACACTTTAAAACCCAAGGCACCCCCAACAGTTCCAAATCCTGAGCTTAGACAAACTCCCCGTGCTCCATTTGACTTCAAAACACAGTGTTTCCTGTGTGGTCGCCAATGTGTGGACGTATCGAAATGCAGATATCCATACAAAGAAGAATGGAGTGAGGTACAGACAGTTGAGTTGATAAAAGGTATCCGTGAAGACGCAATAAGAAGAAATTGTGCTTGGGGACGAGAAGTACTTATCAGACTTAGCAATGTAATTGACCTAGTCCAATGTGATGGTAGATACCATAGGTATTGTTTGTCAAGATTCAAGGTGAAAGGGTCAAGTAAACCTGGAAAGCCAGCAACTAGAGGCGGATCAATAGCAGACTCTGAAAGAGCTGCAGCATTTGATAAATCGTCAATATTTAATTGAGAATGATGAATGACAGTACACGTTGAAGGAATTACAAAAACTGTATAACGATCTGAACCCTAACGTGGAATCATACGATGACAGCCACCTGAAAAGAAAATTGAAAAGGTTTTGGTTCCAATATACATGTAACAATTCTTCCCGGAAGAAGGGTCGTAATTTGCTTCAGTGGAACAGCATCCAGAATCCTGTCGGACGTCTGGTACCAAAATCGGCAAGTTGTTGAAAAAGATGATGAATTGACAGTGATCAAAACTGCAGCAGCAATAATTCGACGAACACTGAAATCTCAAACTTATGATTGTTTTCAGTTTCCAACTCTTGAGCAAATTCAAACGGGAAGTCCAGATCTTATTCCAGAATTACTGAAGACACTGGTTTATGAAATCATTAAGCCTACCAGGATAACAGAAGAAAATAAAAAAAGTACTGAACGGAAAACAATCGCTATTGCTCATTCCATAATTGCAGTATCTCGGCCAAAATCATTTGTGTCCCCTGTTCAATTTGGTACAGCAGTGTTCCAGGCACGTAGCCAGGATTTCGTAATAGGGGGGGTCCGAGACATGAAATATTGGGGTTATCCACACCAGAGTTCGATTATTCTAACTAATTTTACTGGTAACATATACTGGTTCATTTAGTCAGGATTTCATAATGAGGGGGGGGGGAGGAAGTGTGATATGAAATATTATGGTTATCACACAAGGGGCTTGATCACTATTTTACTAGCAACACATATTGGTTTATTAGAACAATAACATGAGGACATGATAGTAAGGATTTTAGTAACAAACTATAAAGAAATGTCGAATAAAAGAATATTAAAAAGATTTTAAAAGATTTTACAATATCTACATTCCTTCTTCTGTTCATCCAAATATAACCATTTTCCTTTCATTATGACCTCAACTATTTTTAAAAAGTACGTATCCAATATCCAATCCAATCTTGTAAAATATTTTACAATACTTGCACTCCTTTCTCTATTGAATCAAATGTTAACGGAACTTTCATCCACATAACTTTTTGTTTTTAATATCTGTCAAATACTGTCTGTGCCAAATAACAAGTTAAAGTAGCAATTGAAAACCGTTTCTGAAATAACATGTTTAATACTACAGAGAAGCGATGATGATTTTTTTTTTTAGCTTTTTATTTTTAACGCTGACTCTTCCTATTCCTCGTTTCTTTTTTATTTATCCTTCCTTATTTTTTTTTAATTTCTGGTCTCGAAGGGGGGGGGTCCGGACCCCCCGGACCCACCCCTTGGCTACGTGCCTGAGTGTTCCTTCACAGAAGGTTTGGGTCTAGGCTCTTAATTTACTTACTGGCAAATATGGGGTTCTGTTCTTCTTATAACGAAATATTAAAATTCGAAATGTCAGTTACCAGTGAGGACAAATTAAACATAAATCAGGGCTAGGTTCAGTATGTCTTTGATAATGCTGATTACAATGTACATACTGTGGATGGTCATGCTACTTTTCATTCCATGGGTGGTGTACTGTGTGTGACACCTGAATCTGCACTCAGTGTTGACACCTGTGTACCTCGGAGAAATGTCAGAACAAAAGAAATTGAACACAGTGGGTTAACAGAATTACAGATATACAAACGTCCAGATACATCTGGGTATACACGTATAACTGCTTTAAATTGGAAAGTAATGCAAATTAAACCTTTATCAGTTATTACCACCCACACTTTGAATATATTTTTGTTGTCTGGTATTTGGCTTAATGGTTCATGTACCGATAGTAGGCCTGGTTGGAGCGGTTGTATGGAAAGGCTGCATGCTGGACAACAGTATGAAACATCAGCAGTTTTGGCTCTTCCATTTGTGAATTTAGCACCCTCAAACCCTTCCACTATTTACACCGTTCTCCTTTTTGCTGCTCAGGAAGGTGCTCAGCAGGGTTAGGCTTGCACGATGGTTACGTTCGATCAACCATTATATGCCAAGGCTCGGGCAATTGCAGCTGCAACCCCTCTCAGTAGCCCTCTGAACTCACTATTCATTCGCCTTGGAGGGTTTCACTTTCTCCTTTCTTTTATAGGATCAGTAGATCACATAATGGCTGGAAGTGGTTTGGAAGAGGTGTGGAGTCAAGTATACGCAAAAAACAGCATTCCGCAAATGATGCAGGGTAAAGCATATTCCAGATCTATTCGTGCTTTGTTCCTAACCCAAGAAGCCCTTATAACACTTTTCCTTGAGACACACGATCCTGATGTTAACAAGGAAGATTTAAAGGCACTCTATTCGCAATTAACTTCTTGGACAATAGGTGCTGATGAGATAGTGAGGTCTACTGCAGTCAAGAATTTAGCAAATACTTTAGATGAGCAGCTGCAGAATTTCAAGGAACATGGTAGAACACAAAAATTGTGGATTCAATTCATAGAAACGGTACATCTTATCAAGATGTTCATAAAAGCAGAGAGAACTGGAGATTTTTACCTTCATCTTCACTGTGTGCAGCAAATACTGCCTTTTCTCCATGCCACAGGACACTTGAATTATGCGAAATCGGCGCATTGGTACTTGCAAGATTGCCTACATCTACTGAGTATATTACCCGAAGAAGAGTCCGACAAATTTATCACCAGAGGGTTCTTCACCATTCGCCGAAGTAACAAATTTTGGTGTGGTGTTTGGACCGATATGACCATCGAACAAGTGTTAATGCGGGCGATGAAAAGCAACGGTGGGTTGACTGGTGGCAGAGGAATCACTGCATCAACTATCGCTACATGGGTGAAGTCGATGCCTGCAAGCTCCAGAATCGTAGAGGCAGTTGAGAGATTTGCATCTATTAATTATGCTTCCTCAGAGCAACACGTAGAGTTACGTGATGCAAACCAGAAGCTAAATTCCAAGCACCTAAAAGTTTTAATAACTTAGTTTCGACTGCACAACCCTTTTACAAAACCTCCTCAGCTGTCTTCTCTCTCTACAGGTGTATTGGCTGACTCTACTACAAATTGTGACGAGGCCAGTGATATTGGTCTTTCTGCAATAAAAGAGATCGAAGAGCTGAAATTCAGTGAAATCCATTTAAAAAGAAAGTATACCGTCAAATCGTTAGCAGCAGTGACAAAATCTATCACCATCCGAAATGACACCACTCACGTCAACCCCAACCAGTTGTTCCATCGTATGGTTTGTATGAGAACAGAAGAACATTTAAGAGAAATATTTAAATATGAACTATGTACATACCCTCCCTCACTGTTCGATGAAACTGGTTTGATGAGGAACGGAACCAAGTCTTCAATCCTAAAAGTGTTACCAAGTGCAGGAACCAATCCACCTCCTGATGATGAGATGGCACTGAGGGTATCATATGTGGTCGATGGAGGGCATCTTCTACATCGAGTTGTTTGGCAAGGCCCTGCAACGTTTCAAGTAATATGCCGACAATACAGTGACTATGTTCTTTCCCATTACGGAAGAGCTACTGTCGTGTTCGATGGTTATAGGGAAGAACTCACCACAAAAGATGAGGAACATCTGCGAAGGTCTCGCTCAGCTAGCAACATAGATGTGAAAGTAGAAGACCACATTCATGTCACCTTTGGGCAGAGTGATTTCCTTGCCAACCAGAACAACAAGGAACAGTTAATATCCCTTCTGACATTGAAGGGACTTGAAGGAAGGGGGGTGTCATGTGCTTCAAGCATATGGGGATGCAGACACTTTGATTGTTTCGACAGCAATCGCAGAGTCTCAAAATGGGATCGAGGTGCGAGTAATAGGTAATGATACTGATCTGTTGGTTTTGTTAATTACTCTTGCTCTCCCATACTGCAGCTTACGCTTAAAGATGATTGTGCCTGGTAAAGGAAATCAGTCAAATAAAATTTACAATATTCAAGAAATGCAGCATGAAATAGGGGACATGAAGGAAGTTCTGTTGTGTGTTTATGCCTTTACAGGCTGTGACTCTGTGTCCTCAATATATAGGAAAGGTAAGACAGCCCCATTTAAAAACGTTAAAAGTGATGAGGAACTCAGAAAAAAATTGCTTATTTTTAATTATCCTAATGCACAGGCAGACGATATTGCTGAAGCTGGCCATGATTTTTTTTCTATCTTTATACGATTTCCACAAGACATCCAAATTTGGATGCTTTACGTCACCAGATATATTTAATGACAGTTACAAGACAGCCAGTGCAAGGTGAGTTTAAGTTAGCTACTCTACCTCCAACGAAAGCTGCAGCAAGGGAACATTCACTGAGAGTCTACCACCAAGTGCAACAGTGGAATGGATTCAAGAAAAACCCACTAAAATGGGGCTGGAAGAAGGTCAGTGGATATCTGCGTCCAACACCAACAACTCTTGCTGCTGCTCCAGAATGGTTGCTACGCATCATCTCTTGTTCATGCACAGAAGAGTGTTTAAGCGACTGTGATTGCCGAAGAAGTGCCCTTCAGTGCAGAACCATGTGTAGTAACTGCGCTGGATATGGATGCAGTAATACAGATTTTGCCACTAATTCTGATGCGGAAAAAGATGTGTTGACAGATGACGAGGATATGCAAGAATTTTCTGAAACAAATTCAGATAGTGATGAGAATGATGAAAAGAAATGAAAACTCTCTGTGCTTAATGCGTTAAGGTAATAATTTGCTTTCCATACAGTAAACTCTAATTATACTTGTAATTGGGTGGCGAGGCAAACTTATACCGGACAGTGCGCAAAATGGACAAAGAAGAATACATCTACACGAAATTTCTTTTGGACAATTTAATCGATCATTTGAAAACAGACACATGTTATGTGGAGCGACAATGCATACCTTTTCTTAATGTCAAACTGAATTGAAATTTACAGGTGAATCTCTACAAATAACATTATTATTACCTAAACAGACAAATTTGTTGATTTGCTTTCTCATAAAAAAAGTCCACTGGCTTTGTTTTTAAGTATTAAAATACCTTTTCCTTTTTGTGGTTTTATTTTCCTACGTAGATTTTCTTCAGTAAAGAAGATCGCGGATAATCGAGAGTTTACTGTATTTGTTTTATAGGTGTCAAGCATATAGATTAGATGTCAAGGATTGTATATTAAAGTATTACTTATATTATGAATATGCTTTTGATCAACAATATTATCATTTTTCTAAACTAATTTCAACAACTCATACCAACCCCCCGCCCCCCTCTCCCCTCCAAAACCCGACAGTCTTTTGGCGGAGACTTTTTACCATATTTAAAGTAAAGTGTAATGAACAATGTGGAACACTCAAACCTTTGTTTTTTTGGATGCCCGGGTTCGGAGCTAATTTTACTGTACTAATATGGGTCTTAGTAAGTTAACCCGCCACTTTCATTACTGAAAATCATGAAAAACTAAAGTTATTGTACAAGACTGAAATTTTGCATTATATTAGCTTATGATTCCAAGAAACAAGTACACTATATGGTTCCATGAAATATCTCGTATACCGCTGCGTATACGCCCGTCTTTGTGTGTGGGTTTTGAAAATTGTAACATAGGTCACACCTTCATAATTAAATTAATTTCCAATCAAAAAATGGATAATAATTATGATGCATTTTTGTCAATATTTTTGTTATTTCTTTTGAGAAGTTAATTCAAATTTATGTAAAGATTTGTTGTATGTCGTCAATAAAATGTAAATGTCAATTGTTTTAGAAAAAAAGATGAATTAAATAGTGAATTAGATTACTTACTACTATTAATATGATTACTGGTTGACCCATTGTACTTTTTTACAATAAAGCTTTGCAAACCAGTTAACTAAAACAGTTGAACATGATTAGAAACGTAAAAACCCAACTTTTATTAATTATATTTCTTGTGTGACTTCCCGTTACAACGTGACCGCTTTTACAATGCCTGTGAAATTCTGTTACTTACCTGTGACCGCTGTTACTTGATACATATCCATAATTATCGTTCCTTTATCAGCTCAGTAGGTCTGTTCACGAGAAGTATTTTATTACCTAATAAAATGTTGAACGTATATGTTAAATATTTTCTACATATATTTTTCTCATTAGTTACAATAGTGAACTACTATAAATTAGTTTGTAGTACTTCACTATATTCGCTAATAATCGTTAAGCTTCTTTCTTTCATTTTCTTTTGTTTATCTCTGCATTTGTGCACCCTCTGCAAGACTATTTCTCTATCAATTCTCTTTTCCCTTTCCGTCATATTTTTCCTAGTTTCCCAAGTACCCGCTTGTTTTCTTGCTGCTTTGTATCTTCTGTCGTACTCGCTTCTTTCCAAGTTCATCTTTTGCACTTCTCCTACGGGGCCTTTCTCGATCCTTCCTTTTCTTCTTTAAGTGCCGAACAACTAAGCTTCCTTTTTTGCCTGACTTTCTTCTGTGAAACAAGATTTCCATTGCGATCGTGCAAATGCCTCCGTAGGATGGATTCTGATTTTGAAGATGGGGTGTGGACATCCATCGTTATATAGGAAGTAAAAAGAAACAAATACCTGTAAAGCAGTGGTTTTGAATTTTAACTTATAAAACGTTATATACCAGCACTAGCACCGAAATGTAATTTTTATAATTTAAAAAAATAACTGGTAAATATGTAACAATTTAAAAAATAGATCGAACCGACAAATATATGAGCTTGAAATCTTGAGATATTCATTTATCTGCAACGAACAAAATTAATTAACCTTAACTGAGAATTTTAATAAATTGTGCCGGAATTATATCTTCGCTTTTTTAACTAGGAGTTTTAGCTGATGTTATCCTTAACAGTGTTTTCACTTAAACGGTAGTTAGATTTAAAAAGGGCCATTTTTCGATCAGTTCATTCAAGCTATGACATTGGAAGCCTTCTTTATATCACAGTCTGTTACTTTATAAATATTATAGTTTCTTTCCTTTCTTCTTTAGTATTGTCTTATTCAGTCATTACATCTTTAAAAATGACTGACCAGAATATCTGAAAGTTTAGGACAATGATTAAGTATATTAAAATCTGGGTACTCCTAAGGATATTCTGAGTTTTTGAATCTAAAGATATATTTTCAGTTAGCTTTCAGATGTCTTACATGTTCAACATATTCTTTTCAAACATTAAAAAGTTCCTTTTGTGATGTAGCATTTTAAACATAAACATTAAGGCTTAAAATATATAAATAATATTATAGTTTTAACATTATAAATCAATTTAATGTTGGTTGGCCGAGGGGTTCAGTGGTAGAGCGTTGATCTCCGGTGCTTCGGTTCCCTGGTTGGATTCCAAATCGCGCCCTGTGGACTTTGTGGTGCACAGACACAGCGCTCGTGGGTTTTCTCGGAGTTCTCCAGCTTCCTCCCACTTTTTGTTTCACAATTTCACTCATCTCTCAGCATCAAAGTCTCCTTTAGCCTAACCTGTATAACCGTGGGACGTAAAACTTAAGAATTTCATTTTTATTTTCAATGTTTTTTAGAAAAAAGGCATTTTTATTATAATACTAATCACTAGGGCAACCCAAAAGCATAACAAGTTTAAAAAGCATAACAGTAATTTACACATATAGTTGGTACGTTGAACATGGCTGCGGTTGTCTAACGGTCCAGAATAAGCTAATTTTAAAAGCATAATAAAGTGTAGTTTTAGAAAATAAAGCATAATTTAAAATATATAGCACACTTATTGGAAAATTCTGATTAACGGAAAGTTTAACATACTGCACTAATATTTTTAAAACCAATATTTACGATGCAAAAGCATTGAAAACATAACATAATTGAAAACATAACAATTGCAGAAGCTTATTTTTATTTCTCTAAATTTTTTGATGTATCCTTTGATGTGGAAAAATAAAAAAAGGAAAGAAGAAAACTTTTCGCCAACAATGAATAGTACACAAGAACTCCACACTATATTGTTATGTGTACCTCTTGAACTTGAGCATATTCTGTAGTTTTGGTGCCATCTTTTATTTTTCCTTTCTGTATATATGCACTTCTAAGGTGCACAGAAGGGATAAGAACTTACGTGAGTAAAGCAAATCTCTTCATAGTGCATTCAATAGAAAGTTCATTAAATATGAAAGAAATTGGTTGCATAAAATATTAATAAATAGATCAAGATATTTAGAATATTTAATGTAGAGTAAATATTATACATTATACACGATTAATGTAAAACAATGATTGAAATTAAAAATAAAGCATAAGTTGAAAAAATAAATTACAATTAAACAAAAAATAAAGCATATTGTGGGTTGCTCTACTAATCACTAATAAAACATAGACACATGTACTTACACATGCAATATTCTGGAAAGCAGAACAAAGTACAGTTATATAAATTTATTGTAAGTTTCATAATTTATAATATGTAGTATTTTAATATTCTACTCCTTGATTGTGAGACAGGTTTTTTATATACATGGCCAGAATTTCGTGATTTCCTCACAAGTGTATAACTAGAAAGAAGTATTGATCAGCATAAAGTCTTAATGCTCATATTTTAGTGTTTAGTATTATTCAAATTTTTAAAAAAGAATCAAAAAATTAACGAGGGAAGATTTCATACCATGTTTCCGAAATATTCTAAAAGATATAATAATTTTAAAACTCCAGTAACTCCAGCAGTTGTAGAAAGTTACAAAATACCCAATTTGTCCTTGTTGAGGGCCATATGGAAACAATATCATTACCTGTTCTTTTATGTACCTTTAGT
Source organism: Thermobia domestica (assembly GCF_964235325.1). Lineage (NCBI taxonomy): Eukaryota > Metazoa > Arthropoda > Insecta > Zygentoma > Lepismatidae > Thermobia > Thermobia domestica. Next base: position 73,574,657 of record NC_137457.1, on the reverse strand, counting down.
TGAATTGTACTTTATACAGTGTGTGTAACCGTTATATAATTATTATTAAGTACATTTCTACATAACAAATGTTTTTCCAAACCTTTCATCATTATTTGGATCGAATGTATTTATTAATTTAGACGGTTGGAGGCAAGACATGCTGCGAAACAACAGTACCAAGACAGGGCTTGAAAAATGGATATGGGGTTCGGAAGACTATAATTCCCTCAGTTGAAAGGGAAATAATGCCTGTCACAGCATGAAGCGATTATGTAAGTTTTGAGCAGTTTTGCATGCTTATGCGAACAAACCAAACAGAATTTAATAAAGATTATCCAGAGTCAAATTGACAGTGTGGCTTGAACATAACTCGTCGTACAGTGCTAAAGTTTAGTCTCAAAAGCTTATATTCAAATTAATAATCTAAACACATAACACAAATAAAATATAGATAAAAATAATTAATTTGAAGAATACACTAAAATGCAGAATCAGTTAGGATATACATTTTCAAATATGAACACCAGTCATTCAATTATTACTTTAAAAATATTATTATTACATGAAACAACTTTAGATTAGAATTATTTACGCAATATAATTAACAAATATAAACATTTCGTTCCAAATCCGTTTATATTGTTTTATATAGTTACTGGAATAAAAGAAATGGCGTGTGACAAATCCATAAGTTGGCTGGGCCACAACAACCGATTTTGATTAAACTTGGTAGACTAATAGAACACATTGGGAAATTATTGCAACTATCAGGAATTTGTTTTAAAATCAAATTCCTGCTAGTTTCTGAGATTCAGTCGATGCAAAACTGCTCGTAATGCGCAAATAATTATGCGCATGCGGATATCTCAAAAACGTGAAGATTGCGATATATTATTCTCTTGCTTAGTTTGAACTACACGACGAGTATAACATAATGCAAGAAAAAACTAGACTCAAAGGTGAGCATTTTCAAGCAAGTGAGGTCAAAAGATGTTGGGTGTGGTTTGCCCCCTAATACCTCCCTAGTTACGGCACTCTGTCTATCTTCTCAGTCGTACATTTTCGTTACAACTGTGTAGAAGTCATATAGTTAACGTCGTCATATTCGGGTCGTAGTGAATCAAGTACTGTAAGTCATTATTACTGCATAACAGTAACACATTATTAAGAGCATAAGGATAAATTATCATGCTATGGTTGAGGTCTACTGTAACTAATGGTGAGCACAAAAAACGGTTTTTAGGTTTTCGGCTTTTAGGAAAACCAAAACTGGGGTCTGAAACTTTCCAAAAAGCCGGTTTTTCACCGAAACCGGTTTCCACGGAAATGAGGTTGTTTTCTCCAAAACCGGTTCGGGTTTTCACTGGTTCACGCTTCGATGTTCTACAAAACCGATTCTTTTCTCTAAAATTTGTTCTACTTCTGAACGGAATAGTGTTCCGTTGTTTGCTAGGAATCGAATCTTCTCACCTCAGTTGCTTTGAGATGAGACCGGAGGTGAACGCTGTTGAGTATAAGTTCTTTCTTGCTTTATGTTTTACACGTCATGTAGTTCAAACTAAGCAAGAGAATAGTATATCACAATCTTCACGTTTCCGGGATATGCGCATGCGCAAAAATGTTCGCATTATTCGCAGTTCTTCGCAGGTACAGATAATTCGTTATAATTTCGTTTTCATAAACTATGATATATCTTCTACAGGTTGCAAAGTCTGCTTGTTCTCGGTGCAGCTGTTCGCTACGACAAATGTCATCTTTAATGAATCAGCTGAATCTCATAAACTACAGATTTTTTGCCAAATTCTTACCAGTTACATAAGTTTTCCAATTTGTCCTACTAGTCTACAAGTTTTATCAAAATCGGTTGTTTTGGCCCAGACATCTTATAGATGTGTCACAGGCCCATTAAAACTTTCAACTAAAGATACCAACGAATTCACCTGCCAATAAAGCTCACGATCATAAAACAACCTTAAAGATCTTTTGATATTGATATAATTTGAGTAAGCCAACTTTCAAACACAACAGCCGATAGCTATTCCAGTGTGACCAGAATCCGACTTTTACATATGTAAGCGAAAACACAATATCATCCTACAGTTGTCCACCACAATATTCATACTAAATGAATTCAAGTCCACTGTTGTCCGCTGCAAAAGCGTGACTAAATTAACTGAATAATAGCTTACTATCGTTCTCAGGAGATAAAAAGGAAACAAGCCAGATGAATATGAGAACATTCCAAATGTTCCGCACCACAAAACAGAACAACGCTAAGTCGACTGCTGTTCATGGCAACAAATAGCCGTATAAAAGTGGATTAAGTTTATTTTATTCCTACAAAACAGAGAGATATTTACATTGAGATTGTCTTTTTCCGCTCATAGTTAAATTCTAAAGGAAGAAATGTTATACTAAGTACCAGGAAACAAAATGACGCCTCTCGTTGAGTCCAATCTAAAGCATGCCTAAGTTGTTAATAATCTGAGTGTACGCAAGAGTGCCGATACTTAGAGAGGAAACATACATCTATGGCAGGAAAAAATGACGATCGAACAAAATATTTTTTTAATGTTAAAGCACTAAGTATTAATATGGTAAGGCATTAAAATTTACTTGATTTAATTCATTTTTGATTTGAAGGTATTTTTAAGATAGAAGAGAAGTAGGAAGAGGTCTATACAAAGTAAGACAATATTTAATAAAAAACGAAATTTCAAAATTAAAGACCAGTAAAGTATTGCACTAATCACAAGTAGTGGTGGAGAGAAAGAATCAGGCTCAAGCGTGATTCTGTGTGACTCTCAATTTGAACGTGGCGAATGTCGTCTGAAAATTTGTGTGGTGTGGATTACAAGTTAAAACTTCCTGTAACATTAAGAAGGGCTGGGGGTAGATTTAAGTTTCAACCTTTCCTGTCATGGGTGGACGGAAAGTGAACCACTAATTGTTAAGGTTTGATTGTAGAACTAAAGCAAAACGTCGGTTTTCTGTGAAGGAATTGGTCTTCAGGCTGCAGTGAGTCTCATATATATACCAGAGTTAAAATTAATCATCTTCTGATTAGTATTACATTAGTTGAAATCTGAAGTCATTAAAGAGAGCTAAGGAGCAATCGAGGATTGCGGTTTAAGATTAACTACGCTAATCCGTTAACTACGCTAATTAACTACACTACAGGCATGTTGGAAACGTTGGAAGTTTTAAATGTTTTGGTCCACTGTCTAATTCGGAAGTAATCAGTGATTCGGACACTAACCTTTTTAATTTAAGAAAATATTTGCAACTGGATTGTAAATTGGCATGTTCCTAGTAGTTATCGCTAGAAATGGATAATACAGAAAATGGTTTCATTTGGATTTGCCATCAGTAATGACAATTGAAGTCATTATTTGCTAGAGCGATACTATTTTTCCAGTATAAATGGGTCTCAAATCACGGGAAAAATAGGATTCGCCTACTCTTATTGACTTCGCGGCCACCTTAGTTACTTTTATTTGAAATCCAAATTTTGAAACTAAATTAGTAATGATCAGCACTTCTTTATACTTTAATTTAGATTCAATAGTGTGTTTAAGGTTTTTAATGGTTAGGTTTTTAACCTATACGTTAAAGATGTTAATGTAATTTACGGTTTCGAAATTGGCACGTAACAGATATAGTCGCTCTTTGATATACTCATATATAAAGTAAATGTAGTTAATTCATTGTGTTCTCACGTTTGCACACATAGTAGTCGATTAATTCTCTTCAAGAGTGAAGTTTAACATAACGAAGAGCCTAAACGTAAACCTGCTCGTATCAGTAGTGTCACGTTTGGCAGTTGCAATCGATGAAAATTGAATTGAAAAGATTTAAATGGAAGGAGAGAACATGGACAAAATTGTACAATAAGCTGATAAATGTGTGTGCTCACACACGTTTTTATCAGAAACTGAGAGGTTCCCTCACTCGAAACGAAAGTAACAAACTTCCTTCAGTGTAGTTTTGGGGGGCCCGGCCATTTTCTATCTTCATCTTTACCAGTTTCATATTGTGCTCCCCATCTAGTAGCTACTGAGCAAGGATTGTATGTAAATTTGTGAACAATAGGAATGCATCATTACTGGAATGCTTGTAATAGTTTTCCGTTTTATGTTAGAAGGTCAAGAAAATTTAAAATCCATTTTCATTTGAATGACGTTATGAACTTGAAATTTATTGTGGAACTTGAATGTCTAGTTGTAACAAAATTATTGTTTCTCGGTACGAAATAAATTTTAAGTACTAGTCGCGCTACTAATGAAAATTTATTCTTTACTAAATGTATGACAGAACATTTTGCAGAATTTGCTTAACTAAAACAAATCGTTTAAATTTGTATCGAGTTTAAACTTGATCTAAATTTAACTGTCCAAGTCAACTGTCCAAAACAAACATAAATCGTACTTTGTAAACATTCAAAATGATAAAGATAAGAGGCTAATTGGAAATTAGATCGAAATATTATATATATATTCTCCTAGCACACGAAAGGGTGGTCTGACATTACTTCAATAATAACAATAAATTCTCCTTGTGCTCTTTATTAACATAATTGTCCGTGAATGTTGAGTAAAATATCCATTAGCTGATAATGTGAATAACTATAAATTGCGATTAAGGTTTCGAACGAAGGAGGATGAACTTATGTTTCCTGTTGCCTAGATCTAAGTTTCTCAGGATTTACTATCACGGGAGAAAGATCCTGACCTACCAATCTATTTCTATCTTTCTTCATTGGTACAGCTTCTTATCTTTATTTTTGAGTTACGTAATACAGTTTCAAGTTTAGAATTTGGTTTGATATAGTTTAATGTCTCTCTGTTATGGTTGTAAGGCCAAAGAAAACGCGGACCTACTGGTTATAGTGGAATCTGAAACACTTTGGTAGTTCAACTGAGACCCCTCTAGTTTAAAGTTTAGATTTGAAGAACTTTCTTTCAGTACCCGGGAGTTTATCCAACCTAGGCAAATCATAGAATTATTAAGCAATAAGAAGTTACAAAAATGAATCTTTTAAATAATATCAAGACAACAATTTAACGAGTTTCCGGCGTTTATATATATTGTTGATACATACGATTGATATTTAGGAATATATTATTTTGAGAAAGGAAGCATATTTAATTATTGAATGTTATGTCAGAATAAAAGAAACTCAATGTTGTCATATAATGTAAACACGTGTGTGTGTTTGTGTGTTTACATCAATGTTTTGTATATGTGATGAATGTTATGTTTGCTACGGCTAGACGCTAAGTCGTCAGTTCGTATGCTATTGTAATTTGTAATTTGTAATGTTTTGATTCAGGAATGAAATGTCATCAAGTTGTAATACTATAACATTGACACACTTTGACTGTGGCATAATCGTTGAGTTTGCAGAAATTTGTTCGTCTGAGAATTTGATCACGATGTAATTCGGTGAAACCAATGTTTTACCAATAGCTGAGATATACAGAAAATCAACAACAACGAATTCCAGGATGTCTGGAATCCGAGTATAAAAACTCATGGTCCTAAAGGATTGGGATCAGTCAGATGGAGCAGAAGTGGATCATCATACATTGGGTATTCACATCGAGAACCACTGATACTTCTAACACAGTTGTTCCTTAGCTGTGATTCCAGTCTACGATTAGATCAGGAGATCTACTACTTTCCAGTAAACCATTAAAGTGGATTATGGTTTAACAGTAGTCAGCTGCTACAGACTATTGACAGCGAGATATTCATCTTCCAAAACATCGACATCAGTTCCAGGCATCATCACTCGAAGGTACGTGTATCTCAGCTATGTTCGAGTTATTCGTGGTTAACTTCTTAGATGCTTTAGATATGTGATCTGGCGTTTATACACAGTCTACGACTTACAACAGTATTACACGATATTTATGAAAATACAAAGATTTAATTCAAAGTTAATTTAATGTGGTTTACTTCTGTCCTCCTCAAACCTACTCATTACAGATGGTGAGTAACAGCGATCTTCGACCGTCAATTATCATTTTTATCCCCATGCAATCTAGGCACGACGGTGGAAAGTTGTTATGGTGGAGATAGCTGTGGTTCGAATCCCGCGCCGGTACCGTTTTAGTGTTAAGAGTAGTTCTCACCATTGTTATGGTAGAGATGCTGGTTTTTGTAGCGGTCCTAGTGTAGCTTATGGTGGAGATATTTTGGTTCGATTCCCGAAGAGTGCTAAGTGTAGTTTTCACCATTTTTATGGTGATAATAGCTATGGTTCGAATCCCGCAACGGAATAATTTTAGTTTTAAGAACACGTGTTAATAGGTTATGGTTTAAGTGCGGTTTAAATATTTATAGTTTAAGTAAGTTAGTATGTTAAGATTTTGTAGTATTATCGTTCACCAATTGAATACGAGATTTGACTCGAATGACTAAGGCATTGACTCAAGTAGATTAAGTAATTACGTTAACCCTCACCACCCACCCTCACTTCGTAATCAAAGTTGAATTAAGTATATAGATAAATGAATGAAAATACTGTGTTAACTAAAGCACAGAAAGCGAGTAAGGGAATAAATATTGATGTGCATAATTTATTTGGTGTGAGGACACCGGAAAGACGAAATACTTCTTGTAGTCAGGACAAAGTCGCGAGTCCTAAAATTATTTTGAGTAGGGAACCAGTTTTTAATTTCCCAAGTAGTCCGGTAACTAAATCTGTATCAGAAGATTTTCCGTCAATCATAAATCTCGATCCGAAGTTAATAAATAGTAACAATAAGGATTGTAAAATGGCGTCTAATATAACGTTTTATGCAGATATTAACAAACTACCTAAATTCGATCTGAAGAATGATAATGACATCGTGTCTTTTTTCGATGAGTTCGACGATGCTTGTCAAATGGCAGGTATCGCCGAAAGCAAAAGAAATGAATTACTGCCTAATATTTTCAAAGGAGTAGGGAGGCAATGGATTAAATTGTTCCTGAAACGGAAAAATACGGCAGAAATACAGTATAAGGATTTGCAATCAGAAATAGTGGAAGAGTTTACCAAATCTAATGTGACAATTGATATCGAAGATAAAATTAAGGAGCGTTTACAGCATGAAGACGAGGCTGTCATAAGTTACGTATATGACATGCTCGTTCTTTGTGAACGGTTAGATTCGAACATGACTGACATTAAGAAAATAGGAATTATAGTTGGAGGATTACATCCATACTATATGGAAAAGGTAGGAACGCGAGAATACTCTAGCCTAGACAAATTCGTTGAAGATTTGCAAAAGATAGAAAAGAATAAATGTAAGTTTGCGAAACGCGTGAAAAAAGAAACCGGTAAAGTCACGATTAAGGATCTTGTCAAAAAGATTAGGGAGCAAGTAGAAGATGACGAAAGTGGATCTGATTCAGATCACGTAGTCGTAAGGAAAAATAAGGAAGAGAATAAGATCAAACAAGAGCCGCAGAGTATTACACAGATCGCGGAGTTGGAGAAAAAGATAGACAAATTGCAGCTTGCATTACCGGCGAAAACACAAGACGAAGAGAAACACGAAAATAATGTTAGAAAACAAGGAAAAATCAGTATTATAGAAATAATAGACAGAATAGAGGTAATAACCGAAATAATTACCGCGGAAATGGAAATAAGAATAAGAATTGGTATAATAATGGTAACAGAAGTCAAAACAGTAGTAGAGGAAATAACGGTTTTTACAATAAACGTGGTAATCGTGGTGGTTATTGGAGAAATAATAGAGGACGAGGTCAACAGGGAAACTGGCAAGGAAATTGTCAGAATTCGTGTTGTCACCAATCCTATAATTTTGAGAATCAGAATCAGCAGAGATTTGTGCAAGTGGTACCAGCACAAGTTAATGGTACTACTTACTATCAAACAGCAGGTCCGAGTAATTTAAACGGAACACATCTGTAAATGGGCGAGGCGCATTTACAGGGAATCGAAATGTACGAACAAGAGAAATAATTACCTCAGTTAATTTGGAAAACAATATGGTATATTTACCATTAGAGATCGATTATAGACAGATTAAAGCGTTACTCGATAGTGGGTCGCAAATTTCGAATATTAATGAGAAATTAGTGCCACCGAGTGCGAAAATAATTCCACGACAAACGAAGATCAAAGGTATCACGCAAAACACTCTGGTAATTAATAAATTAGCAGTAATCAAGTTCAAAATTTCAAATCAAACTTTTCACCAAGAATTTAGGATAATAAAAGATTTCCCATATCAAATGTTAATCGGGAATGATTTCTTGCAGACACAGAATTGTCGAATAGATTATGGTACTGGTAAAATCATAGTGCAAAGATTTGGGAAACCGATTAAACATTGTAGAAATGATCAGGAAACCAGAACAGTTTCCGATAGTATCGCTATAAGTATAAAAACAAGTTTAAAGCCGAAATGGGTCCTTGAACATAGAGTGAAGTTGTTACCAAGAACTAGGACAACTGTTGAAGTTAACCTAGTCAACTCTTGGGCGAACAACGAGTTTTTATTAGAGCCAGATAAATTGTTAGAGTCTCAATATAACATATTTGTACCTAGAGCGATATTGTCGAAGGAAAATCGGTGTTTAGAAGTAATCAATCCATCAAATAAGACAATCATGTTGTCGAGAAATTTAAAAATTGGAGATGCAGAAGCATGTATTAGTGAATCAGAATTAAGACAGGAAGGATTAACAGAGGATGAAATTGAAGAGGTGTTAGATGCGAGGAAAAACTACGATAAAACACGGTTAAAATTTGGCAATAAGATTAAACCAGAAATTATGAAAAAATTAGAGAAGTTATGTTATGATTACGCAGATGTTTTTGCGTGGAGAGAGAATGAATTAGGAAGAGTTAAGGGAGTAGAACATAAGATAGAGTTGGAAACGGAAGTCCCGTTTAGACGTCAACAATATCCAATACCTATAGCTATGAGAGATAAAGTTAAAGAACAGATAAACATCCTGCTCGAGCAAAACATCATTGAAGAGAGTAATAGCTCTTATAACTCACCCATGTTATTCGTTAAGAAGCCCAATGGATCGATCAGAGCTTGTTTGGACAGTAAAGTTCTCAATCGGCACGTAAAATTCCATTCCGTGGCGTTGCCTCCTATACATCAGATTCTGACATGTATGGGTGGTCATAAATTCTTTAGCGTGTTGGACATAAAGAGTGCATATCACACTGTATCGGTTTCTAAGGAATCTAGAAAGTACACGGCATTTAATATTCCTGGCGTAGGTGCGTATCAATACTCTAAATTGCCCATGGGTTACATCCAATCGCCCGCTATATATACAAAAATCATGGCTATGACATTAGCTAACGTTCATCCGGAAGCGGTGTCATTTTACATGGATGATGTATTCCTATATGTAAACAATCAGGAGAAGATGGTATCGGTATTACATTCAGTTTTTCAAAGACTAAGAAAATATGGCTTAAAATTATCGGTAGAGAAATGTCACTTCATGGAGGAAAAAGTAATGGCATTAGGTCACATTGTGAGCGAAGCTGGTTATGAAATAAATCCTAAAGTGATCCAGGCAATAAAAGCTTGAAAGCCACCCACAAGCGCGAAAGAACTTAAGTCATTCCTTGGATTGACTAACTATGTACGAAAATTTTGTAAAAATTATGCGGAGATGTCAGCTAGTTTTCAACAATTATTAAGGAAAAACCATAAATTTGTATGGACCGAGGAACACCAACTTAGTTTTGAAAAATTAAAAGATGCATTGATGAATGCACCTTTATTAGCACCTTTCTGAGAAAATCTGGAAACTAGAGTATATACCGATGCGTCTACAAAATCAATAGGGGCTGTACTCATGCAAAAGCAAGTGAATGGAGAGTGGACACCTATAGCATATTATAGCAGAGTGTTAAGACCAAACGAAACGAGGAGACATATAGTGGAGTTAGAAATTTTGGCTGTGGTGAGTGCCTTTAAAGCATTCAACTACTATTTGTATAATAAAGAATTCGAGTTATACACAGATTGTAGATGTAACAAGTATATACAAACTACACCAAAATTATCACCAAAATTGTTAAGGTACAGTTTAGAGATGGCACAATATCAGTATACGCCAGTGCATTGTCCAGGTGAGAAAAACCCGAGCGATGTATTATCAAGAAATACGGATATTCAACCAACCGATGAAGACATTGACCTAGATGCGTTACCAGTGAAAACCGAAGACCTCGAAGTCAATATCACGTTAGACGAAGATGTGGACGTAGCAGAGTTGCAGAGAAAAGATTCTTTCTTCGGGCCATTAATGAAGGCTATAGAACATCCGGAAGAAGCAGACGAAAAATCAGAAAAGCAGGCTCGCTGGTATGAGATTAAGGATGGAAAACTTTTCAGAACTCAAAAGATTGCTAATGGAAAGAAATTTCTATTATGCATTCCTTTTTCTTTAAGGGAACAGGTTTTCAAGAACTTGCATTGTTCGATTTACGGAGGAGGACACTATTCCTACACGAAGTGCTATAATCGAGCATTAAAATCCATTTATTTCCCAAATATGAAAAGATTTTTCCAAGAGGTCAGCCAGTGCATCAGTTGCCAAATTCAGAAACGTAAAGCTGGTAGGACACCAATGCATCCGCAAACATACCCTAGTTATATGCCATTCCAGCATGTAACTATGGATGAGATTGGGCCGTTTAAAAGATCTAAAAATCATAGGAATAAATACGTAATTGTGTTCGTAGACAGTGCGACTCGTTACGTAATTGCTAGGGCAGTTCCCGCTATAACTTCCGAAATTATAGCAGAAGTAATTTTTGAAGAATTGATTACAAAGCATGGAATTCCTGAGATTTTAGCCATGGACCGGCATAGTACACATCGAAGCCGAATAATGGAATAGATGGCTGAGCGGTTTGGCATGAGGTTAAACTTTGCCAACACAGATGCCCACTATAATATTGGAACATCGGAAAGAGCTATAGGGTCAATCCAACAGATTATGAAGCACTATATAGACCGTGAATTCACAAACTGGGACGAGATATTACCTTGCATAGTGTTTACCATGAATACACAGGTTCATGACGGAACCAAACACTCGCCATATTATTTGCTTACAGGGCGTGAACCCAGAACGTTCTTGGAACAGGATCTGGACATACCTTGTGAGTATGTAGAAAACGAAGAGCGAATAAGAACTGTAAAAGAGGCAAGGAAGGTAGCGTACCAGAATTTGCAGAAGCGGTTTAAATCTCAAAAGAAGCAAATTGAGAAGAAGTTTTCTCAACCTAACTTTGACGTAGGACAAAAAGTTTGGATTCGTGAAATGCCAAGAGCAGGCATTCCTGCTTGTTTTGGGAAGAGATTTAACACTCGAGGAGTAATAGTGCAAAAGATGAATAATAATTCATATAAGGTGAGATATGAGACAAAGAAAGGACAAGAGAAGACGGATACCATTGATATAAGACGTTTAAAATCATTTGTCAGCGCGAATGAGGAAGATTCGGATAGGCAAGAAGAGGATGAGTCGGATTTAGACAGTGATGTCTAAAGAAAAAAAAACAACGCGTGTAAAAACAAAGAGGTTTTTAAAACTCAAAGGACTACATCACGATAATATATTTGCAACGATAGAACACGAATAAGTTTTAGTATACAAGGTTGTATTTTTTTAGGGATCTATAAACAAAATGTTTTTGTCAGTGAAACAGCGAGTTGGACCGCTGTTTATCAACAAACGTCCGTGTCCCGAAATCAAAGTAAATGTTGATTTCCATCTGAAAAACCCTTAACTGGTAAAAATATATTGTTTACAGAGTGTAAAGTGATTAGGAAATTAGAGAATGTTTTAAAAATTAGAGATATCTAGTAAATATGTTTAAATTGTAAAATAATCCAAGGTACACATACAAAGTAAATTAAATAAATAAAAACATAAGTATTAAATAAATAAGAGATATAGAAATAATTAAAATGAATAATTTAAATTCAGATAGTAATTCTAAATTTTAATTGTTTACAGTTAACATCATGTTGAAGATTTTCGTTTTTCAAATACTATTGATTAGTATTGGGGTAGCAGAGGAAGAACATCAACAGATAACATTAACAGAGATTGGATTAGCTTTGACACAAAATGCATATGCTGTTCATGCTACGAATATGGTGTTTACTACTGTAAAAATGCATTTGAATTTCCAAGAATCGGTGCCAGTACACGATAAATGTACTGACGCATACGAAATTCTTAACGATTATGCAGTAAAAGAGAAAGAAGTTAGACAGAACATAGTAAATTTATTACCCTGTCATTTTGTCTATGAAAATGGTAAAACTAGGTGTAATAATAATCACAGAAATAAAAGATTTATATTTTCGTGGTTACTGGGATTATCGTCTATTGGTTTATCGACGTATAACTTAATACATAATAAACAGTTGTCTCAGTCTATTGATAAATTAAATAAACATGAAAATGTATTAACAAATGAAATTAAAAATCTAAAAGAATCATTTAATAATGAAATTGCAGTAGTCCACGGTATTGTAATAAAAGTACATGTGTTGCACGATTTTAAAAATAAAATTCAGGAGCTATACTGTTATTTGCATCAATCCCAACGCAAGATTATGGCGAACTTGTTTGCTCATCTTGTACAGGAGAGAGTGAATAAAATAGTAAATAATATATTAAATAATCAGTTAACATATCATATATTATCTAATACTGATGTTAAAAGGTTAATTAGTCTTCATGACGTATTGAAGAATACTATTTATAGGTCAGACATTGGGATGTTTTACCAAATGTCTAGCGTATATTTAGTAAGATATCATTACGAAGAAAATAATATTGATTTAATAATAAAACTCCGATAATAAATGATACTAGTATTTCAATAATGTATGACGTGACATCAATGGGCTACTTAATAAATAACACCAGAATATTTTATGAATTACCGGAAGCAGTTTATTTGGCGGAAGGTAAATTTCATTCATTAGATAAAAGTAAATGTTAATTTAAAAGTTTTCTATATTTTTGTGAAAGCATAACTATGGATTGTGAATCAAAATGTTTGAATAACATTTTAAATAATTCTTTGGAAGGATGCCAGCAGAATTCTGAGAAATTTTTGGGAATGTGATATTCAGATATACACACGCTGGTGTGATGTATTCTTCTGTCGAAAAAGAAGCGTACATGACAAAAGTGGGTCATCAAGAAGTTACTTCAACAAAACTTGATCAAACTAAATCTAAATCAAATTTCATAAACTATGATAAATTTGATAACATAATAATAGGAAAACTGGTCATTCCAACCAAGCGGATAATTCAGATTCAGAATAAACATATTAAATTGATTGGTAATTGGACCGAGAGACAAATAAATTTTGCCTTGCATACGCAAGAGCTAAATAGTTTAACTGAAAAATTGTTAAAATTGAAAGTCGATACGTCAATCCCAGAACTACATCTAAAAACAGATTATATCATGTATGTAATTTTTGGAATAATAATATCATTAATTTTGACAACAATATTGTTATTAGTACTGTATTGTAATCTTTATAGAGCAATACGGAAGTATAAAATTCAGAATCAAGAATAATAATAATAATAATAATAATAATAATAATAATAATAATAATAATAATAATAATAATAATCATCATCATCAACAAGTAATAATAAAGTAAGCATAGTATGTAAATCAATATTGTATGTGCCTTGGGTTATGAAAGAAAAAGTTTTTACATTTTTGGATATGAAGAAGAATAGAGTTTTTTTGAAAAAAGCTCTAATTTGCAATAAAAACCTGAAAAGGAATATCGGATTAACAATTGGTAATAGGTAGACATACTTACCTACAGCATGAGGTAGTTGGGAGTTGAAAAGCCTTTGGTTATGTCATCCTAGATAAAACTAGGATTGGTCTATTTTGATTTGGTGAAACGATTAAGTTGTTGAATAAAAATGGTTACGCAGTACTAATACGGCAAAACTCTTAGTTTTGGTAGAAGAAGAAGCAATAGAAAATAAGCATAGTTAATAGATCAACATAGATGAAAATAGATAAAAGCGTGTAAATAGATAATAGCTAGGTTAAATAACAACATAATATTAGTGAAATCAGTAGCTTCAAGCTATAGAAAACAAAAGCGAAAAGAAGAAAAAAATAGAAAGAATTGTCTATTAGTAAAGCTAGACAAATAGATAAATAATAGATAATGTAGATGCTAGTGATATAAACTAGTACAGTAAGCTTACGAATCAAGAATAGAAAGTCGTAAATAGTACGAAAAAGTATGAAAAAGTCGTTAAAAGAAATAAATAGTTTGAATAGAAAAGTACGAAAATCATAGATAATAGACGAGAAATGGTTAAAAATAGAATACAATCATAATGCATCATACTTATAATCATCATTAAGTTGTATGTAAACACATTATTTTTGTCAAAATTCATTTTCTAAATTCAAGTTTTTTTTAAAACGAGAGGAAAATTATTGATTTATTATTATTATAGAATGATCAATTGGCATATGGATTATTTGTATAATAATAAGTTAAAGTATTCAGTTCATGAATATTTTCAATATTCATGTGGATACAAGATTCAGTTTTGTAGCGTTTCAGTCCACTACGAGAATCTACTCGCTGGTCGGCTGAGCCCGTGCGCTCGCCACTCTCGCATGAGAGATGGATCGGTTGCTAGGGGGCGGAGCGTATAAGAACATGGCCGCCATATAGCAACAGGCCACTCCCACTGATGACGAGTCTCTCTCGTTCACAATGATTTTGATACTTTATGAATGATTTCTAAGTACATAGAATGTTGGAATGTTGAAGAAAGATAGATTAAACATTAATAAAGATAATAGTACCTACAAACAACGTTAAAACTAGCAGTAAAGTGTATTTAAGAACATAAATATGCATGAAAATGTAGGACGTTACGACTTTAAAAAAAAGTGACAAAGACAGCGTCAAACGAGTGAAAATGTAACGAGGATAGCATTTTTGTATCCGAATAGGTTACATAACTATTAGAACACTAGTCATTATTTAGAATATGCATCGATTATGCATTTTATAGAGAATAATGAACGATTTTTGAACATTTAGACTAGGCCTATGCAAGAATTATGTAATATTTTTACAGAAGAGAATCATAGACCGAGATGTAGTAATATTAGTTTTTAAGAAAAATAAAAACGCGATTTCACACTTAGTTATTTATTTACAGGCATTATGGAGAAGAAGTTTATGGTACTTACTATTGCGTTAACATCTTTAACAGTATTAGTACTTGCGACGTCTCTAATTATAATGTATATAGTTATTAAATTACGTAGATTTAGTAGAAAGAAAGAAAAAGAAGGAAGTGTAGAGAATAAAAAGGTATATGATGATATTAGTAACATAGAAAACTGTGGATTATTTCCAATCTATGCAGAAGTAGATAAAAATCACACTAAAAAGCACACAATTAGCACTGAAAATAATGCAGATCACAATCACAAGCATACGGAAGTATCACAAAATAACTCAGACACTGTTGGTATACACGGGAGGTTTCACTGCACCAAAAATAAGAGGGATGCACTAAAAATCACGAAATTATCCAATTTCGAAACGGAAAACACGGATAGACTTTCGTCTACAAACTCGAAAAGCGAAAAACTGTACATTAGACCGTGTGATGTGATAATCCTGTGAACAATTCTCAAAATTTTAACGAAAAGTGCGGAGCACGTATTCATAGTCAACTAGAACTATCGAAGCGACGCGGCAAATAGGATGAGACGTGGAGCTTTTTCAATGTCAGTGTCAAAAACGTTGCTGATACAACATTTTTCGGAAGGAAGTGAATCAGAGTTACTAACTCTACGGATAAGAAACTTACCATTAGTGAAGTGATTAATATTTTTCAAATTTTGTTTTTGTGTTCTAAAATCATGCAACGACAAGAGACGTTGTTTATTGGTATATTAGTGTACTATAACAAGGTAAATAGTGTATAATGAAGTGCATTATATTCATTGGAAGCATCAGTGATATGGACACTGATACTAGTGAGACAAGCGCAGAGATAATAAACACTGGTTTGGACTTTGCGACTGAATGTAGCGGAAAGTTTCCGAGAACGAGAACAGGAAAATATATGTATGTGTGTTCAAGAGCACAAGATGTGCTAGACAATTACAAGTAGTTATGTATATAACTCAACAGATGGCAGGAGCCCATACTTTTGTGAGGACTCTTGACAAGTTTTTTTTAAGAACAACAATGAATGTAAATAAATGATGTTTTTGAAGATTTTTAAATATGATAAATAGTAAAAGGAATATAAAGATATATACATGGGTGATGGACAAATATACTCAATTATTTTTATGGTCAATTTCAGGGAAGAAATTCAGTCTAGAACGGAGTTCCCTCATTTTGAAGGAAGGGCATGTTGATACATACGATTGATATTTAGGAATATATTATTTTGGGAAAGGAAGCATATTTAATTATTGAATGTTATGTCAGAATAAAAGAAACTCAATGTTGTCATATAATGTAAACACGTGTGTGTGTTTGTGTGTTTACATCAATGTTTTGTATATGTGATGAATGTTATGTTTGCTACGGCTAGACGCTAAGTCGTCAGTTCGTATGCTATTGTAATTTGTAATTTGTAATGTTTTGATTCAGGAATGAATTGTCATCAAGTTGTAATACTATAACATTGACACACTTTGACTGTGGCATAATCGTTGAGTTTGCAGAAATTTGTTCGTCTGAGAATTTGATCACGATGTAATTCGGTGAAACCAATGTTTTACCAATAGCTGAGATATACAGAAAATCAACAACAACGAATTCCAGGATGTCTGGAATCCGAGTATAAAAACTCATGGTCCTAAAGGATTGGGATCAGTCAGATGGAGCAGAAGTGGATCATCATACATTGGGTATTCACATCGAGAACCACTGATACTTCTAACACAGTTGTTCCTTAGCTGTGATTCCAGTCTACGATTAGATCAGGAGATCTACTACTTTCCAGTAAACCATTAAAGTGGATTATGGTTTAACAGTAGTCAGCTGCTACAGACTATTGACAGCGAGATATTCATCTTCCAAAACATCGACATCAGTTCCAGGCATCATCACTCGAAGGTACGTGTATCTCAGCTATGTTCGAGTTATTCGTGGTTAACTTCTTAGATGCTTTAGATATGTGATCTGGCGTTTATACACAGTCTACGACTTACAACAGTATTACACGATATTTATGAAAATACAAAGATTTAATTCAAAGTTAATTTAATGTGGTTTACTTCTGTCCTCCTCAAACCTACTCATTACAGATGGTGAGTAGCAGCGATCTTCGACCGTCAATTATCATTTTTATCCCCATGCAATCTAGGCACGACGGTGGAAAGTTGTTAATATTAACAATCACGGTAATTTAGCAATTACTTCAAAGTTAATTATAACTGACTCGATGCTTCCTACAGGAAATTGCAATCACAGATTCTAATTTTTAAGCAAGATTAACCTCTTCAGTTACGATTTTGGCATAAATTATTTACAAAATATAATAATTTTGTACGTACTAAAAATACAGCAGGTTATATCATATCATATGCAAGTCCGTGAGGAACAGGAAATCAAATTAAATGCTCTACATAAAGAAATTAAAGTTCAAAAAAATAGACAGAAATATAAATCGAAACTAGTAAACTTCATAATGTCGAAAATTTAAACATATCACAATTACAATCCGCTTATTCAACTAAGATAGACCACATTTTCTAATCAACTCGATTCTCAATATAGCCAGAAACGTATCCACGATAATCATTCTTAGTACGTCTAGACAGGTGCGACGATGAACGTTTCAGACATCCAAATATCTTAACGGAAAGTAAATTACCCGCAGCGCCTCTACAGTGTTTTTCACATGCTTTGACGTCATTTGGATTTTAGGCGGCCACAACTTTTCAAATTTCTTTACATTGTAACACAATACAAAGAAAGATTGATTAATTAATCTTTTCATGCAAAATATTGAACCAACATTCTCAATATTTGTCAAAAGGCTTTTGCTTTACTTTATCTAGAACTCAATTTTTGTATGAGATAAACAAGAATACAAGTACTGGCTGGCCCCGAAGTTTGGCCTTCGAATAAAACTTCGTGGGAATTACCTCTTCGCCTCATTTTGGCGCATTTGAAGAAAAGTGAATATCCCATTCCGAAATTTTACTCCAATAAAATTTCTCAGGATGCTGAAAAGTTTAGAAAAAAGTGGTATAACAAACTCGGGATTTCATGTATTTTAGCCATACAGGCATTTACAAACGTTCATATATATATTACCACAATTTTGTTTCTCCAGCAGTATATTCATTCAATCAACTAATATTTTTGTTCGAAACGTTATATATGAAGTGCTTGATTTTTTTAAAATCTTAAAGATTTTATATTATTACTACAATTTTCTTCTAATTTTAACATTTACATTTTTGACGTGTATAAACAATCATCAAATTGTTAAATATTTAATTAAAATCATGATCTTACTACCCACTTGGAAGTTTCTTCTATCCGTTAAAACAAAAAGAGTAAAAACAACATACACTATTGTTATAAAATCAAAATTTCTGCTGACAATCGAAGCACACTAAGTAGTTCTTACAGCTGAAAAATGTTAACTTGCAGGATGTCATACATTTTCCATCATCGATGTTGACATTTACGAAAGTTTTAAAGAACCATGGTGTCTTATCTTTGGAAAGTACTTTTCAATCTCGGGTGCATGATTTTTTAAAATTGTTCCGGGCATTTACGAGATTTGAAACCAATACGATATTACGAGATAGAACCTTCGAATCACGTAAGGTCCCTTCCAATTATAACTCAATGATTTTCTAACTTTCTTAGATATCGAGGATTTAATATGAGACTTTATCAAAACTTGATCACTTGTATTTACTAAAACTAATCGTGTTGCCTTGAACAAGAATTTCTTTGTACCAGCCCCGGCGTTTCCCATCTTTGAAAGGGCTCGATTAAGCATACGAGACTTTGAAGGTTCTGTCCAGACCTAAAAATTCCACAGATATGTGTTAAAGATCTTTCATCGATTTTCAGAATTGGTAGTTATTTGACGTCTGAAGAATAATCCGTATGGAATCGATTTGAGTTCTCTCAAAATAAGTTTTAATCACAAAAAAATAAGTTTTGACCAAATAAATGAGTTTCTCTACGCATTTAGCTCTTAATCAATAGTTCAAAATTTTAATAAGTTTTAAAAAATGTTAACCTCTCCTGATATGGGCTTATTATTATATGTTTGGTGAGCATTTTACACATGAAAGCCTGAATTTGGAGGCCAAAAAGACCCATCCGTTGTCAGTAGAAATGGAATTCGGAACTAACAAGCTAATTGCTAATAATTTCTGAGCTCAGAGTACCTAATTTTCTCAAGAAACCAAAACGCCAAGCGTAATCTACACAATGATATGTTTGTAACAATTGAAGTTTGCCAATACACCAATTACGTCTACAATCATATTCCTACAAATTCTCGTAGTAAAGGTAGGTTTAAGAGTGCCATTATTTAAAAAAAAAATTCTTTTACTAACACACACTGCTTAGAGTTCATGGCATATTCGTTAACATATTAACAACTGTATAAATTCTGTACATACGTATTATGTATGAGAACTCGTCAATTTATGGTCATGGGAGAGATGAGCTGCTAATTTTCGCAACTTTTCAGGAATTATATAGGTAACCCGCAAAATTCTGTCATTTTTTCACCCACAAGTTTCGAACATCGATTTGTCGCCTAAGACGTACTTGGAATATAAAAGGTCGTCAGCATCGGCGACCATAAGCTAGTCATTTTCAGCATCGGCGACCTTCTGCCAACGTTCTGAAAGCCCGTGAAACCCATCGTTTTAGAATTTGGTGGGTAGTAGGCGAAGAAACTTTGAAGTGCATTTTACACCTGTACTAGGAATTTAAACTGACTCACAGTGATACGAAATGCTAAAAGAGACAATAATTCAAAATCTCTTTCAAACAATCCCTGTGGTTTTTGTCCTCACTGATCACGAACGTGATATCCAAATTGAAAACTTCAAAATGACGGATCCCATATGGCGGGTCATAGCTTGAGGAAAAGTAGAATAATGTACAAAAATTGTATACTAGGGATTTTCACATCACTTATTACAAATTTGCTATCAAAATGGAAAACGTGAACTTGGTGGATCCAATATGGCGAATCAAATTAATACATTGGCATATATGTGTACAATTTAAAGTCTTTTTGCTACTACAATGTTTTTCAATGTTATGTATTTTCTTCCCTATATTCCCATATCAAGGAAAAGAGCTAGCACTTCATCATTAGTATACACTTCCGTGTGTAAAGACATTGATGTCATAACTTTTATATACTTCTCTATCGATGGACTTGAAGATAAAACATCTTTGACATCTTTTGAAGCACTCAATTGTCTGGAAGGGCAATCCTGATTTGCTTAGATTAAGCAAATGTTTTAACGTCTTTATTATTGCGAATTTCTTCAGTTCTTCGCTTTGAACATTTGCTCAAAGAAAAACAATTCGAGGACGTTCATCGATCTCTATGTTTCCTTGATGTCTTAGAAGTATTAGGATGCAAAGAAACGATAACATAACAATTAATCATTCATTAATCTTGCAAGAAAAAAATCGCTCATCTTTGCTATTGGGCTCTTCACATCTATTCCTCATTCCATAAAATAAAGGTGCGAAGCCTCTCTTCATATCGTCACATTCTTTAATACAACGGCCAATCCTCGAAGAGAAGTGGTGTTCCAAATTTTCAGTAATGATTTGTAGATCACTTTTCAAATGGTCTTTCATCAAAAACAAATATGTTTTTTGATAATTGGATGATTTCATCTTTTGGACATAAGCTTAATATTTTTAAATAATCACTTATTGTACTACTAAGTTATTTACCATTATTCAATTCAATTTATTGTATATATTTGTATGAATTATAAAATAGTGGAAACTAAAATAAGCATACATCGACTATTATTTTCTATATTATACTGAAGTATTTTTCTCCTTTTTTATTTGTTGCCTTTCACTATCTTATTTGCATGCACTTTGTAAACATCATTTTCACTTATTTTATAACAATTTTAACTTTGCTTTTTACTTTTCTTTTAACATTAACAAAATACTTAAATATTCTTTAACTGCAACATTTTATTCAATCGCAACGTTCAAAAAAGGCACAGCTAAGCGTAGCTGTTTTTAACATATTCTTGTAGTAAAGTGATCATATATTGTGCGCTAATACAAAATTTAGCGGAATGGGGCGTCATATGTAACTTTTGTGTTCAGGTTTTAATTCACTTTAAAATAATTTAAAATAATTTTTGATATAAACATTAATGAAAATAAATGCATAATAACTAACGTATGATAAATAATATATTGTCTTAAAATTCTTTACGTACCTCCGGGAACAACGCCCATTTTGATTTAAATAGATCTGAAACGTATACAATGAACTATTTCATATGAAAGTCGATATATATTTCCCTGGAGCATTAGCTATTACGAGTTATATAAAAGTAGATTCACTTTGACTTCCAATAATAGCTCTGGTATAAACGGCTGGTCTTTTCAATTCGTGAAATTTAGGAGACCAATCGTTACTGTAGCAAACCTGATACTTAAAAATAACCAGATAGAAACTCTCCGTTTTCATTTCTGGTCAGGTTTTAGGCATTTCGTACCACTGTATTACGCCCTATCAGGCGATTGTCCAATGAATTGAAAATATTATAATCGGGCGGTGCAATATACGAGCAGTACGGCGAATAAAATAGTGTTCCCCATCCACCGCGTAGAAGGATGTCCCGGGTCAACCTAATCAAATGGTGCTTAGCCTTGGTGTGTAACATGAGGACTCCTTTGCGATTCAGAAATGTTGGCTACAGAATTTTAGATTTTATTGAACACATCTCAACTGATGATAGTTACATAGCTAAATTGATGTTGAGCTGGTAGCGGATACCGATGCAACATACCGGAAGCAGTTCACCAAACAAACAGGACGAACTTCTAGTAAGTGATGGTTTTAGCTGCTTTTGAACCGGTTCATGTGCCGCTAACCAATTATGACGTCGTTGAGGAGATTCATACCGGATCCATATCTAATCACACCTCAACACTTTTCAAAAGAAATGGCTTTTTCTCAGATGATACACCAGAGGGACACGCGTATCTGCTCACCTTACCTTCTTGCCCGTAGTCAAAACATGTGTGACCCATCGACCCAACTTCTGGTGCTTGCCAAGTTGACGTGGGTGTTGCCGAATTGTTCTTAAATACACAATGAATAGTAGTTCCAGTTCACCACATGCCATGCCATTGTACATCTCAATTGCTAGCTTAAGATCTTCATATTTTACATGTGTTGTGTTTTCGCCACTTGGTTTTCGTTACCATCCTTAAACTTCTAAACCACCGCTGAACTGTCCGTTAATCATGGCACCTTCTCCAAAGGCCTATTATAGCTTCAGTCCTTCTGCAACAGAGTTTGACCCGAGTTTGAACTCTTATAGCATATAAGCTATTATGACGCTCTGTGAAAATGGCATGTTCACTTTTTCTTTATGCAAATTCACGGTCTAATTGAACTGCCACAACTAGGTGCTGTGTTGTATATACTCACTAAGAAGTGATCTTCACCATATCTCCTTTCGCATTGAATTCAAAGAGTGAGGTTCATCTGAACAGGGCCTCCTCCGCAAAAAGCTACAGCACATTGTTTGTTACGTTTATAGAATTTTATATTCAAGTGTGTCTTTACTTTTATTCATTAATATTCCATGATTGAAGGTACTATTGAGGATATTTTCGCCCTAATTCAATCTATTCATGATATTTCTGAAATCACCATCTTCCGTTAGCAATTCCAAGTGTTTACTTTCTTTATATTATTTTGCTTTATAGCCAAACGAACTAGTTCATCTACTTGGACAAATGCATTAGGGTCCTAGATTCTTGCTAAGAAATTGGGGCCGCGGTGGCTCAGTGGTAGAGCGTTCACCTCTGGTGTTTGATGTTCCAGGTTCGGTACCAGTCCCGTGGATTTTCTCGTGGTTTTTCTCGGGGTTCTCCAGTTTCCTCCCACTTTCTTCATTCCACCATTACGCATCATCATCTTTTCTTTTAGCCTAACCGGCATAATCGTGGGACGTAAAACTCACAGATTTTCTTGCTAAGAAATCATTGAACACGTTTTCAGGAAATCTGAAACGCGTCAAAAAAAGAAAACTGCAATAACTTTTTAACTATTGGTCCATATTTCAAAAATCTCTTTTAAATGTTTAAAATCTATTATAATGAAATACTTTCTGGAAAGTCAACATACATATTTACGAGATAGCGACTTTAAGGAGAAATGCAAATGTGTTTGTCAGCTTCCCTTAGTACTTTTTAATACAAATCTCTAAACATAAGAGTTAATTCGGCGTTTTAAAAGTACCTTTTAGCATACAACTCTTTATTTTTGTTTAACATTTTTAATTGCAATAAGGTGAACTCGAAATTTTTCTTCCTACATTTTAATTCGGAAATTGGAGCTATATGATATTGTAAACCACAGACAGAACGTCGATAACAAGTGAAAATTACATATATTTCCTTTACGCCGCGTCTATTAACGTTAAATCTATTTCTATCGTGTCAATATGTGCTATGGACCCTAGGCATCAAATTTTGTTGCAAAAGTAGCTTCTATGGGTGGAAATGGTGAAACTACTTTTCCTGAACTTTTCAAGGATTAAACTAAGAGCCATTTGTATATTTCCCTCCGTTTCACATACTACTAAAATGTCGTTGAAGTACATGCTAACTTCCAGATTTCTCTTGTCCCCGAGTATTTTTCCGCCGCCGTACAGTGGCGTATTTACCATCAAAACGCGGACAAATGTACAAAACACGAAGTGACCCAAACAGCAGAGCAATTCCCAGGTTTTGTAACTAAAGAAGAATGACATCATGTGCCCGAACCTAATTCACAGGAACTGTTCTGTATGCTCCGTTATTGGTCGCTGCGCGGTCAGTCAACACCTTAAGTTGGAATGAGATGCTGTGCATGTTTGAAGTGGAACTGGTAAACGAGCGTGGTGGTTGTGAAACTGGATGGTATATACCTGATTATAAAGATGTAATGTTAATGTTGACTACAATACAAGCAGGTGGACGACTGCCGTCAGGCAATAGTACAATAGCCTGAAAGAAGGTGGCAAATCTGAAAAAAGTGTTACTTTTGAAGTTCTTTAGCTTGGCGGGTGGAAGTGTCTGTGTGTGCGTTATCTGTACATCATCCTGAGACTGTTTCCAAAAAAATATTTTCCACGTGTTTCATCTTGCTCGTATGCCATAGGTTGATTTTCGTTTACATGTATGGTGTCAGAACTCTTGCACTTCGATTGGAGGCTGGTCTGACGCGATAACAATATAAATTGATCCCTGCGTCTAATAAGACTAATTTACCCGTATATTTCCAGTGCACAACAAGCCAAAGATGCATGCTGCCCTTCTGTTTCCGTCATGTGCCGAAATCAAACTACTAAACATTCTGTATCACCTGCTTCAAGATTGTGTGAATACTTTGAGGATGTACTGATTGGTCTCACAGATGAAGAAAGCTCAGGCTAGTCCTTGCTTCCAAATGGGGCTGTGATGGGTCACAACCGTATCAATTTAAACAGATATTTCAAAACCACACAGATTTTGATTCAAATATTTTTAAAACTCATTTATTCCTGTCATCCTGTTATGCACGAATGGAGACAAAACAAAACAAAAAAAAACATGGCAAAACCCAGTGTCGTCATCACCCAGGGCCAATAAGTATACCCTTCGTGCATGAGACAAAGGACATGAAAAATGAAAAAAATGTGTACTTTTAACATCAGGTGACACAATTAAACAAGTTTACAATTTCTACAAAAACAGGTGGTGCACAGGTCAATCATACTTGGGTTCCAACTATGGTTGATGCAGACCTGTGTAATGTTGCAATGAAAACTATGCCTACTATGCGGTACTACATGTGTTGGCAAACAACAAAAGACATCAACAAATTGCAGACGTCACCAGCAGTGGATCTTTGATCTCTCATGTTTGGTCTGTTAATCGTACATGGAAGGATCAGAGCTTTGGAGTCACTGTCGTATTTGTCCTACAAGA
Source organism: Thermobia domestica (assembly GCF_964235325.1). Taxonomy (NCBI): domain Eukaryota; kingdom Metazoa; phylum Arthropoda; class Insecta; order Zygentoma; family Lepismatidae; genus Thermobia; species Thermobia domestica. The sequence goes on along the minus strand of NC_137457.1, from coordinate 73,549,387 downwards.
TACCGGTCAAATTGTGGCACATGAGGAATAATAAAAACAAGGGAATCATGGTGCAAACAAAGAATTACATTCAACAATGTTTCAAAGAGTATATGGCTCTTCTCGTAAATATCCCGAATGCAGTATTCGAGAACATCAATGACGTGAATACATTCAGCCGATTCTTCGATGATCCCGAGACTGCAGATCTAATTACAGTTGTGGCCCCTCACACTGGTGAAACGGTTCAAATTGATTTTAGAGACACTTTAGAGTGAATACAAAATCGTCGAAGAAAAATTCGCGGCATAGCCAGAAGAAACTACACACCATATATTCAGCACTATGGGTGGTGCCCAATGTCGCTTACAGTCTAGAAGATATTGATGAAGGGGGACACATTTATTCGTCAGGATCCCCTACAACTCTTGCAATTATCGGGAGGAGGCAGCAAAAACCAGAAACACATTCGCCAAGATTCTTCACTGAAGTTATCGCGCATGCAATGTCTGCGAGACGTACTGGACAGGCTACTCCTCACTTCTGACTCTTTCTCAACTTGTCTAGACACAACGCGATGACCACGAAAAGCCTTAGTTGAGCGAAACTTTGCAACTAATACTCCCAGATACATCGACTACTGTTGTGACTGCAAGAGACAAAGGTGACTGCCAGAAGGACAATCAATCGAAATGGAAATCTATTTAAATATAGCAAGTGGTGTCCACAAAGGTAAGATCTTGTATCTTTTTTTGCATTATTTGCCAAACTCATATCGTGCAAACAATTTTCATTGTGTTCTATTGGTATACCAGTTCACCAAAAATTACAGATAATTTTGTCCGCATATTCAAGCAGTTTGTTCCGTAGTTAAAATACAATTTCTCGTCTTGATTCCAGCTTTCAATCGCGTATACTGGTACGTAAGTGGTGTGGCTATTAAAGTTATACAATAATAAGTCGAGTCTAAAGACTTAAATGCTCATTTACCCGCTAAACTGGTTAGACACTCATCTAAATTTGGATTGCGATAAATTTCATCAATAGTTAATCCGTTAATCTTGCAAAGTTACCTAAATTCTGTGGGATGCTTTTTTTGTTCCGGATCAAAAAGCTGCTAATTCCATAATTCGAGTTTCCGACTTGGATTAAAATTCCAAGCAATGTCTTTGATATATTCATTAAATTCTTTAGTTTTCGGAATCAGAAATGTATTTTCTTTGGAAAGTGGTTTTCCGTTAATTACAATCTCGCTTCATAGTTCTCATAACATAATATATGCAGAATTACACCTGAAAATTCAGATTATAAGTCGTCTATGAATTTCAAAGTTTTCTTATCTGAAATACTACAATTACATCTGAAATGTGAAATTAACGATATCCTAATTCTTAATAACATTTTTGTTAATGTCTTCGGAAACCAAGTCAAATTTTGAAATATGCTGCGGAATGGCAAGTTCCTCGTTATTCTTGTTTTAAGTTTCATTGAATTCACTGGATTGTTCAAGATCCATTTCGGAGGCAGCGATTTCACTATCCGAATATTTGTTTTATACAATTTCAACATATTCAACAAGTTTTTGAATGTTTCCAAAACACTGTCAGATTTACCAGATGGCAAAGAACTTCCACGTCACGACTTCCATCATAGTAATAGTGGATCTTCTTTCTTCTATTCTTATTATTTGCCTTTCTCTGTATATTTCTCGGCTTTTCCAGATGTTACTGAAGTTCTGACGTGACCGAAGTATCTCGCGATTTCTTTTCTGCTCCACTTGTTTAGCTAAATAAGAAAAAAATAAGCAATAAACATTTCCGTTCAGAATTAGAGTCATTTAATCTACAATCCATTTTCTCATGTTTGAGATCCGTAGTATGAACATTCGCATCAGAAAGTTCGTTTCTCTTAGCACTGAAATCGTGAACTTGTAAATCGCAAACATTATCATAAATGTCCAATGTTTGGTTTAATCTAAAACTTTTTCAAAGACCATCCGTTTTACTTGGAGTTGGGACTTCCAATAATTGTCTTTTAGTTGCTCAAACTTATATCACATTGAACTGAGGTGTCCGGGAAGTGAAGTTGCTGTGAGCGGAAAAAAAAAACGTCGTCAATTACTATTCTTCTATTCGTTTACTAAAACTGGATGATTCCCAAAAAAGGAAGGAAATTGTCAATCTTAGCTCTGAAATCGTGAACTTGTAAATCGCAAACATTATCATAAATGTCCAATGTTTGGTTTAATCTAAAACTTTTTCAAAGACCATCCGTTTTACTTGGAGTTGGGACTTCCAATAATTGTCTTTTAATTGCTGAAACTTATCTCACATTGAACTGAGGCGTCCGGGAAGTGAAGTTGCTGTGAGTGAAAAAAAACACCTCGTCAATTACTATTCTTCTATTCGTTTACTAAAACTGGATGATTCCCAAAAAAGGAAGGAAATTGTCATTCGATATTCACTATCAATCTTTGCCGTATATTTATGCAAATGGCCTGCACTACCTCCCGATTGACTTTTGAATTGTCTGGCCAAATTCTTCGAACAGATTCAGGATGACTGTCACAGAAGTAAATCTAAATTGGTTCACGATTATTTCGTAAAATCAAACGTTTCTTTGAAAAATCTATTGCTGGGGAAATACTCTTCGAAAACGGTGTTCCTGAAAGAAAATCAAAAGATAATTCCTGCTCTATAAGCAGGAGAACACTAAAAAAAAAAAAAAAAAAAAAACAGGCAAATTTCAGGGAAAGTGAAATATCATTACAAGATTCATAAGAACCTGCTTGGTCTCTTCTTGATACTGCTCCTTCCACCAGCTTACTCTTGATCAAATTATATGAAGTACCACTGTCCAAACACACTGACTAACTGATATTTTTTATCACGTTAATAATGTCGACACAGACTGTTCTAAATGTGAATGAACTTCTGATGTTGGATGGGTACAACGATCTTGTCTTTTGGCATTCTTTCATCACGAACACACTTCGTCTTCAGATTTTCAATTAGAATTTTAATTACTATTAATTTTTCCAATGGAAAAACTTCGACGTTTGATGATCCTTGCTCAGATTATCTACTCAGGCCATTGAAGATTTTGGGTAATTTCTTTTGGCGCATATCTTTTTATTTTATTCTTTCTGCTATCCAAGAGCTCTTGAGTTTATCTCCAGTTTTCCTAAGTTCAGATTAACTATAGGTAGAGTTATAATAAGCCTTTTGTACGTATCAATTTGAGACTCGTCAACTTAACAATCTAAAATCATGTTAGTGTAATAAATATCATTAACATAATGTTTGAAGTCTCATTCCGTTTTCTAAATAGAATACCGTAAATACTTAAACATTTAACTGAATTTCTCACAAATCGTTGAAAACTATATTTTAAAAGAAAATCGAAAATATTTAAATAAGTATTTGCGGTACTTCATTTAAAAGCTCTTTTTCACATTCAAATAAAAAAGAACAATAAATGATGGGAAAGCTAGTATTTTCTTGAACTTTTTCTAATGCGATTAAAACGTCTGAACATAGACAAACCATTCTTTCCATCAATATTCTTCAAATTCTTTAACTTTCCTTCTAATTACTCAGCCATCTGAAACCGTACTGAGCGAATGAACTTCACGTATATAAATTTGGAACTAACTTCAGTGTAACCAACATGCTCATTACTTTTGGAACAACCCTCGCAATAATTATAAGAGCTAAGTCTACGATTATAATTTCCTAGTTGAACAGGATTCCATATATAATTCCAATTAATTATAATGGAATAGAGTTATTAATAGTAGAAACCCTCCCTTCATGCCTTAAGAATTTATATTGATTATTAGGCAAGTTGGCAACAGGAGAATCGCTTTGAATCAAATTAAATTCAACCTGATTATAAGGCAAGGTATGTTCAAATTTCTATCATTACCCAAAACATTCCTTTCTAACGGCTATGTTTTATCTTCAGTTACTACCGGATGAACACTTTCATTGGAATCTTTTAGTTTCAGCAAGTGGCCATGCTAAATTCGTCCGATAAGGACATTGAAGATCAGAACTAATGCTGTCGCAACTTGTACTCATAAGTGTATTAGGTGTCACTAGTTCCCTAATACTATCATACTAGAATAGTTGGCCCAGAATTTCGGAATTTAAAGAATAGAAATTCAACAATTTAACGACATTCCAGTGTTTACATCAGCTAACAGTTAGTTTCGTAGTTACTACTACTTCAACAATAACTTACTCGAAGTCTCCTACAGCAAATTACAAATTACAAGTTCTAATTTTTTAAAGTGAGATTTAAGGCCTCAATTACGATTTTGCTCCAAATTATATACAAAATATACTAAATTCGTAATTATCTAAAATACTACAGGTTACTCCCAATGGAATACAATTCGGTACACACCAGGAAATCGAGCCAAATACTTGTTAGATCTACATAAACTAAAGTGCTCAGAGATTAGAAGAAAATAGAAATGGAAGTAGTAATGTCAAAAACGTTGAAAATTTAAAATATGTATATTAAAAGTACAACCCACAAGACTCAAAGACTCAAACAGAATGAGCACATTTTCAGCTGAACGCTATTCCCAATATAGCCAAGAACGTAAGGAAGATAATCATTCTCAATACCTCTAGGCACGTACGACAAAGACCAATTCCGTACTTGCAACTGGCTTGAAAAAAGAAAACTAGGCAGCAAACGTAAACTTATGTTCACATGATCTAACGTCATTTGCCCTTGACTATTTGAATGTCTTCACTTTTTTATACAATCCAAAGAAATATTAATAAATCTTCTCAAATCGAAAATTTAATGTTATGTTAAACGTATTTTCTCATAATAATCTTCAACCGTCTATTGACGAAATTTATTAATATCAAATTTCAAGCTTTTACGGAAAGTTTGTTTAATCTTCTTCCTACTGGAATATAGATTTTCCCAAAAATTTGCCATTCTCCATAATTTCTTTGAATGAAACCTTGAAGGATTTACACATTCGAAATAAGGGGAAGATACTCAAAATTGCTAATTCAATCAAAAATAAAATAGGTGACTGAACTCGATGTCCTCACTTTTATTCTTTCATGACTAGTAATAATTAACCTCTTCCTGCATTTTTCATCAATTGATGCCACATCTTTTGGGCGGGAAAAAATGTACTTTATTGCATTGAAGTAGTATCTATCGCTGCTCGTTGACAACGCTTGTAGCCCGGATGATATTTTGACGCGCCACTAGATGGCTGGAGCAACTACAACCAGTACAAACATTATGGCGCGCTTTAGAGAACTGCTTGTTTTGCCACTATGTGTGTCGCTCCGTTTTGTATTGTTTTTCATCAGGAAGAGTCGGAACTGGAGGTAAGTAAAAATCATATTCTGAGACAATGGTATCCCTTTTTTCATATTATTATGTGTGTATTGTAATATGTCGTTCCTTTCGAAAATTATGAGCCAATTAAGTGATGGCACCAAATGATCCCTCTGTGCAGACACGGTTCTGATAAGTCGCATATACTTGATAACCGCTTTGAAATATAAAATAGTATCTAAATATTATTTCTTGCCTACATTGTGTAACAATAGATATTTGAAACAATAGCAGAGACACATAAAACGTTTTTTCAGTGTCGTAGTCTGAACTTGTAACACGGGGGTCGCCAATAAATCACAATAAAATGCTACCTTCTTATGTGCTGACGGCATTTCTCTACAATAAACACGTAGAAACGTGAGACTGAGGAGAGTACGGAAACGGGGGGGTGTTTTGAAGCTTCGTACCATCAAAACCTAAACTTTATTAGTAAATTGTGCGTAGTTTTAGATTTAATTGTACATAGAATTTTCTCTGATATTGAAATTGTCTTGCACGAATCCTTGCCGTAGCACTTGGTTCACGATTGTTCATTGCAAAATTAGGCAATAGCAGATATTTCAAGCAATAAAAGTCAAGGATGTAGATTACTGACCAACGTGTAGTGCACTTATATAATATTTAATATTTTCCAAGTACAAAGGTCAATATATTATCAACTAATATTTCTAATAATATAAATAATTATGTTTGATTATTTCTAAAACAAATGAACCTAAATTTCGTAACCTAAAGCCAAATACGGGTATGGGAGGGTCAGGGTCAGATATCTACTTTCTTCCCAAACAGACTATATATTTTTGGCAGGTTCATTCTACACAAGTTTTAGAATTAAAATGCACAGTGTCGGATCTAGCCCGGGCCCGGGGGTTCTAGGCCTCCCCTGTTTTTGGGCTACAAAATTAAATGAGGTTAAAATACTTATAATAACCATAATTTTGAAATCTTGCAGTACCATATAAGTGATAATGGGTCACATTCTAAGAGCATCTGCAAGACCTCGTAGTTATGAGCTTCTAGATCCGCTACTGAAAATGCTATACATTTGTTAGTAGCTACAATGATCATATGTTTACCTACTTGTACTTGAATATTTATTATTTTTACAGCCTCTCTGTGGCTCAAGGATTGAGGAAGGAAGAAATTGCCAGCCTTTTGTGTTCAGAAGTCCCATCAGACTCTGAGGCCAGCTTCTGCAGTAGTGATGAGGATGAATTCCCGCCCAACAATCAGCGTCATCTCCTTTTGAGGAAGATTTTGCTGAAACATGTGAAGATGACAGCGGTCCTAATGTCTCTGAAGTGAGTGCTTCTCAAAGCGATCAATCACAAATTACGATAGTAAATGCTCCTGAAAATCAGGTGCCTTCGGCGACATCCATAAGTAGCTCTGATGAGAATTCACGCCCCACATCACAAGATAATTCATTTTTAGTGTGAGAGTGCCTACTAATTCTTAAAAACGTTCTTTGATTTGGTTTGCTGGTAAAAACAATGATTACACAAATAATGCCCCTCCTTTCAGCGGACAGCGTAATATCAATATTCACAGAAACAACCCATATGATTACTTTGTACAGTTCTTCCCTGAGACATTGATGGAACACATTGTGACAGAAACCCAACGGTATGCTTTGCAACAAGGTAAACATTCATTCAAGATCACTCTGATGAACTAAAAACATTCTTAGGGACTGATATAATGATGACATATATAAAATATCCAGACAGACGTATGTATTGGTAATTAGTTCAGAAAAGTGAAAAAATACAGCTAGTAAATGTTTATGTGAAGAACTTTCAAGCGAGACAATGGAAGAAACAAAAACATGCTATTCATGAACATTTTGCAGTGGACTTCTGTGCCTTTTTAGTGAAATAACTTTTTACATCCACAGATTATGTTATTTGTCAACTTTTATGTAGCAAGCTGTTTAAAATTGTAATACCTTTATTAAATGTACTTTTACTAATGTAAATATTTTATAATTTATGAGAGTCAATTCTGAGGATGTCACCACTTTCATCCCATGGAAGGAATGGCAAACCACTATGGACTCACCTTGCTCAGGTACCTTCGGATATAATGTGCCTTTAGGAAGATCACCACATCATCGTCGACATCATCGATGGAAATTGCAAATTATTTGTCACTTTGTCTCAGGGTACTGGCATCGGTTGATGCCAAGTCAAATATTCCTCAATTGCATGCTGGAAACAGCTGATGCCAGGTCCCTGGGACCCATTGGGACCCTGAGAGAGCAAAATTGATAGTTTTTCCGACTTATACGTCTAAATATTAGTCTGAATACAACATGTCGATTTTTTCAACGCTGGAACACATAGCATGCAGGAAGAGGTGACATCAGCTTAAAGGAAGTCATGCTATGATTTTGTGAAAAATTTGTATATTAACAGTAAAATTCCACATTTATAAAAACACAACATTGGAATTTTTTACTTTCGTTTGTATGCACCTTTAAAGGATAACGCATGTATAGTAAAAAGTTTGGTGCGATCATATGAGTCATTGTCCTATTTATTTGAAAATCCACACCATATGTTTAAAAATATATGTGATTCCAAAGTCTCTGCCCACTGCATAACAATCTGGCAGGTCTTATATTGGTTTTATCTGTGTCCCTGTGCTTACTATACAACTCAATGCCCATGGTTAGTTTATTATTTTGCGGTACCCAGGTTAGTCTCTACATTTTGTCTTATATTGGTGTCAGGAATCACCACCCAAAAGTTGTCTGTGTTGTTCGGAAACACCCAGTATATTAGGAGCAAGAAAGACATAACATATAATAACATACTACACAAAAAAGCAATTCAAAGTTAATGAGATGATAGTTATTAAATAAATAAAGCGAGAGACCAGAGATTCTTATACACCATGCGAGAAACATGAGTGAAATTATCGAATCGGAAGATAATATTGGTTGGTATAAATTTGCATGTAGCTCCGAAGAGAAAGAAAATGAAACCGTGTCTCGTAGTCTTCATATATTAATGAAATATTTCATTCCTCCAAAAAGTATGGTGTCTATCACACAATGCCTTCTAATATTTCTCAAAACTAGAAATAAGTATATTAATTAAACCCGATAATTAGTATAGATTTTTGAATTCACACTACATTCCCTTAGAAACACAGTTTCTTTGTTGATGTGTAACTACAGTTTTTACAGGAAAACTTCAATTATGATTGACATTTTTCTACACACGCCATTTGTAGTAACGGCACCCGGATCCAGTCGAGTCAGCAAAACATTAATCAAGTCAAAGTTAAAGATCAATGCTCTCGTCTGGGGTTAATTGCTTAATGATATCTAGGACCACCACTCAAAATTTTGGCAAAGTACCTGCCATACCACAATATTTCTTCCGGGGGACATAGTATCCCCTTTAAATTTTGAAGATTGCCAAATTTAAATATTTAGTGTTATAGCCTGTGACCACCTATGTTCCTCTTTAAGATTTCTTGGTACATGTTGTTTCATAAAGAATGACCGCACTCTTAATTGCTATTTTGAGGAAACATTTTCTATGTCCAAGTTTGAGGATATTCGGAAATAGTACACCAGGTTCGAACCTCCAAACTTTACTAGCGGGAAAAATTCTGGAGGTGTTTTTTTCTGTTATTAAGTATAATAAAAGTTTTATCAAGTGTAGAAAAAGAAGTTTGATTATAATACTTAAATATTGAATTTTTCAAACCCTTGTATTAATATCAGAACATGCTTGTTAGCCATTTAGCTTTCCATACATTTAACAATATTTAGATATCTAAAAGAATTTTTTCGTATCTAAAAGAATGGTGAAATTTATGACATGGAACATAATTCACAGCCGCTTAGTAAAATACAGGGTGAGTCAAAATTCCTTGGATACCTTCATAAGTTTGAAAATCGACGGGGAAAGTAAAAGTGATGATGGGATAAGAGGTTTGATGAGGAGCCGCAATTTTTGGAGTGTATGTCATTCATAGCCGCCATCTTGAAACCCGCGATTTTGGATTCAAGTCATTTTTTTTTAATGGAAAGGGGGTATATGACACATCAAGTAAGACTGCCTTGAACTCAGGAATTTGGTGATGGACATTAATAACTTCTAAACTGTACAAGATAGATAAAAACAAACTATACCACTAAATTCCTGAGCTCAAGATAGTGTTATTTGATTGTTCATACATCCCCCTTTCTATTTAAAAAATTGGCTTGAATCCAAAATGGCGGGTTTAAGATGGTGGCATGAATGACATACACTACAAAAGTTGCGCCCCTCTTCAAACCCCTGTTCCCATCATCAGGTTTTACTTTTCCCGTCGATTTTTAAACTGTATATCAGTAGACCAAGCGACCTCACCCACCTGTGGACATCCATAGAAGTGCTCACAAATTTAAGAAGAAACATAAACTGCGTGGAAAAATTGTCTCTGGTAAAACAAGAATTCAGCCAATATGAAAAAAATGATGTAGAAATAAAAGATATCCATGACAAATGTCCAGCATGGCAACGTAGCCATAACTATTACGGGGGAATAATCACCCGAAGACATTATAAGGAAATATTATTTATGATTTCAGTTGAGATAGAAGTCAGAAGAAGGAAGTGATATACTTCCGAAACTGTAACAATTCTAATTAATTTATAATAAAGATTATTGACAGCCTTGTAAGAAAGTTGTCTTTAGTTTGTGTTTAAGATGGCCACAATGCATTTTTATGATAAAAGCCTGCATTATAAGCTAGTGTCAAGCAGCTTGAACTCACCGAAAACCTAATATACCTGAGACTACGTATCCAAATTAAACGTACGTTCGGATTTTTGTGTACTCAAAATCGTTTTTTAACAAACTTCATTAGATATAGGATTTTTTTATACTTTTTTTTGTGAACTTCGAAATTTCTTTTCGGTGGATTTATTTTAGTGTAATGTTCAATTTGTACTTAGAATTAATAACACACAGTGTCACTGACATAATTTCTCCTAAGATGTAGAACTATTTTAACTACGTTGCGTCATCTAGTCCATCTTAGGATAGGGATAATTCTGAGAGTCACCTCGTATTTACTCTTCCCATCCAAATGTAAGATACTTCTTTATTTTGTATATTTCCTGTTCTGGCAGCGAAGACAGGCTATCCTTCTTGTATCCTTCATAATATTGCCTACCAAGAGCGGGTATCTACGCGACCTTACATATCCAGAGGGCCGTTCAAGAAACCAATCAAATAAACAGAAAAACCTTTACCATATTTCTGTGTAAGAGGACAAAAATAGCGAAGTCTATCAAATTCAATAGAGTAGATGTGGGAAAATTATCCCTGTTAACTTGTTAAAGCACGAAACCTACGGCAAGACTCCAGATGAAATTTCATTTAAAAAATTATATACAAACTGTGAAATTTAAAGAAATAACGTACTTTAGACAAACAACGCTCTAGAACAGTAAATGGGTTGATATAAATAAAATAAAATTAACAGCGCAACCAAATTCACAACGCCGAGGACGCAACAAATAATTCGGCCAGTGAGATAGGAGGAAATCAAAATCACAGTTAGAAGAGGTGTCCCAAAAAGTCGCCATGTTGAGAATTCAAACTTTCAGTCAGTTGAAAACGGAAATTGCAAGAGAGTGGCAAGCAGTCAGTGATACACCAAATTTAACTCGCACAAGACAGTAACATGTACAATACCTTAAGTAAAATATAAAAATGAGCAGCTAACTTACAAAACATTCCAGTGTAAGTTTCTCGGCGCCACTAAAGTGCAAACATTTATAGCTTCTCTTCAATTAAAATTCTTAACTCCAAAAAAACATTAAAGTATTTACATACATTTTCACGCATATGCACATATCCACAAACATTTCAACGTGTATTCTTTAACTAGAATTATAAGGAGTCAGGAAAAAAAATAAATTGCTTTCATATTTCCAAAGAGCATTTAAACCAGCCTTACAAATACAGGATTAGCTTCTACTACAATTTATACTTTTGTAAAAAACACTTTCAAATACAAAAATTAGTCCCTGCAACACTAAATCCGAGACAGATACAGTAATGGTAGTACAGTGTTTTGACCAAAAATGCTGGAGCAAAAAAGTGCATAATAAGAAAAAGATATAACGGCAGAAACACTGTTTGAATGCAGAACGATATGCCAAAGTTCGTTGCCCCTTGCAGATTATGAGGATGGGTCAGTAATTGTCAAAAATCCTTAATCAGAACCCATGATCCAGAACAATCGACGTGCAGGACCGAAGCAAGGAAACGCAAGGATCTCTATGTATGTGTGGTCAGCGCAGTGGAGGCAACGAAATGTAGGATGCAAAATAAATTATCTCTTGTAAGTGAAAGGCGGATTTTCGGACTCAAATAAAGATGTAAGTTTAAAGAAAAAACATCTTATGTTTCAAAAATTTAACTTCATCGAATCGAAAATCGATACTTTATTTCCTATTTTAGATATCAAAAACTAGAATTTTCCTTTAATCTTGGCTTACGTAGAGCTATAGAGACAATTTAGCATTTTCGTTTACATGTTTATGTAATATTAATGAAAGCAACACTTTCACTCACACTTTCACTCTAAGTTTCATTTTTGTCAGTTGTCATTCAAATTTGTTGCTAAAGAAAGGTCACCCATATGTAAAATAAATAACATGTAGACTTTTGAATAGCTCAAATTATGAATTTTTTTTATATAAAAAAAGGATAATCCAAGTGTTTAAATTAAAATGCTTAAATTTGCATGTAGTGAAAGTGCGTTAATAATGCTATTGACAGGCACTCTTCGGACGTAATATAATTAAAACAAAACTTGATACATTTTCTAGAAGAGCATTTACTGCATTGTCAGAATAGTATAAAACAGTATGTTTATAAAACTATTCAAACAGGAGTTTGTAATCTAATGGATCTACTTTAATCAATATGTTTATAAGAGCTTAATAAAAAATCTGTAATCATGTCCCAATAAAAGGAATTAACGTTGAGAGTTTAAAAGCTACTCAGTGGTTAGAAAACACAAGGAATCTCAAAAATAATAATTTTTGCTAGAGGTACGGAATCCGTCGATAAGACGGAACATACAATCAATTTTGTCTCAATAAACAGCATTGCTAAGTAACCAAAACGTGGCAACACAAAGCCTCACTCAATGTGTAATTCTGATTCTTAGAACAATAGAAAAATCAAATTCTGTGCACATAGATCACAATAATGACAACAACCTATTGACATATACATATATTACTGTTCTGTCATAAGAAAAACCATTGAAACGAAACACATTTGTCTAAGAATTCTTTTGGAAGATGTCTTTGTAGTTAATATGAATATTTAAGTACGAGTATTATGTGTCTTCTATGAAAGGTTGCCTATATTTATTATTTACATTTATGACTATGTGTTTGTTTCTTGGTATAATTCCATATTCGCTAATACATGTGTATATATTATACATTCCTAATAACAATACTACTCACATTGATATTGGTATCTATGATGTACTCTTGCTGTTTACATTAGTGGTAAATTACATATATGGTGTAATTATCTCCTAATCTTACTGTATGATTATATAGGATTATAAGCCAACCGTAGCCGTACTTCGTATCATTAGGTCAGCCCATTTTTCTTTCAAAATTTTTCACTAAATCTCCAATTGAAGTCATGAGGCAGTTCACTCATCCACGTATAATAGATTATTCCACTTATTTTAAAAATTTCACTCAACCTAAATAGTATGTATTTAAATTCAGATTCAATAAATGTTCATTCTTAAATTCAAAATTTTGGTAATGTCACTAATCACAAAATACACAGCTGATCAACATTAATGGTATGTTGATGTTGCTCCCATCTTACATCATTAAGTATTGGTAAATGTAATTCTAAATTAACTAATTTTATGAATTATGTGATTACGAAAGCTCATTGAAAGGATAAACAAACATATTTTTTTCACTGGTTATGAAAACTTATTTCATTGCTTTGTTATGTGTGTCAGATCACTTAGAAACATATTCAAGCTTTACTCTAAGAAAGATAACAAAAATGTAATTTGCTTAAATTAACTTTGGTGCTGAAGCCTTATGACTTATTCCTCATCTTTGCTATCAAAAGTTCCACATTCAGTATTAATTTTCGGCATGCTTATTTGTTTTAAACATTTTAGCTGTCAGTTTGTTTTTACTTATTAATGCTTTTATTAATGCTATTAACCTAATGCCATTAATTTTACTTATTAATGCTATTAACCTAAATTAATGAACATTTCTTTTATGAACAAGTTGTATCCCTAACCTCAAGTGTTTCTTAGTCTAAAATAATAAAACAATGTAGGCGATTTTCCAATTCAGTCTACCATAGACTGAGTATATATCATTTTCATGAATTTAGCCAAAATTTTAATTCCAGGATATTTGTTTACTTATATATATTTTTAAAATTCTAATCTTTCTTTGAAAAGTGAAAAACCGTCCAGTCTGTCCCTGTAAAACAGGGATTAGAGAAAATTGTTTTTCAGGATTGCAACATGTGAATATACGGATACGCTACAGAAATAAAATGAATCTACACTTGGTCTCACGGTTCGATACTTCAATGTCGAACCTTTGTTTTCATGTTATATATGATCACAAACCGTGCCATATTGGGTCGTAAACCATTTTAGTTTAAAGTACGGAAAATTCAACAGGGTGCTAATATAATAAGTTTTAGTTTTTTTCTTGCTTCCTTCTTGTCCGCATCTTATTACGATTTAGACATTTACGAGATTTGGCGCTCCGAACAGAAACTAACAAGTTTTATTTATGTATTATTATTTTTTTCACAAAATCTGTTTCACCATGTATTTCCCTATAAATGGGGAATCTATGTTCGGTAGTTGAGTTCACGGACAGACATTCGGTTCAGAAATGGTTAGTGGGTCGATAAACTGTTATAGGGTTCCTCAATAGTATCAAGAGTTGATAAACAGTTTTTGAAACTAAAAACGGATTTCTAGTTAATGAACGATTCTAGTGTCCTAGATTTTTTTCGAGTCCTAATGTGGTTTTTGAGTCCTAAAATAGTTTTCTAGTCCTTGTTAAGTTGCGTCAAATTTTCTTTCCTTGTGTTCCCATAGCAACATTTTCTGTGGCCCGATGCCATCTGACAATGCTCCGCAGATTCGTCACATGGCACGAAGAACTATGTAATGTTGTTCCTCAGTGACAGATGGCACTTGGCGATTGATTTCCTCACAACACATTTTCACACTAGCCATTCCTAGCATTACGCTTTTCAAACACACTTTGATACGAATGCATTTATGTGAGTAACCTGTTTTTCTATTTAAAGTGGTCATGTAATGAAATTTATTCACGATGTGCTGTTGCGTTGAATAACATATATCTGATATCAATAATAATAACAAATATCAAGAATATCCCCTAGTATAAATGAGTCTGTATAGAAGTACTGCTGCGATTATGATATCTCAGCCTATTGTTCCTGATTGCCGCTCCAATAGAGAATTTACAAAAATATCCTTCCTTACCGAATTATGTATATATAGAACTTCATATCTGTGTATTATAACAGGGATAAAGAATTTTTATGTAAGACTCTCTATACGTTCAGTTTTACTACAGAAAGTCACTTTGGCTATGAGTGCTTGTACGAATGGATGTGTTGGAACATAACTCCGATATGTCTACAGCAAATAATAGAAATTAGTATTTAATACATAGTTTCTGGGTCGCTTAGGTAAATATGACACATTCAATCACAATTAACGAGGATTAAGTTTCAATGTATGCCGATCCGATTTAATTCTCGATCCTAGGTAAAATCCAAAACAAAAGAGTGATACTCTATAATTTCCCTCCTATTATGTACAATCGAACAACCAAAGCATCAGCTAAAAGACGGGTCCTACATTGTACAAAGCACTACAGAAATTTTCAATTCGATTATTAAGAAATTTACAATACATTTTAAAGATTTGCTTAACATTTATCAATTAATGTTTACCTTTTATTTGAAAATACGTAATTTAAAATGATCCTGGTTGCGAAAGTTTTACTTTAACGAATTTGCCATTTTTGAGTTTCAAAGGTTTTTGGTCATAAATTATGTTTAATGTTTTGGTTTTACAGGTTTAGATTTGAACATTTACAACCCAAGGAATTATTTTTGCATCACTGGTAATAATTGATAAAGAATTAAAAGAGTTGATTTGTTAATGGAATAGTTAAAACCCTGATAATCTTTGACAGTTTACCGCGAAGCATAATGCATATTTGTGCATTAAAGTTTGAACAATTTATTTCAAAATTTTGTTATGAAATTTTGATTTAAAATTAGTAAATTTAAAAAAAAATTAAATTTTACTTTCAAAATTTGGTTTGAAATTTTTATTTTAAAAATTTATTTTCCAAAACAAAACTTTGAGAATCTAAACATATCATTAGAATACAGATTCATACTCCGCGTTCACAATTGTGAGAAAAATTATAATAAAGGGAGAAAATCCAAAACTTGAAAGTAAAAACTAGCAAAACGTTTAGACAAGAAATGTCAGAAATAAGCAGAATAACTGATTGGATCAACTACTGGACAACCGAAATTCTTTAGAGAAAAAACATATGCACAACAGCGCATTTAGTCTGTCATTTACCATGGTATCTTAACCTTAAATTTATACACCTCGTGTCATTTTAACTGTCTAAAACAACAAATCTGCACCTTTTTGATTCTTCTTCTCACCTTTTCTTCCTGAACTATTAACCAATTGAACAAATGGCAGCGTAACGTAGTTTTTTCAAAGTCAGTCGTTCAGAAGAAAACAAAACTTAGGTCAGACCGAGAAAATCGAGAGATAAATTAATAGCAGCAATGTAATTAACTTTCGCTAGATGGCACTGAAGGAAGGCACAAACTCACTGATATCACGCACAGCTTGTGACAGAGCTTGTGACAAGAATTCAAACTGATCTCGCTGCCCACTAGAATCACACATGCGAAATATTTCGAAAATTGAAAAGAGAATAAAGATCAAAAAATAATTAAATAATCATTCACACGCGTTGAACAAACTATTAAAAGCACATAATTTCATCATTTTGACGTTTTATAAATGCACTCACTTTTCAAACCAGGTTACACTGCTTGCTAATCACCAATATTATCCAACTGAACTTACGCACTCCAAAGAGGCAGACACGACCAACAGGAAAAAATTTTGAGGCAAAGACATGCTTTCCTCACTAAAGTCGACAAATTATTCCTGGGATTTTCCGCCTTCAAACGAGAAATAGATTAATGCTTTTCTTGAAGATTGTCCCCTCTAACTTCTTTTTCTGGTTCTTTCTGACTTTTTCTTGGAAAGCGATCATGGAGTTAACAAATAATGTTTCTACAATTATGAACAATTAACAACACGTACAACCCAGGTATTTTCTCTATATTTAAAAGCCAAACACATAACTGGACTCCTCATTGGTCCAGGCCATTACAGATAATGGATATCTGGAATACCAATGTAACAATACGTTACATGAAGCAATGTGCTCAGATCTTTCTATTCTAAACAGTTCGTATTCTTTCGTAAACAAGTGTAAGAGTTTTCAGACTGAAAATTTTTAATACAAACATTTCCAACTTAAAACATTGAAACCTAAATTTTCATAGGCTTTCTTAAGGGTCGATTTCGATTGATGTTGCAATAAGACTTTCAAACCGTTTTTACTTTCTTCCATTCTAGCTACATGCCTTGCCTACTTCAGCTTCTTACACTTGATGACAAAACAATGTTCACTGAACCGTATATATTATGCTGTTCCTCGTTTTTAAGTTTCCGCCATTTCTCATTCCCGTCCCTCTTGGGCTCGAATATTCATCTCAGGTTCTTGTTTACAAATACTTTTAGACAATGTTCTTTCCTCAGAGTAAACAACTATCTTTCGGAACAAAAGGCATGGTTCTCATTTTTGTTGAAAGACCTTTATAATTTGAATATCTGGCAACTTATTAGCCACGAAGGAAAACGAAATGTATGGCCAAATCCAAAACTACATTGTCACCTGAAAAAAATCTTTGAGTTTTACGTCCCACGGTTATGCCGGTTAGGCTAAAGGAGACGGTGATAATGAGAGATGAGTGAAATGGTGGAATGAAGAAAGTGGGAGGAAACGGGAGTACCCCGAGAAAACCCACGAGCACGGTGTTTGTCCACCACAAAGTTCACTTGGCGGGGGCTGGGATCGAACCCGGGACCCCAAGCACCAGAGGTGAACGCTCTACCACTGAGCCACCGCGCCCCCCTTGTCACCTGAAATTATATCTATCCTACATAAGTAGGCAACCCAAAATCTCGGCATTGGGGTGTTTGAGAATTAGAGAGGGTTTGGGCCAAATGTCAATTTTGTTATAAATATAGTAGTGTAGCAAACTGCAAATAAGGGAATAAAATAAATTGTTAAGATTGAAGTCCTTCTATCGCGTGGGAAATGGATGACATAAAAAGTTGGAAAATGTTCTTAAGAAGTTCAAACAAGACGTTTGATAAGAAATAGATATCAGAGGAAAGCAGTTTCCATTTTCGGGAAAGAAAAAACCGTAAGAAAATGAAAAAGGTTTAGGATTAATATTGTAAAGATCCCCACATGACGACAGACGCACGTGTCTACTCAAACGTGCTATTGATTATAAACAACATAGCAGATAAGAGACCGACACGAACCAGAACGAGGAACGCCGAAGAAAGACGGACCTTACGGAAGGACCCGAAGTGGACAAATAAAAGGAGGACCACCGAAGGACCCAGCATCAGTTGTCTTACTGATCGAATCACTTACACCTATCTGAGGTCGCACTGGACTAGGGTAGACCTGTCCTTGTCCGAGGTAGCAATGGACTAGGGGTTCTTTCTAACACCAAGCCTCGCAAAGCTGCCTTCAACTGAGAGGGCTATCCTTCCAGACTCACCAGAACCGGCAGGTGGCTTGGAGACTGCGTTGAGAGAAATGGGACATGCAAAAATCACCTATTCTCATCTTACTTGGACAATAACGAGATAAACACTATTTACTCTTTGTAATCAAAGATGTTATCTATTTAACAATTTTTAAAAAATTGGTGATTTGGATAAACTTGGACCGTTATTCACGCTACCAAAACAGTACAATATTAAAACATAACAGCACAAAAATAAACATCCTCACTAAACAGAAAAGATGCCAAACACGGAATGAGGGACACTAGTAGCGTGACAGACTTGCAACACTCGCGTGCAAGATACATTGATGGGGAGCTAGTTGTAAATCCAATCGTAACAATAATCATAGTAATTATTATTATTATTATTATTATTATTATTATTATTATTATTATTATTATTATTATTATTATTATTATTATTATTATTAGTACTATTATTAAAATGTGTTTTTTTTTTCAAAATTTCTGACTGCCTAAGAGCATGTTTCTATATACCGATCATGTGTATACTTTTCGTCGACGAGCGGTCCCAAAGTGCAAAACGTCTATAAATGTAGGAGAGACAGGAGAAAAATTCTCTAACAATTGTAACCGTAACATAACACCTGAAAAGTTAACTGCAAAGTCTGTGAGACTGCTACATATATTTTTATTTATAAACCATCTTTATCTTATTCTTTCTACAGTTATATTAAAGGTTTAACATATTTGATAAATGTAATTATTTAGTATATGTCGTTTTTTACCTGCAAATATACATGAAGTATTATGACTCGCAAGTATTAGACGAACCTATACACAAATGGAACAGAGAAAAATAAGTGTATGCCTTAAGAACTTTTGAACGTTTGCAGAATAGAGATGGTGGACCATTCTTGTTCTTCCTCGGTCGACCAAAAATATACTCAGAATGGTATCTAATGGTACCATTCTGAATGGTATCTAACATTCCATTTAATCTTTTTCATTTTTATCTATAGTATCGCTAACGTAACTTGAGTTTTTCCGTGTTTCTTCTTGTGAATGTACATACTCCGAATCAACTTCGGAATCATCCATAGGACCACTTGTTTCACTTCAATTGCCACTAAGCCCTGCTTTGTATAACATTAACATTTTACCATCAAGAGGCACAAATCTATTATCTCTAACTGAAACCTTTTTGTTTGTACTTAGCTGTTCCATGATGTATTCAGAAAAAATATACAACTAAAATAATAACAAACTTACATTGCTATTATAAAACTAGTCCAAATATTGTATATGGCGTACAATGTAATATGCGGTACGAAAGGCTTCTGTGAATATGTGGTAAGATTTATTATTATTGCGTACTTTTGAACTTGCAAAATTAATTCATAATATATTTCTATTTCTGTATTTTTTCCTGTATTGAATGTGGTTTAATTTATTAGTGTACACTAATTTCTCTCTAGGTGGTCGAATAAATTAATTTCGTTGTGCACTTAGGTGCAAATAACCTAACAGGAAGAAGCTAGTTCCAATGATCAAGGTTAAAGTAATATTTGCGTTATAGTTTCAGGCGGCGTGATAGTGTAGCAGTAACGTAATGAAGTTATAATTAATAAAGCTGTCAAATAGCATAGGGTCAAATCTTGTTGACATCCAAGTTGCATTTTTTAGAAAGTGATAGTGAAGAATCGATTTCTCATATTAGACCTGCATTGCTTAAGAATGTAGCAGCAAACACCTTTATCATGATAGAGACGTTTC
This sequence comes from Thermobia domestica, assembly GCF_964235325.1. Lineage (NCBI taxonomy): Eukaryota > Metazoa > Arthropoda > Insecta > Zygentoma > Lepismatidae > Thermobia > Thermobia domestica. The sequence goes on along the minus strand of NC_137457.1, from coordinate 73,529,296 downwards.
ACGAATGTTGGTATGGAAAGGACAGGGATTTATCGCGATATTCGAAACACTTCATTGGTCTTCAGTAAACACTTTTTGCGTTATCATTGTCAGAAAGAATTAATATAGCATTTTTCAACAAAGTTTGCATAAAACAATAGGTGATGTAGTGATAAAGTACTAGACTTCCAAGCGTTTAACCTAGGTCCGATTCCCCGTTAGGTAGTATAACTTTTCGCATAAAATAATAGCGGCAAACAGAGATTTTTCTCCTGTTGGAGAATTTACAAAGCATCAGTGGCGAGAATTCGAATATATAGTGTGTGTGTTCTCCATCATACACTGTAATGATAAGTATGTTTCATATTTATATTCGTCCCTCCCTCTCTCTCTCTCTATCTTCCTTTCTATACGTTTCCTTATCCTGTTATTGTATTTTTCACTTCACCCCCTCTCTCTAACGCACACACGCACTTCATATGCGTGTTCGTGTTCCAAAGTTAAAGCGGAGCAAGAGATCGATAGACTTGGTCTGGAGAATGTAATTAACTAGCAACTTCAGCGTCGAGTTTTAGGTGCGCTGGGCATAACATCTCCAGTCCTGGTAATGTCTGAAATAAATACTGTTTAAACGCAAGGGAATAAGCAATATATGTTTTTATCATCGGGATTACCGAGCTTCAGTCGAATTACCGGGTCACTTTGGGTTTGAATCCTCGACCCATCGGTGGTCATAAGATAACCATCATCATCCGACTGACACTATGTTCCGTTTGAGATCTAGCGTGTTCACTCTTTCTGTGCAAATTACAACGTTATATCCGCAAGATATAAAAGCGACGCTGAATGTTTGGAACATTTATCTCTTCAGAAAATACTAGAAAATGGTAACCATTTCTGGTATTTGAAAAATTTTATTTATAGTAGCTCAACCATATTTTCTTTCCATTCTTTAATTCAATGTGATTTATTTACGTTGAAATTTGAACCATGCAAGGTCTGCTACATCTATAAAAATCATCCAATTATCCATTTGAACATTTGTAACTTTTCATTATGATACGCATTGGACTATTAATATAGGATATTTCTGATAAAATATTACTAATAAAATAGCATTCATTAAATTTTATATTTCTTTCTTCCTTTTTCTTATCGTTCTTTTTTGGTTCACTTTGCATTAGTAGCCTGGAATGGATGATATGACCTACGCTACCTACTGTGTTTATTAGTATGTAATTTGCATCAGTAAGTCTAATGAACATTACCGAATTTATAACCGAACCTCGCGGAAACAAAGCATGTGTTAACTTTTTGACGTTATCTTAGATGTGTCTGTAAGATCTACAGTTCTGTTGGAAATTGAGTATGCTATCTTTATGAAAGAGGCTTAATGGATGTTTCAAACACGTTTTGTATATTCGAACAGTCCTGAAAAAATATAAAAACAAACGTTATTTCTATATTACTGTTGGATTTTTCGTAACGCAACTTTATAATGTCAGGTTCTTTTCTTACTAAGTTTAAGATTCAACATTTTTTGTGTTTTCACTTTTCTTGTTCTTCTTCTCTCTCCTTCTATCTCTCTCTCTCCCTCTCTCTCTGCCTCATATCTGAACCTCTGTGTAATAGACGTTCATTGGTTTCAATTTTTCATTGTGTGTGTTACAGATTATGCGTAAGTCAACATATGAATCTATTTCGGCTCGTTTTTTTTATTTCATTTTATCGATACTAATACATGTGTAGTTTGAAATTAGAATTGCGTTGATGTTTTAGCTTAATTTAGTATCAGGGAGAAGAAAGGATGAGAGAGGGTATCTTTACCACACACGAAGAGAGGAGGTTTCCTTACCAGACACAATTATGGGAAAATAAGGTGTATAATGGCGTCGCCTAGCTTCACGTCGTTAGCTGTCGCAAATTTTTTTGATGCGGAATGTACAATCGGATGCAGTGCTGTAGCGGTGCAAGGGTGACTGCCAAAGAAACTGCAGTCAGTTCGGGTATTTCATCAAACATTGAATGAGAAAAAAAATATCAAGTACAAGATTTTCAACATGTACATCGTACAAATTAGAACACTTAGAGTTTGAAAGAAATAAAGATACATGTTTGATTAATTTGCTTTGTCTTTGGACAAAATAAACTCTCGGAAGAAGAATTTAAATGAAAAGAGATCTTTAACGTACCGCAGTTATATCTCAACGCTATTGGTAACGGATGATAAATGAACGGATACCTGTCCAAGGTACGAGTGTCTGAAAATGAGAAAAATAACTTTGATCCAGATTAGGTTTCAAACGACTGTGCATAAGACATTTAGGCGGCAAATATCATGTATGATAAACTAAAGTACAAGGGATTCTTTAAATGACAACAGAGATTTGCACAACTTATGTGAATTTAATATGGGCGAAAATAAGCTGCAGTAAAAGACTTTCTTCCGGTAATACGAAGTTCCGCGGAAGGCAATAACTCCGAGCACACAAGCAATGAAACTCGACGAAATACAAGCTGTTGCGCGTATTGTACAAGGATACAAAGAAATACAGTTTCACACTACCAATGTATTCTCTTTCGAAAAACGAAGTTAACTATGAAATACTCAGAAGTACCTTGTACAGTATTTGTGTAATGCAGTATGTTTACACGAGACAGCTGTGAAGAATAACAATTCACAGACTCATATTGTCGACCGTTGATCACATTAAAGATGTGATCGGCGAAGCAAACTTTTCCTCCTGCGGTCAAACGCACCTGAAATTTCGGAGATGTCTGCCGCAGCTATTTTAACTCGAGGAACAAGTTCTTCGCTTTTCGTTGCTGAGAAAGCGTTTCATATCCCTCCAAAAATCATATCAAGGGGCGTGAGATAGACTGAAATTAAAACAGAGGTCCTTTGTCTCAAAATCAACGATCTGGAAATGTTTCATTTAGATAGGTCTCCACATTCCTATACAACTGTGTCATGGTGGGATTATATCTGCTGTCTTATGTTCAAGGATACGCACATGTTCGAAAAAATTTGGTTAAACATTACGTAAAAATAAAAGATATGTACTCCCACACAAGCGGGCCGGTTATAAATCAGATCCTACACAAAATAATATACCAAATCGCACCACAACTTACACTAAAGCTCTGTTGCTGATCGGTACTAGAGTTTCATGTGAGATTTCAGCATTACTACTAAACTCTCTTCAACAATGGCCCCTCCCTCATGATCCGACTGCTGAGCCAAGACTGAGCGGCGCAGCGAAGGATGGCCAAACGGAATCAAGAGTAGGAGAAGAGCCGCGCGCAGCGATTTTGCCGATCTTCGAGTCGAATCTTCACGTGGGGCCGGAGCTCTTTGGGAATCTTATTTCTGAATCAACACTGGTACATGGTATTTGAAAAGTGATTGTATTGTAGTCTTTAACTCTTCTCTCTCAATAACACATTTATGAATAAATATTACAAAACTGGTACACAGGAAAATTTTAAAAATTATTTATTTGATATTTCTCACACCTACTTTTATAAGCGAGTACTGTACCCTTCACAGATTCTGTACCAACAACCACTATATGATTTTACTCTACAGAAATGGTATACAGAAGAACATATAAAACCTCTTATCTATAATTTAATGTTTCGCATGGCGCACTGTACCTTCCACGGTTTCTTATCAACTGGGTTCTTTCGAACCAATAATTCTATGTATTCACTGTATATAACTGTGCCATACAAAAGAATAAATAATCCGTTTGATGTGGTTTCGCAAGGGTGCACTATGCCCTTCACAGGTTCTTCACCAACAGTAATAGTGTGCACTCATTATATAGAATTGTGCCTTACGGAACAACAAATAAAGCCGTTTATCTTTGATGTGGTTTAGGAAGAGTGAAATAGGTTAAGAGCACAATGTACTTATCACTGTTTATTTACCAATAAGAAGTGTAAGAATATGTACCTTTATTTATAATGTGATATTTCTTAGAGCGCACCGGGACATGTCCCGTATTCCGGTGGGCCAGCACGGGCCTGCACAGTAGGTTCACCCTTTTAATCCTCTACACAATAATCATGTTGTTTGGCAGTTTGAGTGGGAGACTCGTTTGTTAGAGTTTGCATTTGGAAAGGCTTCTGGTATCAGATACCGCATATTGAAGTATACGTCTCTTTCACAGAAGCCTTTCGTACCACATATTACAACGTACGCCATTAACAGTATTTGGACTAGTTTTATAATAGTAATGTAAGTTTGTTATTATTTTAGTTGTATATTTTTTTCTGAATATATCATGGAACAGCTAAGTACAAACAAAAAGGTTTCAGTTAGAGATAATAGATTTGTGCCTCTTGATGGTATAATGTTAATGTTATACGAAGCAGGGCTTAGTGGCAATTGAAGTGAAACAAGCGGTCCTATTAATGATTCCGAAGCTGATTCGGAGTATGTGCATTCACAAGAAGAAACACGGAAAAACTCAAGTTACGTTTGCGATAGTATAGATAAAAATGAAAAAATTAAATGGAATTTTAGATACCATTCAGAATGGTACACCTTGTCTCAAAAGGGTTGAGCGCATTCTTTATTGGTGTTTTAAAGCAAAAATTTTCAAAGTCCAACTTCGGGTATCTTCGGGAAATAGTAAACCAGGTTAGAACCTCCAAACCAGCCTTTGCAATCGAGAAAAAGTTTGCAGTTGTGTTTTTCTACTTTTAAATATAATAAAACTTGTTATCAAGTGTTGAAAAAAAGAAACGTTGATTAAAATATTTAATGACACAATATTTCGAAACTTTATATCAATGTCAGCGCATGCTTGTTTGTCATTTAGCTCTCCATACGTAATGGAACATTTAGATATGTAAACGAATCTTTCCATATGTAAAAGAAAGGTCAAAGTTAAGACATAGAACATAATTATCGCCTGAGTACTAAAATAATAGTCAAAGTAGAACAGAAATAGCGTTCCTAGTGGGTATTAATGTCATAATTTTCTCGAGAACCGTTATACATCGCTAAAAGTACCTTAGCAGAAGTCCTTGTGTTAGCTCACTGGTAAGCTGTCGGATTTCAAATCATAAGGTTGTGAATTCGAATCCCATCTGGGTCAATGCTTTTTTAAAAATTATATTTTCCGCAATGCATGAAAAGTTATATAAAATAATTACATTAAAATACATCAGTTGTATATATATATAGCATAATCATTACAGAACATAGTAATTATTATGTTTAAAATATAAAATCTGAGATAATTTTCACAGTAGGTCGGTATTATATATGAGAATGTTAAATGCAAGTTAGGAAAATCGTTTAATAGCAATAAATAAATTATGTAGTGCATTTATTTGCAGCTATTTGTCATACAGATGTAACTTCTCAATATTCTCAATACAGCATGTCATTTACATTCGTGAAGTACAGTATATAACTACGCATAAAGAAAGTGTGTAAACAGAGTATCCAAAGTCTGATCCTGCTTCAAGACACATAACTTTTTCCGATCCCCTTAACGTCACGGGAAGAAACACAAATTCTCTTTAAAACGGAAAATCTTTACTTAGAGTCTAATTCGAATACGTTGATATGCTTTGTATTCATTTCTCTCTCTCTCTCTCTCTCTCTCTCTCTCTCTCACTCTCTCTCTCGCTTTGTTTATGTGTTGCGGAATATCCCAAGTTGAATACAACATTTGCAAAGTATATGACCATCAGTGTCATGGAATACCGGAAATTGAAAGTCGTGTTTCTTCAGGTTGGATTTGCGTATTCATGTTAGCTGACTGGTAGAGTACGGGCTTGTTAATTAGGTCGTCTTGAGTTCAAAGCCTGCAGAGAATTATCTTTTTTTTTTTGTTAGTAGAATTGCACAGAGATCGGATTCAAGGAGTGGTTTACTTCTAGAAATATTTTCAGAAGCGTTTAGGTAGCCCTGAAAAGGACTGTTTTCAGGAGTTAAGGCGGGGACATTAATATTGTGTCCAATACCCTTCTGAATTTATTACACCCCCCATTCTTCTGGGCATGGAATCTATTAAATGGGTGACAAATTTATCTCCTTCTCCTACCTCCAGCTATGCTTCGGAAACAAGATGCCACAGGTCATCCTGGGTTCTTGGTGGATCTGCCTCAGGCCAACTATCCCTTAGAGTACGCTTTACTTCGGCCCACATATTTTCCATGAGATTGAGGTCTGCTCCACGAGGCGGCCAGTCAATTAAATCAATCTCAGGCTGCCCTGTGAACCATTCCTGAACCATACGTGAAGTATGTATTGGCGACTGGTCTTGCGGGAACTGAATTACACCAGCAGGCTGAAATACTCGTACAGATGGCACCATGATATTACTCATAATATCTAAGTACTGAGCACTGTCCTGGTGTCCTTCAATTCTGTGAAGCTGTTCTGCTCCGCGCATGAAAATACAACCCCCAACATGAATTAGATACATGGCCACTGCGATTTCAAGCAGCAACACATCCAGGGTCATATCGGGTGCCTCTCGGGCGATACACAAAACGGCGTCCCTCATTTGATGTTGTGAATATGGATTCATCTGAGAAAACTACGTTTTCCCAATTGCTACCCACATTCGCTTGTGCAAACGCGAGACGGTAACGTTTGTGGTCGTCTGAGAGTTTTTCCTTCACGGCAGCAACACAGCCACATAACCCAGCATGACGAAGCCTTCGCAGAGCTGTATGCTTACTACCAGGAATAAGAGAAGCTTCCCTTAGCTGTCTAGACGTCCTTAGTGGGTCTAACCGGGCTTCGTTTACTAATCTCGCATCTTCGGCGCATCTTCGGTTGACACATGCGGACAGCCAGAAGATAGTAAATTACCAGTTTGACGTGTATGATCATATTTCCGATTCCATCGCCTTCCTGTAGAGGCCGGGACACCTACTCGTCTGCTAGCTGCAGTTGCAGAATAGCCTTCCAACTCCCATAAAGTAATTACTGCTGTACGTTTATCCATAGTTACCAATGTTCTGAGCTGTGAGCAGGAAGCAATAGAGAAAAGCTAGTACCTGACGTGTGGTTGGTTAATTGCACGACACGCCTATTGTGGGGAACGACTTGGTTAACGACTCGCGAAAGAAATCTGAAAATGGTGCGCCGTAATAATAATATTAAAAACAGTTTTTATAAAGAAGTAGTAATACATACGAAAAGCTGTTTAAAGAATGAATTGTTATACTGACTTTACACGTATAGAAATATATACCATATACCAAACAGATTGAGCGATATGATGATAGCTGTATTGAGACGAACACTTTCGAAGTCCAACTTCGGGTATCTTCTGAAAACAGTAAACTAAAGCTGCTGGTTCGACCCTCCAAGCCAACCTTAGCAATCGGGAAAAATGTACAGATATGTTTTTCCTTCTGTTAAATACAATAAGACATGTTGAAATGGTATTCAGTGTAGAAAAAAAGTTAAGTTGATTGAAATAATTAATGATACAATGTTTCGAAACTATATATTCACACTCTCGTTTCGTCATTGTGATTTCCATACGAAAAAAAAAAATAATTTTGGTATGAGCTCAGTTATATTTCAGAAGCAGCTTCCGAAAAGCGGTCATGTTAGCTCAGTGGTACACTCCCGAGCGTTTAAATCGTGAGTTCGACACCCGTTCAGGTGAGATTCTTTTATGATATTCTACTTTCCTCAATGCATGAAAATTATGTAAAATAGTTACATTACAATTCATCAGTTGTATATATCAGTTGAATATATATATATTCATATCATTTCACGACATAAGCAATTCTTATCTTTAAAATATAACATTTGAGGTATTGACAGAACGTTGGTATATGTGAATATTAAATACAAATTAAGAAAATCGTGTAATAGCAATAAATAAGTTATGTAATGTATTTATTTGCAGCTATTTTCATACGCAGGTAACTTCTCAATATTTGCATTACAGCATTTAGGTAGAGCATATCGAAAATCGGATCGTGGTTCAAGACAAAAAACTAGCTAGCCCCAAACTGTCACGTAAGAAATTCACGAATCGCAAAAGTAAATTGAAGAGATTGAGAGCGGCAATACCTTAATCGCTCTCTCTCAACTTTCTCTTATCTGCATTTATACATATAAAAGTGTATGTATGTATGTTCCAACATAACTTGCCTACAGCAGGGTTTCTCAACCTGGGAGTCGTGGCCCCTAGGGAGTCGCGAAGTTAAGCGGAAGAGATAAATATAGTTAGAATCTAATACCGGAAATTATTTTGAATTTGGTTCTAATAGGCATTCTTTTATTTTTTATACATACTGAAAAGAACAATAAAAAATAAGTCTACTGAACATTGTTAAAGGGTGCAGAGTTGTTTAAAAATGAATTTAAATGAAAGACGTATGATATGATACTAATGAGAACTATATATAGAAATACTAGAAAAATACACCTGGAACAAAACCTGCACATTGAAATACAATTAAAATTGAAACCTAATGAGATACCTAAGCATGGTGTAATTTCACTAGTGCAGCAATGCCCGGTTCAATCTTCGTGACGAACATTATGAAGCCATTTTCAACTGATAAACGATTTCTTGTCTTGGTTTTAATGTTTACTATGAAAAAAAAAACTTTCGCACAAGTACGATGTAGCAAATGGAATTATTACTTTTAAAGCAGCAGATGCCAGACCAGGATATTCTTCTCTCCTCATCAGGCAGAACTTGTCCAAACTTGCCTAGTCTTCGTTACAGAAAACCAGTTGCAAAGACTTGTAGCATGATCATTCTATTATTTGGTCAAGAAGTTGTGGCCTTAGATCAGATACGTTAATGGCCTCTTCAATGAAGGAGCTTAACTTCCATGTTGAACCAGCACCTTCGTCGTTGGGAATATAGATATTACAGTTACTGTATCTACTGTCAATGCCGGGCGCCGAAAAAAGGGGGCACAAATTTCGGAGGAAGTGTGTTATTCATGTTAGGAAAGTAGGGATGCACGCGAGACAAGACGAGACGAGAAATGGAAAAGTCTCGTCTCGTCTCGCAACCTCAAATGTTGGTATCGTCTCGTGTAAGGTCTCGTCTCGCAAATGTGAAGTCTCGTCTCACGTCTTGCATAAAATTTTGAGTCTCGTCTCGCGCGGGACTTTCTCGCATGGTCTCGCAGTCTCGCATATATTCTAGGTCAAAATTTTGCAATGTGTCATTCTATGGCTGTTAATGAATGATGATTTGACATTCTGTCCGAAGGCAGGTATTTGACCTAAAAGTCCCTTGGCAAGGTGAATGGTGGTTTGCCATTGCTTTCCATGGGATGATTGTTTATCACATCCTAAGGAGACGGAACCTAGAGTTCAACATGTTATCCGAACTTGTGTCCCCTCCGCTTCAAATTAAAAGAAACGTTGTACTGAAATTTGATCGCTGGACCATTAATTTTCGTCAAATTAATAGCATAATTTACAGCAAAACCAGCATAAATTGTTGCTGGATCCAACATTGTTTTCCAGCAATATTTGGCTCTTGTAAAATATCGTCGGCACTATCAACATTTACACGTTTTGGTCGTTTCCTTGAAGAGTGATTTTCCAGTATAAAGATGTTTTCATACCACCAAAAGCGCTTGTACACAACAAAAGAACTCCTCACAACAAAATACGACCCAATTCTTTTGGTTCGTTCGCGCTTGCAGCAATGTTGGATTATCGCATTTTATCAACTTTCGCTTTCAACTTATACTGCCAGATCTAGAAAATAAAATTATTGACAGATATAGGGCCATTCCTACCATCTCCCACCAAACCTATAGGGCCATCCTACCAAACCAGTATTTGAATTAAACTTCCGAACTAAAGAGGGATGTTTTTGATAAATATATAGAAAGAAAATACTTATTCCATGTAAAAATATCATGCTATTTCTGCAAGTCGGGCCGAGGATAAACTTTGACGAGAGGAGATTTCCCCGCTATGCCCCAACATTAGTCGCTAGTAGTAATGTGAAAAAGACATAAACAACAGAAATATCACATTTCGCAGCAACAGGGAGTCTTATTCGCTTTTCAGACCAAAAACAGAAGTTCATGTATTCGTGCGCGCCCGCGTGTATGTGTTTGTGTCGCAAAATAAAGTCCTAAATCGTTGCTGTAATAAATTTCCAATTTACAAAGCTTTCCTTTTTTAGAAACCAAAGAAGGTTTTAATTCTGAAAATTAACCTTGATGAATAATAAATCTCATAAAATGTCTATTGCCCCAATCACTTTTTTGTTCCTGGAGGCATTAACGCTCAACTTAGAAAACTCAATAAGTGTAAAATTACTAAATATACAATTAAATGTAATTCATAAATGTTGCGAGACTGCGAGAAGAGCTTTGTAATTTTGCGTCTCTCATAAAAATTTCACTCTTGTCACGTGTCTCGTATCACAAATGGGAGACGAGACGAGACTTCTCGCGTCTCGCGTGCATCCCTATAGGAAAGGGCATGTGCACATGTATAAAATAGAAGGAAAAACGTAATAAAATGTGCTCAAAATCAAGGAAAGGCAGGGTTTACTTTTGAAAATTTTATTGAGCTTCGTGCCAACCATGGTGGCACTTCGCAGTTAGTCTGTCGACCTCACTCATATGTACGGAGACATCGTCGTATACTCTCGCCCCGACCGCTGATTTTCCATGCCACGGCACTGTTCACTATAAACAAGAAATTGATTCTACTATTATAGAAATAGGTATGTTAAAAAACCCACACAAGCTTATTATAAAACACAAATTATTAAAGGGTCGCTGGCAAGAGGATGTGATAAAAGGGGATCGTGATAGGAATTAGATTGAGAACCACTGGCCTAGAGTAATTTTAACCAAATTTCTTATAGTCTGAAAAAGAGTGCTGTCGAGTTACATATGGTAAATGGGAGGGGGATACATATAAAAGATTGCTAGAAAATGATCGGTATTAGCGTCGAATTCATAGTTTTCGGGGTCGCTTAGATAAATAGTGTGACTTTCGATTTCGCTTAACTCCGTTTAAGGTCTCATTAGTAGGGATGGGCACGAGCGACTTTTCTTTGAAACTCGACTCGACTCGAAACAGACATCTTTGAGGTCTACTCTAGGACTCGGCGCGAAAAATATCCTCCAACTCGACTCGGATTAGAGTCAAGTCAAACTAAAACGAGTCAAATCCTGTGTGTAGTCCTACCTAAACAATATAATTATTCTATTATCAATTATACTACTATTACTACAAATGATAATATTAATAATAATAATAATAATAATAATAATAATAATAATAATAATAATTATTATTATTATTATTATTATTACACCGTGTATAAACATGAACGATAGATGGTTAGTAAAGGAATGCTAAAAGCTAGTTGACTGCCGACGTCGGTAGTCATGACGTCTACAAGGCAAAGACATCGTTCATTACCCTAAGCTGTAAGCGTCGGTGGACTACAGATGGTCAACTATTGACTCTCGCCAAAAATTGGTGGCCCCGCAGCGACAATCCGCGGTGGCCCCAGTTCAATTTTGAAAACTTTACTACCAGCGGCAGAGACGCGATGAAACGACAACGAACCACAAAATGACTCTCCCAAAATATGTTAAAATGCCTATATGTGTGATTTTTGTTTATATTTAGGTGAGTCAAAAAAATACCCCGAGGTGGACGCGAACTATCAATATTACGATTACTAGGCACGCGTTCTTCTGATTTTCCCACTGTAACGATCATAAAAAGCTTCCTTGTTGATGGATAAATCATTGACGTATTAATTTAGCCAATCAGACAAACCTCTACATCTCGAGTTCTAGGAGGTGGTACCGTGAACCGTTTTAGATTTATTGCTTTCTGGTGGGGTACTATCTATGTGCAAAATTTGAGCATAATAGCCGACATGCATCTTCGGTGCCTCTTATCTTTAGTACAATTTTAACCAGAGATGGTGTGGGTCAATGAGAATTTGATCCACGACCCACCATGATCCAGTATGACCCACCACCCAAATGACCCATTGGCCCACTCTGACCCACCGTCCATCGTGATCCACTCTGACCCACCACCAACTATGAACCACTCTGACCCACCACCAACTATGAACCACTCTGGACCATTGCGACCAACTCCGACCCACCAAAACCCATCGACATCAACTCTGACCCATGATCCACGTCCTCTTCTCCGTTAACTAAAGAGGCTACACTTGTAATAAAACAAGACTGTGAAATTATCACTTATCGGAGTTTGAATTTCTACCGTCAATGGCTCAAGCACCTTTCTGTTACAATACTGGTGGATCTGACCTTTACGATATATAATGGCAAAGTGTTTCTCAACTTCCCAATTAAAATGAATTTAAATTTATCATATTTAATTATTTCTTTGTTGCCTTACAGACACATTTCAGTAGAAAAGAGGATGAAATTTGAAAGTCTCAAATCAAGGAAAAGTAGACCAACGTAAAAAAAAGAAAGAAAAACTAATTTTCTATATCATTAAGCACCTCGAAAATTATGGATTCGACACTAATGTCGGTCTTTATATATATATATATATATATATATATATATATATATATATATATCGGGTGTTGCAAAATAAGTGTTACAACTCTTGGGAGGTGACTCCTGCCACTGAGACAAGAAAAAAAGTTCTCTTGAACTTTCGGCTATCGGACATAGTTTCAGATTTATAAGGTGCCGAAAGCGTGGGAAAATGACTTTCGGACGCCAATAGTTCGGAAACTATCCAACATAAAGAGGGCGGGTAAAAAATTCACTGAAGAAGTCATACCTGCTCTATTGAATTTTGCACATTTCACAATCCTACCGTGCACGCGCAAGGGATTCTCCAAAGGAACGTAGGGAGTCCCGGATAATCTGCCAAATGAAACTTGGTCTAAATGGATATGAATTGATAGGTTTTCTACCAGGTAACAATAATTCGTTTGTCTTAAGTCGATATCTGGAACAAATACAAAATGGCGGACACCTTTATGCCCGTTGTGTGTGGTTGCATAATCGCCAGGTACGGATGCTGACCAACAGTAACGTTCTGAGTATTAATTGCATCGAATTTGTACTCAAATGCTCTAGAAAGACATCTGGAGTGTCGGTAGAGCATAACAGATGAAGGAGGATGATTCACATGTGAGGAAACACTTAACGAAAAATGCCCAGAAATGCACTCATACTCAGTAAACGTGAGTTCAAAGCGTCGGAAATGTAAGGATTAGCGTCAAGAACATGAAAGCCATTGCCAATTCACCAATAATATTTCTTCAAACCGATGCAATATGATGTGCACGGTTGCATACCAATAAGGATGCAACAACTGAGTCCAAGTTGAAATTGTGCAATGGACTCAGTAAGAAACTGGGTAAACTAGATGAATGTCACTAGTGGGATCGCGTGATCGATATTGAAATGTGGCCAATGTGTGTGTTGATATCAACATGTAGCTAATGAACAAATGTCAACATGTCCCACTACTGCCGGGACATCGTCCCACGTGGGAAAATAGGAAAATAACTACTCGGATCTTGAATCTGAGGCCGTGGGCTCCCAGTAGGATTGGAAACTGCGACTTCGCGAGCAAAAGCGAGCGCTCTAGCCCTGAGGTTCGAAGGAGCCTCATTTTGTCTGTATTCATTTCTTTGAGGAGTACCCACTTTGTTTGGCAAGCCCTGTTGTACAGCCTCCCGACATACTTGTGTGTTTCATTTTGTTACTCCTACTGGACAGTTGTAAACAATCAGAGCTTTAACACGTTTATTCCTATTTCTCATGTTGTTTTATTTTCCATGTGTATGGTGTTCCAGCTGTAGTGTTAAATGTGCCAAATCGGTTCATTTTCATCTTTGTCTTGGCATGTGCACTGTGTGTAAGATACGAATTTCTGGAGGTTTTTTCCTATATTTCGAGTACATAATATGTCTCAGAAGACGTGGGACATGATACAAGTTTGTTATTTTCACGCTCTATCAGAGTTTGAACCATGCATTAAGAGATTTCTTTTCATATGTGTCGACTGTGGGACAATGTCCCAAACAAAGAGGGACATTGATACACTTGTGTTCCAGTTAGTTCTACTAAAAGGTGCACCAGATGTAATAGCAGAATGTACAACGTTATTTTCCTAGTTTTCGCACGTGAGATGGTGTTCCAGCAGTAGTGCGACATGTTGATATTTGTCCATTAGTTACATGTTGATATCAACACACACATTGGCCACATTTCAATATCGATCATGCGATCCCACTAGTGACATTCATTTAGTTTACCCAGTTTCTTACTGAGTCAATTGCACAATTTCAACTTGGACTTAGTTGTTGCATCCTTATCGGTATGCAACCGTGCACATCATATTGCATCGGTTTGAAGGAATATTATTGGTGAATTGGCAATGGCTTTCATGTTCTTGACGCTAATCCTTACATTTCCGACGCTTTGAACTCACGTTTACTGAGTATGAGTGCATTTCTGGGCATTTTTCGTTAAGTGTTTCCACACATGTGAATCACCCTGCTTCATCTGTTATGCTCTACCCACACTCCAGATGTCTTTCTGGAGCATTTGAGTACAAATTCGATACAATTAATACTCAGAACGTCACTGTTGGTCAGCATCCGTACCTGGCGATTATGCAACCACACACAACGGGCATAAAGATATCCGCCGTTTTGTATTTGTTCCAGATATCGACTTAAGACAAACGAATTATTGTTACCTGATAGAAAGCCTATCAATTCATATCCATTTAGAGCAAGTTTCATTTGGCAGATTATCCGGGACTCCCTTCGTTCCTTTGGGGAATCCCTTGCGCGTGCACGGTAGGATTGTGAAACATGCAAAAGTCAATAGAGCAGGTATGACTTCTTCAGTGAATTTTTTACCCGCCCTCTTTATGTTGGATAGTTTCCGAACTATTGGCGTCCGAAAGTCATTTTCCCACGCTTTCGGCGCCTTGTAGATCTGAAACTTTGTCCGATAGCAGAAAGTTGAAGAGAACTTTTTTTCTTGTCTCAGTGACAGGAGTCACCTCCCAAGAGTTGTAACACTTATTTTGCAACACCCGATATATATATATATATAATTTTGATGTCAGTCCCTACCAATTAATTTAGCGACCAGTGTTGCATTTAAAAACTCGGCGCCCCTGCGCACTTTTGCTCTCGGCGCCCCCAATAACTACATATTTCTCTGCCCCTTCATCCCTAACTTAAAAATAAAACTTAATTCGAATATGCTTAATTAGTGAATTTATTACATTTAAATACCACTCACTACATGCTACAGCTAGAACTACGTAACAAAAAATAACAAATGTGAAACGTGTTCTGAATTATTTTTAAATTTCTTACGCTATTATTATACATATTAGAAAAGTAAAAGAGGATTGTTCATGAAATAGTATATTTGCTCTTGATTTTTAACTTTTTCATAAGGAAAAAATTAAAATATTATTCAAGTTTTAAACTTTGCACTCTGCAAATATATTGCCCTCTAGGCAATGAGACTAATGTGAAATGTGGACTACATTGGGAAATGCGGCACTGTTAGCGGCGCTGAAAACTTACGATTCGATTCTAATATCGGCTGATTTCTATGTTTTTATGTCGCTACGTAACCACCCTGGGTGCTAGTAGGAGCTTAATTGGACTTGAATTGAAAGTAGAACTATTAACCTAAGCGACCACGAAGCTATGGATTCGATACTAATATCGACCCGTTTCTAGCATTTTTGATATGTATCCCGACAGTACTCTTTTCCAGACTGTAAGAAACATAGTTGTAATTGCTCTAGATATATCAGAATTATGTTGAAACACACACATACATCCATTTTTATATTCTGTATAAATAGAGAGTGAGCGAGCGAGCGAGAGAGAGCGACTAAAGGCATCACCACTTCCACATTGCAAAAGCATATATCAGGAATTGAATTGAAAATCTATGTAAATACTTTTCTGCTGTGGCGTGCTTCATAAGGACAATTCCAGTCTGCTTACGTGACCTTTGGGGTTCATGAATTTCTTGCGAGAGTTGCGACTTTGGATTCTCTGTTTAAACCCTCGGTTTATGCATCGAATAAGTTTTCAAGAACATAAATGACATGATGTATTATGAATGTTGAGAATTACTCTCTATATGACAAATAGCTGCAAATAAATACACTACATGATTTATTTATTGCTAGTGAGCGAGTTTCTTAACTTGTATTTCACATTCTCATATATATAATACAGACCTACTGTGAACACCTACCTATTTCAGATGCTATATTTTAAACATAATAATTACTCCATTCTGCAATGATTTTGTTATATATATACAACTGATGTATTTAATGTCATTATTTTATATAATTTTTCATGCATTGCGGAAAATATAATTTTTAGAAAAGCATTGACCCAGATGGGATTCGAACTCACTACCTTATGATTTGAAATCCGACAGCTTACCAGTTTTTTTTAAATGCTTTATTGTACTGTTATCGGTCGATTACATCAGAATCAATAAACAAACAAAAGTCGTACTCTTAGCAGCCAATTACATCAGAAAGCATAAACAAACATACATACAATGGACACATCAATAAATTGCTGCAAGAAAATTAGCAAACTTTTGTTTACGAATTGGAAATGCAATAGTGTACATGCGTAACAAAAGTTGGTGGATGTACAAAGTCACATTACCATTAAAATCATTACATAAAAGAATATCTATAGTATGGGACGTGATCCACAGAATTGCATTATGTTTAGTACAGGGATAAAATTGATAATCAGGAAATAACATTAGTGACGGACAAGTGATAGTAGAAGGGGTTGTTCGGGATATACGGGCAATAATTTTTTGATAGTAAGACCATATTGTAACGTTCTTTGAACAACTATCGAGCCGGTGTTGTAAAGTATCAAGAGCATGACAGGTACCGCAGAAAGAGAGGCTGCTGATACCCAATTAATAGAGTCTCCCGTTTGTAGGGTATATATTATGAACAACACTGTACCACAGAGATTTCAGGGCAGGGGACAATATCGGTGCATGAATGTTTGCCCAGATTTGCGTCCAGTTTTTCAGTGGGTAATGTTCTGCTATACGGGGAACAGAAACTGTGATAGAGTGAAATTGATTATATAATTGCTTTACGGAAAGGTCTTCAAGGTGACTCCGTGCAATAAGCGAGTAACTAATATCAATAAATACGTCCTTGAGGTATGGCACAATGCTGGCCCATGGCTGTGTATGCAGGGGAGCTTGTAGCTCAATATGACATAATGTTACACACAAAGCCTTGCTGGAAAGGGAGTCGGAATATGAACATAATGTTTGACAGACGCGATGCAGTAACAGCGAGTAGCTCTGAAGTTGTATATTTTTAAGACCGAGGCCGCCAGCACCTTTTGATAAACACAAGGTCTCGTGACTTACTCTTAGGCAGTGATTTTGCCACAGCAGCTGCCCTGTTTGTTTTCGTATCACACTGAGGTATTTCTTCGGCAAGGAAAATAATTGCGTCAAAAACCAAAGACGACTAAAAATAAAAACATTTAAAAGGTAAACTCGGCCTACAAGACTTACATTCCGGGCTTTACTTTGGTGAATGAGTGCAACCAAAGTACATGTTGTGGTATGAAAATTGTAGTCTATAGTGTCTGCTATGCGACGTTGCCAAGTTACACCTAAGATATTGATGCGATCAGTACAAGAAATCGTAGAAAAATACACGTGTTGGTCAACCGGATTTATACACATCAGGCGTGACTTTTGTTTATTCAGAACAGCACCTGAAATGCGCTCATAGTGCGATATGAGGTTTTCAACACGTGACAGTTCTTGTGGACTGTTAAGAAAACAATGTATATCATCGACGAATGCTTGTAATTTTAAGGTTGTTGCACCAATCTGTATACCTTGAATGTGTTGTTCCAGTTTTAAAAGAAAGGGCACGAGAACCAAGCTATACAGGATGGAAGACAGGGGGCAGCCTTGTGCAATACCTCGACGTACATTGATGGGATTTGTAAATGCACCATTAATTTTTAATTTTACGTATCGTTGAGTATAAAGAAATTTAATCAAATTAAGAAAACTGTCTCCGAAACCATATTTTGCAAGTACTGTAAACATATAATCATGTGACAACCTATCAAATGCCTTATGGAAATCAAGAGCTAATATAGCTGCCTGCGGAGAACTAGTTATGAATACCTTCTCGTATATTACTTAATGCTAAATACATAGGTTTGGTATGCTTTAAGCCATACTGATCCTTATGTAAGACCTGATTTAAAAACGGTTCTAAACGAGAGGCAAGACAACGTGACAAAATTTTCTGATCAACATTAACCCTCCTACTACCGTGGGGTCCTATATGACCCCAAGCGAAGTTTAACAGTGTGTAGCTCGAGTAATATATTACATTAAAAAATGAAAAACATTGGATTTTCATGTTTGCTTTGGAACTTCACTTTGGTACATTGTGATATTTTTTGTTAGTATGTGAGCGCAAGTTTCTCTACTTCCTGCACCGAATACCATTGGGGTCATATAGGACCCCAGCAATTATTAATGATTTTTGTATTTTTCCGATACATGCCACTGATTATTCGGAGTGAAATTTGACACGAGTCACTCTTCAATTGTTTTCTCGAATGTATGAGAAGCACCGTCGCATCAAAAAATCTATCTTGCGAAAACGTAGAAAAAAAAAGTTGCATGACGAAATCACTGATTCTGACTTTTCGCCAGAAGATCCTGCAAGTAATGATGTTTCATCTAGTGACGATTGTGAAATAGATGAAATTTTGGACCATAATGAAATAGTTGAATATGATTCAGATTCATAACTAGATTCTGAAGATGAGTGTATACTTGAGAGAAGCAAAAATGATACCTCAACATCTGCACTTACAAGCAAGTATATTCTAATGGACTTCTACTTTTGTTGCATTTGTATTTTTGTCAGTCATTGTTGTCAATTGATTTTATTATTTTATGGAAATGGTAAAATACAGTCCAATATACTTCCATGTAGTATAAAAATCTAAAATGAAGATTTGCTTTGTTTTGAGTTTGACGTCACTCGATTATGCTGTGTACACTAAAGGAGACGTAGGCGTACTGAGTATAGGGGAATCCGAACCAATTTCTTCCTTCAACTGTACTCCTACTAGGAATAGTACCCGGCCCTGGGTCAAAGGTAAGTGTGCTAGCCTTTAGATCCAGAGGGTTCCTGAAAATAATGAGAAAAAGCTCCTAGTTGAAATCGTAGCCTTGCAATATCTGCTGTATTTCTTGTCCTGATCTATTAGTTTTCTGAACATTCATGAAAGACACACTTCAGAATTTTTCTTTCATTTGATAATATCATTGCCCTTTTCGTTATTCCCTTTTTCCCATCCTTATTCAATATTGTAAAAAAAAGGAATCCATGGTTATTCCACCTTGGCTAAAGGTGACGACGATAATGAAAATAAATGAAAAGACTGATAGAAGAAAGTGGGAGAAAACGGGTGAGCCCCAAGAAAACCCATGCACACTGTTTATTCACCACAAATTACACTTGGTGCGAGCCGAGATTGAACCAGGAATCTCAGGTACCAGAGATAAAGGTGCTACCAATGAGCTACCGCGGCACATTATTCAATGTTGTGTTTCTGAATAATCCACTAAAATTTTTCCTAATGAGCACGATCAACTATGATGATAAGCATATTTCTATCCTTGTTTTTATTTTGATTCTGATTTCTGCTATTTATCTTATGTTATTCCAATGTTAATTTTAACTTTCTTTTATCTTATGAATCCGCATTTTCTTTTCAAATCGAAGAATGGACAATAAATCTACAATAGTAATCCACTAAGGATTTCTCAGGACTCAGTTTCCGTCTCTAAGACTCCGTTTGGCAATACTATCAAGAGTGAAAACAGGGCTTATACGTAATATTATTAGGAATATGGATACGGTTCAATCTCCTTTCGAGCACTTTATGAGACCAAATATCCTTGAAACTATTTTGAAATGGACAAACAAGGAATGCTCTATCACATATGGACACAAGTGGGCGTATGTTGATAAGGGCGAACTTCAGTATTCATATTGCTTCTTATACTGGCGGAAGTATAAAAGGCACACAATGAATGTATTACACATTTGTGGAATAAAGAAGATAGGAGGCCTATTTCCAACAAATCAATGTGGAGAAATAGATTTACACAGATATCTCGATGCTTCCGGTTCAATCACACTCAACAACGATGAAAAAAATCATAGTTCGGACAAATTATTTTCAAATAGAGACGCTTTTGATGAATGCGGAAATACGTTACAGGACTCATATATAGCGGGTAACATTACTATTGATGAACAATTAGTGTCATTTTGAGGACGCTCACCCTTCCGTCATTATCTTCAGTGCTCTCAACATTTTCATCATTTGGTTTTCACTCAACCCTGAATGGAACAGCAGAAGTAATTACAGATGGATAATATTTCTCCTTGAACTAGCTAAGTCTCTAACTACAAAAAACCGACTTCGGCGTTCAGAGTTCGCGTGTATATCATCAGAAGACAAAAAAATATCGAAAAGGTGGTCGTTGTCATTTCTATGAGTGGTATGTTATGCAAGACATGCAAAGATGCGAAACATACGTGTATAAGCAACACTCAGCTATTCTTTATGTAAAATGTGACAAAGACTAAAACGACAGTATAATTTTGTACAAGTTCTTTCGTGAGTACTTTGTTTCTTGGAGATCAAAATTTCCTGAACCAAAAAAAAAACTTTACTTCGCAGGTAAACCAGAATTTAGTGAACTGTTTTAGAATCGAATTGTATGTCTAAAATACGCAATTAGACTGGAAACTTCAGCTATACTACTAATCATCATCCAAATGATTAAGTTTTCCTATGTGCATACCTGTACTTAATTTATATAATTGCACTATGTTATCAATTTTACAACACATTACGCATATTACATGACCAGAAAACTAAGTTAATAACAATGTATAAACATACACCATAGAATGTAAAAGTGGGGACCATTAAATGGTTTTAAACAAAGAAGGCTGTGTTTCTTCAATAAAAGAAATGGGGTCACCAGTGACCCCAACGGTATTCAGTGTAATAAAAAAATTCCGGTAGTAGCAGGGTTAAGGAGGGTAGTCGGTCTAAAATTATCAAAATCATGCACACCTGCATTTGTACAAGGACCATGATGCCAGCCGTAAAAGAAGAGCTCCACGTGGGTGTGACTCGGAGTTCGTTATACATTTCTGTGAGAAAAGGCGTGAGAATGCCGTGAAATTGGCGGTAAAATTCTAGTGTAAGACCATCAGGTCCCGGAGATTTGTTTAACTTCCCCGCAAAAATAGCTTGGCGAACTTCGCGTTCTGTAAAGGGCTCATTGAGGGTGTTACGAGCCTCCTGGGTGATAGAACCGATAGGATGTTCGAAGCAGGATTCAGAGGATTGGGTTGGAGCGGGGGAATATAGGTTCTGGTATGCATTATACAGAGCTGAGAGTACGCGATCATGCTCGTGAACGTCACCGTTAGGAAAGGTGACCTTGGAAATAAGGTTTTGTTTACCTCTTCGCCTTTCACGGCTAACTGTATGTAAAGAGGCAACTTCATGCTGAAGCATCGTCGTTTTGCCTCTCGTGAAAAAACCTTGATTTTTTTTTACGATGTAAAGTGAGTAAGAGTGCCTTAATTTCCTTAATACGAGGAAGTACGTCTACTCCTTGAGCAAGTTCTTTATAGTATTCACATAATAAGTTATAGTAGTAATTATATTGCTCTTTAAGAAGAGAGGATCTGTCTTTACTGTGTTGTTTACAGATAGACTGAAGAGAAGGCTTAAGTTGATATAACCACCATGAAAACAAACTTTTCCTGTGAGGTTTAAAATGCATTAAATAATTCCATCTATTGGTAATGAGCAACTGAAGATCGTCGTCAGTTAAAATGCTGTTATTGAGCGACCAAACAAAGGATGACTTTAAGTACTTACGGATGGGTAAATCAATGGTGCAAACCACAGCACAGTGATCAGAAAAGCATACTGGTTGAACGTTTATGGAGCGCACAAAATTAATTAAGGTGGTACTGACATAGATCCTATCCAAACGTGAGGATCCATTTTGTCTAAAGAAAGTGTGCCCTGGGGTGTTACCTTTATAATGACGCCATACGTCAACTAACTTAAAGTCTTGAACCAATTTACGCAGTGTAAGAGAAGTATTGTAACCTAAACTTGAGTCTATAGGATCTAACACTGCGTTGTAGTCTCCTACACAGATCAAATCTCGTGTACCAGAATGTAACTCCGTGGGAACGTCAGTGAGATAGAAAGAGTTGCGCTCGGAACGATTATTATTGCCTGAAGGTGAATATAAGTTACAAAAATGTATATTTTCATAATTGGCTGTAATAATGCGACCTGACGGAAATTTAGAAAAGTCGGTTAAAGAAATATTTTTACGATATAAAATAGCAGTGTCAGAACCAGTTTCGGAAGGATTGATTTCCCACATGTGATTAAAGAGATAGGAGAAATGATCAATATTGCACTCTTGAAGGAAAATTATGTCCAGATCTGATTTGTTGATGTAATCGGCTAATGCTTTTTGCTTAGTAAGACTTGAAATACCGTTGATATTAATTGTGGCTATACGCGTTGCAAACATAGGTAATGGCCACAAAAGAAGAAAAATACACCAAATAAACACTGCACCAAGAAATGGCATAATGCACTCGTCACAACAAAGACGGGTAATATCTCTCGCACATATTCCCATCCTAAATTGGGAGGTGAAATGATCACTTGTCGGGAGGGGCAACAACATCGTTTAACTTAGTGCTCGGTTCACTTTGGTGGGGATCTGCTCGTGACCTTGTGAAACCAGACACACAATTATGGTTCTCAGGGAGAACACTTTTAGTTTTCTGATGTTTATTGGCTCGATTGGGTTTATCACGAGGTGAGGACTGAGATCGGCCTTTTCTACGCCTCTTTTCGGGTAGAGCGGGAAACTGGGATGCTTCTATAGTTGGAGAATCCATCTCAGATGAAACACTCATTTCCTGGCGGGAGTCATCCAGGATCGCTGACAACGGAGTATTTACGGCGGTTTCAGGTAACTGATCCTCTTCCGATTTTGGAAATGCTGGAGCAGGAGGACTTTGTTGTGGAAGATCCGGAGAAGTCGTCACAATGGTACTGGAGGTTGATGAGTCATTCTGAGATGTTGTATTGGATGCAAGGTTTCTCTGGGAGACAGTAGCGGGAGTACTACTGATAGGTGCAATGGTAAAACTCTTGGGGACATCGAGTTGACAAGTAGGTTAATTTATAGTGAGTGCACTTGGAAGAGTAGGATCACAAGTCATAGTTGGCGATGGAAGGTTTTCCTGTAAAGTCGGAGGACGTTACTCACTTAATACGGGAAAGCTGGTAAATGAATGAACATCCGGTAAAGTATCCACTTTGTTCAAAGAACCGGGCATGGGCGGTGACCTGGAAGTTGGAGCACTGGTGAGGGAAGCCGATACGGCTGGAGGGAGACGGCGCTTCGCACATTCCATCAAAAAATGATTCGGGGAGTCACAGATAGCGCAGGTTTTAACTTGGCCTCCATACGTTAACCACAATCGTAAACCACATATAGTCACATAAGAAGGTATAGGGCGCTTAATACACATACGTATTATCTTTCTACCAGTTCGGATTTCGTAGATATGGCCAGTAGAATACATTTCATCTGTAATGGATTTGATATCACCATACTGAGATAGGACACGGGAAATATGTTGATCTTCTAATTCGGTGGGTACCAAATGTAAACGAACTGTCACTACATTGGAACTTGCGGAATCTATTAAAATATTGTATGTACCAAGCTCATCTGAATGTGACCTTGCCATTCACTCGAAAGAGAATTTGTTCACAAATCACTTGCGATATTAACTTTAGATATAACTGTTTGCGACTGTAATCGAACTCAATACTGACAACTTGATCTGGAAGCAAATGAAAAGTATTACGAATCCATTCATGTAACACTAACGTATTAGGCTTGTTCACTACATCTTGAAATGATAAACGTAAAGTATTCACTCTAATAACTGACATGGTTCACTGGAAAACAGTACTTCGCACTAACCTATATGATGAAATTAGCAAATAGTAAACACTAAGTACTTGATAGTAGAAAATACTCCACTTGACAATGCGGCGTGAGTTGAAAAAAAACACTCAACACTACCACTCGCACACCTACAGAGACAGCAGTGTGAACAGCACGGCGTCTGCCGAGCAACTGACCAGTGAGCTGACACAAGGACTTCTGCTAAGGTACTTTTAGCGATGTATAACTGTTCTCAAGAAAATTATGACATTCATACCCACTAGAAACGCAATTTTTGTTCTACTTTGACTATTATGTACTCAGGCTATAACTATGTTCTATGTCTTACCTTTGACCATTCTTTTAGATATGGAAAGATTCGTTTACATATCTAAATGTTCCATTACGTATGGAGAGCTAAATGACAAACAAGCATGCGCTGACATTGATATAAAGTTTCGAAATATTGTGTCATTAAGTATTTCAATCAACGTTTCTTTTTTTCAACACTTGATAACAAGTTTTATTATATTTAAAAGAAGAAAAACACATCTGCAAACTTTTTCTCGATTGCAAAGGCTGGCTTGGAGGTTCGAACCTGGTTTACTATTTCCCGAAGATACCCGAAGTTGGACTTTGAAAATTTTTGCCTCAAAACACCAATAAAGAATGCGCTCAACCTTTTTGAGACAAGGTGTACCATTAGATACCATTCTGAGTATATTTTTGGTCGACCGAGGAAGAACAAGAATGGTCCACCATATCTATGGTGCAAAAGTTCAAAAGTTCTTAAGGCATACACTTATTTTTTTCTGTTCCATTTGTGTATAGGTTCGTCTAATACTTGCGAGTCATAATACTTCATGTATAATTGCATGTAAAAAACGACATATACTAAATAATTTCATTCACCAAATATGTTAAACCTTTAATATAACTGTAGAAAGAATAAGATAAAGATGGTTTATAAATAAAAATATATGTAGCAGTCTCACAGACTTTGCAGTTAACTTTTCAGGTGTTATGTTACGGTTACAATTGTTAGAGAATTTTTTCTCCTGTCTCTCCTACATTTATAGACGTTTTGCACTTTGGGACGGCTCGTCGACGAAAAGTATACACATGATCAGTATATAGAAACATGCTCTTAGGCAGTCAGAAATTTTGGAAAGGAAACCACTTTTTATTAATAGTACTTCTTATAATAATAATAATAATAATAATAATAATAATAATAATAATAATAATAATAATAATAATAATAATAATAATAATAATAATAATAATTACTATGATTATTATTACGATTGGACTTACAACTAGCTCCCCATCAATGTATCTTGCATGCGTGTGTGGAAAGTCTGTCACGCTACTAGTGTCCCTCATTTCGTGTTTGGCATTTTTCTGTTTAGTGAGGATGTTTATTTTTGTGCTGTTATGTTTAAATATTGTACTGTTTTGGTAGCGTGAATAATGGTCCAAGTTTATCCAAATCACCAATTTTTATAAAAATTGTTAAATAGATAACATCTTTGATTACAAAGAGTAAATAGTGTTTATCTCGTTATTGTCCAAGTAAGATGAGAATAGGTGATTTTTGCATGTCCCATTTCTCTCAACGCAGTCTCCAAGCCACCTGCCGGTTCTGGTGAGTCTGGAAGGATAGCCCTCTCAGTTGAAGGCAGCTTTGCGAGGCTTGGTGTTAGAAAGAACCCCTAGTCCATTGCTACATCGGAAAAGGATAGGTCTACCCTAGTCCAGTGCGACCTCAGATAGGTGTAAGTGATTCGATCAGTAAGACAAGTGATGCTGGGTCCTTCGATGGTCCTGCTTTCTTTTCCACTTCGGGTCCTTCCGTAAGGTCCGTCTTTCTTCGCCGTTCCCCGTCCTGGTTAATGTCGGTCTCTTATCTGCTATGTTGTTTATATTCAATAGCACGTGTTGAGTAGGCACGTGCGTCTGTCGACATGTGGGGATCTTAACAATATTAATCCTTTACATTAAGTAACCTTTTTCATTTTCTTACGATTTTTTCTTTCCCGAAAATGGAAACTGCTTTCCTCTGATATATATTTCTTATCACACGTCTTGTTTGAACTTCTTAAGAACATTTTCCAACTTTTTATGTCATCCATTTCCCACGCGATAGAAGGACTTCAATCTTAACAATTTATTTTATTCCCTTATTTGCAGTTTGCTACACTCCTATATTTATAACAAAGGGCATTAATCTCAGCCTCTCTAATTCTCAACCACCCCAATGCCGAGATTTTGGGTTGCCTACTTATGTAGGATAGAGATAATTTCAGGTGACAATGTAGTTTTGGATTTGGCCATACATTTCGTTTTCCTTCGTGGCTAATAATTTGCCAGATATTCAAATTATAAAGGTCTTTCAACAAAAATGAGAACCATGATTGTTGTTCCGAAAGACAGTTGTTTACTCTGAGGAAAGAACATAGTCTAAAAGTATTTGTAAACAAGAACCTGAGATAAATATTCTGGCCCAAGAGGAACGGGAATGAGAAATGGCGGAAACTTAAAAACGAGGAACAGCATAATATATACGTTTCAGTGAACATTGTTTTGTCATCAAATGTAAGAAACTGAAGTGGGCAAGGCATGTAGCTAGAATGGAAGAAAGTAAAAACGGTTTG
Organism: Thermobia domestica; assembly: GCF_964235325.1. Taxonomy (NCBI): domain Eukaryota; kingdom Metazoa; phylum Arthropoda; class Insecta; order Zygentoma; family Lepismatidae; genus Thermobia; species Thermobia domestica. The sequence goes on along the minus strand of NC_137457.1, from coordinate 73,502,531 downwards.
AAAGTCTTATTGCAAGATCAATCGGAAATCGACCCTTAAGAAAGAATATGAAAATTTAGGTTTCAATATTTTAAGTTGGAAATGTTTGTATTAAAAATTTTCAGTTTGAAAACTCTTACACTTGTTTACGAAAGAATACGAACTGTTTAGAACAGAAAGATCTGAGCACATTGCTTCAAGTAACGTATTGTTACATTGGTATACAAATATCCATTATCTGTAATGGCCTGGACCAATGAGGAGTCTAGTTATGTGTTTGGCTTTTAAATATAGAGAAAATACCTGGGTTGTACGTGTTGTTAATTGTTCATAATTGTAGAAACATTATTTGTTAACTCCATGATCGCTTTCCAAGAAAAAGTCAGAAAGAACCAGAAAAAGAAGTTAGAGGGGACAATCTTCAAGAAAAGCATTAATCTATTTCTCGTTTGAAGGCGGAAAATCCCAGGAATAATTTGTCGACTTTAGTGAGGAAAGCATGTCTTTGTCTCAAAATTTTTTCCTGTTGGTCGTGTCTGCCTCTTTGGAGTGCGTAAGTTCAGTTGGATAATATTGGTGATTAACAAGCAGTGTAACCTGGTTTGAAAAGTGAGTGCATTTATAAAACGTCACAATGATGAAATTATGTGCTTTTAATAGTTTGTTCAACGCGTGTGAATGATTATTTAATTATTTTTTTGATCTTTATTCTCTTTTCAATTTTCGAAGTATTTCGCATGTGTGATTCTAGTGGGCAGCGAGATCAGTTTGAATTCTTGTCACAAGCTCTGTCACAAGCTGTGCGTGATATCAGTGAGTTTGTGCCTTCCTTCAGTACCATCTAGCGAAAAATTAATTACATTGCTGCTATTAATTTATCTCTCGATTTTCTCGGTCTGACCTAAGTTTTGTTTTCTTCTGAACGACTGACTTTGAAAAAACTACGTTACGCTGCTATTTGTTCAATTGGTTAATAGGTCAGGAAGAAAAGGTGAGAAGAAGAATCAAAAAGGTGCAGATTTGTTGTTTTAGACAGTTAAAATGACACGAGGTGTATAAAATTAAGGTTAAAATACCATGGTAAATGACAAATTTAGACTAAATGCGCAGTTGTGCATATGTGCTTTCTCTAGAGAATTTCGGTTGTCCAGTAGTTGATCCAATCAGTTATTCTGCTTATTTCTGACATTTCTTGTCTAAACGTTTTGCTAGTTTTTACATTCTAGTTTTGGATTTTCCCCTTTATTAAAATTTTACTCACAATTTTGAACGCGGAGTATGAATCTGTATTCTAATGATATGTTTAGATTCTCAAAGTTTTGTTTTCGAAAATATATTTTTAAAATAAAAATTTCAAACCAAATTTTGAAAGTAAAATTTAACATTTTTTTCAAATTTACTAATTTTAAATCAAAATTTGATAACAAAATTTTGAAATAAATTGTTCAAACTTTAATGCACAAATATGCATTATGCTTCGCGGTAAACTGTCAAAGATTATCAGGGTTTTAACTATTCCATTAACAAATCAACTCTTTTAATTCTTTGTCAATTATTACCAGTGATGCAAAAATAATTCCTTGGATTGTAAATGTTCAAATCTAAACCTGTAAAACCAAAACATTAAACATAATTTATGACGAAAAATCTTTGAAACTCAAAAATGTCAAATTCGTTAAAGTAAAACTTTCGCAACCAGGATCATTTTAAATTACATATTTTCAAATAAAAGGTAAACATTAATTGATAAATGTTAAGCAAATCTTTAAAATGTGTTGTAAATTTCTTAATAATCGAATTGAAAATTTCTGTAGTGCTTTGTACAGTCTAGGACCCGTCTTTTAGCTGATGCTTTGATTGTTCGATTGTACATAATACGAGGGAAGTTACTTTCAGAATTTACTAGCTTCTTAAATGTGAAGAAGGTTATCCTTGAAAAGTTGAATTGATTTGCGAAAACATCTTCTCGTTATCTATTATCGCTTTTGCCCTATAGTATTAAATGCTAAAGCCGGAAATGGCTCATTTTTACCATTTCCAGTTCTAGTAGAATGTTAAGAATAATCAATAATATATTCGAAACGTATAATCGATAGCCGAGAACCGCTTTTCGCTATCCATTACCGTTTTGTTTTATATTGATCAACGTTAAAGCCTCAAATAACTCATTTCTACCATTTTGTTTGTCGAATAGTCTCTATTAATGAACTCTCTCGAAAAAATCACATTATCTACTTATTGAAAAAAAATAGAAATTTCGCATCCTTTCAAATGTTATCGTTCGAAGTAACGGACATATGTATGAACGTACCAACTAACTTTACGATATTAGAAGTTCCACTAACTTTACGATATTACAAGTCATCCTAATAAAATCTTAAAGTGGATCATGTTATATTTTCTGTACTGTTTTGGGAAGCAGAAGTTCTAACATATTTATTTCACTTCTGATTTGAGTAGAGGGATTGTTGCCGAGATGGAATATCCTCTTGGAGCACTTAATGGATTTCCTAAAAAAGCCTTCTCGCTATCCATTCTATAACGCTCAATGTTATAACCGGAAGCAATTGATTTCTACCACATAAAATTTTAGTAGAAGGATTAGAGTCGAGATAGAACATATTCTTCGGACATTTAATTGATTTGAGAAAACCTCTTCCTTAATGAATGTGCACTAATAAAAGAAATGGACATTCGCTTTTTTCAATTTCGATCCGACATTTTGTTCTCGATTATTTCTGTTTTTGCACTTTTTCGAAATTTTTTTTGGATGCTCATAACTCTAAAGCACTTCTACACCCAAGTTGGTCTATAATTTTCGTTTTATCTCGTGGACAGAAATCACCTCCGGAACTTTACTACATTAATTCAGTAAAACAATACATATATATATATATATATATATATATATATATATATATATATATATATATATATATATATACGGTAATGATTATGAAACCAAACACTATTCGAAGCTTTCTAGCACTTACTGGAAAATGTATTTATTAGCATATACTGAAATATATTATTAATTATTTGCATATATTGTTAAAGTAGACTGTTCCCACAATGCCCACCGACTTCGATTTTAAACAATTAGACAAACAAATTTCACATTTTATTTTGTAGTCAATTTGAAGATATTTAGTTATAAACCCATATACATCTTATTACAAATCAATTATTATCAAACAATTTCATGTGTCACATGCAGCAGTGGTACCAATCTTTGAAAGTTTGATTTACAACTTTTTTATTTTTTCTTTTTTATTTGATTTTGTGAGTAAATGTGCATTCAGTATAAAGGTACAACAAGATTTTCTCTCTCTCTCTCTCTCTCTCTCTCTCTCTCTCTGTTTCTGTGTGAGTGTTTCTAGTTTCCGGTGTAAGCGTGTGGATACTACCAGGTATACTTCCATGTGTGCATATGCTAGTGTGTGTGAGTAGATGGGAGACACCTGACCCCCGGTAGCTGAAAAATCGCCTTTTTTTCCAGGGTCTCCTGAGAGCAAGGACTCAATTTTCCACTGTCTCTCGATACGCTATGACCCACGCCCCGTCAGCTCACGATCTTTTACGACCTCCATGTTAGGGGTGAATTTGTTCCCTTTTATGAGCACTTTTAAGGGGGTGTATTCGTTCTCTTTTACGAGCACATTTTAACGGTGAACTCGTTCCCTTTTATGATCACTTTTCCACCCCCTACGAACACATAGAAGAGCAGAGATAACACATAAGAGTACGTAACACACAGCAGAACAGATAACACAAAAGAGTACGTAACATAACAAGGGTGTATTCATTCCCTTTTATGAGCATATTTTTCAACCCCTATTTTAACATAGGAGATAACACATAAGATTACGAACACATAGAAGAGAAGATAACACATAACACTATTTTAACATAGCAGATGAACACATAACATAGCAAGGGTGTACTCGTTCCCTTTTATGAGCATATTTTCCAACCCCTATTCTGAACATAGCAGATAACACATAGAAGAGCAGATAACACATAGCACTATTTTAACATAGTAGGTAACATAAGATTACGAACACATGTAAGAGCAGAAGACTACATAACATAGCAGGCCTCCATTTTAGGGGTGAACTCGTTCTCTTTTATGAGCATATTTTTCAACCCCTATTTTAACATAACAGAAATGACATAAGAATACTTAACTCATTCCAACCCTTATTTTAACATAACGAGCAAAGATTACAATCGAACACCCACGGTCTACAGATAATCATTTTAGAGGGTGTATTCATTCATTCTCTTTGATGGCCATTTTTTCCACCCCTAATGAAATTACATAAGAGAGCAGATAATACATAAGATTCGTTCTCTTTTACGACCTCCATTTTAGAGGGTGAACTCGTTTTTCAACCCCTATTTGAACATTTTAACATAGCAGAAATGACATAAGCATGTCCTCAAACTACTGACCATCGTGAACAAAGGTCAAACTCGAAAACGAAACAACATATCGAGGTGCTGTTTCCACATTTAGCAATTGGTCATCAAAAAAGTACTGACCATCAAGGTCAAAAATTAAAACTCGAAAACAGAGCCACATTTAGTAACTGGTCATCAACTGCTACAAGTTCCAAAATACTAATCATCGAGGTCAAAGGTCACAGTACTTAAAACCTAATTACTCGAAAATGGATCCACGTATCGAGGTGCTGTTTCCACATTTAGCAATTGGTCATCAGGTACTACAAGTTCCAAAATAATGACCATCGAGGTCAAAGGTCAAAATACTTAAAACCCAATAACTCGAAAACGAAGAAACGTATTGAGGTGCTGTTTCCAAATCTAGTAATAGGTCATCAACTAGTACATGTTAAAAAGTACTGGCCATCGAGGTCAAAGGTCAACATACTTAAAACCTAATTCCTCGAAAATGAATCCACATATTGAGGTGGTGTTTCCACATTGAGTAATAGGTCATCAGGTACCACAAGTTCCAAAATAGTGACCATCGAGGTCAAAGGTCAAAATACTTAGAACCTAATAACTCAGAAACGGAGCCACATATTGAAGTGTTGTTTCCAAATCTAATAACTGGTCATCAACTACTACATGTCCCAAAATTAGTGGTCATCGAGGTCAAAGGCCAAAATACTTAAAACCAAATAACTCTTAAATGGATCCACATATTGAGGTGCTGTTTTCAAATCTAGTAACTGGTCATCAACTACTACAAGTTCCAAAATAGTGGTCATCGAGGTCAAAGGCCAAAATACTAAAAACCAAATAACTCTTAAATGGATCCACATATTGAGGTGCTGTTTCCAAATCTAGTAATATGTCATCAACTATTACATGTTCCAAAAGTGCTGAATATCGAGGTCAAAGGTCAAAACTCGAAAACGGAGCCACATTTAGTAATTGGTCATCAGGTACTACATGTCCCAAAATTAGTGGCCATCGAAGTCAAAGGTCAAAACTCGAAATCGGAGCCACATACTCAGGTGCTGTTTCCACATTGAGTAATAGGTCATCAGGTACCACAAGTTCCAAAATAATGACCATCGAGGTCAAAGGTCAACATACTTAAAACCTAATAACACGAAAATTGAGCCACATATTGAGGTGGTGTTTCCACATTTAGCAATTGGTCATCAACTACTGCAAGTTCCAAAATAATGATCATCGAGGTCAAAGGTCAACATACATAAAACCTAATAACTCATAACCAGAGCCACATATTGAGGTGGTGTTTCCACATTTAGTAATCGGTAACCAACTACTACAACTTCCAAAATATTGATCATCGAGGTCAAAGGTCAGCATACTTAAAACCTAATAACACGAAAACTGAGCCACATATTGAGGTGCTGTTTCCACATTTAGTAATAGTTCATCAACTACTGCAAGTTCCAAAAATAACGACCATCGAGATCAAAGGTAAAATATTTAAGCCTTAATAACATGTAAACAGCGTGTCGGATAAAAAACTTGTGTGACCTATTCAGTTTTGTACCAAGCAGAAAAAGTGAAGAATGAATCAATTTGAGTGGTTTATTTGCTATTTTACTAAGGAGGAATGCCATTTTGTACTTCTCAAACAAACGAAGGAATAAATTTGTATTAACCTAAGAAAAGCGAAAAATGCTCATTTTAATTAAACGAATTAATAAATTTATACAAACTAGGAAAAAAAAGCGAAGAAGGACTATTTTGTACTACTCCAATAAACGAAGAAGAATTCAGTTTTGTACCAACTAGAAAACAGACCGAAGGAGGACCATGTTAACTATTTAAATAAACATAGGAATAAATTTGTACACCGAGGAAAAGCAAAGAACCAACCAACCAACTGGAAAAGTGAAGAAGAGCCACTTCAACAATCTTAGAATTTTATATCATTAGGTACTGTTTAAACAAACGAGAAATGACAATTTTAACTAGCTCAGAATTTATGTAACAAAAGAACAAATTTGAATGTTCTGTTTTTGTATCAAACCAGAAAAAACCTAAGAAGGATCATTTTAACAAGTTCGTAATTTCTGTACTTTTTCGTGCTATTCAAGTGAAAGAAAGAAATAATTTGTGTCCTCAAAAATGAAAGTTCAATTTAGCTAGCTGAGTATTTTATATCATCTTGTAGTATTTAAATATACGAAGAAAGCGAACATGGACCATTTTACTCAAATTTGGATGGAGTATTTATATTTGTATGAACCAGAAAAAAATGAAGAAGGTCCGTTTTGACTAGTTCAATATTTCTGTACAATTTTGTACTATCCAAATAATCACAAGAAAATCAAAGAAGGGTCATTTTAACTAGATCAGCATTTTATACCTTTTTGTGCTATTCAAATAATAGAGGGAACAAATTTCAGTGGTCTATTTTATTTTTGTACCAATCAGAAGAAAAGCAAGGATATGCCATTCTCAGCCTTTTATACCATTTTACTACTCAAACAAACAATGAAGTATTTAGTTTTGTACGAACCAGAAAAATTTGATTGGATTATTTCCTTAGGTACCATCTGGAAAAAGTGAAGGGCCATTATTCAAATAAACGAAGGAATACCAGAAAAAAATAAGTGAAGAATGAATAAAATTTAGGTGGATTATTTTCTTTTGTACCAGCTGAAAAAGAGAAGAAGAGCTACTTTAACTAGCTCATTATGTACTGTTTAAGGAAACGAAAATTAACCATTATGTAACTTTTGAACTACTGAAATGTTCTATTTTTGTATCAATCAGAAAAACCCGAAGAAGGATAATTTTAACAAGTTGATAATTTCTGTGACGAAAAAATAATTTCGATGTTCTACTTTTTATACCAACGAGAAAAAATGAACTAGCTGAATTTACGAAATAATAAATTTAAGTGACCTATTCAATTTTGTACCAATGAGAAATGGCTCAGCAAAAGGCGAAGAAGGACTATTTTATATAATTTTACTACTCAAATAAACAATGAAGTATTTAGTTTTGTGCCACCAAGAAAACAAATTGCACCATTTTGAAGTATTCAAATAAACAAAGGAATAAATTTGAGTGACTTATAATTTGTGTCAACTCTAAAATCAATTAAACGAAGTAATGCATTTGAAAAACCGAAGTTGAGTATTTTATAGCATTTTGTATTATTTCAACAAACAAAGGAATAAGCAAAAAAAAGGATCATTTTATATCATTTTAAACTAGTCTAATAAATTTGAGTGACTTAGAATTTGTGTCAACTCTAAAATCAATTAAACGAAGTAATGCATTTGAAAAACCGAAGTTGAGTATTTTATAGCATTTTGTATTATTTCAACAAACAAAGGAATAAGCAAAAAAAAGATCATTTTATATCATTTTAAACTAGTCTATTTAATTTTGTAGCAACCAAAGGATTTTCACGAAAGAACAAAATTATACTAATCAGAAAAAGCGAAGAAGACCCATTTTAACTAACTGAAAATTTCTGTACCTTTTTTTACTATTTAAACACACGATGGGGTAAATTTGAGTGACCTGTTTTTTATACTAACTAGAAAAATCGAAGAAGGTCCAATTTAGCTAACTCAGAATTTATATACCTTTATACTAGCTCAATGAACGAAAGAACAAATTTGGGTGTTCTACTTTTTTATACCAAACAAGGAAGAACCATTTTAACTTGCTGAGTATTTTATACCATTTTGTACTACTCAAATAAACGAAAGAAAAAGCGAAAAAAAGACCTTTTTAACTAGCGCAGAATTTCTGTAACAAGAAAGAAAAGCAAATATATGCCATTTTAACTATTTAAACAAAACGAAGGGATAAATATAAGTGATCTATTCCATTTTGTATCAAGGAGAAATGCCATTAACTTAGAATTTCTAGTGCATGTTGTATTATTTAAACAAAACGAAGGGCTAAATTTGAGTCATAATTGTGTAGAACATGAACCATTTTACTCAAATTTGAATGGAGTATTTAGCTTTGTATGAACCAGAAAAAAAGTAAAGAAGAACCGTTTTAACTAACTCAGATCTTTATACCATTTTGTACTACTTTTTGTACCAATCAGAAGAAAATCAAAGAAGGGTCATTTTAACTAGCCAAGCAGAAAAAAGGAAAGAATTAACACTTTGTACTAACCAGAAAAGGAGAAGAAGGATCAGCATTCTATACTTTTCGTGCCATTTATTGGGGTGTCCTATTTCTTTTTTTACCAACGAGAACCATTTTTAACTGACTTAGAATTTTATACCTTTTCGAAAAATTTGTATCAAATCGAAAAAAAGCAAGGAAATACCATTTTAAATAGCTCAGCATGTTATAGCTTTTTGTGTTTTTGGTCTACCCATTTTCTTGAGCATGTTGTACTATTTAAACAAACAAAGGGATAATTTTGTGTGACCTATTCACTTTTATAGCAAGCAGAAAAAGGAAAGAATAAATTTGAGTGGCTTAAGCAAAGAAGGTCAATGGTAACTAGCCTATTGAAGAATGAATAAATTTTGTTTGCAATTAAAAAAGCAGAGAAGGTCTAGTTTCTGTACCAACCATAGAAAAACAAATTTGTTTGACCTATTCACTTTTATAGCAAGCAGAAAAAGCACGAAAAAAAGGGAAGAAGGTTCATTATAACAAGCTAGGTATTTTTATACCATTTTGTATTATTCTTGTGTCATCCAGAGAACAATTTCAATTGCCTCTCCCTGACAAATCAGTTGCCAGAGTCCAATGTTTGTAATATTACAATACTACAAATTGATCCATTTTTGAGTTCAAGTTCTTCTATTCATTCACAATCAAATGTATATGCTACAGTTCATTTACAGAATTAAATAATTGTTTATCTTTCTCTAAAAACATTTCTACTACTTTGTTGATATAATAATCACACTCTGTAATGTATTCATATACCAGATTAAATTTTTTCTTCAAAGTATAAGTGTTCTTAATATTACAACTTTTAAAATGCTTCTTTATATAAAGTTTATAGATTTTTTCTCTCATTTCACGTTTAATTAAGATCGTCCACACCTTTTGCAATAAATCGTAATCATGCTGCAGCAAACAGTTGTGATCTTTTTCATTTTCATTACGTTTAGAACATGCTTCACATAATAATACTGAATTAGGTGTATACTCATTAAATAATTGTATAACACATGTATCACTAATAGTTTCACTAGTACAGTCGCACTCATTAGCTTCCAGTTCAAAACAGGTAATATTTGAAACACTGTCATCATCACTTTCCGGGAGTATTTCATCATTATATCTATTATACCGTCTAAAATAATACACATCTTCTATTTCCTGTGTTGGATATATGATTCTCACTTTATCACGTAATTCATCTGGCAAATCGGGGTCAGACGGGTGAATTAACAGTATAGGTTTTTCGTTTTCACGCTGAATTCCTTTTTCTCTAGGTGAAATATAAACAATTTCTATGCTAGTCATTTTTCTGCTCTTCAGCAAAAACAAATCAAGTGTGATACATCTATTTATATACCTACAATGAAAGCATTCTATACATTCTCCGTGTTTAATAATATGTTTCAAGCAATATAAAACATCATGATGTATGTTCTATTATTTTCCAAATATACTATAAACTTATATTCCATTATAATAAAATATATAAATGCAAAAATATATATTTGTCCTTTTGACTTAGACGAGGAAGGAAAGTTCTAAAAAATAATTGAATCGTTGAACAATAGGCAGTACCTTACAACCTTCACTATACTAGGAATACAAATGTTAAATATCTGCAGCAACTTGGAACTTTGAAAACTTCTCTTACTTTGATATAATCTCTTCTTCTGCTGTGATTCAAAATGGTCAAGTATGCTGTTACGTTAATTGCTATGTAGTCTGTTCTACACAATTATGACTCAAATTTAGCCCTTCGTTTTGTTTAAATAATACAACATGCACTAGAAATTCTAAGTTAATGGCATTTCTCCTTGATACAAAATGGAATAGATCACTTATATTTATCCCTTCGTTTTGTTTAAATAGTTAAAATGGCATATCTTTGCTTTTTAGGTTTTAAGTATGCTGACCTTTGACCTCGATGATCAATATTTTGGAACTTGTAGTAGTTGGTTACCGATTACTAAATGTGGAAACACCACCTCAATATGTGGCTCTGGTTTTGAGTTATTAGGTTTTAAGTATGTTGACCTTTGACCTCGATGATCATTATTTTGGAACTTGCAGTAGTTGATGACCAATTGCTAAATGTGGAAACACCACCTCAATATGTGGCTCAATTTTCGTGTTATTAGGTTTTAAGTATGTTGACCTTTGACCTCGATGGTCATTATTTTGGAACTTGTGGTACCTGATGACCTATTACTCAATGTGGAAACAGCACCTGAGTATGTGGCTCCGTTTTCGAGTTTTGACCTTTGACCTCGATGGCCACTAATTTTGGGACATGTAGTACCTGATGACCAATTACTAAATGTGGCTCCGTTTTCGAGTTTTGACCTTTGACCTCGATAGTCAGCACTTTTGGAACATGTAATAGTTGATGACATATTACTAGATTTGGAAACAGCACCTCAATATGTGGATCCATTTAAGAGTTATTTGGTTTTTAGTATTTTGGCCTTTGACCTCGATGACCACTATTTTGGAACTTGTAGTAGTTGATGACCAGTTACTAGATCTGGAAACAGCACCTCAATATGTGGATCCATTTAAGAGTTATTTGGTTTTAAGTATTTTGGCCTTTGACCTCGATGACCACTAATTTTGGGACATGTAGTAGTTGATGACCAGTTATTAGATTTGGAAACAACACTTCAATATGTGGCTCCGTTTCTGAGTTATTAGGTTTTAAGTATTTTGACCTTTGACCTCGATGGTCACTATTTTGGAACTTGTGGTACCTGATGACCTATTACTCAATGTGGAAACACCACCTCAATACGTGGATTCATTTTCGAGGAATTAGGTTTTAAGTATGTTGACCTTTGACCTCGATGGCCAGTACTTTTCAACATGTACTAGTTGATGACCTATTACTAGATTTGGAAACAGCACCTCAATACGTTTCTTCGTTTTCGAGTTATTGGGTTTTAAGTATTTTGACCTTTGACCTCGATGACCACTATTTTGGAACTTGTGGTACCTGATGACCTATTACTCAATGTGGAAACACCACCTCAATATGTGGATTCATTTTCGAGAAATTAGGTTTTAAGTATGTTGACCTTTGACCTCTATGGCCAGTACTTTTTAACATGTACTAGTTGATGACTTATTACTAGATTTGGAAACAGCACCTCAATATGTTGCTTCGTTTTCGAGATATTAGGTTTTAAGTATTTTGACCTTTGACCTCGATGGTCATTATTTTGGAACTTGTAGTACCTGATGACCAATTGCTAAATGTGGAAACAGCACCTCGATACGTGGATCCATTTTCGAGTAATTAGGTTTTAAGTACTGTGACCTTTGACCTCGATGATTAGTATTTTGGAACTTGTAGTAGTTGATGACCAGTTACTAAATGTGGCTCTGTTTTCGAGTTTTAATTTTTGACCTTGATGGTCAGTGCTTTTTTGATGACCAATTGCTAAATGTGGAAACAGCACCTCGATATGTTGTTTCGTTTTCGAGTTTGACCTTTGTTCACGATGGTCAGTAGTTTGAGGACATGCTTATGTCATTTCTGCTATGTTAAAATGTTCAAATAGGGGTTGAAAAACGAGTTCACCCTCTAAAATGGAGGTCGTAAAAGAGAACGAATCTTATGTATTATCTGCTCTCTTATGTAATTTCATTAGGGGTGGAAAAAATGGCCATCAAAGAGAATGAATGAATACACCCTCTAAAATGATTATCTGTAGACCGTGGGTGTTCGATTGTAATCTTTGCTCGTTATGTTAAAATAAGGGTTGGAATGAGTTAATATTCTTATGTCATTTCTGTTATGTTAAAATAGGGGTTGAAAAATATGCTCATAAAAGAGAACGAGTTCACCCCTAAAATGGAGGCCTGCTATGTTATGTAGTCTTCTGCTCTTACATGTGTTCGTAATCTTATGTTACCTACTATGTTAAAATAGTGCTATGTGTTATCTGCTCTTCTATGTGTTATCTGCTATGTTCAGAATAGGGGTTGGAAAATATGCTCATAAAAGGGAACGAGTACACCCTTGCTATGTTATGTGTTCATCTGCTATGTTAAAATAGTGTTATGTGTTATCTTCTCTTCTATGTGTTCGTAATCTTATGTGTTATCTCCTTTGTTAAAATAGGGGTTGAAAAATATGCTCATAAAAGGGAATGAATACACCCTTGTTATGTTACGTACTCTTTTGTGTTATCTGTTCTGCTGTGTGTTACGTACTCTTATGTGTTATCTCTGCTCTTCTATGTGTTCGTAGGGGGTGGAAAAGTGATCATAAAAGGGAACGAGTTCACCCTTAAAATGTGCTCGTAAAAGAGAACGAATACACCCCCTTAAAAGTGCTCATAAAAGGGAACAAATTCACCCCTAACATGGAGGTCGTAAAAGATCGTGAGCTGACGGGGCGTGGGTCATAGCGTATCGTGAGACAGTGGAAAATTGAGTCCTTGCTCTCAGGAGACCCTGGAAAAAAAGGCGATTTTTCAGCTACCGGGGGTCAGGTGTCTCCCATCTACTTGTGTGTGTGTGGCGAGGGTATAAGAAGTATTAATTGGGATCGCGTAATGGAACTTATCGTTATTAGTACGTACATACGTGCGGCCATTACTTCACACTATAAGTTTGGACGAATGCGAATTTTTTTTTAATTCTGCCTTTTGTAATAGATAAGTAGAGTGATTCCGCTCGAGGGAGGTCCTTTAGGGAGGTGATTTGGCAACTGGAAGTGGTAGAAATGGATCATTTCCGATTTTAACGTTGATCACTAGAGAGCTTAAATGGTAATAAATAGCAGGGTGCATTGATTTAAATCAGTCTGATTTAAATCACGATTTAAATCAAGATTTAAATCATTTGATTTTTTAAATAAAAATTGCTGATTTAAATCAAATTCCGAAATAATTTAAAGTGAAAATAAGTAAAGTCCCGTTTCTGTTCTGTTATTTCGATTATGGAAGATGATAATCATAATACAATGAGACTCAAGTGTACAGTATGTAAAGCATGGTATGAAAACAAGTGTCATGCAGAGGATGATTTAAAAAATCCCGTTTTGAACGGGTAACAGGACAATCCTGTTTTCTTCTCTTCGTAACAGGGTTTATATTGTAAATCGTTAACTATTCCAACGGGGAAATCACCATAGACTTTTAAGACGAAGATTATTTTGTGTGCGCGTCTATATATTTGTTCCCAGATAATAGGACGTATTTAGAAGTGTCCTATCCCCTCTCCGATTTTTTTTAGATTTTATAACTTTAGGCAAAATTTATGTATTTCGTGCCGCAAGCTAGTTACAATTTCCTTAAAAATATGCCCCTGCCAAATATCAGTAACTTTTGTGGAAAAAAGTGTCACTTTGATAAGCGTTGCTGTACTTTTTCTTTAACGCTTAACCTTTTAAATTATATCACCTATTTTTAGGTGATAGGATACAATCTTCATTATTCACTTAAAAAATTACCAATAAAGCTTTTTACTTCGTTTTTCAGTACTGAAGGCATCGTTGAGCACGTTACATATGTTTTCACGCCTCTCTGCGTCGAGACATAGGATGTGATGGTATCATAATTTTTTTTTAAAAAATATATATTTTTTGTTGTGCCTATTTTTATTATTTTTTGGCGGGCCTACATTTTGCAATCATAAGACTGAAATTCTGCACACTCGTCCAGTGCACTTTTAGTATTTTTCAGACGATTTCAGATCTCTGCGTGAAAACAGGGGGGTCCAGAGGGGCAAAAATGTAAAAAAAATGGATATTTTTAACAAAAATAGCTTTCTTTGCGATTTTCCCGCCTAAGATGGAGACATATGAATGGTACCATCTGAAAGGCTGTTCTATTCTGAATAGAATGATGTATGATCCTTGATCTTAGGATAAATAGGGATGTCTCAGGGAAACTATTACCTGAGATCCTGATTTATACGGGAATCTGGGGTATTTAGTATTTTTCGCAGGCTTACTTTTGCATCTAGAAGTTTCAAATTTTGGACACGCATTCATGGCACGCCTTAGTATATTTCAGATTTGTTTCAGATCTTTATCTTTAAACAGAGGCGGTACAAAGGGGTAAAAAGTAAAAAAAGAGGATATTTCTTAACAGAAAATCCCTTCTTTCGTGATTTTCCAGTCCCAGTTAGCCTACACCAGTTTCTTAGTGTGGGTCGCAGGCCGTGTTTTTGTGGGTTGCGAGAAATTAAGTATGAAAATTTTATTTTGTTGCAGAAACATATGTTATAAAGTAAGTACCATTCAGGAAATGAAAATTCGAAGAGTTTGTTAATGAGGTGAACATTACCGGTAGTGATTGCTCAGAGCCCTGCCTCGTTGTACACATGGGAAAGAAAGTATTTGACAGTTGACAAATTTTGTTTTGTCAATAACTTGGGAACAAATGTATTAATTTGGACATTTTTGCTGCTATCCTTAGATTAGTTATAACTTAATAACTTGTCAAAAGCGGTAATCTAATAGGTTATTTTTGTTTAGTTATTAGGAAAAGAAATTTTGTCAACGAAAAAATACTTTCTTTCTTGATTGTACAATCAGTAGAGATGCTTGATTAGGATGGAAAGAGAATGGGTGAGCCAAAATCTATCACGGAGTAGGGCATTGCGTTGAGAATATTGTTAGCTCTGAGTTACATTTCTATGGAAAAATTAGAAATATGACTTTCAAAGTTTAATTGGTTTGGAATGCATCACGATGTGTATTTGCATATAACTAGCTGGGCCACAAAATAGTTTTAATATTTAATATGGATCGCGGTCACAACCAGTTTGAGAACCACTGGGCTACACGATGGAGACATTTGAATGGTACCGTTTGAAACTCTGTTTAACACTGAAGAGAATAATGTACAAATCATGATTCTAGGATAAATAGGGATGTCTGAGGAAACTTTTATATTACATCCGGGTCATTTGGGGTACTGTGGGGATGTTCTTAGATCGTTGTTAAATATTTTTCCCGCCCTTACTATTCAAGATAGAAGCTTGAAATTTTGTATAAACACTTAGTACGCTCTTAGTATTTCCCAGTTGATTGTGAGATCTGGTGTTAACACAGGAGAGTCCAGAGGGGATCAAAATTTGAAAAAAAAATCAGAAAAAATCCCGACTTCCCCCCAACATTTTCCGCTTCAGGGACATGATAGGGAAAATGTGAATGTTACCGTTTTAAAAGCTGTTCTACTCTGAACAGAATGAGGTATGAACCATGATCCTAGGGTAAAAAGCCATAATTTAAAATTAAGAAACATTGTTTGCGATTGATATAGGTTAACTATTGGGAATTAATTCAAAATTCAACCCCAATACTTTCACTTAAATGGCATAATTGGTATTTAATACTAATTCGTAATGCTTTCTCTTCAGTTCGCGACTTGTATTATACGAGAAGAAAGATTCGATTTAAATCAAAAAATCGATTTAAATCAAAAAAATCATCAAAAATGATTTTTTTAAAAAAATCATGATTTTTTTTTTCACCCTGATAAACAGTAAGCAGCAGTTTTCAGCAATCGATAAAGAGTATCAACGATATCTTTCAGCTTCATCCTTAACATTTTGGTAAAACTGAAAGAGATAGAAATTAACCTAACTATTACTTGTGGCTTCAAATTAATCAACATAGTGGGATACGAAGAAGCTGTTGTAGGAGTTAATATTGCGTTGTGGCAATAAATATCGTCTTCTTTCTTAAACTTCTAATCAAGTCGAAAGTAGCAAAACTCAACTACTTTCCATTTAAGTGTTGATTACAACAGATTAAAACGACACTATACAGCGAGAAGAGGTTTTCTCAAATCAATTAAATGTCCGAAGAATATGTTCTATCTCGACTCTAATCCTTCTACTAAAATTTTATGTGGTAGAAATCAATTGCTTCCGGTTATAACATTGAGCGTTACAGAATGAATTGTGAGAAGGCTTTTTTAGGAAATCCATTAAGTGCTCCAAGAGGATATTCCATCTCGGCAACAATCCCTCTACTCAAATCAGAAGTGAAATAAATATGTTAGAACTTCTGCTTCCCAAAACAGTACAGAAAATATAACATGATCCACTTTAAAATTTTATTAGGATGACTTGTAATATCGTAAAGTTAGTGGAACTTCTAATATCGTAAAGTTAGTTGGTACGTTCATACATATATCCGTTACTTCGAACGATAACATTTGAAAGGATGCGAAATTTCTATTTTTTTTTTCAATAAGTAGATAATGTGATTTTTTCGAGAGAGTTCATTAATAGAGGCTATTCGACAAACAAAATGGTAGAAATGAGTTATTTCAGGCTTTAACGTTGATCAATATAAAACAAAACGGTAATGGATAGCGAAAAGCGGTTCTCGGCTATCGATTATACGTTTCGAATATATTATCGATTATTCTTAACATTCTAGTAGAACTGGAAATGGTAGAAATGAGCCATTTCCGGTTTTGGCATTCAATACTATAGAGCAAAAGCGATAATATATAACGAGAAGATGTTTTCGCAAATCAATTCTACTTTTCAAGGATAACCTTCTTCACATTTAAGAAGCTAGTAAATTCTGAAAGTAACAGAATTGAGCCCTTTCCGGTTTCAACGTTTATCACTATAGAGCGAAAACGATACCGGTAATAGATAGTAAGAAGCAGTTTCCGGCAATCGATAAAGAGTTTCAGAAGTAACTTTCATCTTCGTGCTTAACACCGTAGTAAAAAGGAAGTGTAGAAATCACCTTTAACTTCCGGTTTCAAATTTAATTTACATAGAGCATAAATTATAAGATATAGGGAGAAGCAGTTTTAAGGGATCACTTTAACGTTGTGGGAACAGGTAAGTTATTATCTCTCCTTAACTCCAAACCGGAGGTAGCAAGACCCAACTACTTCCGGTTTTAGTGTTGATCGCAATATATTAGAAAAGGTAACAGATAAGGAGAAGCGGTTTTCTATAATCATTTAGTATCCTAAGAATATGTTCTATCTCGATTCTAACCTTTATACTAAAAGCAGAATTGGCAGATGTCAATCACTTCCGGTTATAAATTGAGTGTTATAGATTGGAGAGCTAGAAGGGATTTTATGTAATTAATTGTATTCCATCTCGACAGTAATCTCTCTCTTAATAGAAGAATTGAAAGAAATACGATACAAATTCCGGTATCCGTATTAATTGAGAACATATTACGTCATTCTCTTTACGTTTTTAACTAGAGTTTATTTTTAAATTAAATACTAGCCGGATGTTTACTAAATTTTGTGAGCTACTAGCCAATTCCCTAAGGAATAAGTACTGCTATATTCTGTGGTCAAACACGGCCAAGAGCTTGGTGGACACGGGTTGTATTTCATACCTTATTTCTCGATAACTACTTAATTAGCCAGCAGCATTCTCTGTATAACTATTGGCCGAATCGGAACAAAATTTGGTGGTGGACAGCCCTCAACCTAATTAAGGTCTCTATACTTTGAAATGCTTAATACTTTGCCGAAAACCATTTTTGTTTTATAGTGGTCAACGTTAAAACTTGGAAATGGTTGATTTCTACCACTTTCGGTTTATGGATCACGTCAATTAACTAGCTCATCCGAAATAATTACTCTACACATAGTTTGCCAAAAAAAATTGCTTTCTTTCAAGAGCTATCGTGCGCAGTAACTTAGTCGCAGCAGCTATCGTGGTCTATTATTATTATTATTATTATTATTATTATTATTATTATTATTATTATTATTATTATTATTATTATTATTATTATTATTGAGTATTCTACCGGTTGGCAGGTTCTGGGACTAAAGGGAGATGTGAGTGCGATTGTGTATTTTCTTAGGTTCTGGTTTGGAAATTCTTCTTTCACCTTTCTCGATCTTCAGCTTCCTCTTTTAATTCCCAATATTTGGTAAGATTTTTTCAATCATCGATCAAATACGTTTTCTTACTATTCCTTTCTTACCGTTTATCTCTTACTTTCAACTTTTCTCTTCCTCAGTAGGTTGAGAAGTGGCTAATACGTTTGAACCTGGTTCATTATTATTATTACCAGACTGCAGTTTTCTCTATCTATTTTTGAATACTATATTTAAGAATTTGAATTATTATTATTATTATTATTGCGTCCATGTTTTGTTATTCTTTTAACTGTTAGAGGAACCGTTCATTTTCTTTCTACAGTCTCACTTTATCTATAATGGTACTTCGGTATTATACTTAATGTGTAGTTAACCAAAGAAGAAGCAGATCTAGTAGTGTGGTGCACCCATTTCATGTTAGCTTTCGGTGATCATTTTAGTACTGTCCAGTGAGGTAATTTCGCAGAAGTACAATGTTCCTACAGATTATTCGTTGTAGTGTTATAAAGTACGAAATGACACAAGACGCTGTGTTTTCTAAATTGAAGTTTTGGGATCCTGAACGGCAATGGTTGCAAATTTTTAACAAGCGCCAACATTTATATCCCTACACACTTCACGCCCACAATATTCGTGCATGTCTTTGACCGTTTTAGCAATTTTAGTTGCAGCATTGTATTGTCAAATCATCAGTTATACTAAAAAAAATAATAACAATAGTATTAATAATCTATACTGTATATAAGAAAATAAAAGTGAGTTACTCATTATCGACCAAGACATAATACTTAATTAGCAAGAATAATCTTTTTGAGGAAAGGAAGTGATAAGGAAGAAATTTTTGGAAATATGTATCCTTAGGTGCGTATATAGGATAGTGTATCTTGCTAAGCCCTGAAGCAAGGAAAATGAAAGTAAGCATATAAACTAACCATTAAAAATAACTGAACATGTTTCTCAAAGTTTCGGAAAATTCCGCACCTAAACAAGAAAGGAGTAATTCATATAAAATTAATTTTTCAATTGTATTTTATTTCATTTGCTTTTAGAAAATGATAAATGTAAGAACTCTTTATACTGGAGACGTAAAATTTCAAAATTAAACTCAGTTAAAAACAAACCAATACATGTTCAGCTTTTCCGAAAATTCCGTCCTAAGAGGAGGATGGAAGATAGTGTCTACCTATTAAAATTTCTACATTTGCTTACGTTTGATATGTGAAATTTTTCTCTGATTTCTTAATCAAAAATAATTGAAAATATGTTTCCGGAAATTCCTCTCTTAAAAATGGAGAAAAGAGACGATTTCTATAATATTAAAATTTACCGCTATTTATTCAGAAAATTTCATGAAATGTGAAATTCGCTTAAATTCGAAATGCTAAATTTGGTATTCCAACTCGGAACTAAAAAGAATGAAATACGTATTTCAGAGTTTTCTAAATTCTCTTTTTAAGCAGAAGGAGGAAGGAATTAATTTACTTATTTCTCGACATTCAATAGGTGTTCGCTGTCTCATCATCATCGAATGTTCGAGGAGAATTACTCAGCATATTTAGAACTATTCTAGAGCATGGTTTCATCATATCACTTTCACTGAAATGCATATCTTAAAGGAGCAGTTCGAGTTAAAAACAAGTTTGGTGCAATAGAAAAAGTAACAAAAAATAAAAGACCCGTATTGTTTTATATCTTGAGGCCATATCGTTCAACTTCTACAGCCATTTGTTTTGGATGAATCGTAAATGCTGACGTCACTGGTGGGATACGCGAGACACTCAATATGAGTCAGCAACCACTCCCTTGTACGCAGCTGGCAAACCTTTATTAGTGCATTGGATTTAATAGATTGTGTTTTGGATTTGTTAGCAGTCTTGCTCTGTGTTGAATTCTTGAGGAACGTTTTTCTTAGTTGTTTTTCCTACAGCATTAGTATAAAAAAGATTAGAGAGAGAGAGAGTAGTAATTACGTTTGTTGTGCGAAACAGTGTTTCTTCCAGATATGTTTCTAGGGTGGCACTGTCTCCCGGAGCTCTGAGAGATTCCCCCGGACGAGACCAAAATAATACGTCTATAATATAATAAATATAATAGTACTGTGTAAAAATAATATGCCTTTCCGAATACTAAGTGTCCCCCCCCCGGAATTGTTTTTTCTGAAAGAAACACAAGTGTGAAGTAGAAAACACGTGTTAGTACAGCGCGTGCTGTGTCTGTGAAGTGAAGTAGAAATGCCTAACGCCTCCTGTGTTTTCGGTTGTAATTCTTGTGCAATTCAAGCTGAGGACATAAAGTATTTTTTAACGTTTCCAAGTCGTGAGAAATCACCAGATCGATATAAATTATGACTCAAGAAAATCAATGGGAAAAAATGTACCAAATAAAATCACTCGTGTTCCAAACATCTTGAGGAGCCTGCCTTCGAGAAGTCAAGTTTACTGAAAGAAAAGTTAATGCCAGTAGCGGATCTAGGCTGGGGCCGGAGGCCTAGGCCCCCAGTTTTTGAGTGACAAAATTGATTTAAGATATTATTTAGATATTTTTGAAAGTTTTTAGTAAACATGATATACCTACCATAGTCTGGGTTCTGACTCCCCCCCCCCTGAGTTTTTACCGTCTAGATCTACTTCTGGCTAATGCCAGGAGAATTATTTATGCGCAAACTGAGAAAGAATGCTGTTCCAAGTATATTATTGAAAGGTTTAAAATCTGAGCCATTAAAGAAGCACCGATCTATGTCCATTTACCAACGTACAAATATCGTACAAGACGCAATTGACGGTTGTAGTCAAGACGAGGCACTAGGGGGTAATAGAGACGATGTCACTCATGATTCTGAAGATACTGCTTTAGAAATAACCTATACAATTTGAATTAGGGAGTGAAATATACCAGCTTGTAGAAGGAATTAGTGACTGTTCCTCAAGACATTGATTCATCGTTTAATTTCTCTGTATCATGTGACAATGATGATGAAACGGGTGATGAGAGTTGTCCCGCGTACAGCTATGCGAATAAAATAAATTTAACCGGTGAAGTGTTTTTCGAATTCTGGCAAACTTTACAGATGTTATTTCATTTTTGCCTCATATGCTGCACTCCTTTTCATACCTTGAAGCACAAAATTATAGGGTCAGCGTTAAAAAATGAAACAAAACGTGAACATACTTATGTTTGGGAATCGGAAGAATGATTAAGGGAAAGGTAATTAGGTGTTGCAGCAATCTCGTCCGCCATCTATTTACATGATATTGGTTTCGATTTTTTTAAACACTGAACTTATGCTTTATAAGATACGTTTTATAATATTATAAAAACATTTGTACAGCCCACCATCAGATATCATTTTCTACATGCAGATGATATTTGTAAGTCTTTGTAATCAGTTCTGGAAAAGGAAACCGCACTTAGAACGTGCCACCGCACCTCTCACAAACGAAATGCTTTGCACTGTGTAATGTGTAAGCCTGCTTTCGCTCCTTGACCACCTATGACGTCATCACAAAGTGTTCCTTCCTCTGTTACTCGCTAACGACTGAACGTATCGCGATCAAACAAACATCATTCCTTTTAGAATTTTCAACTGTAGAAATGAAAATGAATTGTAAAAAATGCATTTCTAAGTCGAACTGCTCCTTTAAGGTTAGGGGTCAACATCTAAAATATTTGCTAAAATACAGTATCTTACAAACCTCTCATGTATGAATGAAGATGAAATTTGATATAAAAACCAAGTAGACACGCAACCCAGCGTTCTAGGAAATTCCTCTTCCGTCTCATCTAATGAAAAATAATTGAGAATATTAGAACATAGTTAGCACTTGGCTGAATCCATTTTTTAACCATGTCAGTTTCATTAAAATTCGTATCCTAAGAGGCTGGAGGAGTTAATATATACGGTGAAAATTAAATATCTTTCAATCCAAGGAGATGAAACTAGGTATATAAAACTTTTATTTAACGAGGGCACGATGTGGACATGCCAAAGCGTTTTCAAAAATTCTACTTCCAAAAGAGGTTACAGGGTGGTAAAGTGTTTGAAACTTCTGAAATGAATTTTTAAACATACCTAGCACGCAGGAAATTTAATTTTATCAACTCACTTTGGAAAAAAGAATCTTATAAGCAGAAAAGAATTTAAAGTTCTTGCAAATACTGCATCGTATGAAACACATTTTTGAACATGGTCGAGCTAGGGGTTTTATTTCACTTTTGTACAAATATGTTACGTAACGGGGAAAGGGTGATCAAAAATAACTTTCAAATATTTTCAATAAACCTATTCTACTCGTACGAAGAACGGCCTTGCATACAATAATAGTAAATAATAATAGCCATATTCTCACTAATTTATATTTATTTCCCGCAAGATTCCTGCATAGCATTGTAGTGCAGTGGAATATTATATTTTATCAGTTTTGTCCTGAATGAAACCACAGTTCTTACACAATAATTATTTCGTGTTTAAATTATTTTTAATTTAATGTTTGTTACAATATTCTGTAACGTGCCTCTAAGTGATCCGTCCAGGGCCGCTGGTTATAAACACCAGGACAAATATCGGTATGCGGGATTCGTAATTTCAATCAATACTGTATATAAATGTAAGTTAGCATTTAAATATTTCGGTAAAATCCTTATCGGGTTTCATTCTAAATTTTGAGTTATTTTTTAATATATCTAGCACAAATACTTCCAAAAATAGCAGTAATCCTCCAAATAAAATTGTGAAAACTAGGTAATATAGATAATTGAAGTAACTGATTTTTAACGTGATAAATTTTATAACAAAATTTATAGAAAAATAAATATGAAATACATTAATTTATTTTCAAAAAAAATAACAATTTAAAGCTATATTGAAAAACTAGAATATTTATCAAAAAATTAACTTGCTTTTTAAAGGCTAGGTTGAATAGTACTATGATTCTTTTCAACAAGAAGTACACCTTTAATACAACTTTCGATAATTAGTCTAATATTTGGTAGACCTCCTTTATGTGGTCAAAGCAATAAGAAATCTATATTTGTTACTTATGTAATTACATAAAGAGAATATCATACAATAAAAAAAAACACTCACCCAATATATTTAGTAATAATAAGCCATCGATCACCTTGGGGAGGAAGTGTTTCGATACGCCTCTTATTACCCGAATATAATTTCACACCAAATGTACAAATTGCGAATACTCTCACAAATAAATAGGTAGATAATTTAACAACTATTTTCAAATTTCATCTTATACATGATTTAGAACACTATAATTTTCCAAACTATACAACTTTCATGATGACCGTTATAGATTCATAAATGAAGAAGAGAATTTACCTTGCCCAGTTCGACATATCGTTTCGAATGGCTGCTCAGGCTAGCGGCAGCTCATTTGAACGTATGTAGTTGAAAAATTTCCACTAGAGGTGCTCAAGGGTACCTAATGGTTCAGGTACTGATAGCATAACCTTCTAGGATAAGAACGACCACATTAACATATATATATATATATATAGTGTGATAAATCATCACACGTAACAATTCATAATATTTGTAATTATAAATCTAGTTCTGTCAGAGACTCGCACCCCTAGATTTGCAGCAACTGGTCCAGGAACTACCTAGCACTTTGAATTTACACTTACATATGATTTTTAACGTGGGGTTCGACTAAGAAAATCTTTTGAAAATTCACTTAAAATTTGGTATTTGGATTTCCAATTTAAAATAATTTTACACGAGTTTCAGCATTTCTTTTATATCTTAGTCATAAAGGGGAAGGAGAAGTGAGAATAGGAATTATTACTCATATAATAGCATATCGGTATCTCGGAATTTCTGAAAGTTACGAACATGAACTCTGGCTTTAGGACTCATCATATAAAACAAAATTTCTTAGAGACAGTAAACAGAAACACCGAATATTTCTCCATTGAAATTGAAACCAGAAATTGTAGTAGATGGAGTAGTGTGGAGATGGAATATATTCTAGGGACGCTTAATCGAATAAAAAAAACCGGGCCTATCTATTGCCGTTTGTCATGGTTTCTAATAATTACGTTTTGTTACAGGGTAAAAAATTGATGGTACCTATTTGAAGTGATGGTACGCTAACTCCTTTTATTGAATTTCCACTAGAGGTGCTCAAGGGTACCTTATGGTTCAGGAACTGATAGCATAACCTTCTAGGATAACAATGATCACATTAACTCTTATATATATATATAGAGTGTGATAAATCATCACACGTAACAAATATCGCCCTCCCAGCTATAAAAAGTTGTAACAACTTTTTATATCTACATTTAACCATAATATTAATTTATTCCACTTCGAATTTTAATTATGAATAGATAGATTCTGTTAATCTTTCTAGGTCTTTATTACTACTAACTTACACCAGCTAATTATTCTAACTAACCATCACTCTCACCTTAACCACTACATACAAAACTAAAAATAATACAACTAAAGAAAAAATAATCCCTAAATTCAAATGCACTACCTAATATTCTATTTATTCCAACTACTCTAGTTAGTTAATAATTATTAGAGGTTACGAATAGTACCTATCTATTCATAAAATTTTACAGAACTATATCTCATTATGTATTATTTTTTATATCTTCAGGAGGTAATTATACACCTTCTTTCCAAATTAATTCAGTCACAATAAAAGTAATTTATAATACTCATCATAGATAGAACCATCTTGTTTCCAATCGGGCTTCAGTTTCGTTACATCTGGTTGCGCAGAAATTACATAAAATTTTCCGTGTCGGAATTTAAACTGATAAAATTTTTACAAACATTTTCGGAACATAGATACAAGAACATCCAGATCTGGAACTCTAACAAAAACATATATTAGAAACAAATTAAAATTATTTTAAAAGCTATTTAATATATTATCTCTGACTGATATAAATTCTATCTGACTAGATAGGTCATTATTTTTTTATTTTTTATTTAAGGCTGACTAGATTAACTGTTTCTATATTTTTCTATAATAATTTTCAATTGGGAATTACGAACAGAAGTATGTTTAGTACATTATATTTATGATACATTTCCTCTCCTTTCTCTATACCTTTTCGTTAAACTTACATGACACGGATATCTCTGTGATTATCTACATTAACTACTCTTATGGTATTCCTTCCCAGGAAATGCTGGATCTCGTATGGTCCACATCATTTCGCACATAAGGGTTTTGTTCTTTTATCTTTTAATGAGGACAATACTTTTGATTTAATTAATACATTGTCACCCACTTTATAATTATTATCTAGCCGGCGTTGATTGTAAATTTTCTTTTTACGTTGCCGTGCTCTTCCCATGTTATCTAAAGCTCGATTCCATAACTCTGGATCCCTAGGATTTAAGTCCAACATATATATTTTCCACTTAATGTCCAGAAGATTACCAACATTATAATTAAAAACTAAATCCTTAGGACTGAATTTCGTATCCTCGTGGATTGCATTATTTACAGATAATTCAATTTCCCACAATCTTTTATCCCATGAGCTTTGTTTCTTTCCAAAATATATTCTTAATGAATTTTTTATAGTTGAGACGTATTTTTCACTAGGATTAGAAGCCGGGTGATAAGGGGATATACTAATATCATTAATACCATTAGCATAAAGAAAATCTTTAAATTTAGCTGATGTAAATGTGGAATGATTATCATGACATATGCTAAAAATAAATCCATTTCTACACATTAATTTATAAAACTTATTAATCACACTTTGTGAAGACAAAACCTGAATCGGTTCTAAAAATACTCTTTTAGAAAATGAATCGACTATTATCAAACAGTAACGTCCCGACTTACTTTCTACTAGAGGACCAAGTAAATCTACCGCCCAGAGTTAATTTACTATATTCTCATATTGAGATATTAGCTTTCAAGTTTGTTTCTTATTATGGCTCTTATTTAGTTGACATTCAGCACAAGTAGATACGAATTCTCCTATATCCTTCAATATCTCATTCCATGTAAAACGAGCACAGATCTTAGCAATAGTTTTATTTATACTAGCATGAGAACCTGGCAAAATTTTTGAATGAAAGAATTCGGAAGATACTAGGAAATAATTCCTTAGACAAACATACTTTGTATGGATTTCTAATGGCTCTTGTTTTCTTACATAATATGTCTTGAATTAATTTATATCCTTTTACTTCTCTTTTTGCCCTTAATTCCCTAATAATATTACCTAATTCAGGGTCCTTTAATTGATATATTGGCAAAAGGCATATTCCAAAGATTAATTAGGCAATAGTTATTTACCTGCTGGGAGTGGCAAAGTTCAGTTTTCATTTCCTCAAAATTATTCTGATCAATAACCTTGAAATACAATCTGCTGTTATATTCATATTAGAGGATATAGACTTTACCTCAAAAGTAAATGCAAATAGTCAATATTGTTGTAGGACTTCCCCTAAACTTTTGAGACTGCTACCTGTATTTACAATAAACTTCTTATTTAAATCGGGTAGTTTTAACATTACATGATTGGCAACTATTTCCTTAATATATTCTAATGTTTTTGTTATTCCTATCCCCAAACAAATTCAGCAGAAGCCGCCCTTAAACGTTCAATAGACGTTCAACGTTAACTTCATGGAACTGCGGGAGGAACTTCGCATATTATTGTAAAATGCAGGATAAAGAAATTAATCCCTTTTTTGTCTTTGGAGCAGGTAACTTTCTAATAACGTCTAATCTTGAAGGGTCCATCTACATTTTTCCATTTTCAATAATAAAGCCTAAATATGAAATCTTATTTGAAAAAAGGTACATTTCTTAGTTGATAAAGTTCAACCTATTTCTTCCAATAACCTTAATACTTTTTCCAACAAATGCTTATGGCTTTCTACATCTGAACTTTTGAAATTATGTCATCCACATACAATTAAATTCCTTCATCTTTCAATGAATACAATAACTAAGTTAATATTTTAGATAATACATGACTCCCTGCTGCCCATCCAAAAGGCAAAATTTTAAATTCGTATCAATCTCTATGCGTAAGAAATGATGTTAGATGACGGCTTTCCTTTGTTAAAGGTATAGTTAAATATGCTTACCGAATATCAAGATGGCTAAAGATTTTACTACCAGATAATTCAGATAATATGTCTTCTATTCTTGGTGTGAACTGAGTGTTTAAATAAAGATGACGATTCAAATCAGAATAATTAACTATTTTGAACTGTCATTGTTGTTCACTAAAAAACAAGAAAAGCATAATCACTGTTACTGGGTTGTATTAAATCGGCCTTTAACATCTCATCCAGAATTCTATCCATCTCTCTTTGAGAGCTCCGGGATAATGGGTAAGTCTTCTTACGGATAGGAGTGTAGTCATTTAACTGGATTTTATCTTCAAAGTATTTAATTTTACCAACATGTAATGAAAAAGCAGAAGGATAATTATTAAATATCTCGTTAACGTACCGTTGTAATTCAGGATTAGCATCTAATACAGCTGGATCCACCCTCAAAAGGCTATCCGTCTGGTCCGACTGGATGTTGGATTTACTATCCAAAGATTTACTAATAGATCTGGCAACACTGCAAAATCCCTGTGCTGGATCTCCCGGAAGTCTACCTCCATCCGATTCAAAAGTCTGAACTGTGGACCTTTCTCCTAAGTCTGAGTCACGCAGGAATAATTTACAAGTCTTATGGTCCGTTTCACTGTAAAATAGAACACACGAACGAGTATCATGTTTTAAACAAGGGGGTGGGTGTTCGCTCATTCCAGAGAGAGAAATAACTTATTATTCACTAAATCAATGCTCGCTTTCAACAGTTTAAGTTCATTTATTCCCAATATAAATATTGGTTCTAAGTTGTCCACTAGGAAAAACTTTAGTCTGTAAACATGATTTTTAAACTTAAAGGGTAAACTGCGCACTGATTCAGTGTCAACTTTTGTTTATCAACACCTACACCAATGAACTTCTCATTTATTATATTCACTGGGTAATTCAACTGCCGATTCCGTAGAATAAAGCTTTGTCTATTAAGTAATGATGCTATAGAACAAGTATCTAAGCCTCCTCTAATAGTTTTACCTAGCACAAAAGCATCTACAAAAGCAGCAGTCAAAGTTTCCGCTGAAAAGGTTTTTCTACTTTCACCTTTATTTCTATCGGCTCTAATTTTAATCCCACCAATTGTGTGTTCACTTTCATCCTTATCTTCTATTGGTTTATAATTACTAAAAATTTTCAAATCCTCTCTGCATAATGATTTCCTAATCATACTGCTGTTCCCTCTGAAGCCACCATTGCTTTTAAAGTCGCCACGATGTTGCCCACGCATTCCTTTTTCACCTACCCCCAAATTCACAGGAATCACATTAAACATCATATTATTTTCTCCCAAATTTTCACTCTTCTGTCCCCCTCGGGATCGAATCTAGAACCACTCCATAGGATTCTTCTTCCGATCATCATATTTCGCACGTGTGCTGTAACCCACATTACTATTATTATTTACACCCTCTAACAAAGTTCTTTTAAAAACTTTATTTTCCCTTTTTATAAATTTGGACCTCTCACTTATAGTTTTTAACTGTGACCGTCGACTATTCCCTGCAAAGCGTCTTTTGTCATTGCCTTCATTATATTCAAACTGTTTGTTATTAACACCCACACTATTATGGAATTCGTTTGTCTGAACTCCGGTTCCTATTATCTGAGTCGCAGCCCTTAACCGGTCACTAATGGCAGCAGAGCATCTTTCCGAATTAACATCCATATTCAATTTTACTAACCGTTTATTTAAAAGGTACTGTTTGTTAGAAGCACACTTTGCAATTCGATGTTGTCCACCACAAAAATAACACTTAATTTTATTTCTCTGATTTTCACTTTTATCCAAATTCCTCACCAGTGTGGTATACATTTCTAAATTTCGTTGATATTTTTCGTATTCCATAATATTACCCATAAGATCATCTAATGACATTGGATACCTATATCTATAAATTTCAAATTTAATTTGAGGTTGCATCCCCTCCATTATAATGTCTAACATACTATCATACTATCATTACTACCATTGATACTATCATTGATTGGTCCGTAACGTATTTCAAAAGCATCACACATATTATTTACATAATAAAGCATATTTTCCTTAGGTGTTTGTACCTCTTTCACATAACGATTTATGAGTTCTCAGCTACCTAAAGGAGTAATTAAACCGAAACCGATCCAATGAATCTCCGAAACCAATAACCTGATATTTGCATCCAATTATTAGTCATTTCATACTATGATACTAGCTCTTGATTTAATCGACCTTCAGCTTTACTCAAAGCTGCTATCAAAACAGACTCAACCGGGAATATTTTCAATTTAATTATTCTAAGAACCGCTACTAGAAATTGAAACAACTTTATATCACCAGTTGCATCTGTACGTGGGATATACTGTATTTTCTCATTAAATAAATTACTAGAAATACTTGCATTTAATTTATCAGCCCGTATTTGAAATGGCATAAAACTATTTATCAAAGGTTCGCTACAGACATCAATTTCTCTTACTTCTATCGAGTCTTTATCAACAAAAGGATTTGTACTACGATTTTCTTCTTTTTCTTTTCTGACAGCTGTTTGCTCCAGGTCATTAAACGGGTTTGTATCAGCGCTAACACAACTTTCACTATCTACAGACATAAGCAGTTGGAACTCGTTATGCAACATTCCTCCTTTTGTTAACAACGCAGTTGTGTTGCTTGCTTCAGATGATGACTCAACCATTTCGCTGGCTTTATCTACCGCAGAAATATCTACCTTGACTCTCTTCCGGAATACAAATATGACAAATACCATCGTTGATTTGCAGCCTGCGGCAAGACAACTCCATAATTTCCACTTTCAAATCCATTCAAAAATAAACGTGGTTGATTTCTTTTTTCTTATTTTATTTACCAAGCAATCTAAAAGAGCTATCCTTAAGCTATTTAAATACCGAAAATAATTACTATACCTTACGGTAAGCGACAACCTCTTAACAATAATTGACAATTTTATATCTAATTTTAATTTATTATTTAACGTAATCCAAAAATTTTGACATTTAATCAATCCCAACTGATCTAAATGTAATATCCTCCTTAGTTTCCTTCTAAAACGTTTAATATACAGGATTATCCCGAAACATTCCCATATATTTAGCAGCTTACTTAACTAGTTTGCCTCTTAAGTCAGATTTTGCCAATTTAAACGCAATCTTAACTAGTTTTTTTTACTTCTTTTTCGAAGTAAGATTCGAAACGATATGTTTGTAACGTGCCTCTAAGTTATCCGTCCTGCGCCGCTGGTTTTAAAAACCAGGACAAATATCGGTATGCGGGATTCGTAATTTCAATGAATAATGTATATAAATGTAAGTTAACATTTAAATATTTCCATGAAATCCTTATCGGGTTTCACTCTAAATTTTGAGTTACTTTTACTATATCTAGCACAAATACTTCCAAAAAAGCAGTAATCCTCCAAATAAAATTGTGAAAACTAGATAATATAGATAATTGAAGTAACTGATTTTTAACGTGATAAATTTTATAACAAAATTTATAGAAAAATAAATATGAAATACATTAATTTATTTTCAAAAAAATATAACAATTTAAAGCTATATTGAAAAACTAGAATATTTATCAAAAAATTAACTTGCTTTTTAAAGGCTAGGTTGAATAGTACTATGATTCTTTTCAACAAGAAGTACACCTTTAATACAACTTTCGATAATTAGTCCAATATTTAGTAGACCTCCTATATGTTGTCAATCCAATAAGAAATCTATATTTGTTACTTATGTAATTATATAAAGAGAATATCATACAATAAAAAACACTCACCCAATATATTTAGTAATAATAAGCCATCGTTCACCTTGGGGAGGAAGTGTTTCGATACGCCTCTTATTACCCGAATATAATTTCACACCAAATGTAGAAATTGCGAATACTCTCACAAATAAATAGGTAGATAATTTAACAACTATTTTCAAATTTCATCTTATAGACGATTTAGAACACTATAATTTTCTAGACTATACAACTTTCATGATGACCGTTATAGATTCATGAATGAAGAAGAGAATGTACCTTGCCCAGTTCGACATATCGTTTCGAATGGCTGCTCAGGCTAGCGGCAGCTCATTTGAACGTATGTAGTTGAAAAATTTCCACTAGAGGTGCTCAAGGGTACTTTATGGTTCAGGAATTGATAGCATAACCTTCTAGGATAAGAACGACCACTTTAACATATATATATATATAGTGTGATAAATCATCACACGTAACAATTCATAATATTTGTAATTATAAATCTAGTTCTGTCAGAAACTCGCACCCCTAGATTTGCAGCAACTGATCCATGAACTACCTAGCACTTTGAATTTACACTTACATGTGATTTTTAACGTGGGGTTCGACTAAGAAAATCTTTTGAAAATTCACTTAAAATTTGGTATTTGGATTTCCAATTTAAAATAATTTTACACGAGTTTCAGCATTTCTTTTATATCTTAGTCATAAAGGGGAAGGAGAAGTGAGAATAGGAATTATTACTCATATAATAGCATATCGGTATCTCGGAATTTCTGAAAGTTACGAACATGAACTCTGGCTTTAGGACTCATCATATAAAACAAAATTTCTTAGAGACAGTAAACAGAAACACCGAATATTTCTCCATTGAAATTGAAACCAGAAATTGTAGTAGATGGAGTATTGAGGAGATGAAATATATTCTAGGGACGCTTAATCGAATAAAAAAACCGGGCCTATCTATTGCCGTTTGTCATGGTTTCTAATAATTACGTTTTGTTACAGGGTAAAAAATTGATGGTACCTATTTGATGGTACGCTAACTCCTTTTATTAAAAAAAAAACTTTTCTCGCTGTCTCTTATAGGTCATGTTCTATGTATATTACATTGAAACAGGAAGTCATAGTCGATTACCAGTTTGTCTATTGGTCACGAAATTGATTTTAAAAAGTCACGAAATCGGAAGACGGTCATGAAAGTCAAGAAATTTTGCTTTTGGCTCACGATTCATTTTATCTGTACAAATATATGTACGTCCTGGAAAATGTTTTTCTATAATATGTCAAATTTCACCACCAAAAACGTCTATGATTCTAGACGCTACCAAATCACAATGTAACAGCCAAGGTAGCTAATGTTGCCATTACCGTCCCTTCCCAGAAAAACTAAATCTTTGAAAATCAGGAAAGAAAGTTTTAAGTTCCCTTCCCTCTACTCAAACAAGTAGCCCGGGAAGAGTTTCCCGGGCCAGGTATGTGGTTTACAACGCCGCTTAACGCACGTAAAAATTGTAAGCTACTGAAAGAGAATGGTATGCTAAAGTTCAACAAATAATAATAAGTCTTCAAAGGTTGCAGGAACATAACTCTACTTGATAAACAACACAAAAAGAATTCCGATAGCATTAACAAATTTTATTATTATTATTAAAAAATAAAAAATGAACGTAATGTTGAATCTAACAACGAATTTGTAAGGTTCGTAAAAGTTTGTCCAATTTTGAAAAATGTTTTCAACTACTAGTAGATTTAAACAATTTCGATTCATGCAAAAACCACAAGAAATTTATAATTACTGAAACATTTATCAGGCACATGTTGCATGAAGTAAAAGTCCAAGATGGCTCCTGCCTTATCACAAGACATATTCAGCATAAACCATATTGAAATACACATATTTATATTATAGAAATTCAATACCAATATTTGAACTGATGGTTCAATTAGAATATTTATCCATTTTCTATCTACATGTTTTTTTATATATATATATACTCACGGAAAAACCCGAATAGATTTTAAACTCACAAAATAAAATATACTATACACAATTTTAAATATGGTGTAACACATACCTAGCGAAGAGAACAAGTGACGGGCCCAATCACTTAATTTCAAAGCTCCTTCATCGGAAGGATAAACAACCAATCAAATTTAAGTATAGCAATCACATGACATTGACAAAAGACTAACCATAATACCAGATCATTTAAATTAAGAAAACACCAACTCTCTATCGCAAAAATATACTGTAGTGGAATACAGGGAGGAAAAAGGAAGGTGAATAGGTTATCAAAATAATAATAATAATAATAATAATAATAATAATAATAATAATAATAATAATAATAATAATAATAATATAGAAGTTAACAGTATAGAAGGAAACAGCGCTGTTTCTAATCTTAAATTAAATCCCTATTGTATTCATTTTACTCTATAATACCAATGTAAGGATCACTACGGCACAACAAGTAAAGCTTGCTTCTATCACATGCATGTAAATTGGCCCAAATCGCTCTCAAATTCGCTTTTGAGAATGTTAACTAAATTTAATGGTTTGTTAAAGGAAAAGTCATGAAATGTAATTTTGGAATTTTAGTTGACACCCTGTCATTTCTGATTTTATTAGAGTGTTATGGATAGACAAAACGTATTCTTTAGATGCTGAATCGATTGTCGAAAACAGCTTCTCACTATCTATTACAGCCTTTGCTTCACATTAATGTAAACTATACTAAAAAGTGTTGATTTCTACCGCTTCTAGTTTTATCAAAGTGTGAAGGATAGAAATGAAAGGAGTTCTTGGAATATTTTAATCTTATAAATTTATTAGCAGTGTTCTCACCTCGATACAAAACAGGATTAGTTTTACTTCCATTGCTCTTTACTATATAATAACAAAATCCAGATGGTTTATGTTGTTGATATTTTTTCGTATATGGCTCGTTATCTGGATTACATTCTTCACAACCCATAACTTTATGTAACAAACATTCAAAATCAGCATAAATCACAAACGGCATTTTCATTGTGTATTGGTAGTTTTCAAATTCATCACATTTACCTTCTTCAGGCATTATTATTTTTACTGGCTCATTTAACGAACAATCTTGCTCATGTTTATTTAAAGCGTCTTGTGAGTAAAAGTATAACAAACATCAATCACATAAATATTTTCGAGCTCTCTTTTTAGTTAACTGTGTACATACTAGTCTGCTTAAATCCTTAATCCAACTATAGTGTGTTTTAACTTGATCTTCATTTTGTTCTTTTATATATAATAAACTGACATGATTTTCTTGCTTGTTTTGTGTGTGATGTAGTATATAGATTGAATAGTCTTTATCGTATGCATAAACATTTATAGAAATATCAAGTAATTTTTCAGCTTTTAGAATATCGCTTAGTTTTACAGGAAAATGAATATTTTTTAATTTAGATTCTAAGTTTACCAAAAGTTCATTATTTTTTGGTACTCGCTGAGGATGTGAATTTGTAGGATATAAGGCTCTGTATAATGAATATAAGAAACATTTTTCATCTTCATTCTTTACATTAATTACTGCCTTTTGTTTTGAATTTGTTTAGGTAATTCTATGTATGTTTATCCTCTATATGGTGTATAATTGACGATTGCTAGTTGTAAAAAGTTAATGTTTATAAGAGCCCAGCCAGAACCTCTAGCTTGGAACTCATCCATCCTTGTTCTTAATCTTTGTTTCATTTTAGTTATTTCTTCTTTTAAATTACTTGATTGTATATTTCTTGGTTTTCAGTGTCAAAATAGAAGTTTTGAGTTTCTCCACCTTTTTTATATCTACAACTTATATAAAGATTAGCTTTCAATGAACTATGTTTACTTAAGCTAATTTGTAATCTGTTTAATATGGCTTTAGATGTTGTAGTAATATATTGTACAAGTGGATCTTGTGACTATTAACCTTGCCCAGTTCGACATATCGTTTCGAATGGCTGCTCAGGCTAGCGGCAGCTCATTCGAACATACGTAGTTCAGGAACTTCCACTAGAGGTGCTCAAGGGTACCTTATTGTTCAGGAACTGATAGCATAACCTTCTAGGATAAGAACGACCACATAAACATTTATATATATAGTGTGATAAATCATCACACGTAACCATTCGTAATATTTGTAATTATAAATCTAGTTCTGTCAGAGACTCTCACCCCTAGATTTGCAGCAACTGATCTAGGAACTACCTAGCACTTTCAATTTACACTTACATAGAATTTTTGACGTGGGGTTCGACTAAGAAAATCTTTTGAAAATTAACTTAAAATTTGGTATTTGGATTTCCAATTTAAAATAATTTTACACGAGTTTCAGCATTTCCTTTATATCTTAGTAATAAAGGGGAAGGAAAAGTGAGAATAGGAATTATTACTCATATAATAGCATATCGGTATCTCGGAATTTCTGAAAGTTACGAACATGAACTCTGGCTTTAGGACTCATCATATAAAACAAAATCTCTTAGAGACAGTAAACAGAAACACCGAATATTTTTCAATTGAAATTGAAACCAGAAATTGTAGTAGATGGAGTAGTGTGGAGATGGAATATATTCTAGGGACGCTTAATCGAATAAAAAAACCGGGCCTATCTATTGCTGTTTGTCATGTACAACCTTGTTCAAGAAAACTTTGCCACTCACTTCTCTTTGAAAAGGTCTGTAGTCTTACCTACAGTTAGAATTAAATCAAATAAATGTGAATTTTGTTTGGTCGATTAAGAAGTTTATTTAGAGCCACAGCATTTTAATTTCCTTTTGCGGTTGCAAGAATATCATCTTTCATAGCAGGTGAACGGACAAGATTTCTTGATCAAGACTGTACAAAGATGGACATTAAAATCGGAAGTGGTTGATTTCTAATAATTACATTTTGTTACAGGGTAAAAACTTGATGGTACGCTAACTCCTTTTATTTTAAAAAAAAACTTTTCTCGCTGTCTCTTATAGATCATGTTCTAAGTATATTACATTGAAACAGGAAGTCATAGTCGATTACCAGTTTGTCTATTGGTCACGAAATTGATTTTAAAAAGTCACGAAATCGGACGACGGTCATGAAAGTCAAAAAAGTTTGCTTTTGGCTCACGATTCATTTTATCTGTACAAATATATGTACGTCCTGAAAAATGTTGTTCTATAATATGCCAAATTTCACCACCAAAAACGTCTATGATTCTAGACGCTACCAAATCACAAGTAAAGCTCGGTTCTATCACGTGCATGAAAATTGGCCCAAATCGCACTCAAATTCGCTTTTGAGAATGTTACTAAATTTAATGGTTTGTTAAAGGAAAAGTCATGAAATGTAATTTTGGAATTTTAGTTGACACCCTGTCATTTCTGATTTTATTAGAGTGTTATGTATAGACAAAATGTATTCTTTAGATGCTGAATCAATTGTCGAAAACAGCTTCTCGCTATCTATTGCAGCTTTTGCTTCACATTAATGTAAAGTATACCGAAAATTGTTGATTTCTACCACTTCTAGTTTTATCAAAGTGTGAAGGATAGAAATGAAAGGTGTTCTTGGAATATTTTAATCGATTTCCGAAAACTGCTTCTCGCTATATATTTCCGTTTTTTCGTGTTCAATGTTAAAGCGCGAACTAGTTTATTTCTGCCACTTTCTATTTCAATACAGTATTAACGATGGACTTGAAAGGTATTCTTGGGTTGCAAAATCTACTGCCGGAATCCGTTTCTTGTTATCTATTATCCTTCTTGGTTTACAGAATCAACGTTAAAAGGAAAAATGGTTGATTTCCACCACTCCTGGTTTCTGACCCACAACCTCCTGGTTTATGACTCTCTACTAACGAACTCTTTCGAGATAATTAGTCCAGCTATCAATTGCAAAAAAAAATCAGATATCAAATTCAGTTTCGTTCAAGAGTTTCGTGAGGAGTAACGGACAGGATGGACCAAAGTACTAACTTGGTGGACGAACACCGTGTGCGTGGTTTCTCTCGGGGTTCTCCCGTTTCCTTCAACTTTCTTCATTCCACCATTTCATTTATCTCTCATCATTACCGTCTCCTTTAGCCTAACCGGCAAAATCGTGGGACGTAAAACTCAAAAATGTCATTTCATTTCATTTTTCAAAGTACTAACTATACAGTATTATTATAAATCTTACTCTGTGATCCCAATAATTAGATACATATCTGAGCGTTTTCCATTCTGATCTAAAAAGGAAGAAAAGAATTTGGAAGAGAATAGAGGTGAATATTACAATTTTTACTATACTAAGATGTTTATATTTCGGGATCCCGTAAAGTTGAAGACATGAAACGTGGTATTTGAGTTGAAATTGGAATGCTTCCAGATATATAAAGTGCAAGGCCATACGTCGAAAAAACACGGTGGCGTGGGAGCAAAGCCCCCGGTATTTAAATTGAAATTCAGTATACTTGCATGTATGTGAGGTGCGAGGCCGTAAGCCGAGAAAACACTGATGATTTTAGGTTTGAGATGCAAAAAAACATTACCCCGAAAAAAATTGCGAGTCTGAGGGTAAAGCCTTCAGCGAGACGAAGGCTTGTATTGAATAAACTCTGATGATGACACTAAGGAGGTTTACACAATATTTTCTTTATCAATAATGAAATAGGAAGTGATAGTAGATTTTTACCACTTCCGTTGTTAGTAAAGGGATTGGATTTGTGACACAATTATATTCTTGGGATACTTAATTGATTGCCGAAAATTGCGTCTTGCTATCTACTTCCGTATAGAGGTTGATATCTACCAGTTACAGTTTTAGTAAAGGGTAAAGGATGAAGATAAAACGTATTCTTAGTTGATTGTAGAAAACCGGGTTACAGTTTCTACTCTGCAGTGATTAACGTTAAAACCGGAAAGGGTTGATGTCTACCACTTCCGGTTTTAGTATAAGGTTAAGGATGGAGATGAGAACGGGCGGTTAATCGCTTATGGAAAACAGGGTTTTGATATCTATTAGAGTTTTTCTTCCATGGGAATCAACGTTAAAAGCAGGAAATAGTTAATCGCTACCACTTCCTGTTTTAGTTGTAGGTTAAGAACAAGGATAATATGCATTCTTAGGACGCTTAATCGATTTTCAGAAACAGATTCTAGCTTTCTACTAACGTCATTTGCTCTACAGTGATCAATCTTAAACCGGAAGTCGTTGATGTCTGCCACTTTCAGTTGAAGAGTCGCCTCCATTAATTTTAAAACATTTTTCCCTACATAATTACGTAACACCTGATTTAATTCCAACTAAACTTGAAACATATATGTCTTACAATCGGGAAACCCTAGTATCCTAAGCGCAGGGAATGGGAGAGCTCACATTTTAAAAATAATTATAATGATCGATATTCGTATTGAATCCTTCGTTCTCGGGTCAGTCGCTGATATGGATAATGACTGCTTCCATGGCGTTTAAGTTCATTCCTGGAGAATCGTTAAGAGTGACATTTTAAATGTAATCGAAAATGAGGCATATTAAAGGCAAACCCATAGCTCTCATTAGCGCTAAGACGAATAGTGGTACTTTTGATACAATTTAAAAAGAAGATAGAATGCAACGTTTGAATTTAATTAATGTAAACTTATCCATTAAGAAAAACTAGATTATTTGCCATCCAAAGTTGTAGTTGCGACTCTAGAGTTTCTTCTTATTATTACTACTTTTAAAGTATACTTTTTAAATAGTACCACGACATGGGAGGGAGAGAGAGTGAGATATTTCTTGCCGTTTCAACATATTCTTAAACGCTTATAAAGAGTTTGTTAACATTTTCTTATAATTTTAATTAATGTTTGTTTCTTATATTGCAAGTACACATAACTTGTACACATAAATGTAATTCAACTTAATTTTGAAGAGACTCGAAAATGGTGACGCCCTTTCCGTTATTCTAGTAGCTAGCACGCGCGTCTTTCGTGCATGTAGTCACACGTTCGATTCCGATTGGGAGTCTTTTACAAAATTTGGACCATTACTGTGTCTGAATTTCATCATAATCTTTGAGTCTACGTCTGATATAAACTCGAAGCAGAGATGGAATCCTAAATTTAAATAATTAACTAACTCGAAAAAGATGAGAGTACAAAACTCAAGATTTCGCCAGAAAACTAGCACAAAAATTTGGAATAGAAAAAGTATCAAGTACCCAGTTGGAGGGGGAGAGAAAGGATGGGAACACGGACATAACACCATAAAGACATTATTGAAGTATCAAACAGTGATGATTATAAATGTGGCTCTTAGTCCTAGAGCTTCGAAATTCCGTCTAAGGCATTTCCTGAGCATGCTCTATCTGAGTTATCAGAATTTTCACAGTACTATATTCACCCATCGTTTATTCAATCCCACAGCACTGGAAAATTTGAAATGAAAATTGTCTTCTATCGTGCTCAATATGAATTACATGTATTTTTCAGTACTGCTTTTCACCTCTAGTGTAATGAAATTATTCCATGCGAAAATCTGTAATGAACACCCAGGGGATCCGGACCGCCCCTACGAGACAAGGAAAAAATAAGTAAGGATTAAACAAAATGAAATGATAAAAAGAGGAATCTGCGTTAAAAATGAAAAACAAAATTACAGGAAGCTTTTGCTTACTGTTTTTTATGAGAATATTTGTATTACTTGCAATATGGTCTCAAGGTAAGCGAGGTAATTAGGAAGGGTCAGTGAATTTGAAATTTCAAGAAAAGTTATGGAATTCTCAGAATTCCTGCTAGTAGTTAGGAAGATTTCAAGCTTTCGAAAGCGTAAGTGCCATTGTGTAACAGCATGGACATTTTTAATCATAACTTTTCGTCTCACATGGATTTGGCACTAATATCGGTCATTTTGGATTACTTTTACAAGTCTTGGTATCTCACCTCCCTTCGGTGAATCCCGTCCCGGAGCCGAATAGCGTGAATTTGGAAGTTAATGAGACATGAGTTTAACCATTAATTTCAACGACCGCGAAAATATGAATTCGACAATAATAGCTCAAGTGGTAGAGCGTTGGCTTCGCATTCGGGAAGTCGTGGCTTCGAATGCCGGTGCTTATCATCCTAACTGAGGTTTTCATGGGTTTCCCTCAGTCCTACCAGGCAAATGCCGGGATGGTACCCCTGACCAAAATTTGGTAACTCTCGGTCCACTCGTCTCGTTGCAGTTGTAATGCCATTTAAGACACAATTCATCCCCAAATTGGCAATACCCATTTGGCCTTTCTAGGAGAAATGGGAGGCGCTGACATCAAAATGATAAAAGAAGACCCATATTAGGTCGAATTAATAATTTTCGTATTCACTTTGACAAAAAGAAGCACTACGGATTGCATTAAAGTTAAGCCCCCATTACTACACTGAAGCAGTGTGTGAAATTGTTAAATGTAAAAGTATTATTCCTTTCAATGTAAGAAAAGATATTTTGGCAGAATGATACGCCAAGGTATGGA
Organism: Thermobia domestica; assembly: GCF_964235325.1. Lineage (NCBI taxonomy): Eukaryota > Metazoa > Arthropoda > Insecta > Zygentoma > Lepismatidae > Thermobia > Thermobia domestica. The sequence goes on along the minus strand of NC_137457.1, from coordinate 73,461,773 downwards.
ATTTGGGAGGAGTGACAGGTGAAATAGTGTAAAACGAGTGATTGTAGTGTGTTAACCATTACTTTCTGTTCATTCGTAATAAATAATTAATCACTGATTCCCTTCGTCATCTACTCTGATCCACATCCTCCTCTGCGCTGACTACACTTGTAAGAGCTTACATTTTATGAACTTCCCTGGTTCAGTGTTTAAATTCTGGGGTTTAAATTGAAAGCAGGAAAGTTATCTTCCGTTCACATTCTAAAATGTTCGGGAATATTAAAGTAAACATAGACTAAGCGAGAGGTAATAACTTGAGATAAATCAAATTTGATAAATAATTTGTTTATGTATTTTCAATTACTGTGTAAATTATTGTGTAATGTGTTGTGTGTCAAATTCGTGTATTTCATTCCTGCCAGATCAAATATGGCATTTCTAAACATTGAATTGCTGACAACAGATTTACAAAATAACACATACCTCCCAAGGTCCTTGTAGTCCTTGGAAGTGATGATCGGCTCACAACGGCAATTCCAGATGGTTGATCTGATCGATGGTCCGTAGGTCTCCTGGATGTCGTGGGTGAAGTTCACGAACAGGGATGCGTAATCTTTTACGTCTTCATGGTGACGACGATAGAATATAACTCAACTGAGTTAAGCATAAACTACTCGTTTTCATAATCCCACTCTTCTCGGTGACTGTAAACGTATAAGTTATTATCTTAGAATATTACTGCTTGACTTCGTGCTCCGAAGTTTGTCTGCGTCTCTTAACTCTCTCTACTCCGCTACTCTACGAATTCTACCCTCGTATTCTGGTCCTGAATTCTACCCCTTCCGAGACGTTTCATCCTCTGGTTTTTGTTGACTTCCTGAAATCTGTAATCTGCCTTCTCACTATGACGCCAGAGGCGTGTTCTCTTTCTGATCCAGGAAACTTCTCAGTTTCCTCATTGTTGTACAGCGATTACAATCCCTAGAATGCCGGTGTCCGCGATACTTGGCAATTCTGACATACCCGAAATTGTGTCAGTGTTAACAAACATTCTATAAACTTTATGGCAGTAGATTTCCGTAATCCTTTAGAGTAATATATAATTTAGATTTTGTTCTTATTTTTAACAATTAGAATAATCTGACAAATTGTAGTTCCCTTAATGTCAATGTTATATAATCATTGCAATGTCAAGCTTTTATGAAATCTGGTTTGACGTTCGCTTCTTTCTTAACTCTGTTTTGCTGAACTTCTTTAATGATTAATGTCTGAATTTTACTTATACATGAAAAGATAAAGTCACAAATATATATATAAAAGGATATTTTGGGAAGGTTCAACTGGAAATACTGTCAGTCAGTCCTCTGAAGCAGATAGAAACCCAAAGTGAAACTGAAACAGAATGAGAAAGAATGAAAGTGAATGAGACATTGATCATATTACGATATAAGAGTAAAGAGGAAGCAAGCCTTTTTTTCATAGATTCAATGCCGGATACGGCTTGAGTTTGAATAGCTTGGAGGAATTGCAAATACTCTCGAGGTAAGGCAGCTAATAAGCAGCACATGGTACGAAACAGAACATGGAGAAAAGTTACATTTTTGTTTAATGAGATATATTTTAATTGCACTATTATATATTCTAATGTAGCTTCTAGTATACATTAGTTCTGTATACACTACCATTTTAGATATCTTCTAGTAGTATGATTTACACGCAAATGTATGCCGATCCGATTTAATTCTCGTTCCTATGTAAAATCGAAAACAAAAAGTGATACTCTATAATTTCCCTCCTATCATGTACAATCGAACAAAGAAGGCATCAGCTAAAAGACAGGTCCTGGATTGTACAAAGCACTACAGAAAATTTCAATTCGATTATTAAGGAATTTGCAATACATTATAAAGATTTCTAACCTTTTCTAATTAATGTTTACTTTTTATTTGAAAATATGTAATTTAAAATGATCCTGGTTGCGAAAGGTTTACTTTAACGAATTCTCGTTTGACATTTTTGAGTTTCAAAATTTCTTGGTCATAAATTATGTTTAAAAGTTTTGGTTTTACAAGTTTAGATTTGAACATTTAAACCCAACGGTTTGTTTTTGCATCACTAATACTAATTGCCAAAGAATTAAAACTGTTGATTTGTTCATGGAATAGTTAAAATTCTGATAATGGTTTACAGTAAACCGTGAATCATAAAGACATTTTTTGTGCATTACAGTTTGAATATTTTATTTAAAAATTTTGTTATCAAATTTTGGTTTGAAATTAGTAAATTTGAAAAAAATGTTAAATTTTACTTTCAAAATTTGGTTTGAAACTTTTATTTTAAAAAATTATTTTCGAAAACAAAACTTTGAAAAACTAAAGGAAAATATTAACATCAGAATACAGATTCATACTCCGCTTTCACAAATTGTGGGGAACATTTTAGTAAGAGTGGAAAAATCCAACACTAGAAAATAAAACATTGCAAAACGTTTAGAGAAGAAATGTCAGAAATAAGCAGAATAACTGGTTGGATCAACTACTGGACAACCGAAATTCTTTAGACAAAGCACATATGCACAACTGCGCACTCAGTCTAAGTTTGTCATTTACCATTTTATTTTAACCTTATTTTTATACACCTTTTGTCATTTTAACTGTCCAAAACAACAAATCTGCATCTTTTTGATTTTTCTTCTCACGTTTTCTTCCTGAACTATTAACCAATTGAACAAATGGCAGCGTAACGTAGTTTATTCAAAATGAGTTGTTCAGAAGAAAACAAAACTTAGGTCAGACCGAGAAAATCGAGAGATAAATTAATAACAGCAATTGTAATTAATTTTTCGCTAGATGGCACTGAAGGAAGGCACAAACTCACTGATATCACGCACAGCTTGTGACAGAGCTTGTGACAAGAATTCAAACTGATCTCGCTGCCCACTAGAATCACACATGCGAAATATTTCGGAAATTGAAAAGAGAATAAAGATCAAAAATAATTAAATAATCATTCACACGCGTTGAACAAACTATTAAAAGCACAAAATTTCATCATTTTGACGTTTTATAAATGCACTCACTTTTCAAACCAGGTTGCACTGCTTGTTAATCACCAATATTATCCACCTGAACTTACGCACTCCAAAGAGGCAGACACGACCAACAGGAAAAAAATTTGACACAAGGACATGCTTTCCTCACTAAAGTCAACAAATTATCACCAGGGAGTTTCTGCCTACAAACGACAAATAGTTTTATTCTTTCCTTGAAGATTGTCAGCTCTAACTTCTTTCTCTAGTTGTTTCTAACTTTTTCTGGTGATCATGGAGTTAATAAATAAAGTTTCTACAAATATGAACAATGAACTACACGTACAACCCAGGTATTTTCTCTATATTTAACAGCCAAACACATAACTAGACTCCTCATTGGTCCAGTCCATTACAGATAATGGATATCTGGAATACTAATGTAACAATACGCTATATGAAGCAATGTGCTCAGATCTTTTTCTTCTAAACAGTTCGTATTCTTTCGTAAACAAGTGTAAGAGTTTTCAAACTGAAAATTTTCAACACAAAATTTCCCAACTTAAAAACATTCAAACCTAAATTTTCATGGGTCGTTTTCCGATTGATCTTGCAATTAAGACTTTCAAACCGTTTTTACTTTTCTCCATCCTAGCTACATACCCTGCACATTTTAGCCTCCTTCATTTGATGACCCAAGCAATTTCACTGATCCGTATATATTTTGCTGCTCCTCGTTATTAGGTTTCCGCCATTTAACATTCCAATTCCTCTTGAGCCATCTCATGTTTTTATTTACAAATATTTATATTCTTTCCTCAGAGTAAGCAACGATCTTTCTGAACAACAGGCATGGTTCTCATTTTTGAAAAAGATCATAAAAGAGAACAAAATTGTTGAAAGACCTTTATAATTTGAATATCTGGCAATTTATTAGCCACGAAGGAAAACGAAATGTATGGCCAAATCCAAAACTACATTGCCACCTGAAATTATCTCTATCCTACAAAAGTAGGCAACCCAAAATCACGGCATTGGGGTGGTTGAGAATTAGAGAGGCTTTGAGCCAAATGTTAATTTTGTTATAAATATAGTAGTTTAGCAAACTGCAAATAAGGGAATAAAATAAATTGTTAAGATTGAAGTCCTTCTATGGGAAATGAATGACATAAAATATTGGAAAATGTTCTTTAGAAGTTCAAACAAGACGTGTGATAAGAAATAGATATCAGACGAAAGCAGCTTCCATTTTCGGAAAAGAAAAAATCGTAAGAAAATGAAAAAAGTTACTTAATGTAAAGGATTAATATTGTATGATTATAAACAACATAGCAGATAAGAGACCGACACGAACCAGAACGAGGAACGCCGCAGAAAGACGGACCTTACGGAAGGACCCGAAGTGGACAAATAAAAGGAGGACCACTGAAGGACCCAGCATCAGTTGTCTTACTGATCGAATCACTTACACCTATCTGAGGTCGCACTGGACTAGGGTAGACCTATACTTTTCCGAGGTAGCAATGGACTAGGGGTTCTTTCTACAACCAAGCCTCGCAAAGCTGCCTTGAACTGAGAGGGCTATCCTTCCAGACTCACCAGAACCGGCAGGTGGCTTGGAGACTGCGTTGAGAGAAATGGGACGTGCAAAAATCACCTATTCTCATCTTACTTGGACAATAACGAGATAGACACTATTTACCCTTTGTAATCAAAGACGTTATCTATTTAACAATTTTTATAAAAATTGGTGAATTGGATAAACTTGGACCATTATTCACGCTACCAAGTCAGTACAATATTAAAACATAACAGCACAAAAATAAACATCCTCACTAAACTGAAAAAATGCCAAACACGAAATGAGGGACACTAGTAGCGTGAAAGACTTGCCACACTCGCATGCAAGATACATTGATGGGGAGCTATTTGCAAATCCAATAATAATAATAATCATAAAAATTATTATTATTATTATTATTATTATTATTATTATATTATAAGAAGTATTATTATTAGAAAGTGGTTTCCTTTACAAAATTTCTGACATCCTAAGAGCGTGTTTCTATATACCGATCATGTGTATACTTATCGTCGACGAGCGGTCCCAAAGTCCAAATCGTCTGGAAATCTAGGAGAGAGAGGAAAAATATCTCTTACAACTGTAACCGTAACATAACACACGAAAAGTTAACTGCAATACACGGTCAACATATATTTTTATTTATAAACCATCTCTATCTTATTCTTTCTACAGTTATATAAAAGGGTTAACATATTTAGTAAATGAACTTCTTCAGTATATGCTTTTTTAACTAGCAAGTATAAATGAAGTATTATAACCTGCAAGTATTAGACGAACATATACACAAATGCAACAGAAATAATTAAGTGTATGTCTTAAGAACTTTTGTTAATTGCAAAACCATCACTAAAAGGTACAAATGCACCATTAATATATTGGAAAATTCTTGTTCTACCTCAATCGACCAAACATATAATCAGAAAGGTTACTATTATTAAGATGCAGCATAGTTTTGAATGGGATCTAACATTCAATTTAATCTTTTTCATTTTCATCTGTACTATCGCAAACGTAACTTGAGTTTTTCCGTGATTCTTCTTGTGAATGTACATACTTCGAATCAGCATCAGAATCATCCATAGGACCACTTGTTTCACTTCAATTGCCACTAAGCCCTGCTTCGTATAACATTAACATTATACCATCAAGAGGCACAAATCTATTATCTCTAACTGAAACCTATTTGTTTGTACTTAGCTCTTCCATGATGTATTCAGAAAAAAATATACAACTAAAATAATAACGAACTTACATTACTATTATAAAACTAGTCCAAATACTGTATATGGCGTACAATGTAATATGTGGTACGAAACGCTTCTGTGAAAGAGACGTATACTTCAATATGCGGTATCTGATACCAGAAGTCTTTCCAAAAGAAAACTCTAACAATCGAGTCTCCCACTCAAACTGCGAAACAACATGATTATTGTGTAGAGGATTAAAAGGGTGAACCTACTGTGCAGGCCCGTGCTGGCCCACCGGAATACCGGGACATGTCCCGGTGCGCTCTAAGAAATATCACATTATAAATAAAGGTACACATTCTTACACTTCTTATTGGTAAATAAACAGTGATAAGTACAGTGTGCTCTTAACCTATTTCACTCTTCCGAAACCACATCAAAGATAAACGACTTTATTTATTGTTCCGTAAGGCACAATTCTTTATAATGAATACACACTATTACTGTTGGTGAAGAACCTGTGAAGGGCATAGTGCACCCTTGCGAAACCACATCAAACGGGTTTTTTATTCTTTTGTATGGCACAGTTATATACAGTGAATACATAGAATTATTGGTTCGAAAGAACCCAGTTGATAAGAAACCGTTGAAGGTACAGTGCCCCATGCGAAACATTAAATTATAGATAAGAGGTTTTATATGTTCTTCTGTATACCAATTCTGTAGAGTAAAATCATATAGTGGTTGTTGGTACAGAATCTGTGATGGGTACAGTACGCGATTATAAAAGGAGGTGTGAGAAATATCACATAAATAATTTTTAAAATTCTCCTGTGTAGGTTATAATATTCCACATTAAATTCTAGTAGCGATCAGCAACAGAGCTTTACTGTAAGTTGTGGTGCGATTTGGTATATTATTTTGTGTAGGATCTGATTTATAACCGGCCCGCTTGTGTGGGAGTACATATCTTTTATTTTTACGTAATGTTTAACCATTTTTTTCGAACATGTGCGTATCCTTGAACATAAGACAGCAGATATAATAACAGCATGACACAGTTGGATAGGAATGTGCAGACCTATCTAAATGAAACATTTCCAGATCGTTGGATTGGGAGACAAAGGACCTCTGTTGTAACTTCAGCCTATCTCACGCTCCCTGATGTGATTTTTGGAGGATATGAAACGCTTTCTCAGCAACGAAAACCGAAGAACTTGTTCCTCGAGTTAAAATAGCTGCGGCAGTCATCTCCGAAATTTCAGGTGCGTTTGACCGCAGGAGGAAAAGTTTGCTTCGCCGATCACATCTTTAAAATGTGATCAACGGTCGACAATATGAGTTGTGAATTGTTATTCTTCACAGCTGTCTCGTGTAAACATAATGCATTATACAAATACTGTACAAGGTACTTCTGAGTATTTCATAGTTATCTTAGTTTTGTACGAAACAGAATAAATCGGTAGTTTGAAACTGTATTTCTTTGTATCATTGTGCAATACGCGAAACAGCTTGTATTTCGTCGAGTTTCATTGCTTCTGTGCTCGGAATTATTGTCTTCCGCGAAACTTCGTATTACCAGAAGAAAATCTTTTAATGCAGCTTATTTTCGCCCAAATTAAATTCACATAAGTTGTGCAAATCTCTGTTGTCATTTGAAGAATCCCTTGTACTTTAGTTTATCATACATGATATTTGCCGCCTAAATGTCTTATGCACAGTCGTTTGAAACCTAATCTGGATCAAAGTTATTTTTCTCATTTTCAGACACTCGTACCTTGGACAGGTATCCGTTCATTTATCAACCGTTACCAATAACGTTGAGATATAACTGCGATATGTTAAAGACCTCTTTTCATTTAAATTCTCCTTCCGAGAGTTTATTTTGTCCTAAGACAAAACAAATTAATCTAACTCTTACCTTTATTTCTTTCAAATTCTAAGTGTTCTAATTTGTATGATGTAGTATTGCTTTTGAATGTTGAAAATCTTGTAGTTGATTGTTTTTATTTTTCTCATTAAATGTTTGATGAAATACCCGAACTAATACTCCTGTTTCTTTAGCAGTCACCCTTGATCCGCCACTGCACTACATCCGATTGTACACTCCACATAAAAAAATTGCGACAACTAACGCCGTGCTGCTATGCCATCCAATATATACCTTCTTATCCCATATTTGTGTCTATGAAACCACCTCTCTCTCTCCTCCTTTCTTCTCTCCCATACTAAAATTAATTAACATCAACGCAATTATGATTTCAAACTTCACACGTATTGGTATCGATAAAAAAGAAATAACAAAAGGGAGGCGAAAAAGGATTCATATGTTGTTTTAGAGGAAACTGAAACACACAATGATAAATTCAAACAAATGGATGTCTATTACACAGAGGTTCAGAAATGACGCAGAGTGAGAGAGATAGAAAGAAAGAAGGAAAGAGAAGAAAAAGAAAAGTGAAAACTGTTAAAAATGTTAAATTTTAAACTTATTAAGGAAAGAACATGACATTAAAAAGTTTCGTTACCAGATATTCAGCAGTAATATAGAATTAATGTTTGGTTTTATATATTTTTAAGGATTGTTGGAATATACAGAGCGTGTTTGAAACATCCATTAAGCCTCTTTCATAAAGATAGCATACTCAATTTCAAACAGAACTCTAGATCTTAGAGACACATCTAAGATAATGACAAAAAGTTTAACACATGCTTTTTTTCCAAAATGTGATAATTCAAATGGAAATTGGATGTTCCTTACAGATAAAGCAGTCCTTGCATGTTTCAAATTTCAACGTGAATAAATCACACTGAATTATAAGTTGGAAACAAATGTGTGTTGAACTGCTATAAAAAAAAATTTGTTCTCAAATAACAAAAAAGGTTACCATTTTTTAATCTTTTCCGAAGAGTTATCTCTTCCAAACATTACTCATTACTTTAATCTCTTCCGGATATAACTTTGTAATTTGCACAGATAGAATGAACACGCTATAGCTGAAACGGAACATAGTGGCAGTCGGATCATGTTGGACCATTTCTTATGGACCACCACTGGGTCGAGGATTCAAACCCGTAGTGACCCGGTAATTCTACTGAGACTCGGCAACCCAGATGATAAAAACATATGTTGCTTATTCCCTTGCGTTTAAACATTATTTCTTTCAGACATTACCAGGACCGGAGATGTTATGCCCAGCGCACGTAAAACTCGACGCTGAAATTGCCAGTTAATTCCACTCTCCAGACCAGCTTTATCAGTCTCTTGTTCCGTTTTAACTTTGGAAAACTGTCCGTGCGAAAGAGAGGGAGAAATGAAAGATGCAACGACAGATAGGGAAACGTATAGAAAGACAGATAGAGAGAGAGAGAGAGAGAGAGGCAGGGACGAATATAAATATGAAACATACTTATCATTACAGTGTACGATGGAGAGCACACACAGTGTATATTCGAATTCTCGCCAAAGATGCTTTGTAAATTCTCCAACAGAAGACAAATCTCTGTTTGCAGCCATTATTTTATGCCAAAAGGTTATACTACCTGGCAGGGAATCGAACCTAGATTTTCCGCTTGGAAGTTTAGTACTTGCAACGTATCCCGTCGCATAGAATATGGGATAGCAGTGACATTGCGTGGAAGTGACCCGAGACAATTAAATCTTTTTATAACCGTATATATATATATATATATATATATATATATATATATATATATATATATATATAACCTTTACGAAAGATAACTTACTATAGTCAACTGTCGATATTAGTATCCGAACTACCTTTATGGCCACTTAACTACCTCAAAACAAAAAGAATAATAAGTGCACTAGAAAACAAACGATTTCGAGAACCCCGTAATGTTGATTAGTTAGCAACATAAGTATGTTTTGTAAATTCCTAGAAATGTAGCTACATATATAAATACGGTTATAAAAACATTTTTTATCCCCACAATGGGATTGTGTAACGATATTTCGAAGAGAGAGAATAAGAGAAAGATTCGTAAAAAAAAGAGCAGAACTCGAGGCTTATGATATTATTTAAGTTTCACAGCGCCGTGGTGCCAGAAAATGGAACTACGCAATCTGTTGGTGTCTGTTTCGGATTCGGGTTAATATAGCTACATAAAAATGGGTTAACACCGTGAAAAGAAATCCTACTATTGAGTGTGAATTACATTATAATCTACATTAAATTATTATTGTCCTATGTTCCTCCTACTAGGTTTCGTCACTAGGCATTTTGTGAGTGAAGTCGGTATTGCAAAATTGGTTCTTCTCGAGTTATGTGTTTAGTGGTTGGCCAGTTTATCTTATGTATCTGTTCGTTAAATTGAAATACTACGACATACAGAAAAGAATTTTTTCTCTATTTCTCGCCAGAATGTTTGGTTCTTTTTAGAAGTGTAAAAATGTAATATATAGAGAGGATTATTGAAACTCCCATATGTGTTGTAAAAGCGACAAGCAGCCAAGTTTGTCATATAAATATTTTCGATGATATACAGCTTTTTCATTGCGACAAAACTACAATTAATATATTCATTGACCTATGAATCACATAGATAATAAGTTAATTCGATTCGTAGCTCGTTGTATTTTACTAAACCATATTATTATTATTCTAAAAAAATTTGAATTTCAATTGTTATAACAGTGTAGTGAGTATTGTAGGGCAGTTTTAATTGTCTCGGCTCACTTCCACCCAACGTCACTGCTATCCCATATTCTATGCGACGGGATACGTTGCAAGTACTAAACTTCCAAGCGGAAAATCTAGGTTCGATTCCCTGCCAGGTAGTATAACCTTTTGGCATAAAATAATGGCTGCAAACAGAGATTTGTCTTCTGTTGGAGAATTTACAAAGCATCTTTGGCGAGAATTCGAATATACACTGAGTGTGCTCTCCATCATACACTGTAATGATAAGTATGTTTCATATTTATATTCGTCCCTGCCTCTCTCTCTATATATATATCTGTCTTTCTATACGTTTCCCTATCTGTCGTTGCATTTTTCATTTCTCCCTCTCCTTCGCACGCACAGTTTTCCAAAGTTAAAAGGGAGCAAGAGACTGATAGAGCTGGTCTGGAGAGTGGAATTAACTGGCAATTTCAGCGTCGAGTTTTACGTGCGCTGGGCATAACATCTCCGGTCCTGGTAATGTCTGAAAGAAATAATGTTTAAACGCAAGGGAATAAGCAACATATGTTTTTATCATCTGGGTTACCGAGTCTCAGTAGAATTACCGGGTCACTACGGGTTTGAATCCTCGACCCAGTGGTCGTCCACAAGAAATGGACCAACATGATCCGATTGCCACTATGTACCGTTTCAGCTATAGCGTGTTCATTCTATCTGTGGAAATTACAAAGTTATATCCGGAAGAGATTAAAGTAATGAGTAATGTTTGGAAGAGATAACTCTTCGGAAAAGATTAAAAAATGGTAACCTTTTTTGTTATTTGAGAACAAAATTTTATTTATAGTAGTTCAACACAAATTTGTTTCCAACTTATAATTCAGTGTGATTTATTCACGTTGAAATTTGAAACATGCAAGGACTGCTTTGTCTGTAAGGAACATCCAATTTCCGTTTGAATTATCACATTTTGGAAAAAAAGCATGTGTTAAACTTTTTGTCTTTATCTTAGATGTGTCTCTAAGATCTAGAGTTCTGTTTGAAATTGAGTATGCTATCTTTATGAAAGAGGCTTAATGGATGTTTCAAACACGCTCTGTATATTCCAACAATCCTCAAAAGTATATAAAACCAAACGTTATTTCTATATTACTGTTGGATATCTGATAACGAAACTTCTTAATGTCAGGTTCTTTCCTTAATAAGTTTAAAATTTAACATTTTTAACAGTTTTCACTTTTCTTTTTCTTCTCTTTCCTTCTTTCTTTCTATCTCTCCCACTCTGCCTCATTTCTGAACCTCTGTGTACTCGACATCCATTTGTTTGAATTTATCATTGTGTGTTTCAGTTTCACTCTAAAACAACATATGAATCCTCTTTCGTCTCCCTTTTGTTATTTCTATTTATCGATACCAATACGTGTGAAATTTGAAATTATAATTTCGTTGATGTTGTTAATTAATTTTAGCATGGGAGGGAAGAAAGGAGGAGAGAGTGAGGTGGTTTCATTGACACGAATATGGGATAAGAAGGTATATATTGGATAGCATAGCAGCACGGCGTTAGTTGTCGCAATTTTTTATGTGGAGTGTACAATCGGATGTAGTGCAGTAGCGGATCAAGGGTGGCTGCTAAAGAAACAGGAGTATTAGTTCGGGTATTTCATCAAACATTTAATGAGAAAAATAAAAACAATCAACTACAAGATTTTCAACATTCAAAAGCAATACTACATCGTACAAATTAGAACACTTAGAATTTGAAAGAAATAAAGGTAAAAATTAGATTAATCTGTTTTGTCTTAGGACAAAATAAACTCTCGGAAGAAGAATTTAAATGAAAAGAGGTCTTTAACATACGGCAGTTATATCTCAACGTTATTAGTAACGGATGATAAATAACGGATACCTGTCCAAGGTACGAGTGAGAAATGACAAAAATAACTTTGATCCAGATTAGGTTTCAAACGACTGTGCATAAGACATTTAGGCGGCAAATATCATGTATGATAAACTAAAGTACAAGGGATTCTTCAAATGACAACAGAGATTTGCACAACTTATGTGAATTTAATTTGGGCGAAAATAAGCTGCATTAAAAGATTTTCTTCTAGCAATACGAAGTTTCGCGGAAGACAATAATTCCGAGCACAGAAGCAATGAAATTCGACGAAATACAAGCTGTTTCGCGTATTGCACAATGATACAAAGAAATACAGTTTCAAACTACCGATTTATTCTGTTTCGTACAAAACTAAGATAACTATGAAATACTCAGAAGTACCTTGTACAGTATTTGTGTAATGCAGTATGTTTACACGAGACAGCTGTGAAGAATAACAATTCACAGACTCATATTGTCGACCGTTGATCGCATTTTAAAGATGTGATCGTCGAAGCAAACTTTTCCTCCTGCTGTCAAACGCACCTGAAATTTCGGAGATGACTGCCGCAGGTATTTTAACTCGAGGAACAAGTTCTTCGGTTTTCGTTGCTGAGAAAGCGTTTCATATCCTCGAAAAATCACATCAAGGAGCGTGAGATAGGCTGAAGTTACAACAGAGGTCCTTTGTCTCCCAATCCAACGATCTGGAAATGTCTCATTTAGATAGGTCTACATATTCCTATCCAACTGTTGGGATTATATCTGCTGTCTTGTGTTCAAAGATACGCACATGCTCGAAAAAAATGGTTAAACATTACGTAAAAATAAAAGATATGTACTCCCACACAAGCGGGCCGGTTATAAATCAGATCCTACACAAAATTATACACCAAATCGCACCACAACTTACAGTAAAGCTCTGTTGCTGATCGCTACTAGAATTTAATGTGGAATATTATAACCTACACAGGAGAATTTTAAAAATTATTTATGTGATATTTCTCACACCTCCTTTTATAATCGCGTACTGTACCCTTCACAGATTCTGTACCAACAACCACTATATGATTTTACTCTACAGAAATTGTATACAGAAGAACATATAAAACCTCTTATCTATAATTTAATGTTTCGCATGGCGCACTGTACCTTCCACGGTTTCTTATCAACTGGGTTCTTTCGAACCAATAATTCTATGTATTCACTGTATATAACTGTGCCATACAAAAGAATAAAAAACCCGTTTGATGTGGTTTCGCAAGGGTGCACTATGCCCTTCACAGGTTCTTCACCAACAGTAATAGTGTGTATTCATTATACAGAATTGTGCCTTACGGAACAATAAATAAAGCCGTTTATCTTTGATGTGGTTTCGGAAGAGTGAAATAGGTTAAGAGCACACTGTACTTATCACTGTTTATTTACCAATAAGAAGTGTAAGAATGTGTACCTTTATTTATAATGTGATATTTCTTAGAGCGCACCGGGACATATCCCGGTATTCCGGTGGGCCAGCACGGGCCTGCACAGTAGGTTCACCCTTTTAATCCTCTACACAATAATCATGTTGTTTCGCAGTTTGAGTGGGAGACTCGTTTGTTAGAGTTTGCATTTGGAAAGGCTTCTGGTATCAGATACCGCATATTGAAGTATACGTCTCTTTCACAGAAGCCTTTCGTACCACATATTACAACGTACGCCATATACAGTATTTGGACTAGTTTTATAATAGTAATGTAAGTTCGTTATTATTTTAGTTGTATATTTTTTTCTGAATACATCATGGAACAGCTAAGTACAAACAAAAAGGTTTCAGTTAGTGATAATAGATTTGTGCCTCTTGACGGTATAATGTTAATCTTATACGAAGCAGGGCTTAGTGGCAATTGAAGTGAAACAAGTGGTCCTATGGATGATTCTGATGCTGATTCGGAGTATGTACATTCACAAGAAGAATCACGGAAAAACTCAAGTTACGTTCGCGATAGTATAGATGACAATGAAAAAGATTAAATTGAATGTTAGGTCCCATTCAAAACTGGGCTGCATCTTAATAATAGTAACCTTTCTGATTATAAGTTTGGTCGATTGAGGTATAACAAGAATTTTCCAACATATCAATGGTGCATTTGTACCTTTTAGTGATGGTTTTGCAATTAACAAAATTCTTAAGACATACACTTAATTATTTCTGTTTCATTTGTGTATATGTTCGTCTAATACTTGCACGTTATAATACTTCATGTATACTTGCTAGTTAAAAAAGCATATACTGAAGAAGTTCATTCACTAAATATGTTAAACCTTTTATATAACTGTAGAAAGAATAAGATAGAGATGGTTTATTAAAAAAATATATGTAGACCGTGTATTGCAGTTAACTTTTCGGGTGTTATGTTACGGTTACAGTTGTAAGAGATATTTTTCCTCTCTCTCCTAGATTTCCAGACGTTTTGGACTTTGGGACCGCTCGTCGACGATAAGTATACACATGATCGATATATAGAAACACGCTCTTAGGATGTCAGAAATTTTGTAAAGGAAACAACTTTCTAATAATAATACTTATAATAATAATAATAATAATAATAATAATAATAATAATAATAATAATAATAATATTTTTTATGATTATTATTATTATTGGATTTGCAACTAGCTCCCCATCAATGTATCTTGCATGCGAGTGTGGAAAGTCTGTCACGCTACTAATGTCCCTCATTCCGTGTTTGGCATTTTTTCTGTTTAGTGAGGATGTTTTTTTTTTGTGCTGTTATGTTTTAATATTGTACTGACTTGGTAGCGTGAATAATGATCCAAGTTTATCCAATTCACCAATTTTTATAAAAATTGTTAAATAGATAACATCTTTGATTACAAAGGGTAAATAGTGTCTATCTCGTTATTGTCCAAGTAAGATGAGAATAGGTGATTTTTGCACGTCCCATTTCTCTCAACGCAGTCTCCAAGCCACCTGCCGGTTCTGGTGAGTCTGGAAGGATAGCCCTCTTAGTTCAAGGCAGCTTTGCGAGGCTTGGTTGTAGAAAGAACCCCTAGTCCATTGCTACCTCGGAAAAGTATAGGTCTACCCTAGTCCAGTGCGACCTCAGATAGGTGTAAGTGATTCGATCAGTAAGATAACTGATGCTGGGTCCTTCAGTGGTCCTCCATTTATTTGTCTACTTCGGGTCCTTCCGTAAGGTCCGTCTTTCTTCGGTGTTCCTCGTTCCGGTTCGTGTCGGTGTCTTATCTGCTACGTTGTTTATAATCAACAGCACGTGTTGAGTAGACACGTGCGTCTGTCGTCATGTGGGGATCTTTACAATATTAATCCTTTACATTAAGTAACTTTTTTCATTTTCTTACGATTTTTTCTTTTCCGAAAATGGAAGCTGGTTTCCTCTGATATCTATTTCTTATCACACGTCTTGTTTGAACTTCTTAAGAACATTTTTCAACTTTTTATGTCAACTTCCATTTCCCACGCGATAGAAGGACTTCAATCTTAACAATTTATTTTACTCCCTTATTTGCAGTTTGCTACCCTACTATATTTAAACAAAATTAACATTTGGCCCAAAGCCTCTCTAATTCTCAACTACCCCAAATGCCGAGATTTTGGGTTGCCTACTTTTGTAGGATAGAGATAATTTCAGGTGGCAATATAGTTTTGGATTTGGCCATACATTTCGTTTTCCTTCGTGACTAATAAATTGCCAGATATTCAAATTATAAAGGTCTTTCAACAATTTTTTTCTCTTTTATGATCTTTTTTAAAAATGAGAACCATGTCTGTTGTTCAGAAAGATCGTTGCTTACTCTGAGGAAAGAATATAAATATTTGTAAATAAAAACATGAGATGGCTCAAGAGGAACAGGAATGTGAAATAGCGGAAACCTAATATCAAGGAGCAGCATAATATATACGGTTCAGTGAAATTGCTTGGGTCATCAAATGTAGGAGGCTAAAATGTGCAGGGTATGTAGCTAGGATGGAGAAAAGTAAAAACGGTTTGAAAGTCTTAATTGCAAGATCAATCGGAAAACGACCCATGAAAATTTAGGTTTCAATGTTTTTAAGTTGGAAAATTTTGTGTTGAAAATTTTCAGTTTGAAAACTCTTACACTTGTTTACGAAAGAATACGAACTGTTTAGAAGAAAAAGATCTGAGCACATTGCTTCATATAGCGTATTGTTACATTAGTATTCCAGATATCCATTATCTGTAATGGACTGGACCAATGAGGAGTCTAGTTATGTGTTTGGCTGTTAAATATAGAGAAAATACCTGGGTTGTACGTGTAGTTCATTGTTCGTATTTGTAGAAACTTTATTTGTTAACTCCATGATCACCAGAAAAAGTTAGAAACAATTGGAGAAAAAGTTAGAGCCGACAATCTTTAAGAAAAGAATTAAACTATTTGTCGTTTGTAGGCAGAAACTCCCTGGTGATAATTTGTTGATTTTAGTGAGGGAAGCATGTCTTTGTCTCAATTTTTTTTTTTTTTTGTTGGTCGTTTCTGCCTCTTTGGAGTGCGTAAGTTCAGTTGGATAATATTGGTGATTAACAAGCAGTGTAACCTGGTTTGAAAAGTGAGTGCATTTATAAAACGTCAAAATGATGAAATTATGTGCTTTTAATAGTTTGTTCAACGCGTGTGAATGATTATTTAATTATTTTTTGATCTTTATTCTCTTTTCAATTTTCGAAATATTTCGCATGTGTGATTCTAGTGGGCAGCGAGATCAGTTTGAATTCTTGTCACAAGCTCTGTCACAAGCTGTGCGTGATATCAGTGAGTTTGTGCCTTCCTTCAGTGCCATCTAGCGAAAAATTAATTACAATTGCTGTTATTAATTTATCTCTCGATTTTCTCGGTCTGGCCTAAGTTTTGTTTTCTTCTGAACAACTCATTTTGAATAAACTACGTTACGCTGCCATTTGTTCAATTGGTTAATAGTTCAGGAAGAAAACGTGAGAAGAAAAATCAAAAAGATGCAGATTTGTTGTTTTGGACAGTTAAAATGACAAAAGGTGTATAAAAATAAGGTTAAAATACAATGGTAAATGACAAACTTAGACTGAGTGCGCAGTTGTGCATATGTGCTTCGTCTAAAGAATTTCGGTTGTCTAGTAGTTGATCCAAACAGTTTTCTGCTTATTTCTGACATTTCTTCTCTAAACGTTTTGCTATGTTTTATTTTCTAGTGTTGGATTTTTCCACCCTTACTAAAATTTTCCCCACAATTTTTGAAAGCGGAGTATGAATCTGTATTTTGATGTTAATATTTTCCTTTAGGTTTTCAAAGTTTTGTTTTCGAAAATAATTTTTTAAAATAAAAGTTTCAAACCAAATTTTGAAAGTAAAATTTAACATTTTTTTTTCAAATTTACTAATTTCAAACCAAAATTTGATAACAAAATTTTTAAATAAAATATTCAAACTGTAATGCACAAAAAATGTCTTTATGATTCACGGTTTACTGTAAACCATTATCAGAATTTTAACTATTCCATGAACAAATCAACAGTTTTAATTCTTTGGCAATTAGTATTAGTGATGCAAAAACAAACCGTTGGGTTTAAATGTTCAAATCTAAACTTGTAAAACCAAAACTTTTAAACATAATTTATGACCAAGAAATTTTGAAACTCAAAAATGTCAAACGAGAATTCGTTAAAGTAAACCTTTCGCAACCAGGATCATTTTAAATTACATATTTTCAAATAAAAAGTAAACATTAATTAGAAAAGGTTAGAAATCTTTATAATGTATTGCAAATTCCTTAATAATCGAATTGAAATTTTCTGTAGTGCTTTGTACAATCCAGGACCTGTCTTTTAGCTGATGCCTTCTTTGTTCGATTGTACATGATAGGAGGGAAATTATAGAGTATCACTTTTTGTTTTCGATTTTACATAGGAACGAGAATTAAATCGGATCGGCATACATTTGCGTGTAAATCATACTACTAGAAGATATCTAAAATGGTAGTGTATACAGAACTAATGTATACTAGAAGCTACATTAGAATATATAATAGTGCAATTAAAATATATCTCATTAAACAAAAATGTAACTTTTCTCCATGTTCTGTTTCGTACCATGTGCTGCTTATTAGCTGCCTTACCTCGAGAGTATTTGCAATTCCTCCAAGCTATTCAAACTCAAGCCGTATCCGGCATTGAATCTATGAAAAAAAGGCTTGCTTCCTCTTTACTCTTATATCGTAATATGATCAATGTCTCATTCACTTTCATTCTTTCTCATTCTGTTTCAGTTTCACTTTGGGTTTCTATCTGCTTCAGAGGACTGACTGACAGTATTTCCAGTTGAACCTTCCCAAAATATCCTTTTATATATATATTTGTGACTTTATCTTTTCATGTATAAGTAAAATTCAGACATTAATCATTAAAGAAGTTCAGCAAAACAGAGTTAAGAAAGAAGCGAACGTCAAACCAGATTTCATAAAAGCTTGACATTGCAATGATTATATAACATTGACATTAAGGGAACTACAATTTGTCAGATTATTCTAATTGTTAAAAATAAGAACAAAATCTAAATTATATATTACTCTAAAGGATTACGGAAATCTACTGCCATAAAGTTTATAGAATGTTTGTTAACACTGACACAATTTCGGGTATGTCAGAATTGCCAAGTATCGCGGACACCGGCATTCTAGGGATTGTAATCGCTGTACAACAATGAGGAAACTGAGAAGTTTCCTGGATCAGAAAGAGAACACGCCTCTGGCGTCATAGTGAGAAGGCAGATTACAGATTTCAGGAAGTCAACAAAAACCAGAGGATGAAACGTCTCGGAAGGGGTAGAATTCAGGACCAGAATACGAGGGTAGAATTCGTAGAGTAGCGGAGTAGAGAGAGTTAAGAGACGCAGACAAACTTCGGAGCACGAAGTCAAGCAGTAGTATTCTAAGATAATAACTTATACGTTTACAGTCACCGAGAAGAGTGGGATTATGAAAACGAGTAGTTTATGCTTAACTCAGTTGAGTTATATTCTATCGTCGTCACCATGAAGACGTAAAAGATTACGCATCCCTGTTCGTGAACTTCACCCACGACATCCAGGAGACCTACGGACCATCGATCAGATCAACCATCTGGAATTGCCGTTGTGAGCCGATCATCACTTCCAAGGACTACAAGGAACTTGGGAGGTATGTGTTATTTTGTAAATCTGTTGTCAGCAATTCAATGTTTAGAAATGCCATATTTGATCTGGCAGGAATGAAATACACGAATTTGACACACAACACATTACACAATAATTTACACAGTGATTGAAAATACATAAACAAATTATTTATCAAATTTGATTTATCTCAAGTTATTAACTCTCGGTTAGCCTATGTTTACTTTAATATTCCTGAACATTTTAGAATGTGAACGGAAGATAACTTTCCTGCTTTCAATTTAAACCCCAGAATTTAAACACTGAACCAGGGAAGTTCATAGAATGTAAGCTCTTACAAGAAATCCAAAATGACCGATATTAGTGCCAAATCCATGTGAGACGAAAAGTTATGATTAAAAATGTCCATGCCGTTACACAACGGCACTTACGCTATAGAAAGCTTCAAATCTCCCTAACTAGTAGCAGGAATTCTGAGAATTCCATAACTTTTCTTGAAATTTCAAATTCACTGACGCTTCCTAATTACCTCGCTTACCTTGAGACCATATTGCAAGTAATACAAATATTCTCATAAAAAAGAGTAAGCAAAAACTTCCTGTAATTTGGTTTTTCATTTTTAACGCTGATTCCTCTTCTTATCATTTCATTTTGTTTTATCCTTACTTATTTTTTCCTTGTCTCGTAGGGGCGGTCCGGATCCCCTGGGTGTTCATTACAGATTTTCGCATGGAATAATTTCATTACACTAGAGGTGAAAAGCAGTACTGAAAAATACATGTAATTCATATTGAGCACGATAGAAGACAATTTTCATTTCAAATTTTCCAGTGTTGTGGGATTGAATAAACAATGGGTGAATATAGTACTGTGAAAATTCTGATAACTCAGATAGAGCATGCTCAGGAAATGCCTTAGACGGAATTTCGAAGCTCTAGGCCTAAGAGCCACATTTATAATCATCACTGATTGATACTTCAATAATGTCTTTATGGTGTTATGTCCGTGTTCCCATCCTTTCCCTCCCCTTCTAACTGGATACTTGATACTTTTTCTATTCCAAATTTTTATGCTAGTTTTCTGGCGAAATCTTGAGTTTTGTACTCTCATCGTTTTCGAGTTAGTTAATTATTTAAGTTTAGGATTCAATCTCTGCTTCGAGTTTATATCAGACGTAGACTCAAAGATTATGATGAAATTCAGACACAGTAATGGTCCAAATTTTGTAAAAGACTCCCAATCGGAATCGAACGTGTGACTACATGCACGAAAGACACGCGTGCTAGCTACTAGAATAACGGAAAGGGCGTCACCATTTTCGAGTCTCTTCAAAATTAAGTTGAATTACACTTATGTGTACAAGTTATGTGTACTTGCAATATAAGAAACAAACATTAATTAAAATTATAAGAAAATGTTAACAAACTCTTTATAAGCGTTTAAGAATATGTTGAAACGGCAAGAAATATCTCACTCTCTCTCCCTCCCATGTCGTGGTACTATTTAAAAAGTATACTTTAAAAGTAGTAATAATAAGAAGAAACTCTAGAGTCGCAACTACAACTTTGGATGGCAAATAATCTAGTTTTTCTTAATGGATAAGTTTACATTAATTAAGTTCAGACGTTGCATTCTATCTTCTTTTTAAATTGTATCAAAAGTACCACTATTCGTCTTAGCGCTAATGAGAGCTATGGGTTTGCCTTTAATATGCGTCATTTTCGATCACATTTAAAATGTCACTCTTACCGATTCTTCAGGGATGAACTTAAACGCCATGGAAACAGTCATTATCCATATCAGCGACTGACCCGAGAACTAAGGATTCAACACGAATATCGATCATTATAATTATTTTTAAAATGTGAGCTCTCTCATTCCCTCTGCTAAGGATACTAGGGTTTCCCGATTGTAAGACATATATGTATCAAGTTTAGTTGGAACTAAATCAGGTGTTACGTAATTATGTAGGGAAAATGTTTTAAAATTAATGGAGGCGACTCTTGAGCTGGAAGTGGCAGACATCAACGACTTCCGGTTTAAGATTGATCACTGTAGAGCAAAAGACGTTAGTAGAAAGCTAGAATCTGTTTCTGAAAATCGATTAAGCGTCCTAAGAATGCATATTATCCTTGTTCTTAACCTACAACTAAAACAGGAAGTGGTAGCGATTAACTATTTCCTGCTTTTAACGTTGATTCCCATGGAAGAAAAACTGTAATAGATAACAAAACCCTGTTTTCCATAAGCGATTAACCGCCCGTTCTCATCTCCACCCTTAACCTTATACAAAACCGGAAGTGGTAGACATCAACCCTTTCCGGTTTTAACGTTAATCACTGCAGAGTAGAAACTGTAACCCGGTTTTCTACAATCAACTAAGAATACGTTTGATCTTCATCCTTTACCCTTTACTAAAACTGTAACTGGTAGATATCAACCTCTATACGGAAGTAGATAGCAAGACGCAATTTTCGGCAAGCAATTAAGTATCCCAAGAATATAATTGTGTCACAAATCCAATCCCTTTACTAACAACGGAAGTAGTAAAAATCTTCTATCACTTCCTATTTCATTATTAATAAAGAAAATATTGTGTAAACCTCCTTAGTGTCATCATCAAAGTTTATTCAATACAAGCCTTCGTCTCGCTGAAGGCTTTACCCTCAGACTCGCAATTTTTATTTCAGTCTAATGTCTTTTGCATCTCAAACCTAAAATCATCAGTGTTTTCTCGGCTTACGGCCTCGCACCTCACATACATGCAAGTATACTGAATTTTAATTTAAATACCGGGGGCTTTGCGCTGATTCCTCTTCTTATCATTTCATTTTGTTTTATCCTTACTTATTTTTTCCTTGTCTCGTAGGGGCGGTCCGGATCCCCTGGGTGTTCATTACAGATTTTCGCATGGACTAATTTCATTACACTAGAGGTGAAAAGCAGTACTGAAAAATACATGTAATTCATATTGAGCACGATAGAAGACAATTTTCATTTCAAATTTTCCAGTGCTGTGGGATTGAATAAACAATGGGTGAATATAGTACTGTGAAAATTCTGATAACTCAGATAGAGCATGCTCAGGAAATGCCTTAGACGGAATTTCGAAGCTCTAGGCCTAAGAGCCACATTTATAATCATCACTGATTGATACTTCAATAATGTCTTTATGGTGTTATGTCCGTGTTCCCATCCTTTCCCTCCCCTTCCAACTGGATACTTGATACTTTTTCTATTCCAAATTTTTATGCTAGTTTTCTGACGAAATCTTGAGTTTTGTACTCTCATCGTTTTCGAGTTAGTTAATTATTTAAGTTTAGGATTCAATCTCTGCTTCGAGTTTATATCAGACGTAGACTCAAAGATTATGATGAAATTCAGACACAGTAATGGTCCAAATTTTGTAAAAGACTCCCAATCGGAATCGAACGTGTGACTACATGCACGAAAGACGCGCGTGCTAGCTACTAGAATAACGGAAAGGGCGTCACCATTTTCGAGTCTCTTCAAAATTAAGTTGAATTACACTTATGTGTACAAGTTATGTGTACTTGCAATATAAGAAACAAACATTAATTAAAATTATAAGAAAATGTTAACAAACTCTTTATAAGCGTTTAAGAATATGTTGAAACGGCAAGAAATATCTCACTCTCTCTCCCTCCCATGTCGTGGTACTATTTAAAAAGTATACTTTAAAAGTAGTAATAATAAGAAGAAACTCTAGAGTCGCAACTACAACTTTGGATGGCAAATAATCTAGTTTTTCTTAATGGATAAGATTACATTAATTAAGTTCAGACGTTGCATTCTATCTTCTTTTTAAATTGTATCAAAAGTACCACTATTCGTCTTAGCGCTAATGAGAGCTATGGGTTTGCCTTTAATATGCGTCATTTTCGATCACATTTAAAATGTCACTCTTACCGATTCTTCAGGGATGAACTTAAACGCCATGGAAACAGTCATTATCCATATCAGCGACTGACCCGAGAACTAAGGATTCAACACGAATATCGATCATTATAATTATTTTTAAAATGTGAGCTCTCTCATTCCCTCTGCTAAGGATACTAGGGTTTCCCGATTGTAAGACATATATGTATCAAGTTTAGTTGGAACTAAATCAGGTGTTACGTAATTATGTAGGGAAAATGTTTTAAAATTAATGGAGACGACTCTTCAACTGGAAGTGGCAGACATCAACGACTTCCGGTTTAAGATTGATCACTGTAGAGCAAATGACGTTAGTAGAAAGCTAGAATCTGTTTCTGAAAATCGATTAAGCGTCCTAAGAATGCATATTATCCTTGTTCTTAACCTACAACTAAAACAGGAAGTGGTAGCGATTAACTATTTCCTGCTTTTAACGTTGATTCCCATGGAAGAAAAACTGTAATAGATAACAAAACCCTGTTTTCCATAAGCGATTAACCGCCCGTTCTCATCTCCACCCTTAACCTTATACAAAACCGGAAGTGGTAGACATCAACCCTTTCCGGTTTTAACGTTAATCACTGCAGAGTAGAAACTGTAACCCGGTTTTCTACAATCAACTAAGAATACGTTTGATCTTCATCCTTTACCCTTTACTAAAACTGTAACTGGTAGATATCAACCTCTATACGGAAGTAGATAGCAAGACGCAATTTTCGGCAATCAATTAAGTATCCCAAGAATATAATTGTGTCACAAATCCAATCCCTTTACTAACAACGGAAGTAGTAAAAATCTTCTATCACTTCCTATTTCATTATTAATAAAGAAAATATTGTGTAAACCTCCTTAGTGTTATCATCAGAGTTTATTCAATACAAGCCTTCGTCTCGCTGAAGGCTTTACCCTCAGACTCGCAATTTTTTTTCGGTCTAATGTGTTTTGCATCTCAAACCTAAAATCATCAGTGTTTTCTCGGCTTACGGCCTCGTACCTCACATACATGCAAGTATACTGAATTTTAATTTAAATACCGGGGGCTTTGCTCCCACGCCACCGTGTTTTTTCGGCGTATGGGCTTGCAGTTTATATATCTGGAAGCATACCAATTTCAGTTCAAATACCACGTTTCATGTCTTCAACTTTACGGTATCCCGAAATATAAACATGTTAGTATAGTAAAAATTGTAATATCCACCTCTATTATCTTCCAAACTCTTTTCTTCCTTTTTAGATCAGAATGGAAAACGCTCAGATATGTATCTAGTTATTGGGATTACAGAGTAAGATTTATAATAATAATGTATAGTTAGTACTTTGAAAAATGAAATGAAATGACATTTTTGAGTTTTACGTCCCACGATTTTGCCGGTTAGGCTAAAGGAGACGGTAACGATGAGAGATGAATGAAATGGTGGAATGAAGAAAGTTGAAGGAAACGGGAGAACCCCGAGAGAAACCACGCACACGGTGTTCGTCCACCAAGTTAGTACTTTGGTCCATCCCGTCCGTTACTCCTCACGAAACTCTTGAACGAAACTGAATTTGATATCTGATTTTTTTTTTTTGCAATTGATAGCTGGACTAATTATCTCGAAAGAGTTCGTTAGTAGAGAGTCATAAACCAGGAGGTTGTGGGTCAGAAACCAGGAGTGGTGCAAATCAACCATTTTTCCTTTCGACGTTGATTCTGTAAACCAAGAAGGATAATAGATAGCAAGAAACGGATTCCGGCAGTCGATTTAGCATCCCAAGAATACCTTTCAAACTAGTTCGCGCTTTAACATTGAACACGAAAAAACAGAAATATATAGCGAGAAGCAGTTTTGGGAAATCGATTAAAATATTCCAAGAACACCTTTCATTTCTATCCTTCACACTTTGATAAAACTAGAAGCGGTAGAAATCAACAATTTTCGGTATACTTTACATTAATGTGAAGCAAAAGCTGCAATAGATAGCGAGAAGCTGTTTCCGACAATCGATTCAGCATCTAAAGAATACATTTTGTCTATACATAACACTCTAATAAAATCAGAAATGACAGGGTGTCAACTAAAATTCCAAAATTACATTTCATGACTTTTCCATTAACAAACCATTAAATTTAGTAACATTCTCAAAAGCGACTTTGAGTGCGATTTGGGCCAATTTTCATGCACGTGATAGAAGCGAGCTTTACTTGTGATTTGGTAGCGTCTAGAATCATAGACGTTTTTGGTGGTGAAATTTGACATATTATAGAACAACATTTTCCAAAACGTACATATATTTGTACAGATAAAATGAATCGTGATCCAAAAGCAAACTTTCTTGACTTTCATGACCGTCTTCCGATTTCGTGACTTTTTAAAATCAATTTTGTGACCAATAGACAAACTGGTAATCGACTATGACTTCCTGTTTCAATGTAATATACTTAGAACATGATCTATAAGAGACAGCGAGAAAAGTTTTTTTTTTAAATAAAAGGAGTTAGCGTACCATCACTTCAAATAGGTACCATCAATTTTTTACCCTGTAACAAAATGTAATTATTAGAAATCAACCACTTCCGATTTTAATGTCCATCTTTGTACAGTCTTGATCAAGAAATCTTGTCCGTTCACTGCTGCTACGAAAGATGATATTCTTGCAACCGTAAAAGGAAATTATAATGCTGTGACTCTAAATAAACTTCTTAATCGACCAAACAAAATTCACATTTATTTGATTTAATTCTAACTGTAGGTAAGACTACAGACCTTTTCAAAGAGAAGTGAGTGGCAAAGTTTTCTTGAACAAGATTGTACATGACAAACGGCAATAGATAGGCCCGGTTTTTTTATTCGATTAAGCGTCCCTAGAAAATATTCCATCTCCACACTACTCCATCTAATACAATTTCTGGTTTCAATTTCAATTAAAAAATATTCGGTGTTTCTGTTTACTGTCTCTAACAGATTTTGTTTTATATGATGAGTCCTAAATCCAGAGTTCATGTTCGTAACTTTCAAAAATTCCGAGATACCGATATGCTATTATATGAGTAATAATTCCTATTCTCACTTTTCCTTCCCCTTTATTACTAAGATATAAAAGATATGCTGAAACTCGTGTAAAATTATTTTAAATTGGAAATCCAAATACCAAATTTTAATTGAATTTTCAAAAGATTTTCTTAGTCGAACCCCACGTCAAAAATCCTATGTAAGTGTAAATTGAAAGTGCTAGGTAGTTCCTAGACCAGTTGCTGCAAATCTAGGAGTGCGAGTCTCTGACAGAACTAGATTTAAAATTACAAACATTACGAATTGTTACGTGTGATGATTTATCACACTATATATATAAATGTTTATGTAGTCGTTCTTATCCTAGAAGGTTATGCTATCAGTTCCTGAACAATAAGGTACCCTTGAGCACCTCTAGTGGAAGTTCCT
Organism: Thermobia domestica; assembly: GCF_964235325.1. NCBI lineage: Eukaryota > Metazoa > Arthropoda > Insecta > Zygentoma > Lepismatidae > Thermobia > Thermobia domestica. The sequence goes on along the minus strand of NC_137457.1, from coordinate 73,434,938 downwards.
GAACTACGTATGTTCGAATGAGCTGCCGCTAGCCTGAGCAGCCATTCGAAACGATATGTCGAACTGGGCAAGGTTAATAGTCACAAGATCCACTTGTACAATATATTACTACAACATCTAAAGCCATATTAAACAGATTACAAATTAGCTTAAGTAAACATAGTTCATTGAAAGCTAATCTTTATATAAGTTGTACATATAAAAAAGGTGGAGAAACTCAAAACTTCTATTTTGACACTGAAAACCAAGAAATATATCAATCAAGTAATTTAAAAGAAGAAATAACTAAGATGAAACAAAGATTAAGAACAAGGATGGATGAGTTCCAAGCTAGAGGTTCTGGCTGGGCTCTTATAAACATTAACTTTTTACAACTAGCAATCGTCATTATACACCATATAGAGGATAAACATACATAAAATTACCTAAACAAATTCAAAACAAAAAGGCAGTAATTAATGTAAAGAATGAAGATGAAAAATGTTTCTTATATTCATTATACAGAGCCTTATATCCTACAAATTCGCATCCTGAGCGAGTACCAAAAAATAATGAACTTTTGGTAAACTTAGAATCTAAATAAAAAAATATTCATTTTCCTGTAAAACTAAGCGGTATTCCAAAAGCTGAAAAATTACTTGATATTTCTATAAATGTTTATGCATACGATAAAGACTATTCAATCTATATACTACATCACACACAAAACAAGCAAGAAAATCATGTCAATTTATTATATATAAAAGAACAAAATGAAGATCAAGTTAAAACACACTATAGTTGGATTAAGGATTTAAGCAGACTAGTATGTACACAGTTAACTAAAAAGAGAGCTCGAAAATATTTATGTGATAGATGTTTGTTATACTTTTACTCACAAGACGCTTTAAATAAACATAAGCAAGATTGTTCGTTAAATGAGCCAGTAAAAATAATAATGCTTGAAGAAGGTAAATGTGTTGAATTTAAAAACTACCAATACACAATGAAAATGCCGTTTGTGATTTATGCTGATTTTGAATGTTTGTTACATAAAGTTATGGGTTGTGAAGAATGTAATCCAGATAACGAGCCATATACGAAAAAATATCAACAACATAAACCATCTGGATTTTGTTATTATATAGTAAAGAGCGATGGAAATAAAACTAATCCTGCTTTGTATCGAGGTGAGAGCGCTGCTAATAAATTTATAAGACTGTTAACAAAATAAGCTAAACACATATCGAACATATACAAACAAAGTGACGAATTACCATTAACAAAAAACAGAGAAAAGAGTTCAATGAATCTAAATGTTGTTATTACTGTAAGCAGGAGTATACAAAAGAAAATCATAAAGTTAAGCATCATGATCATATAACAGGCAAATTTATAGCACCACTATGTAATAACTGCAATTTAAAAGTTAAAGTACCAAAGTTTGTACCAGTGATCATACATAACTTGACTGGATATGACTCACACTTGTTTATAAAAGAACTTGGATGTAATAAAGAAGAAAAAGATCTAATACCCAATAATGAAGAAAGATACATATCATTCAGTAAAAAGGTTGGAACTATTAAATTGAAATTTGTAGATTCATTTAGATTTATGGCTTCTAGTTTACACAAATTATCATCGAACTTGAAACCTGAGCTAATGATACATACACAACACTTTTATCGTAATCAAGAACAGTTTCAGCTTGTAATAAGAAAAGGTGTTTACCCACATGATTATGTTAACAATTGGGATAGGTTTAGAGAAAAAAAATACCGCTAAAGGAAGCATTCTTGAACAAGCTTATGAACACACATATAAGTAATGAAGATTATGAACATGCAAAGAAAGTATGGGAAACATTTAACATTAAGAATCTCGGACAATACCATGATTTATATTTGAAAAAAAAAGATGTATTATTGTTAGAAGATGTGTTTGAGAACTTTAGGGAGACATGTCTTAAAGCTTATGATCTTAATCCAGCTTGGTATATGACGGCACCAGGTTTAGCTTGGGATGCAATGTTAAAAATGACAAATATAAAATTAGAATTGTTGTGGGATTATGATATGGTATTAATGGTAGAGAAAGGTATAAGAGGTGGGATTAGTCAATGCTTAAAAAGACATGTTAAAGCAAATAATAAGTATATGGAGGATTATGATAAGAATAAAGAAAATTCTTACTTAATGTATCTAGATGCCAATAACTTGTATGGGTGTGCAATGAGTCAATATCTACCGTATAAGGGATTTAGATGGTTAAGTGAAAATGAGATAAGAGAAATAGATTTTACAAGTATACCTGATGATTCTGATAATGGTTATATATTAGAAGTTGATCTTGAATATCCTGAAGAATTATATAACTATCAGGAAGACTACCCATTAGCTCCTCAAAATATATGTCCGCCTGGTTCAAAACAAACGAAGCTATTAACAACCCTATATGACAAAGAAAAATATGTAATTCACTATCGAAACCTAAAACAGTGTATTTCACTTGGATTAAAACTTCACAAGATACATCGAGTAATAGAGTTCAAACAATCAGATTGGTTAAATGAATATATTGATTTAAACACACAGATGAGAACGAAAGCAACAAATGATTTTGAAAAAGACTTCTATAAGCTCATGAATAATTCAGTATTTGGGAAGAGTATGAAAAATATTAGAAAGTGAGTTAATATCAAACTTGTAAGTGATGAGAAAAAAAACGAGAAACTTGTAGCAAAACCAAATTTTAAGAGTACTACAGTTTTTACGGAAAATTTAGTAGCAGTTCACATGAACAAGGTTAAAGTGCAATTTAACAAACCGATTTATGTTGGTTTGTCAATTCTAGATTTGTCAAAATATTTAATGTACGATTTCCATTATAATGTGATGAAACCAAAATATCAAGACAAAATAGAAGTATGTTATACAGATACCGATAGTTATATATACCATATCCAAACAGAAGATGTGTACGAGGACATGAAAAATTACATTGATTACTTCGACACGAGTGATTACCCTAAAGATAACAAATATAAGATACCACAAATCAATAAGAAAGTACTTGGTAAGATGAAATATTAAATTAAAGGCACAATCATAGAAGAGTTTGTGGGTTTAAGAAGTAAGATCTACAGTATAAAAGCACCTCAAATAGATTTAACAGATAAAGACTTTAGAGGTAAGTTCTATAAAGAAAAGTGTTGTAAGAAAGCTAAAGGTGTTAAGAAGAGTGTCGTGTATAAAGAACTTATATTTAACGAATATTAGGACTGTTTGATTAGCCAAAGAGAATATTATAAGAAGATGAATTTGATTAGAAGTTATAAGCACGATTTGTACAGTATAGAAGTAAATAAGTTAGCTTTAAGTTGTGTGGATGATAAGAGATGTGTTTTAAAGGATGGAATCAATACCCTACCATGGGGTCATTATAAGATTGAAATGAAATAAAATATATGAAATTCATTTATATAATAAATGCCTAAGCAAAACATAATAAAATTAGACTACTTTCGATATTATTGCACAACATGTAAATCAATTGCAACGCAAACTAAAAAAGAATGTACAATTGACTTCTGGAAGATGTAGTAGATGTGTAGCTTTGGAAGATGTAGTAGATGTGAAGATTATGGATATGATTATATTTGTAAATGCGTAGAATAATTTAGTTATAGTTTTAGATGTAAGTTTTTATGATTTTAAATGTCATAAAAGCCTATGCGATCTCACTTTAACATTGTAGTTATGGGAATACTTTGCGCCTTGTAACTTTGTATAATTAGCTGGTTCCTTCTGCGCTGGTCAAAAGTATGTCCGAAATGTGTTGGTCTAGAGTTTTGGCCCAGAAGTAACCATGATTATCTATTTTGCATACATAGGTTGGAGAAATTCTCACCAGCAGCACGAAGAGTAAGTGTATCCATGTTTACCATAAAAGGTGAAAATCCTCCTAATAACCGATTTTCGTCTCCATTCCTATTATAAATGCATTGCATTGGATTTGTTCCACAGCATACAAATCCCATTTTCGCATCGAAACTTCGGGCTTTTTGTTACTTCCTGTATTATACCAATTACACATGTCAATACTATATACTGGGGACGATGTTTGTTTATATTGTACAAAACTCGTACCAACATATGAATCCGTCTAAACCTGCTGGTTGACACGACTAGGCGTCATATCATTTAGGTCACTGTCCGACGTAACTAACAAGTTATAATCATTTGAAGCAGACAACGAAAGATCAAAAAAATGGATTTTTACTATCATGACGAATAACATAACCATGATCCCCATTGTGCATATTATATAATATCAGCTGACCGGGATAACTAATACTAGAGCTCTCAAAATTACAATGTATTTACTTCCTCTACTTATTCTTTCTTATCTTAAATTTCTTTCCTATTTTTATGAATGGAAAATCAATTTAACTTATTCTGAAGATAGTAGCTTGATAATATTAAAACTAACATACACAATAAAAAGCATTTATCTATCTTTCCAAGGCTGACCTAATTTCCTCTTTCTTTTTTCCTGGTGCTGGAAACACACGTAACCAATATAAACAAGAAACAGGTTTTTTATACACCTATCACAAACAGAGCAAAAACATGCAATAACAGCACCCACTTTTTATCGGCAGACAGAAACGAGTAACTTTGACTTGCTACGTATCTGTAATGTAAGCTATCTACACTAGCTAAGGTCAACACACCACGAAAGACAAAACATCGACACGCCAATTCATCCAACGATGTCCAAAGACTCATAGAATTAATTTACCTTTATTCTTGTAACTTGATTTTTGACTTAAGCTTTTTTGTTTTAAAAGAACTAAACTCAAATACTGACGACCGTACTTAACTAAATATATATAACATGTGCACTCGTCTACAATAATCAATGACCTGATTATATGGAATTCTGTCGGCTTGACAAAGAAAGAAAATCACGAACATGAAATATAGCTACTTAAAAATGTGCAACGTACCCAATAGAATATGGAATAGCAGTGACGTTGGGTGGAAGTGAGCCGAGACAATTAAAACTGTCCTACAAAACTCACTACACTGTTATAACAATTGAAATTCAAAATTATTTTAGAATAATAATAATATGATTTAATAAAATAAAACAAGCTACGAATCGAATTAACTTATTATCTATCGGATTCATAGGTCAATGAATATATTAATTGTAGTTTTGTCGCAATGAAAAAGCTGTATATCATCGAAAATATTTATATGACAAACTTGGCTGCTTGTCCCTTTTACAACACATATGGGAGTTTCAATAATCCTCTCTATATATTACATTTTTACACTTCTAAAAAGAACCAAACATTCTGGCGAGAAATAGAGAAAAAATTCTTTTCTGTATGTCGTAGTATTTCAATTTAACGAACAGATACATAAGATAAACTGGCCAAACACTAAACACATAACTCGAGAAGAACCAATTTTGCAATACCGACTTCACTCACAAAATGCCTAGTGACGAAACCTAGTAGGAGGAACATAGGACAATAATAATTTAATGTAGATAATAATGTAATTCACACTCAATAGTGGGGTTTCTTTTCACGGTGTTAACCCATTTTACGTTAATGTCCCTACGAACCATGCTTATATGTCTTCTATCAAACAGCGCAAGGTTTCAAAATTCGATGTGTTCCACCTGATGGTTTTAATTAGCTATAGTAACCCGAATCCGAAACAGCTTCCAGCAGACAGCGTAGTTCCATTTTCTGGCACCACGGCGCTGCGAAACTTAAATAATATCATAAGTTTCGAGTTCTACTCTTTTTTATTACGAATCTTTCTCTCTTATTCTCTCTCTTCCAAATATCGTTACATACTTTAAAACTACACCACCTATTGCTTTACGCTAACTTTGTTCAACAAATGCTGTATTAATATTTTCTCAGAACTATAACACGAAATGTGTTTACTGAAGATCAATAAAGTGTTTCGAATATCGTGGTAAATCACTTGCCCTTTCCCAACCAACATTCGTAAATCGTTTCTATCTTGATAAAGGTGCTTGCTGCCACATTCTTAAGCATTGGACGTCTAATATGAGACATTGATTCTTCACTACCACATTGTGCGAAGCACGGCATTTTTGGTGTCGCTGTTCATCTCAGTAAAATAACACTCATTGAATTTTATATTTGTTTATTTCTTCCTTTCATATTTCATTTTTTTAATGTTCACTTTGCATTAGTAGTAGATGTGACTAGGCAACCTACATGGATTATTAGAATGTAATTTGCACTCGTACATCCAACGAACACTACCAAATTTACAACCAAACCACACGGAAACAATGCATGTGTTAAACTTTTTTAAAATTATCTTAGTTATGTCTGTGCGGTTTACAGTTCTACTGGAAATTGAGAATGTTTTTATTTTTGAAACTGACTTAATGAGTGTTTCAAGCATTGCGTATATATTCGAATAGTCCTGAAAAAATTATAAAAACAAACTTTATTTGTATATTACTGTTGGATTTCTGGTAACGGAACTTTATATTGTTAGGTTGTTTCCTTACTAAATTTAAAATTCCACATTTCTATGCTCTCCTCTTCCTTTTACTCTCTCCTTCTTCTCCCTCTCTCTCTCTCTGCCTCATTTCTCAACATCTGTGTAGGAGACATCCATTGGTTTCAATCTTTCATTCTGTGTGTTTCAGTTTGTCCCTAAATTAACTTAAGAATCCTGTTTCGTCTCGGTTTTGTTATTTCATTTTATTGGTACTAATACATATGTAGTTTGAAATTAGAATTGCGTTGATGTTCTTAGCTAACTTAAGTATGGGAGATAAGAAAGAAGGAGAGAGAGGGAGTCTTTTTACCAGACACGATTATGGGATAAGAAGGTGTATATTGTGTGGCCTAGCTGCACGGCGTTAGATGTCGCAATTTTTTGGATGTGGAGTGTTCTTTAATAAGAGTGCACTAATAAAAGTAATGGACATTCCCTTTTTTCGAATTACCTTTTTTTCCAATTACGGTAATGATTATCAGTCCAAACATTATTGTAAGTTTTGTTGAACCCACTGGAGAACGTGAAGTATTTTAATATTTATTTGGATATATTGTTAAAGTAGACTGTTCCAATAATTCCCACTGACTTCAATTTTTCACAATTTGAGAAATAAATTTCACATTTTATTTTGTAGCCAATTTGAAGCCATTTAGTTATACTACCATTAAGAAACCCATATACATAATACAACGAATCAATCATTATGGAACAATTTCATGTGTTACACGCAGCATGGTACACTCCGCATAAAAAAATGCGTGGAGCTAGGCCACCCAATATACACCTTCTTATCCCATAATCATGACTGGATATCTCCTCTCTCTCCTCTTTTCCTCTCTCCTATACTAAAATCCGCAAAAAGATGAGTGCAATTTTTATTTAAAAATATACATATATTAATATACACAAAACGAAACAATCAAAGCGAGACAAAACAAGATTCATAAGATAATGTAGGGAGAGACTTAAACACACACAAAATGAACAGTTGAAAGCGATGTAAGCCTATTAGAGAGACATACAGAAGTGAGATAGAGATAGGAGACGGGAAAGAAGAAGAATAAAAGAAGAAGAAAAACTGAACACAGATAAATGTATGGAATTTAAAAGTATTATAAAAGAACCTAACATTCTAAAGTTCCGTTTCCAGAAATCCAACAGGAATATATAAGTAACGTTTCGATTATATATTTCTTAAGCACTATTCGAACACATAGAAGATACAGAAAACAATTATTAAGTCACTTTCAAAATGAATACCAAACTTGGAGGTCAATTCCTGTGAAATTGTAGAGCACACACATATAGAATAATGTCAGTAGTTTAACACACGTGCTTTGTTTCATTCGGTGGTGTTCGTTGAACGTACTGAAACAAAATACATGATAATAAACCCAGTAATACCTGCACTCCGGACTATTAATACAAACTGAACCGAAATTAAAAAGGAGATGAAGACGGAAACAAAGATAATGATAAATGAATGAGTGCTGTTTTAGTGCTAAATTTCTCTTAGAAAGAGTCAATATTAGTAGTCCAAACTGTATCATAGTGAAAAGTTACAAATGTTGAAAACAAAAATTGGATGTTGTTCATAAACATAACAGACCTTGCATGTTTTACATTGAATTATAGGATAGAAACGAACTTTGTGTCAAACTAATATAAAAAAATCTCTTGAATCAGCAGAAAATGGGCATTTTCTAGTCATCTCTGATGATTTATCTCTTCTGAACATCCACTCTTGATTTCCCTTATTGTGAATATAACGTTCTAATTCGAACAGATAGAAAGATCGCGCCAGAATTTAAGAGGGCCATTGTATCAGTTGGGTGAAGTGGGTTGGTTATGGACATAATATAACGAAATCATAAATGAACACTACTTATCATTATACTGTATGACAAAGAACACATACAATCTTTACTCATATTCTCATAAGTGATGCTTTATAAGTTCTCCAACGGCAGATAAATCTCTGTTTTGTAGCCATTATTTTATGAGAAAAAGATTATACTTGATGGGGAATCGAACCGGGATTTACCAGTTGCAAGTCCAGCACACTACCGCTACTCCACAGATTACTGTACCAAAAACATGTTTAACAAATGTTGTAGTGTTTTTTCTAAGACCAATAATATGAAAAGTGGATACTTCAGATCATTGGTTAGGTTCGATCCGTCCTGGTAATTCCTGTAAATGTTGTCTGCCCATCCCAACCAACATTCGTAAATTGTCTCTATCGTGATACAGGTGTGTGCTTCCACCTTCTTAACGATTCCTCATTTAGTATGAAAAGTCAGTTGTTCCTCACGATTGTGAGAAAACAAAGGTTGGCCTGAAGAAGGTTCGAACCTATGTTGCCTAGCTGCACTACTCATGAGTCCCACACGTTACCCCTACACTATCTTGGCAGCTCAAACCCTAAGCCAAATATTACTAAGTCCAGCCACGATGTATGGAACGAACAAGTTACTATCTGTAATGCTATTTACTCCACAGTACACGCCGAAATTCATTTATTTGATGACCTGGAGACAAGGTAGTGCCCACTAATAAACTAAATAATATATGATCCAGAAATCCAGGAAAAATTTCAGAAATACTAACAAGTTATGCAGTAATTTCCCAGTGCAGTACGCTCATAATAATGATAATAATAATAAAAATAGTAATAATAAGACATTTTAACCTTCATTGCATAAGATGTCACCTCAATGAACAATAATATTAATATGCTCTTATATTTTCATCATTATGCACAAGCACGTTACACAGCGTCCATCTCGCAAACGATCCTTTTGGGATTAGGCTCCTGTTTCCAATCCCAAAAGGATCGTTCGCGTTTCCGTTTCTATAGAAGCCACAAACATGGTGTTTATCCACCATAAAGTTATGTAGCAAGAGAAGGGATCTATCTTACGTATACATAAAAGTCGGAAACAGTACTACAAGTATTATTGTCGAATAAGCTTGAGCACAGCGTTACACAAATCATTTACTTACGCCTTGCTGCACGTTGACACGGGTTTCAGTCCGTTGAGGACTATTAACCGCAGTAGTTCTTAGCCCACTTTAGCCGAAATGACAAGCCCCGTCGTTAGGGGCCTAGATGTTCGTTTTAGTCTGTCGTAGCAATGCTTTAGTACTGGTAATAGTGTTTGTTTTGGTGTATTATTTTCACTCTTTTCTTCGTTTGAAAATATATCCAAATAAATGTCATCATAATTCCTCTTGTTTGGAATGTAAAGATGAAAATTTGAACGATTCGATATAGCTACAAAAAATAAAAGGTGGTAGCTTTCGGCTTCGAACCCATACTCATGGACACCAAAAGTACAACAAGCAAGTGCCTGAAAGCCCGTGACCATGATGGTTAATCTTAGGAAGTCTCAATTTATTCATGTTCTGTACCGCCCCATTATAGCAAGCTTGTGCGGATTATTTTCGTTCCTTATTCTAGAGAAGGGGTAAATGTGGAGATAAGTTTGATGATAGGAGACTTCAGTCAGTAAGCTTGTTCTTCAGAAAGCATAGGAGAAGGTACACTTTCGCAGAAAAGAGACATATGAGGTCAAATCCAATCCTAAGGTACTTTTTTGAGTAGGAATCAATACAATGCGCTTGCGTTGTTTTCACAACGTCACAAGCGACTGCATATTATCGTTAGCTGATACTATGCATTGTGGTGTGCTGGGATTCTGGGAGCATGGCGCGTCATTACGACAGTACTATTAAACACGGTGTTATAGCTCTCATTCAACATGCAAACGTGAGTGGTACTGATACAGGTCTGGGATATGGCGTCGATCGTGCTACTGCGTATAGATGGTGGAAACGTCATCAAGAAAGTGGAAATGTAGACCAGAAACCTGGATTTGGCCGGCCCCGAGTTCCTTCTGCGGTTCAAGATCGCTCTCTAACTGAATAAAGCCGTCGGCATCCTTTCATGTCTGCCCGACAACTAAAAGAGGCATCGGGGTTTCCAGGTGATTTAAAACACCGTTCGGCGCCGCCTAAGAAATGCAAATCTGAGGTCGTTCCGTGCTGCACGGAAAGAACAACTGTCAGATAGCCAAATAGTCGATCGACGGGAGTTTGCAGAAGAAATTATCGGTCGTATGTGGGACAGCGTTGTATTTACAGACGAGAAAGTTTTTTCTACTGCAAATGAAATAACTCGGCGTGTCTATCGTCCACCTGGAACACGATATGAACTACGATACATTCACGTCGAATGGGACATATTACCATTCATTGTTGGGGTTGGATATGTAAAGATGCTGGTGGTATCTACCGCATTAATGGTCAATTTAATGGTCCGAAATATTTGGAACTAATGGAGGATGCGCCTCCTGAGATACGAGCTCGATTAGCTGACGAAATCGTACACTTACAACAATAAAAATAGAAAGCAAAAATAAAAATAATTCAAATAAAAACAATACTAAAAATAAAATACAAAAAATAATAAAAAAACGTTGCATTATACAGGTTCTGGGGAACTTTCTTTATGGCTGTATGTTTAAAGTTCCTGCTAATGACGATTTGTCATGATTACAATACAAATTTCCAAACGTTACAATTTGTGTTGCGTTAAATTTATCTTAATGTACAAAGTATATTAAAAATTGTATTTGTGGTTTAACTTCTCTGTTTGTTATTGAGCTCGCTTCGTTCAGGCTGGTTTCCTTTTTAATTTTTGTTCAGTTTCTATTAATAGTCCGGAATGGAAGTATTACTGGTTTTATTATCATGTATTTTGTTTCAGTACGTTCAATGAACACCACCGAATTTGCTCCCGAAACACGTGAAAAAAAGCACGTTTGCTAAACTACTATGTGTTTCAGAGCTCTGAAAATTTCACATGAAATTGAGTATTTAATTTGACCTCCAAATTTGGAATTCATTTTAAAAGGGACTTAATTATTGTTTCCTGTATCTTCTATGTATTCGAATAGTCCTGAAGAAATATATAATCGAAACGTTACTTATATATTCCTGTTAAATTTCTCAAAACGGAATTTTATAATGTTAGGTTCTTTTTTTAAATAAATTCCATACTTTTATCTGTGTTCAGTTTTCTTCTTCTTCTTCTTCTTTTTCTCTCCCCTTTCATCTCTCTCTATCTCACTTCTGTATGTCTGTCTAGCAGGCATACATCGCTTTAACTGTTCATTGTGTGTGTGTGTTTAAGTCTCTCCCTACATTATCTTATAAATCTTGTTTCGTCTCGCTTTGATTGTTTCATTTTGTGTATATTAATATATGTATATTTTTAAATAAGAATTGCACTCATCTTTTTGCTGATTTTAATATGCGAGAGAGGAAAGGAGGAGAGAGAGGGGATGTCTTTACCAGACACGATTATGGGATAAGAATTGAATATTGGATGGCCTAGCTGCACGGCGTTAGCAGTCGCAATTTTTTTGATGCGGAGTGTACTAATTCTGAAAATTTCATTTACATTTTTTCTTTTTTTTTAATTTTCTGAGTAGTCGTGCATTCAGTATAAAGGTACAAGTTTTTGACTTTCTCTCTCTCTCTCTGCCTGTATGTGTGTGTTTCTAGTTTCCGGCGTAAGCGTGTGGATACTACCAGGTATACTGCCGTGTGTACATATGCTAGTGTGTCTTATGGCGGGGGTATATGAAGTATTCATTGGGATCGCGTAATGGGACTTATCGATATTAGTACGTATATACGTACAGTCGTTACTTAGTAACTTTGGACGAATGCGATTTTTTTTTAAATTCTGCTTATTGCAATAAATAAGTAGAGTTATTCCTCTCGATGGAGTTCCTTAATGGAGTTGATTCTCCAACTGGAAGTGGTAGCAATGGATCATTTCCGATCTTAACGGTGATCACTACAGAGCGGAAATGGTAATAAATAATAAGAAGCAGTTTTCGGCAATGAATAAAGACTATCATCGATAACTTTGAGCTTCATCCTTAACATTCGGGTAAAACCAGAAGAGGTAGAAATTAACCTAACTATGACTTCTGGCTTCAAATTAATCTACATAGTGGGATATCAAGATGCTGTTTTACGAATTAATATAGCGTTGTGGGAATAAATATCGTTTTCTTTCGTAAACTTCTAATCAAGTAGGAAATAGTAAAACTCAAATGCTTCCCATTTTAGTGTTGATTGCATCATATTAAAACGATACTGAATAGCGAGAAGAGGTTATCTGAAATCAATTAAATGTTCCAAGAATATGTTCTATCCGACTCTAATCTTTCTACTAAAGTTTGAAGTTGTAGAAATCAATCACTTCCGGTTATAACATTGAGCGTTATAGAATGGATAGCGACAAGGTTTTTTTTAGGTAGTTCATTAAGTTCTCCAAGACGATATTCCATCTCGGCAGTAATCCCTCTACTCTAATCGGAAGTGAAATAAATATACTAGAATTTCTGCTTCCCAAACCACTATAGAAAATATAACATGATCCTCTTTAAGATTTTGTTATTAGGATCACGTAGTATAACTTGTAATATTGTAATGTTAGTTCGTACACCTTGTCTCAAAAAGCGCATTCTTTATTGGTGTTTTGAGGGAAAACATTTTTCAAGTCCAACTTCGGTTATCTTCGGAAAATAGTAAACCAGATTCGAACCTCAAAGCCAGCCTTTGCAATCGGGAAAAAGTTTGCAGATTTTTTTAATATAATAAGACTTGTTATCAAGTGTTGAAAAAAAAGCAATCTTGATTGAAATACTCAATGATACAATATTTCGAAACCTTGTATTAATGTCAGCACATGCTTGTTTGTCATTTAGCTCTCCATACGTAATGGAAATTTTTGATACGTTAAAGAATCTTTCCATACGTAAAAAAATGCTCAAAGTTAAGACATAGAACATGATTATCACGTGAGTACTAAAATAAAAGTCAAAGTAGAACAAAAGCAGCGTTTGTAGTACATATGAATGTCATAATTTTCTTGAGAGCCGTTGTATATCGCTAGAAGCATGTTTCCAGAAGTCCTTTTATTAACTCACTGGTAAGCTGTCGGATTTCAAATCATAAGGTTGTGAGTTCGATTTTCTTCTGCGTCGATGTTTTTAATTAAATTTTCCGCAATGCATGAAAAATTATATAAAATAATTACATTAAAATACATCAGTTGTATATCTATAATAATTGCAGAACATAGTAATTATTATGTTTAAAATATAACATCTGAAATAGGTAGGTGTTCACAGTAGGTCGGTATTATATATGAAAATGTTAAATACAAGTTAAGAAACTCGTTCAATAGCAATAAATAAATCATTTAGTGTATTTATTTGCAGCTATTTGTCATACAGAGGGTAATTCTCAACATTCATAATACATCATGTCATTTATGTCCTTGAAAAATTATTCGATGCATAAACAGAGGGTATAAGCAGTGAATCCAAAGTCGCAACTCTCGCAAGAAATTCATGAACCCCAAAGGTCACATGAGCAGACTGGAATTGTCCTTATGAAGCATGCCACAGCAGAAAATCTTTACATAGATTTTCAATTCAGTTCCTGATATATGCTTTTGCAATGTGGAAGTGGTGATGCCTTTAGTCGCTCTCTCTCGCTCGCTCGCTCACTCTCTATTTATACAGAATATAAAAGTGGATGTATGTGTGTGTTTCAACATAATTCTGATATATCTAGAGCAATTTTAACTATATTTCTTACAATCTGGAAAAGAGTACTCTCGGGATATACATCAAAAATGCTAGAAACGGGTCGATATCAGTATCGAATCCCTAGTTTCGTGGTCGCTTAGGTGAATAGTTCTACTTTCAATTCAAGTCCAATTAAGCTCCCATTAGCACCCAGGGTGGTTACGTAGCGACACAAAATATCGAAATCAACCGATATTATAAACGAATCGTAAGTTTTCAGCGCCGCTAACAGTGCCACATTTCCCATTAGTCCACATTAGTCCCATTGCCTGGAGGGCAACATATTTGCATAGAGCAAAGTTTAAAACTTGAATAATATTTTAATTTTTTCCGTATGAAAAAGTTAAAAATCAAGAGCAAATATACTATTTCATGAACAATCCTCTTTTACTATTCTAGTATGCTTAATAATAGCGTAAGAAATCTAAAAATAATTCAGAACATGTTAGACATTTTATATGTTTTGTTACGTAGTTGTAGCTGTAGCATGTAGTGAGTGGTATTTAACTGTAATAAATTCACTAATTAAGCATATTCGAATTAAGTTTTATATTTAAGTTGGGGATGAAGGGGCGGAGAAATAAGTAGTTATTGGAGGCGCCGAGAGCAAAAGTGCGTAGGGACGCCGAGCTTCTAAATGCAACACTGGTCGCTAAATTTATTGGTAGAAATTTTAATCTCATTTAAGACCAAATTTAGTCCTAACGATGGCAGTATCCGTTTGCTCTCCTAGGAAAAATGAAAGGGGCTGACATAAACATTATAAAAAATTACCGACATTAGTGTCGAATCCATAATTTTCGGGGTGGATTAGATAATGAGTGGCATTCCAGGTGCAACGTAAGTTAAGCCCTCATTAGCACTCTGAAGGTGTGTGTGAAATTTTGATATGTAGAAGTAATTGAAAATGACCAATGTTAGTGTCGAATCCATATCTTTAGGGATCCCCAAGTTCATTGGGAGCAGTTGTGATGGCCTTTAAGTTCTATTTCCAGCAGGAGTAAAGTCCCCTAGCACATCTAATAAGGAGAGTCGAGAGTCGACTAACATATACAATGGTTTAAAACGACCGATATTAGTGTAGAGTCCACAGTTTTGTTATCACCGAGATAAATAGCAATACTTCTGAACGAACATGTCAGCTGGATTTTGAATTCACAGGGGCAGCATCGAAGGCATTGCTCGCACAGCTCTAAGTATTTTAATGTTTCTGTATAACTGTATATTCCAGCGTAACTCATTAATGTCTGGGGCAACATTTACCAAACTTGGGGGACATATTACTTTCAATCTAAGAAAATATTGTGGTAGTATGAAGTTATGGAAGTTGGGAGGTATGACATGTAAAAATAATATAAAAAGACTGATCTCTCTTATTTCATAATTTTCATAATTCTGATTATAATTTTCTCTGTCGTTGAGATGGATAGTGATGCGCAGAATGGAGTTCACATCCAAATTCATCCCCATCTTTACAGGATGATGGCCTGGGAGAGATAAAAATATAATCTAAAAAATTACTTAAATATTTGTTGAAATTATAGTTTTCGGGGTTGAGAGAGCGTTTTTATTAACTTTGGAAGGTAGTTTGTACCCACTTCAAGATGGGTGTTTTAATCATATCAATTTCTCACCGTGAGAAAAATTACCATTTCAACTACTATATGAAGCCAACCTTCACTATCCACGAACAAATTGTGTGGATGTATGTTTTGTCTTTTAAATGAAAGAAGACATTTTAAAATCAAAGATGGAGTTGGTCAGTGGGTCGGTTGCTAAGTGGGTGGAATGGGTCAAGATTTGTGAGTGGGTCAGTGGATCGTGGTTCAAAAGGACGTGACCTACTGCGAAACACCACTCACCGTGACTCACACTCACCCTCCAACCCATTCAGTTCAGTGACAATCTCTTCTGAACAACGGTGAGTTTTTTTACATTTTACTTTTAAGATCTCCATTTTTTGTCTTTTGTCATTTGTTTCTAATCAAAAAAGTTCAGCTCACAAAATGAAAAATGGCCATAAATTTGTATTGTAAACTTAATTGCATGGGGATTTTCAATTAGTACGGCATGCTTAATTATATAGAAAATTAGTAAGTCTACTTTTCCTTGATTATAGACTTTCAAATTTCATCCTATTTTCTACTGAAATGTGTCTGTGAGGCAACAAAGAAATAATTATATATGATAAATTTAAATTCATTTTAATTCGGAAGATGAGAAACACTTTGCCATTATATATCGTAAAGGTCATATCCAGCAGTATTGTAACAGAGAGGTGCTTGAGCAATTGATAGAAATTCAAACTTCCATAAGTGATAATTTTACAGTCTTCTTTCATTACATGTGTAACCTCTTTAGTCAGTGGAGACGAGGACGTTGATCATGGGTCAGAGTTGATGTCGATGGGTGTTGGTTGGTCGGAGTTGGTCGGAATGGTTCAGAGTACTTCATAGTTGGTGGTAGGTCAGAGTGGATCACGATGGATGAAGGGGCAGAGTGGGCCAATGGTTCAATTGGGTGGTGGTTTTTAGTGGGTTATGGTGGGTCGTGGATCACATTTTCATTGACCCACACTCTCTCTGGTTAAAATTGTTCTAAAGATAAGAGGCACCGAAGATGCATGTCGGCTATTATGCTCAAATTTTGCACATAGATAGTACCCCACCAGAAAGCAATAAATCTGAAAAAGTTCATGGTATCACCTTCTAGAACTCGAGATGTATGGGTGTATCTGATTGGCTAAATTAAGACGTCAATGATTTATCCTTCAACAAGCAAGCTTTTTATGATCGTTTCCATGGGGAAGTCAGAAGAGCACGCGTCTAGTAATCGTAATATTGATAGTTCGCGTCCACCCCGAGGTATTTGTTTTCTGTTTTTTTCTTTTTTTTTTGACTCACCTAAATATAAACAAATCACACATATAGGCATTTTAACATATTTTCGTTGGCGTCTCATCGCGTCTCTTCCGCTGGTAGTAAAGTTTTTAAAATGGAACCCCGTATCGTCGCTGCGGGGCCACCAATTTTTGGCGAGAGATCAATAGTTGACCATCTGTAGTCCACCGACGCTTACAGCTTAGGGTAATGAACGATCTTTGCCTTATAGACTTTATGACTATCGACGTTGGCAGTCAACTAGTTTTTAGTATTCCTTTACTAACTGTCTATCGTTCATGTTTATACACGGTGTTTTATTATTATTATTATTATTATTATTATTATTTGTAGTAATAGTAGTATAATTGATAAGAGAATAATTATATTGTCTATGTATTGTCTAGTTAGGACTACACACAGGATTTGGCTCGTTTTGGTTCGACTCGACTCTAATCCGAGTCGAGTTGGAGGATATTTTTCGCGCGAAGTCCTAGAGTAGACCCCAAAGATGTCTATTTCGAGTCGAGTCGAGTTTCAAAGAAACGTCGCTCGTGCCCATCCCTAGTAATGAGAGCTTAGTCGGAGTTAAGCGAAATCGAAAGTCACACTATTTATCTAAGCGACCCTGAAAACTATTAATTCGACACTAATATCGATCATTTTCTAGCAATCTTTTATAGGTATCCCCCTCCCATTTACCATAGGTAACCCGACAGCACTCTTTATCAGACTATAAGAAATGTGGTTAAAATTACATTAAAGAAGTTCTGGACACAGCTAAGGAGAAATTGATACAACGAATAGGATAAGATCACAACAGACATAGCAGGAGAGAGAAAGAAAGAGGAAGAAGACAAGTACAAAAATGGTTTTGAATAGAAAGCCTAGGCAAAGAAACAGAGAAGATAAAGAGAATGCTTCGGAAAGCAGGAATTAGGACGTACAGGAAAGGAGGAAGCAGAATAATTGAACTAGTAAGAAGAACCAAGAGAAAAGCAGTAGCGGGCAGAGATCAAAGGGGAGTAATATATAGACTAGGATGCGCGGAGTGTAACAAAATTTGCATAGGAGAAACAAAAACAAAAATGCAAGAAAGGATTATACAGCACCAGGATGATGTAAGATTGAAAAGCGACAACAATGCGATATACAAGCATCAGAAAGAGACAAACCACAGGATACGGTGGGAAGGAGCAGAGGTCATAGAAGTAGAGAGCAGAACTTTGGTGAGAAAATGGAAGGAAGCCAAGTAAATAATGAAGGCAGGAGACAAGGTAATGAAGTGGAATGCAGGATTCTCGATAAATAAGAAGTGGGAGAAGATTCCGCTTAAAGAAGAAGAAACGAAAAAGGAAGAAGAAAGAAAGGTTAAAATTAACAAGGAAAATAAATATAATTAGAAGACAGAATGCATCCAGCGAGAAAAGTAAACTTTTATTTGTACATGTGCAGCTAAAAAGTGAAAGTGAAAGCCACAGAAGTGTTACTTTTCAATGAAGAGGCGGAGTTGATCTCCGGAGAGTATAAAAGTGATGACCAACTCCCAAGCAGCCAGAAAGATTGGAAGTCTGATGAAGACAAAGTTATTGTTTTGAAACTGTTACGTGATAATGTTTTATTTTATATATTATCACATAGCCTTGCTCAGTGTGTTATTGTGTACTTTAGGCCAGTGTTTCTCAATCCATCTCCTATCACGATCCCCTTTGATCACATCCTCTTGCCAGCGAGCCTTTTATAGTTTATGTTTTATAATAAGCTTGTATGGATTTTTAACATACCTATTTCCATAATAGTAGAATCCATTTCTTGTTTATAGTGAACAGTGCCGTGGCATGGAAAATCAGCGCCCGCGGCGAGAGTATACGACGATGTCTTCGTACATATAAGTGAGGTCCACAGACTAGCTGAGAAGCGCCACCGTGATTCGCACGAAGGTCAATAAAATTTTCAAAAGTAAACCCTGTCTTTCCTTGATTTTGAGCACATTTTATTACGTTTTTCCTTCTATTTCATACATGTGTACATGCACTTTTCTAACATGAGTAACACACTTCCTCCGAAATTTGGGCCCCCTTTTTTCGGCGCACGGCACTGACAGTCGATACAGTAACTGTAATATCTATATTCCCAACGACGAAGGAGCTGGTTCAAGATGGATGTTGAAGCCACACAAGTGTTACTTTTTAATGAAGAGGCGGAGCTAAATTGAAAGTTGATCTACGGAGAGTATGTAAATGATGACCAACTCCCAAGCAACCAGAAGGTGTGGAAGTCTGATGTAGACACAGTTATTGGGTTGAAACTGTTACGTGATAATGTTGAACTTCCTTCCTAACTCCTTCATTGAAAAGGCCATTAACGTATCTGATCTAAGCCCACAACTTCTTGACCAAATAATAGAATGATCATACGACAAGTTTTGCAACTGGTTTTCTGTAACGAAGACTTGGACAAGTTCTGCCTGATGAAGAGAGAAGAATATTCTGGTCTCGTATCTGTTACTTTAAAAGTAATAATTCCATTTGCTATATTGCACTTGTGCGAAAGTGTTTTTTTTTATAGTAAACATTAAAACAAAGACAAGAAATCGCTTATCAGTTGAAAATGGCTTGATAATGTTCGTCACGAAGATTGAATCGGGCATTGCTGCACTAGTGAAATTACACCATGCTTAGGTATTTTATTAGGTTTCAATTTTAATTGTATTTCAATGTGAAGGTTTTGTTCCATGTGTATTTTTCTAGTATTTCTATATACAGTTCTCATTAGTTTCATATCATACCTCTTTCATTTAAATTCATTTTTAAACAACTCTGTACACTTTGAAAATGTTAAGTAGACTTATTTTTATTGTTCTTTATAGTATGTATAAAACATAGAAGTGTGCCAATCAGAACAAAATTCAAAATAATATTTAAAAATAATTTCCGGTATTAGATTCTAACTATATTTATCTCTTCCGCTTATCTTCGCGACCCCCTAGGGGCCGCGACTTCTAGGTTCAGAAACCCTGCTCTAGGCATACATGAGTTATGGTCGAACATACATACATACACTTTTATATGTATAAATGAAGATAAGAGAGACTTGAGAGAGAGCGATTAAGGTATTACCGCTCTTAATCTCTTCACTTTACTTTTGCGATTCGTGAATTTCTTACGTTTGGAGCTAGCTAGTTTTTTGTCTTGAACCACGATCCGATTTTCGATATGCTCTACCTAAATGCTGTAATGCGAATATTGGGGAGCTATCTGCGTATGAAAATAGCTGCAAATAAATTCATTACATAACTTATTTATTGCTATTACACGATTTTCTTAATTTGTATTTACTATTCACTATTCACATATAAAATACCGACATTCTGTCAATACCTCAGATGTTATATTTTAAAGATAAGAATTACTAATGTCGTGAAATGATATGAATATATCCGTATATTCAACTGATATATATATATATATATATACACATATATATATATATACAACTGATGAATTGTAATGTAACTATTTTACATAATTTACATGCATTGAGGAAAGTAGTATATCATAAAAGAATCTCACCTGAACTGGTATCGAACTCACGATTTAAACGCCTGGGGGTGCACCACTGAGCTAACATGACCGCTCCTCGGAAACTGCTTCTGAAATATAACTGAACTGATACGTAAATGTTCTTTTCCGTATGGAAATCACAATGACGAAACGAGAGTGTGAATACATAGTTTCGAAATATTGCATCATTAAGTATTTCAATCAATGTTACTTTTTTTTACACTTAATACCATTTCCACATGTGTTATTATATTTAACAGAAGGAAAAACATATCTCTACATTTTTTTCCGATTTCTAAGGTTGGCTTGGAGGTTCGAACCAGCAGCTTAAGTTTACTATTTTCCGAAGATACTTGAAGTTGGACTTCGAAAGTGTTCGTCTCAGAACAGCTATCATCATATCGCTTAATCTGTTTGGTATATGGTATATGTTTTTAAAGATTGCATGAAATTATTATATACACCAAAATGCACTCTCATAAAATGTGTATCTAAACATTGCTCTACGTATCTACGAAGCAATGAAATTTTTTTATCGAAATATGTGAGCAGGAAACTCTAACAGCCAGCCATTTTATTTAAATCGTAATAAACCCTATAATCGTGCGTTAACGTGAAGACAAAGCTTGGTTCATTGGTAAAGTGTTGGAAGAATGAAAACTCAATGTTGGTTGGTTCGAATCTATCCACTCACCACAACATTTTATTCTTATGAGTAACGATGAAATAAGAAAGAAAAATGTATAACCGTTAAGCAAAACTTCAACCAAGTCTGAAGAGAACAATACTAAAATATTAACACTATGACGTCAACCAAGAATTATTTCATGTAGCGTTTGGACGAACTTACAGCTGTCAACAATTGCAGAAGTAAAAACAGGCTGATAGGTGTAATACAATCAAGATTACTGAATGCATTTACTTCCTGAAAACTTCCGTCTCTTCATTGGTATGCCGTTGGTCATTGTAAAACCTTTCAATTGGAAGTGAAATGACACAAACTAAAACATTTTTAAATAAATAAATGTCTATGTGTAAAAGTAGGTGTCTCTTATCCGTAGTTCTGAGTTCCTTTTACTTTGAAGTGACAAATGAGAGAAGAAAGTATGGTGTTCGAAAAAAAAATCAAATTTGAGACAGAAAGAGTTATTTTTCGATACATGTCCATCTGGGGTTCGTCCGTCCCTTCGCTACACTTTTCTGTGCACTCGCCTAGAGGCCATACCGTTCAACTTATCTGCACCAAATTTTAGTTTAAGATTTTCATAGTGTTACCTATAGTTTATTTCCCTCCTACTCCCGAAACAAGGATAGTTTCCTGTACATTAAAAGTAGAAAGAAGATATTTTCTCATAACTGGCTCTAAGGATCTTGTTTTCTTTCTTTTTTATAAATCAATATTTAATTAGTAACCCTATTTTGTGGTATAAGGCATTTATCTGAGAAAAATCTACAAGGGGTAGTTTATACTTAGGGGTGAGTTTTTACTCAGTGATTTTTTCAAAATGGACTCAAGTGTTTTCGATCATATTTCATAAATAAATATTTCATTAATAACTTAACAAAATGACATAAGTCGTTTGTCCAAAAAAAAAATGCGAAAGGTAGTTTATTCTTGGTGAAGTGTGTTGTCTGGGCGATTTTCTCAAAAACGACTCAAAAGAGTTTATTCATATTTCAAAAATACATGTTTCGTTAATAACCTAAAGTTATGGCAAAACTCGTTTGTCCTGAAAAAATACGCGAAGGGTAGTTTACTCTTGGGGGTGTTTTTCCTCCACGGTTTTCTCAAAAATGAGTCAAGCAATTTTGTTCGAACTCAGAAAAAAATATTTCATTAAAAACCTAATATGGAATAACTCGCTTACCCTGAAAGAATCCTCAAGGGATAGTTTATTCTGGGAGTTTTTTCACTCACGATATTGTCAAAAATTACTCGGACAATGTTATTGATAATTCATAAATAAGTATTTCATTAATAACCCTATATTTTAGTATAAGTCATTTCTATGAACGACAATTACAACGAATAGTTTATTTTGGGGGTCAAGGATTTTCCCGACAATTTTCTCGAACGACAGGCGATTTTGTTCAAATTTCGCAAATAAATATTTCATTAACCCATTTGGGACCAAATTATTATTTTTGTGATTTCTTTCACTTTAAGAAGTTAATTTAGTTTATTATTGCGTAAGTATCACAAAAATATAACATTTTGATTTTTCCTGTGCATCAGATGTGACATACGCCCTGTCCTATAAATAGGACGCTGGTCCTTTCTGATATACTAGAAAGGACATATATTTAACTAATGGCATTCTATTGTTTTAGTGAAGTAATTCAAATTTTTATCGCTAAGTACCTCAAGGCATTGAGTGATAACAGTCGGTCTATCAAAGCATGGAGTTTTCCTTTATATATATATATATATATATATATATATATATATATATATATATGTTGTAACGTGCCCGTTACAAGTCACAGGAAAAAAAAAAAAATTATAAAAAAATAAAAATGTAATTCTTCGATAAGGAAAATGGTAAAATTACTATTATTGTATTTAATATTATGTGTTACAGCAAGAGACATAAGCTTATATAAAAGAAATATCATCTTCGAATATTTTTTAAAAAAATTGAGAGAAAGAATTGAATGTAAAAATAACGTTTGTGAGAAGATTTCCTTTGCCTTTCGTAACCGAGAAATATCAAGGTCTTGGCTTATGCGCTGGTCGTTGACTGCGCATGGTCACGGCTTTGCGGCCGCAAGTAGCTGGCCTCGGCTAGCTGACTTGGGCTGTGTTGTATGAACGGGTAACATCTGGAAGGATTAAGCTGTTCGAATGGATTATGAATCTAAATGGACGTTTCGTGTTGGTTCACGTTTCTTGTATTGAAGTCTTCGTTTGTAGAAGAGTGTGTTATAGAAGGAAATAAGAATATCCATTACAAGTGAGGATTATGATTATAGTGATATTTCATTTTTTGCAATATTTAGTGTATTTGCATATTTTTGAAAAATTAGTGAAAATAGTGTTGCTTGGAAATTCGATAAAAGTGTTGGAAGGGAGGCTTGGTTTAGTTCTCTCTGCTTCTATTAGCAAGCAAATTGTAGAAAGGTGCATGAGTGATACTCAGAATCACGTAATTATAATTGTGTCTGCATTTTTTTCTCGATTTCGTGAATGTGAGAAATTGTGGATCTACGTCCCATTTTCTCAATTGAGTTTCTAATTGAATTGAGATCATTTACATTGAATCCTGAGCATAACCTCACATTACAGTGGAATATTCTTGTTTTGATAAGAGAGTCCGAGACGATTGAGGGCAGAGAAACTACAGAAAGTTGAGGTAAAAACGTGGATTTTCAGAGGTGAGTTAATTTTCAATTTTTCTATTAGATTGTCTGTCTACGTCTTTATGTGTATTCTGTGGGTTGTCTTGTTGGCTCCATTTGGTTAGGTTTTCAGTGGAATAATTATCGTGAATAAGCTCGGCAAATCCAGGGGAACAAAGGTGGAGGGATTTGTACCCGAAACCTATGAAATGTGCTATTCATCCTATGTTTATTACAGGTCTGAAATTCATGTTTTTGATTCAAAGAGTAAAATCCGAAAGGCTTATTAATGCTTTTTTGAATTCTGAGGAATTAATAGTAAAATTTAACTTTTTTTTTTTAAAAAAAAAAAGAAAACTTCGTTTGACTTGTTCGTACTGTTTGGAGTATGTTTGACCGGTTTGTGTTTCAGATGTTTCGATGTTGCAACGCATTCAATTGAGTATAGCAAAGTTGTTTGCAGTTGTTTTTCGTCGGGAATTTTCTTTTTTCAAACTAAATTGCGACAAATTAATAAAAAAAATAATTTCTTTTAATGATAAGAATTTATGAAACTTTTTCTTCGGTTTGAGAGAAAGGGAAATCTTCACTCGATTAAAGGTACGAATTTATTTCTTATTTTTAAAGAAAGGAATATATTAGTACTAGACAAGAGAGGTCCTAGACTGGCCTTGAGTGTTCATATTAGAGTTAAGTGTGAGAGGTCCTTGACTGGCCTCGAATATTTGCGTCAAACTTCAGAGGTTCCTGACTTGACTGGAGAATTTGCTTATTATTCAATTTTTGAAGATTTACAATTCAGCGAACAATTCTTTGAATTACATTAAATATTTTTTTCTTTTCTCAAACTGAGAAATAAAATATTTATTGAATCCAGATTTTGACTTGGCAGCGAGAAGACAGATTAATTATTGTAATTTATTTGTAATAAACATTTATTTCCTGAATTGGTTGTGTTGTTATTTGTTTATATATATATACATATTTACTGTTAATTTGTGAACTATTACTCCTCTGGATTTCCGAATTGAAACAACAGCCTGAGCTATCCGGATGCTTGCTCGTGTAAAGCCCCTTCTGAGGCCAGGCTGGATTGGTTTTTCCCACCTTGTCCGCTAGGCTACGGATGGGGGCGTTACAAATTTGAACACAGCCCAAGTCTTTTTCTAAAATTTTTGGGTTTGTATTGTAAGTCTTTTCTAAAAAATTTTTTTGGGTTTGTATTGTAAGTATTTCATGTCCGTTATTAATTTTGTTGTTGTAAGTATTTCAAGTCCGTTGGTTATTACTTTTGATATACTTATTAAACTCATAATTATTTTTGGAATTTCGCATTTGCTTTTGCATTTCAGAATTAAATTCGATTGCTAATTGAAACTTATTGTTCATTTATAAATTACTAGTATCTTTGATAAATTAAATTAAGGTGAAGCAAGGTATTATTAGGATTATTTCCATTTGGTCAAAAAAAAGTCTGGGTCGTAGTAGTGTTCGTAGTTAGTATTGTATTTTGTATGTATTATATTATTTATGTTCTATTTATACTTGTGTTGTTCTATAATAATACATATGTGTGATCCGATGGAGTATGTCAGTATTGATATTCCGGAGCAATATTCCGAATTGATAACGGTAGATAGAACCGGCAATCTTGAAACAGATACTAGATCTGAATTTGGACAGTTGAATATGTCACTGACTCCGCCAACTCAAGGGAGTTTTCATTTTAGACAACCATCTATGAGAGCTAATAATTTAGAATGTGGAGGTAGTTCGCAGTCACCTGCGGATGAATACAATTTCAGTAGATTTGTTAATATTGGGAGTTTGAACGAATCGTTTCGAGATCAGAGGCAAGTCACTTTTAATGAGCCTTTAATGAGTTCTGGTTCAAATAATGATAGGAATTCGATAAATTTTGGAAATTCAGGTCCTGATAAGAATGAGGTTCCTTCTAGGTACTTGAATCTTAGAGATTATTACCGAAAGGTTTCTCAAATTAGAAATTCCACTCCCAAGACTTCGTTACATCCGCGGTATGGTGCTCCACCTAGGAGAACTCAGATGGGTGAAAATGTATTAACAGGGTTGCCAACTTTGCATAGTACTAATGAATCTTCAAATGTTGAGCATAATCTCCTGATGAAGTATACATTTAAAAGAACTAGTGATTTTCTAGAGTCAAAATTTAAGGAATTTAAAATAACTGATGGCAGTAATAGTTTGCAAGTTTTTGAAATATTAGCCAAAATTGAGGAAACTCTAATGGATACAAGCTACTCTTTGAGTATGATTCTTTCTGTTCTTGTCGGGAAATGTGAAGGTTCATTATTAAAAGAAATTTTGTTAGCATTAAATCATCAAATAGCTTGGAACGAGTTAAAATCTAGGCTTGTTAACAATTTTATTACGCCTGTTGCATTACATTCACTTATTTCTGAGAGAATTTATAGACGTCAACGCCTCACTGAATCAGTTACTCGGTATGTAAGATCTATAGTAATTGCCATGAATGTATTAAATTTTATGGATAATGAGTCAGACATGGTAAATATCATTGTATGTGGCATGAATCCAAACCATAGATATAAAATGCTGAATTATTACATCCCAGCTACCCGATCCGAGTTAATGGATATTGCTGATAAGCATGAATTAAACTTTCGAAATCAATTGGAATATAATAAGGAAATGGGTTTTTCTCGGAAAAAGACTAATTTAGTAATGTTAAATCCTGATCAAGGTTTTAAAAATAGAGAATTTCCAGTGGGTGATAAAAATTTTTCTTTGAATAAAGAATTAAATAATTCTTACCCTACCAATGTAAAGAATCGTTTGAAAGTAGAACCTCAGGTTCATGGAAAAAACAAGATTCCGAATGAACGGTCTGATCAATTCAAAGCACCTAATGCTTCAGTTAAAACAATTCCTAGTGAATTGGAGAATACCGTCGCTTCATTTGTGGTTGGTAAAATACATAATTATTTAACAGACATTTGTGTGGATGGAGGTTCAAGTTTTAACATCGTTCGACTAGACTTAGTGCGGTTTTGTGGATTGGAAAAATTTATTAGATTGACTCCTGAAAAGGTGGTAAATGCTCCGTCCGGGTTAAATTTTTCAACAAACCGGGAGATAATATTGACTTTGAATCTCTCAGGTCATTTTGAGAGAATATCTTTTAAGATAGTGGAACAGTTGCCTTGCATGTGTCTTCTGGGAACGCCTTTCTTACGATCGACAAACTCAGTTATAGATTATGCTAGAAACTGTTTGATTCTACGCGGTGGAAAGAAACGGGTTAGGTTAAATTATAAGAAGGTGATTCAACATAACAAACATCTTAGGGGATTTAAAACTGGTGATGAGTCTGGCCAAAGGGATGTAATGATAACTGATCATCACTCTACTAAACATGATGTTTCTTCTGTTTCGAACTTTATGGTATCGATTTTTATTTGTGAAGATGGATTTAATTTTCGGAAAAAAGATGCGAGTATTCAGTGCGATTTGGATTATTTTGACCTTGAATCCAAATTATTAGAAATTCCAGCGCCTAGTGCTATCCAGCTGAATCATCTGAGATCTATGATTGATTCAGAAGTTGGAGACGTTCGAAAAATCGAAGATTCCATTGAATCCATGTGGAAGGATGAAAGTCGTACGAATTTTGGGAAAACACTGGGTGGTGCGATTGAAAGGTCCGAAGTTACAAATCCAGTTGGGACTCAGTATAATAATTCATCTTCAGAGGGCAGTTGTGTCTCAGTTATTGATAATTTTCATGGAAATCAGAGTGGTGCAAATGAAATATCCGAAATTAACTTGGAGAATTCGGGACAGTGCTTTGCGAATTCTCAGTTAATGGACAAATTAGTTAAAAGTAGTTCAAAAGAAAATCCGAGTCAACCTTTAGTTGTTGGTTTAACATCTGCGGTTCGGAATGTTGAACTTGGTCAAAGTGAACATTCCGCGAACAATGCTAGGTTGCCAGATAAGGATCAAGATAGTGTTGTGAAACCCGATGCAAATACTAGTGGAAAGAAAAGCAAGCGTAGGAATCGTAGGAAGAAAGGATTAAAGAATAAAACTTTAGTGGTAACTCCGGATACAAACTTAGCTGAAAAGAAAGTGGAGCTTAGTCATAGCAGTGGTCCAGTGAATAAAGTGGATAAACTGAATTCTTTAGATGGTAGCAGCGGCTCTGAAGTTTCAGATATTGATATAGATCAAGCTGAAAACTTTCACAAGTTGATTCAGAGAAATAAAAAGTTTATCTCGGACGAGCCTCGTACATCCGATAGTTTACATGATCAGACTACCATGCAGGTGAAAAATCCGGAATGCACACAGTTGAAAAACCAAAATGATAATCGGGATTCTTGGAGATTCAATGAACCAGAGGTGATCTCTTTCATTGATTCTATAAAGGCTAAATATAAAGACGTGATATCAGATAAAGTAGGGTGTATAAAAAACTTTATTGGTAGATTATATCTTAAGGACAATAAACCATTTAAGGACACACCATTTCCTATTCCAAAAAATAAAGAAAAGATTTTTTATGATCAAATTCGAGAGTTATTGGATCAAGGTATTCTAGAGGAAGTTGATCACTCTAATTTTGCCAGTAGCTGTTTTCTAGTTCGGAATAAGAATAACACTCATCGTATTGTTGGGAACTACATTAAGGCTAATTCACTTATTGTGAATGACGGGTATCCGTCTCCTAATTTAGAAGAATGCCTTACAGGTTTAGCTGATAAGCGCG
Source organism: Thermobia domestica (assembly GCF_964235325.1). Classification (NCBI taxonomy): domain Eukaryota; kingdom Metazoa; phylum Arthropoda; class Insecta; order Zygentoma; family Lepismatidae; genus Thermobia; species Thermobia domestica. The sequence goes on along the minus strand of NC_137457.1, from coordinate 73,406,159 downwards.
TGTACACGAAAATAGATTTACGCCGTGCGTATTTCCAAATCCAGTTGGATAAAGGATCCCGAGACATTACAACTATTGTAACTCCAAAAGGGTGCTATCAGTATACGCGTCTTCCAGTAGGAATTAAGACGGGAAGTAATATTTTATCTCGAGCCATGGAAAAGGTATTAGGAGACATGAGAGACGAGGGTGTTAAACTATTTTTCGATGATGTCTTGATAGCTTCCAATTCCATCGAAGAACATATGAAAACTGTTGAAAGGGTATTCGAACGATTTAAAGATTATGGTATTACTGTATCCCCAGACAAATGTATGTTCTTTTATAGACGTATTAACTATTTAGGATATGTGATAGAAGGGGATCAAATGGAAATCGATCCTAGTAGGGTGTCAGCCATTAAGAATATTCCTCCTCCTAGAAATAGACGTGGTCTTATGAAAATACTAGGTTTATTTAATTACTACTCTAAATTTGCTTCTGAATTTCAAGAATTAATGGGACCTTTGAGTGCCTTAAAGTCACCCAAGGTAAAATTTGAATGGACGAAGGAGCACCAAATGTTGCTAGATAGATTAAAGAACATTTTAATTGAAAATGTCGTTTTGAAAACGCCTGATTTGAACAAGAGGTTCATTGTTAACGTGGACGGCTCTGGGAAGAGTGTGGCTGGGTGCGTCTCTCAGGAGAATGAAAATGGCAATCTTCAACCAGTTGCCTACTTCAGCAAACGGCTTTCGGAGGCTGATAAGCACCGAAGCATATATGAAATAGAGTTTATCAGCCTGGTTAAAACTATTTCACGTTATAAGCATTATCTGATAAACGAATTTGACGTACTCACCGACAACAAAGCGTTAACATGGATTTTGAATAACAGCAAGAGACTCCTGAAATATGGTCCATTGGTAGAAATACTTTGTCAGTTTAACTTTAAGATAAAACATGTCAGGTCAGCAGACAATACCGTTGCGGACTTTCTAACCAGGATGTACGATCCTTTTGAGTTCGACATTATGGAAGGACCTGTTGGATTAGCTGCTTTCAAGAAGAACATGGAAATAGCCAATAAGTGGAAACTTCCTTTAGTAGAAGATTCGATTGATAAATTACAGAGAGAAGACCTCGAACTGATGGAAATAATAGAGAAGTTAGAGCGTGGGGAAAGTATTTCAGGATTCCTTCTTAATAATAAAATACTCATGAAGAAGACTAAATCTGTCATGAATCCATATAAGGTGGTAATTCCTAAAAAACTACGAAAGGTTATGATAGAATATCATCATGACGACAGGATAGTCGGAGGACATTCTGGTACTTATAAGACATTAAAAAAGCTGATGCGGAAATTTACTTGGGAAAAAATGAAAGAGGATGTTAGAGACTATGTTTCTACATGTGATATTTGTCAGAAATCCAAAGAGGTTAATCAGAAGAAGATGGGGCATCTAGCTTCCGAATTCAGTAAAAGAATAAATGCTCATTGGATGTTTGACATTGTAGGTGTTCTCCCTAATTCTCAGGGATATAAGTTTATTTTGATTGGAGTTGATAACGCCAGTCGCTTCGTTGTGTTGGAAAAATTGAGGACCATAAATTCAACAGTGGTGGCAAATAAAATGATGGAGATTTTCAGTAGAATAGGTTTTCCGGAGGCCATATCGACTGACAATGCTTCCATCTTTGTGTCTGAGAAATTTAGAACCTTCTTATTTGGACTAGGGATTCGTCATATCCGACTCAGTCCCTATCACCCGGGAGGAAACGCAGCGGAGAGATTTATAAAAACCTTAAAGGCGGCGTTACGTGCCTATATATCAAAAAGGCAACATCTATGGAGCAATCTTATTCCGCAATTGCAGTTTACATTGAATATCAGCGAGCATGAGGGGCTGAAGATGTGTCCTATCGAGTTATTCTACGGACGTCCATATTCTACACCATTGGAAAATCGATGGAACATCGTCAGTTCAGACTATGGTGGCAAGTCATCGGCTGAATTGTGGAATAACGCTATTAAAAACATGGAAAAGAGCTGGAGTAAACGGCGGAAGCTGATGATGAGAAGAAGAAACCCTGTAAATTTCAGTATTGGCGATAAGGTGTTATTGAAGACTCACGTTAAGTCTTCGTTGAAGGATAAAATAGCTAAGTCCTTAGCAGATAAGTATTATGGTCCGTTTGTAGTGAGGAGTTTCTTAACTCCAAATACGATTCTTGTATCTGACGAAAATGATTCTCCCAATTCTTATCGCCGATCTCATGTTTCAGAGGTAAAGGTATATAGAGATAGAAGAAACCTAGATAGAGTGGGGGACGAAAATTAGAATTCCTTGAAAGACCTTGCTTTATCCTTAAAGGTTAAGTCTAATTTATGGTTCAATGCAATTGAAATTGAATTTAATTATATTAGTATATATATATATATATATATATATATATATATTTATATATATTCATCAGTATTATTGCTATTTTTATTAAAATTGTAAATTATTAATTACTTGTAAATATAGATTTTACTATGGCCATAGTGAAACAAAAAAAATTGTAAATACAGTAAATAATTTTATATATATATTTAAATAAATTCTTGAACCATAGTGAAACAAAAAAAATTGTAAATACAGTAAATAATTTTATATATATATTTAAATAAATTCTTGAACCATAGTGAAACAAAAAAAAATTGTAAATACAGTAAATAATTTTATATATATATTTAAATAAATTCTTGAACCATAGTGAAACAAAAAAAATTGTAAATACAGTAATATATTTATATATATATATATTAAAGTAAAAGTTTTTTTGTAAATTTGAAAACTAGTCTAGAATATTTAACGTTGTTTGTTATATATATATATTATTTAGTAGTCAGTTGATTGTTGTTTATATATATTTCTTTAAAATTTTGTGTCTTATAATCTTTTTGTATTCCGTAGCTTGCCTAGAAGAAGGTGACGAAAAATTCTTGGTTTGAGAATTTTTCTTTTCCAGGGCGGCGAGTTTGTAACGTGCCCGTTACAAGTCACAGGAAAAAAAAAAGAAATTATAAAAAAATAAAAATGTAATTCTTCGATAAGGAAAATGGTAAAATTACTATTATTGTATTTAATATTATGTGTTACAGCAAGAGACATAAGCTTATATAAAAGAAATATCATCTTCGAATATTTTTTAAAAAAATTGAGAGAAAGAATTGAATGTAAAAATAACGTTTGTGAGAAGATTTCCTTTGCCTTTCGTAACCGAGAAATATCAAGGTCTTGGCTTATGCGCTGGTCGTTGACTGCGCATGGTCACGGCTTTGCGGCCGCAAGTAGCTGGCCTCGGCTAGCTGACTTGGGCTGTGTTGTATGAACGGGTAACATCTGGAAGGATTAAGCTGTTCGAATGGATTATGAATCTAAATGGACGTTTCGTGTTGGTTCACGTTTCTTGTATTGAAGTCTTCGTTTGTAGAAGAGTGTGTTATAGAAGGAAATAAGAATATCCATTACAAGTGAGGATTATGATTATAGTGATATTTCATTTTTTGCAATATTTAGTGTATTTGCATATTTTTGAAAAATTAGTGAAAATAGTGTTGCTTGGAAATTCGATAAAAGTGTTGGAAGGGAGGCTTGGTTTAGTTCTCTCTGCTTCTATTAGCAAGCAAATTGTAGAAAGGTGCATGAGTGATACTCAGAATCACGTAATTATAATTGTGTCTGCATTTTTTTCTCGATTTCGTGAATGTGAGAAATTGTGGATCTACGTCCCATTTTCTCAATTGAGTTTCTAATTGAATTGAGATCATTTACATTGAATCCTGAGCATAACCTCACATTACAGTGGAATATTCTTGTTTTGATAAGAGAGTCCGAGACGATTGAGGGCAGAGAAACTACAGAAAGTTGAGGTAAAAACGTGGATTTTCAGAGGTGAGTTAATTTTCAATTTTTCTATTAGATTGTCTGTCTACGTCTTTATGTGTATTCTGTGGGTTGTCTTGTTGGCTCCATTTGGTTAGGTTTTCAGTGGAATAATTATCGTGAATAAGCTCGGCAAATCCAGGGGAACAAAGGTGGAGGGATTTGTACCCGAAACCTATGAAATGTGCTATTCATCCTATGTTTATTACAGGTCTGAAATTCATGTTTTTGATTCAAAGAGTAAAATCCGAAAGGCTTATTAATGCTTTTTTGAATTCTGAGGAATTAATAGTAAAATTTAACTTTTTTTTTTTAAAAAAAAAAGAAAACTTCGTTTGACTTGTTCGTACTGTTTGGAGTATGTTTGACCGGTTTGTGTTTCAGATGTTTCGATGTTGCAACGCATTCAATTGAGTATAGCAAAGTTGTTTGCAGTTGTTTTTCGTCGGGAATTTTCTTTTTTCAAACTAAATTGCGACAAATTAATAAAAAAAATAATTTCTTTTAATGATAAGAATTTATGAAACTTTTTCTTCGGTTTGAGAGAAAGGGAAATCTTCACTCGATTAAAGGTACGAATTTATTTCTTATTTTTAAAGAAAGGAATATATTAGTACTAGACAAGAGAGGTCCTAGACTGGCCTTGAGTGTTCATATTAGAGTTAAGTGTGAGAGGTCCTTGACTGGCCTCGAATATTTGCGTCAAACTTCAGAGGTTCCTGACTTGACTGGAGAATTTGCTTATTATTCAATTTTTGAAGATTTACAATTCAGCGAACAATTCTTTGAATTACATTAAATATTTTTTTCTTTTCTCAAACTGAGAAATAAAATATTTATTGAATCCAGATTTTGACTTGGCAGCGAGAAGACAGATTAATTATTGTAATTTATTTGTAATAAACATTTATTTCCTGAATTGGTTGTGTTGTTATTTGTTTATATATATATACATATTTACTGTTAATTTGTGAACTATTACTCCTCTGGATTTCCGAATTGAAACAACAGCCTGAGCTATCCGGATGCTTGCTCGTGTAAAGCCCCTTCTGAGGCCAGGCTGGATTGGTTTTTCCCACCTTGTCCGCTAGGCTACGGATGGGGGCGTTACAATGTGTGTGTGTGTGTGTGTGTGTGTGTGTATGCGTATGTGCGTTTTCAATTAACGTTTATTTACGGAAATTATACAAAATACGATATATGGTACATAACTAAACAGAACATACAAATACCAGTATTTAGAACACCCAACTGTTATGTTTGAAGTACAGATAATTGCTATTTTGTAATTTCGATCTACCTGTGCTAGTTTGTTACACGTGTTTGACTGACTCAAGGTTTATTTTTCTTTGCCTTCGTTGTATTTCACGAAACACTTTCAAACACAATGTGACATTACACTTTTCAAAGTACGATGATGGTTTTGAAGTTCATTCATTATCATGGCATCTTTAGGTCTTCCTTTCTGTAATGAAGTAATCCCTTAGAGCGAAGCGTACATCATTGAATACATTTGAACAGGTGACTACCAAGTTTGATATATTTGACAGAAATGTTGCTCCTAAATGTCAGAAGATCCACATTGGACTGAGTTGGTTTCGTAAACGTAATCATGAATGTACGATCATTATGTTATTTAATTCGTGTAAATATCACCCGATACCACTTCTCGCCTCTTATATCAATTCTAATTTTTTGATCTAGCAAATCGAGATGGTCGACACCTCCCGTGTGGTTATTGTAGGATGTTATAACGTAATGATGCTCAATTCTAATATGTTCATCATGTAGTCGGCTCCACCTCTTCGTTCGCGAAACAGGATGTACGCTTTTAAAATTAGTGCCAATTACAACACGTCGATTGTCATGCCATTTGGCAATGAGAACTTACCTTCTAGTCGAATCTGTATTCATGTGAACTTCATACATATTTACTCAACTCTTTTGAATCAGTCAATAGATATACTGAGACACACGATTGCTTTGCAGAGTACGGGTTGTTCTGAATTCCAACTCACGAAGGTGAATTAGTAGATCTCTAGTTGCGAAGAAATTCTCAAATATAGAACATGACTTTTCGGATCATCTGGTATATTGAGAACCACTCTGGAATCTGAAGAAAAATATCATTATGTATATTGTGTTTAGCACTCTCCTTTATCTTCATATCATTTCCAAAGCAGAGATCAAATTTTTATAACAAGTTTTATAATCACACAAGAGAATATGATCATTCTTTATCTCCGCACCATACCGACCTGTTTGTCTGCATTGCGTCACTGTTGAAAATACAATAGAATATCTCTGTAGGAGATTTGTTTACAACATTTCTCTTTCAGTTCGCTCAAGTTTCTGTCAGTTTGTACACCAACTTGGGCAAGTTTTGTGTATGATGCATCCATTTCTCTCCAAATTTGAACATTATTATAAAGCAATTTTTTGTCTCTTTCATTTACTTCTCTACTGTATCTATACTAAAGCTTAGATATAAATTGCATTCAATTGACAAAAGCAAAAAATTGATGTTATCAAGCGTTGAACAATGAATGATAAGCGTAAGAACTCGAAAAAATGAAGGGCGTTGGTCTATCTATACATTCCCTTTTATTACTTGGTAATATATTGCTTTGGACCAGCGTCCTATTTATATGACACTAATTTTTCAACATCTATAGCACTGAAAGTTATAACAAAACTAAAATAACTTTAATATAGCGTGATTGCCGCATACCTATTGCTACCTAATACATATAAACCAAATGCATTGTTTCCATTAAAAACAAAAAAACAACGTTACCCGAATCATACCCAAACAAAGAAACTTACACAGGTAAATTTAAGTGTCCTTTTTTTTACAGAGGGAAAGAAAAAATATATTAAAAAAATTACAATGCATTAGAACAGGTCTCCAATTGCTCCCTGTAATTAGCAAAACTCGAAAACTTTATTCTTCTTTGTTATAAAAAATAAAATATCAAGTGTCCTAAAAATAGGACGCTGACTCCAAATGGGTTAATAACCAAAAGTATATCTTAACTCATTGTTCGAAACAATTCACAAGAAGTAAGTTGCTCCTGACATGTTCATTATGAACGACTTTCTAAAAAATGACTAATTTGATTTTTCATATTTCATAAACAATTATTGCATTAACTGTTCTATTATATGTCTAATGAAAATATGCTCAAAGAGTGACCTAGTTTTGTAGTGTGGATTTTCTTCAATCGAAGTTTTTTATTCGATAATCTTACATTCGATATATTTGAATAATACGATAATTTTATTCGTATTTCAGTAACAACTGCGGCCTAACACAGTTAAGAAATTGAATTGAAAAAGTTTAGTGCGGTTGCCCTGTAATTGAATATTTTTTGGTAAACTTCCTAGCTTTATGTGGTAAACTCAGGCTTTTCTTTTTCAAGCGACAAAAGAGAGAAGAAAATATGGTGATTGTGAAAATAGTATATCAAATTCAGATTTCAACAGATTTACATACTTCATAGCGTCTACACACCGAAAATGTGATTTTTGGGTACCCGTCCTTCCGGTCCGTCCGTTCGGTACACTTTTCTGTGCACTCGCCTAGAGGCCATACCGTTCAACGTATCTACACCAAATTTTAAACTTAGGGTTTACACAGTATTCCTACAGGACATTTTCCATTTTTTTCCTACCGCCTAAAATCAGTGTGGTTTACCAACAGCCGAAAATCGAAAAAAAAGCTTTTTTCTCCAAAACGGTTTTAACAAATTATTTATTTTTCATTAATCAATATTTAATTAACAACCCTATATTGCAGTATCAGATATTTCTCTTAGAAAAATTTACGAGGGGTAGTTTATTGTTGGAGGTGACTTTTTCTCGACGATTTTCTCAGAAAAGACACTGGCAAATTTTGTACACACTTCATAAATAAATATTTAACCTTGCAATATGGTATAAGTCAATTGACCTGAAAAATATATGAGTAGTAGCTTATTCTTGGAGTTGAATTTATTTCCTTAATTTTAAGGCAGAGAGCTACTTGTGAGAGAATATATCTTGAAAAATAATTTTAAAACTTAGACTTTTGTTTTCGAGATATTTCAGACAGGACGAGACATTTTAAAAGCTATCTCGTGTCCAAAACATTTGTCACGTGTTATTGTGGATGTCACAAAGCGCGTCTCGTCTCTTCCTCGAGTAATGTCTTATCTCGTGCGCATTCGTTAACACTTGGAAAGAATTATCTTTCTACTCAAAGCATTGTTTTTATAATGGTTGCATATTTATGATAATTGCCGTCCTTTCAGTTGAATTAATTGTTTATTATTATTATTGAAATTAAAATTAAATGGAATATCTAGTTGCACGATTATGCACCTACGCTAAAGAAGAATGATGATGAATGAAATGGTGAAATGAAGATAGTGGGAGGAAAATGGAAAATCCCAAGAAAACCTATACCCATGCACACGGTATTTGTCCACCTCAAATTTCACTTGACGCGAAGTGCAATCGAGCCGCGGACCCCATGCACCAAAGATGAATGCTTTATTATTATTATTATTATTATTATTATTATTATTATTATTATTATTATTATTATTATTATTATTATTATTATTATTATTATCAATAATAATAATAATGATAATAATAATTGAAGTGAGCTTAACGAGTTTCAACCGTCCCACTCAACCAATGTTTGGGTGCCTGTTCGTTCGTCTGCTCCATGACAACCTCTCATATAAGACATTTCATTTTAATGAATCTATGTAGTAAGTGCCTTCTTTTAGCTTTCAGAAGTAACTATTTCTTGGAATTTGAATCTGAAAATATAAGAGGTAAAATTAACCAAATGGTACAAGTTTCCATTCATGTATACAAAACAATTTTGCAATATCAACTACGAGAATCTTGTCCCACAAGGAAGCCGAAACCCCTACACCGAAGAGCCCTCCGAAATTTTATCATTGTCCACACGGTCTGAAATTGTCATTTGAAACCAAAACTTTAATATGAAGCCAAAAATTAAATTTTTATATCAATTTAAACTGACTGGGTTCCGGTTCACCCCACTATTATGTTTAATTTAGTTAAGTGGTAATTTGTGACAACTTTATATCATCAATTGAATCTTTCACTTCTCCCCCCCCAGAAGTTTGTCACAGGATCCGCCACAGGAATAAATAGACACTGTTCCTATTCTTTTTGCCACCCTTGTAGGGGCTCCCTCGTACAAATAAAAAAGCGGTAATATTACAATCAAGGGGCACTATATATTAGGTATTTCTTTAGTTACTTACCCTTAGCTGCACAGGGCCATCTTTGGTAGAATAAAAAATGCTACGTGATATTCAATCATGAAAGCGGAGAGGATGCTGTAAATATATTTCTTATTCATTTTGTCTGTCCTGCTTATCAGAAAATACTTTCTGTTGGAAGGACACTAAAACGAGAGGGGCAAAATAAAACGTCGTACCCTCTCCTACATCGTTGCTCAAATAATTACTAAAGAAAGCATTTTAAACTAAGATGTCCAAGATTTAAACTAAGAAATTAAGATATCCTTACATTATGTAAGGATGGCATATTCAGGAATATTATTATTATTATTGTTATTATTATTATTATTATTATTATTATTATTATTATTATTATTATTATTATTATTATTATTTGAATGTTTTTGAAGCACCGAAATTTTGTGAGACCAACAATGGAATGTAGAGGTTTAAGTTGGGTGGTCATAGGGAGGAAAAGCCATATTTTTTCTCTGTCTGACTCTCTAACGTAAAGATTGTGTGATGAAGGTAAGAAGTATCATCATTCTACAATAGGTTGCTTTTACGTAGAATATCAATTACTTGAGTTTTCCTCCTTCGAGCTACTCATCTCATGTGGTAAATTCAAAACAATTTCAATTTCCCTAATAAGTAGCTAGGGAACATTTAATAGGGAAATTTGTTATCAAAATATCCAAACAAGTAGATAGAAAAACATCTAGGGAGAAATATTATGAAACTTTATAAAATTCTCCAAATTAGAATTAACATTTACTTGGAAACATTCGTTACGCGCCAGCGAGCATAACGTATAGTTAGCAGTAAGCACAGGGGAAACAATTACGAAACTGTTTGCAAACAAAATTAGGGACGCTAATGCAAGTGCGAAATCGAATTTTTTTTAGTATCGTCATGAGTTTAGCACATATGTTACCATTTGATTCTTTCCCACATAAAAAATAAAAATAAATAACCATACTAATAAAAATGACAACGGCACTTCGATAGAAATTCGAACCCACTACCTTCGGCACACAGACTCGTTGCTTTAACTAACTGAGCTATTTGTTTCCTTACGTGAAATCAGCCTGCTCCGGTAAAGACGATTTTTCGTTACGGTCGCGCTACCAATTCGTCCTTTTCCATAGATAATTTCCACTTTTTGCTCTATCTTTACGTCAATACTTGGCATATATTCATATATTTGGAGTTTGCAGATAATGCACGTAGTAAGACATATTAAAAATATTTCGTTAAAAGTTTCGTCTGTAGATTTAATCCACATTTCTCTCAATAGCATAGATGTCGCTGCTTTGTGTTGAACTGCAGAATTCCCTCGCGTTCTTCAAAATTTCCCACTTTAGCAAAGTTGGTAATTCTCGAGATTTCTGTCGATTTAATGTTTTTTTGCTTCCAGTTTATTTATTTTAAGCTAATATCTAATACAAATATTAAAAACGGGTTTGTTATTAACCTGTTCTGTTGGGTAAACCTTCCGAAATTTAGAACATATAAAGAAAACGGAGATATTTTCAAAAAACTTCAAAATAAAGAGACGCGTAATTTATTTTGCTCATAGTAGTACAGCAGTAATTACTTTATGGGAGTTGGAAGGCTATTTTGCAACTGCAGCTACCAGGCGAGTAGTTGTCCCGGACTCTACAGTAAGGCGATGGATTCGGATATACGGTGCTACAGGTCAGACTGGTAATTTACGATCTCTTGGTCGTCCGCATGTGTCAACCGAAGCCGAAGATGCGAGATTAGAAAACTAAGCCCGGTTAGACCCACTAAGGACGTCTAGGCAGCTAAGGAAAGCTTCCCTCTTTCCTGGTAGTAAGCATACAGCTCTGCGAAGGCTTCGTCATGGTGGATTACGTGGCCGTTTCGCTTCCGTGAAGGAAGAACTCTCAGATGACCACAAAATTTACCGTCTCGCGTTTGCACAGGCGAATGTGGGTCGCAATTGGGAAAACGTAGTTTTCTAAGATGAATCCATATTCACAACATCAAACGAGGGACGCCGTTTTGTGTATCTTCCGAAGGGCATCCTATATGACCCTGGATATGTGGCTGCTTGCAATCGCAGTGGCCATAATTTATTTCATGTTGGGGTTGGATTTCCAGTGGACAGTGCTCAGTACTTAGACTTTATGAGTAATATCATGGTGTCATCTGTACGAGTATTTCAGCCTAATGGTGTAATTCACTTCCAGCAAGACCAGTCGCTAATACATACTTCCATGTGGTTCAGGAATGGTTCGCAGGGCAGCCTTAGATTGATTTAATTGACTGGCCGCCTCGTGGAGCAGAACTCAATCCCATGGAAAATATGTGGGCAGAAGTGAAGCGTACTGTAAGGGACAGTTGGCCTGAGGCAGATCCACCAAGAACTCAGGATGACCTGTGGCATCTTGTTTCCGAAGGATGTGTGCAGGTAGGGAAAGGAGATAGATTTGTCACCCATTTAATAGATTCCATGCCCAGAAGAATGGGGCGTGTAATAAATTCAGAAGGGTCTTGGAAACAATAATAATGTCCCCGCCTTAACTCCCGAAAACAGCCCTTTTCAGGGCTACCTAAACGCTTCTGAAAATATTTCTACAAGTAAACCACTCCTTGTATCCGATTTCTGTACAATTCTAATAACAAAAAATGATAATTCCCTACAGCCTTTGTACTCAAGACCTCTTCATTGTCAAGCCCGTACTCTACCAGTAAGCTAACATAAGCACGCAAACCCAACCAGAAGAAACACGGCTTTCAATTTCCGGTATTCTATGATAATGATGGTCATATACTTTGCAAATGTTTTATTAAACTTGGGATATTCCTCAAAACACACACACACACACACACATAAACAAAGCAAAAGAGAAAGAGAGAGAGAGAGATGAATATACAAAATCATATTCAACGTATTCGAATGAAACTCTATGTAACAACATTTCGCTCTAAAGAGAATGTGTGTCTCTTCCCGTGACGTTAAGGGGATCGGGAAAAGTTGTGTCTTGAAGCAGGATCCGACTTTGGATACTCTGTTTATACACTTTCTATATCCGTAGGAATATACTGTATTTCACCAATGTAAATGACATGTAAATGTAAATGTAATGAGAATATTGAGAAGTTATATCTGTATGACAAATAGCTGCAAATAAATACAATACATAATTTCTTTATTGCTATTAAACGATGTTCCTAACTTGTATTTAACACTTTCGTGTATAACACCAACCTACTGTGAAAATTATCTCAGATGTTATATTTTAAACATAATAATTACTATGATCTACAATGATTATGTTATATATATACAACTGATGTATTTTAATGTAATTATTTTTCATGCATTGCGGAAAATATAATTCAAAAAGCATTGACCCAGATGGGAATCGAACTCATAACATTAAGATCTGAAATCCGACATCTTACCAGTGAGCTAACACAAGGACTTCTGGAAACATGCTTCTAGCGATATGCAACGGTTCGCAAGAAAATTATGACATTTATATCCACTACAAACGCTGTTTTTGTTCTACATTGACTTTTATTTTACTACTCATGAGATAGTTATATTCTATGTCTTAACTTCTACATATTCTTCTACATGTCGAAAGATTCGATTACGTATCTAAATGTTCCATCATGTATAGAGAGCTAAATGACAAACAAACATGTGCTGACATTAATACAAGGTTTCGAAATATTGTATCATTAAGTATTTCAATCAAGGTTGCTTATTTTCTACACTTCGTAACAAGTCTTATTATATTTGAAAGAAGAAAAACACATCTGCAAACTTTTTCCCGATTGCAAAGGCTAGATTGGAAGTTCGAACCTGGTTTACTATTTCCCGAAGATACCCGAAGTTGGACTTAGAAAACTTTTGCCTCAAGGCACAAATAAAGAATGGGCTCAACCTTTTTGAGACAAGGTGTACATACGTACGTCCGATACTTCAAACGATAACATTTGAAAGGATGAGAATTTTCTTTTTTTTTTTTTTTTTGCAATAAGTAGATAGTGTGATTTTCTCTTGAGAGTTCATTAATAGAGGTGATTCGACAAACAAAATGGTAGAAATGAGTTATTTCAGGTTTTAACGTTGATTAATATAAAAAACGGTAATGGATAGCGAAAAGCGGTTCTCGGCTATCGATTGTACGTTTCAAGGTAATCTCCCATCTTATTCTTAATATTATAGTAGAACTGGAAATGGTAGAAATGAGACGTTTCCGGTTTTAACATTCATTACTATAGACCAAAAGCGATAATGTATAACGAAAAGATGTTTGGCAAATCAATTACACTTTTCAAGGATAACCTTCTTCACATTTAAGAAGCTAGTAAAGTCTGAAAGTAACAGAATTGAGCCCTTTCCGGTTTCAACGTTTATCACTATAGAGCGAAAACGATACCGGTAATAGATAGTAAGAAGCAGTTTCCGGCAATCGATAAAGAGTTTCAGGAGTAACTTTCATCTTCGTGCTTAGCACCGTAGTAAAAAGAAGTGTAGAAATCACCTTTAACTTCCGGTTTCAAATTTAATTTACATAGAGCATAAATTATAAGATATAGGGAGAAGCAGTTTTAAGGGATCACTTTAACGTTGTGGGAACAGGTAAGTTATTATCTCTCTTAAATTCCAAACCGGAAGTAGTAAAACCCAACTACTTCCTGTTTTTGTGTTGATCCCAATAGATTAGAAAAGATAACAGATAAGGAGAAGCGGTTTTCTATAATAATTTAGTGTCCCAGGAATATGTTCTATCTCAACTCTAACCTTTATACTAAAAGCAGAAGTGGCAGATATCAATCACTTCCAGTTATAAATTGAGTGATAATAAATTGGAGAGCTGGAAGGGATTTTTTGTAATTCATTAAGTACCCCAAAAGTGTATTCCATCTCGACAGTGATCAATCTATTATTACAAGAATTGAAAGAAATATGATACAAATTCCGGTATCCGTATTAATTGAGAACATAATATGTCATCCTCTTTACGATTTTTACTAGAGTTTATTTTTAAATTAAATACTAGCCGGATGTTTACTAAATTTTTTGAGCTACTAGCCCATTCCCTAAAAATAAGTACTGCTATATTCTGTAGCAAAACTCGGTCAAGAGCAGGGTGGACACGGCTTGCATTTCGTATCTTATTTCTCAATAACTACTTAAGTAGCCAGCAGCATTCTCTTTATAAGTATTGGGCGAATACGAACAAAATTCGGTGGTGCGCAGCCCTCAACCTAATTAAGATCTGTATATTTGCTGGCCGAGCTTGGCCAAGTTTTGGGCTTGATTTGCGTGTTGTAATTTATTACTCCGTAATCTCTTGCCAGATCCAATCTAAAAAATTTGCCATTACAGAAAGACGCTCGTCCCTATTTATCAATTTGCTTTAGTGTTCAACGTAAAAGCGGAAATGGTTTATTTCTACCACTTTCGGTTGGTAACGATAGGAGATGAAAGGTATTCTTGGAATGCTTAATCGATTGCCAAAAACCGGTTTTGTTTTATAGTGGTCAACGTATAACTCGGAATTTGTTGATTTCTAACATTTTCGGTTTAAGGATCACTTCAATTAAGTAGCTCCTCCGAAATAATTTCTCTACCCATAGTTTGCAAAATAATAATAATAATAATAAAAATTTGCTTTCTTTGAAGAGCTATCGTGCGCAGCAACTTAGTCGCACCAGCTACTGTGGTCTATTATTATTATTATTATTATTATTATTATTATTATTATTATTATTATTATTATTATTATTATTATTGCGTCCATGTTCTGTTATTCTCCTTTAAACGACGGAGGGATTTAAATGCCGCAGCCCCTTTTATACGGCGCCATTTAAAGCGTTTTCGTAAGAGTTTACAAACAAATCCATATCTTCACCCCTATTTATCCTAGGATCATGGTTCATACCTCATTCTCTTCAGAATGGAGCTGGCTTTCAAATGGTACCACTTGCATGCTCGTATCATATACCAGGAGAGGGGAAAATGATTTTAAATATAAAATTTCGTAGGGGGGGAATTTTTTTCCACACTTTGGGCCCCTCTGGAACGGCCCTGTGTGAACGTAGAGATCTCAAAAAAAATCTGGTAAATAGTACTTGGTATACTGAATGTGTGTGCTAAATTTCAAGTTTATATCTTGAATACTAAGGGCGGGAGAAATTTTATCAAGAATTCCCACAATGCCCCAAATTACCGCAAAACACCATGATCTCAGGTAAAAAATTTCCTGAGACATCTCTATTTACCCTAGAACTACAATCTGCCAATCATTCTCTTCAGAATAGAACTGCCTTTCAGGCGGTACCATTCCCATGTCTCCATCATGTATCTAAGGCGGGAAAATCCCGATAAAAGGAATTTTTGGGTGTAAATATCCCTTTTTTCAAATTTTAGCCCCTCTGGCTCCCCCCTGTTTTAACGCAGAAATCTGAAAAAAAATTCTGTTAAATACTACTCGGTGGACTGAATGTTTGTGCATAATTTCAATCTTCTAGGTGCAAAAATAGGCCCGCAAAAAATTATATATACCGACAACGTCCCATATTCCCCTATACAGAAGTATATTTTGACAAAAATTCCCTGACACATCCCTAATTACCCTAGGGTCATGTTTCGCCCATCATTCTCTTCAGAATAGAACTGCCTTTCAGACGGTACGACTCACGTGTCTCCATCATGTACCTAAGGCGGGAAAATCCCGAAGAAAGGGATTTTTTGGTCTAAATATCCCTTTTTTCAACTTTTAGCCCCTCTGGACCCCCCTGTTTTAACGCAGAGATCTGAAAAAAAATCTGATAAATACTACTAGGTGGACTGAATGTTTATACACAATTTCAATCTTCTAGGTGCAAAAGTAAGCCTGCCAAAAATATATATATACTGACAATGTACCATATTCTCGTATACAGAGGGATATTTTTGAAAATTCCCTGAGACATCCCTAATTACCCTAGAATCATGGTTTGCACATCGTTTTCTTCAGAATAGAACTGCCTTTCAGGCAGTACCATTCACATGTCTCCACCATGTATCTAAGACGGGAAAATCCCGAAGAAAAGGATTTTTTGATAAAAATATCCCTTTTTTCAACTTTTTCCCTCTCTGGATCCCCCCCTGTTTTAACGCAGAAATCTAAAAAAAATCTGTTAAATACTACTCGGTGGAGTGAATGTTTGTGCAAAATTTCAATCTTCTACGTGCAAAAATAAGCCCGCCAAAAAATAATGAACATAGGCTTAATAAAAGAAAATATATATATATTTGAGAATTATGACGTCATCACCTCCTATGTCTCGACGCAGGAAGGTGTGAAACCATACGTAAGGTCTTCTACAATGCCTCTTGACTTGAAAAACAAAAAAACCCGGACGAAAAAGCTCAAATAGGAGAGTTATAACGCAATGTACCATGAAACACACAAAGGGATAGAGTGTGGACTGTCTGGACAGAAACACTCACACACACACACAAACGCATTCACGCACACACATTTTCCCTTATCTCATCAACATCATTGGTAATAAGCACCTCGAAGTGTAAGCTGAGTTCCTCACAAGAGAAACAATCTCCTCGTGTCAGCAGAAATAATTGATAAACAAGCGGTCACAAAAGTCAACGTGAAGAAATGAAGAAAAAAAATAAAGGGAGGAAAAGTAACCAATTTTATGGTTTGTTTGGGTTACAACTGGTGAACCATATTTCAGTCACGTGTTTCTATGATCGTTTTAGAACACACAGATGCTAGCAGCGGAAGGTTTGATGCAGGATAGCCAGTGCTACATTAGTTATTGGTCTGAATAATTCTTTTGGTCGAAAAGGACCAAACCGTATTTTCAGCCAAAATCGCTATTGGTCGAAAACGACCAACTTCGTCGTGTAAAGGTTAACTGTTAGAGGAAAAGTTCATTTTTCTACAGTCTCACTTTATTTATAATGGTACATTGGTATTATACTTAATTTGTAGTTAACTAAAGAAGAACCAGATCTAGTAGTGTGGAGCCTCCGTTTCATGTTTGCCTTCGGTGATCATTTAGTACTGTTCAGCGAGGTATTTTAGCAGAAGTACAATGTTCTTATAGATTATTCGTTGTAGTGTTATAAAGTAGGAAATTATACAAGAAGCTGTGTTTTCTAAATTAAAGTTTTGGGTTTCTCTAGGGCAATGGTTCCAACTTTTTAACAAGCGCCCAAGTTCTTAAACTCTACATACTTCACGCCCACATCATTCGTGCATGTCTTTGACCGATTCTGCAATTTTAGTTGCAGCATTGTATTCTCAAATCATCAGTAATAGCAACAAAAATAATAACAATAATATTAAAAATCTATACTGTATATATAAATATAAGTGAATTACTCATTATCGACCAAGCCATAATACTACAATTAGCAAGAATACTCTTTTTGACGAAAGCAAGGGATAATGAAGGATTTTTGGAAATATGTATCCTTAGGTGCGCAAATAGGATAGTGTATCTTGCTTATCCCTGAAGTAAGGAGGATGAAACTAGGCATATAAACTAACCATTAAAAATAACTGAACATGTTTCTCACAGTTTCGGAAAATTCCGCACCCAAACAAGAAAGGAATAATTTGTATAACATTAATGTTTCAACTGTATTATATTTCATTTGTTTTTAGAAAATGATAAATGTAAGAATTCTTTATATTTGAGACGTAAAATTTCAAAATTAAATTCAATTAAAAACAAACATACATGTTTAGATTTTCCGAAAATTCTGTCATAAAAGCCCACACAGCAAGGAATGTTTTCTCGATCAAAAGAAAATATTTTCCTTGGTTTCCAAAGATTTTCAATCTCTGGACATTTCCTTGCTGGTTTCCCCAATGTATTCCGAATATTTTCCGAAAATATTTTCCCAAAAATGTTTGTAAAACATTTCAGAAATTGCCTAGTGTACATTTTGAGAATGCTTGCCGGAAAGTAAATCCAGGAAAATATTCACAAAATATATTAGAAATATTGTTTTGGATCTAATTTAATATGTTTTCACTGTTGAGAAGGGAAATATTTTCGAAATGATACTAAAAATGTTTTCCATATATTATACAGAAAACAATGAAACGACATATATTTCAGATATTTAAAAAATGTTTTCTAACACGTTATTTGTAATATATTCTATTTCTACGAGAAAACGTATTAAGGTTCTTCAGTACTTCTAAGTAGTTTGAAGCTGAGCCATTAGA
This sequence comes from Thermobia domestica, assembly GCF_964235325.1. Lineage (NCBI taxonomy): Eukaryota > Metazoa > Arthropoda > Insecta > Zygentoma > Lepismatidae > Thermobia > Thermobia domestica. The sequence goes on along the minus strand of NC_137457.1, from coordinate 73,387,739 downwards.
TAGCGCAACCCTAGGCCAATAGAAGTATATTAGAAAATAAAAAAAGATTGAAACACAATAACTACATTATTTAAAGCAATAATAAAACCAAGCTTAGAACATTATCGTAGCTCAACATTATCTAATGCACTATCCGTGCAAAATTTTGATTTAGCCATTATTTCCATTGTTACAACCATTCATTGTTGAAAACGCGGAACACGATATCTCAGTCAGTAATTCACCAATGGATCTCAAATCACGCAGACGTATGTACTAGTACAATATCTTGTGCATTATCCGTGCAAAATTTTGATTTAGCCATTATTTCCATTGTTGTGAGCACTCCATTTTTGAAAACGCTGGGTACGATATCATGGTCAGTAATTTACCAATGGATCTCAAATCACGCAGACATATGTACTAATACAACATCTAGTGCATTATCCGTGCAGACTTTTGATTTCCTAATTATTTCCATTGTTGTGAGCACTCCATTACGTAGACACGATATCTCAGCCAGTAATTCACCAGTGGAGCTTAAATCACGCAGACATATGTACTAGTTCAATATCTAGTGCATTATCCGTGCAGAATTTTGATTTCCTAATTGTTTTCATTGTTGTGAGCACTCCGTTGTTGAAAACGCTGTGCACGATATCTAAGTCAGTAATTCACCATTGGATCTCAAATCACGCAGACGTATGTACTAGTACAATATCTAGTGCATTATCCGTGCAAAATTTTGATTTAGCCATTATTTCCATTGTTGTGAGCACTCCATTGTTGAAAACGCTGGGCACGATATCTTGGTCAGTAATTCACCAATGAATCTCAAATCACGCAAACATATGCACTAATGCATCATCTAGAGCATTAATAGTGCAAAATTTTAATTTAGCCATTATTTCCATTGTTGTGAGCACTCCATTGTTGAAAACGCTGGACACGATATGTCAGTAATTCGCCAATGGATCTCAAATCACGCAGACGTATACACTAATACATCATCTAGTGCAATATCCGTGCAAAATTTTGATTTATCCATTATTTCCATTGTTGTGAGCACTCCATTGTTGAAAACGCTGGACACGATATCTCAGTCAATAATTCATTAATGGATTTCAAATCACGCTTCCGTACACACTAATACATCATTTAGTGTATTATCCGAGCAGAATTTTGATTTGCTAATTATTTCTATTGTTGTGAGCACTCCATTGTTGAAAACGCTGGACACGATATCTTGGTCAGTAATTCACCAATGGATCTCAAATGTCGCAGACGTATACACTAATACATTATTTAGTGCATTATCGGTGCAAAATTTTGATTTCCTAATTATTTCCATTGTTGTGAGCTCTCCATTGTTGAAAACGCTGGACACGATATATCAGTCAGTAATACACCAAGGATCTCAAATCACGCAGACGTATGTACTAATACAACATCTAGTGAATTATCCGTGCAGAATTTGATTTCCTAATTATTTCCATTGTTGTGAGCGCTTCATTGTTGAAAAGGCTGGACACGATATCTCAGTCAGTAATTCACCAACGGATGTCAAATCACAAAGACTTATTTACTATTACATCATCTATTGCATTATCCGTGCAAAATTTTGATTTCCTAATTATTTCCATTGTTGTGAGCTCTCCATTGTTGAAAACGCTGGGCACGATATTTTGGTCAGTAATTTACCAGTGAATCTCAAATCACGCAAACTTATACACTAACATATCATCTAGTGCATTATCCATGCAACATTTTGATTTCCTAATTATTTCCATTGTTGTGAGCACTACATTGTTGAAAACGCTGGACACGATATCTCAGTCAGTAATTCGCCAATGGATATCAAGTCACGCAGACGTATGTACTAATACAACATCTAGTGCATTATCCGTGCAAAATTTTGATTTCCTCATTATTTCCATTGTTGTGAGCACTACATTGTTGAAAACACTTGACACGATATCTCAGTCAGTAATTCACCAACGGATCTCCAATCACGCAGACTTATGTACTAATACAACATCTAGTGCGTTATCTGTGCAAATTTTTGATTCGCTAATTATTTCTATTGTTGTGAGCATTCTATTATTGAAAACGGTGGCCACGATATCTCTGTAAGTAATTCGCGAATGGATATCAAATCACGCTGATGTATATAGGCCTATTAGTACAATATCTAGTGGATTACCCATACCAAATTTTGATTTCCCCATTATTTCTATTGCTGTTTTCATTTCATTTTAAAAATAAGATCCGCGATGTCTCCGTTGTAAAATAATTGATTAGTATCAACTTACGCAGACTTATGTACTAGTAGAATATTTATTACATGATATAGGAAAGAAATGTATTTTCGTAATTTTTCCATTGTTGTTAGGATTCCATTTTTTGCATTGTTGTGATAATTCCTTTGTTAAAAAGGCGGACAATGTTATAAAATGCTGCCACACTACACACGTCAATAGACTGCTATATCTACTGCATGGTTCATACGAAATTGCGATTACTTAATTATTACCATTGTGAGAAGCTTCTATCGTTGAAAATGAACTATGATATTTTCGCTGACAATTTATCAAAAGTTACCGTATATATGCGCTTATCCTACTACTGTACAATATCTATTGCATTATTGATACGAAATTGTGAAGTTCATTTTCGTGGACACTTCATTGTTGAAAACGAAAACCGCGGTATCTCCATCACAAATTTACCAAATGCTGCCAAATAACGCATGCGCGTTTATTATACTATTTGGTGCACACAGTGGCGTAGGGAAGTGAGGCTAAGCGGCGCCTCCTCCTCAAAGAGCTCCGACAATGTACTTTCGTATTTTGATGTTTGTAATTGTGGTATATATTTTTATGTTGGTAATTTTTGTGTAAATACGGTACTAAGGACCCCCACCACACACACACAAACATCCTAGCTACGCTACTGAGTACACGATCCTAGCTACGCTACTGAGTTTCGATTGCTTCATTATGCGATATAGACACATTAAATATTATAAAAATAATATGAAAATCTAACAGATTATATCGGAGTGTTCCCTCGCTCCTACCCTCAAATAAAATATATGACGCTAGACAGTTGTTTCGACAAATTGTCTTTTACTGTTATAGAGGTGTTCTGTTCATAGCTTACGAACAGTGGGAATTTACAAGCAGCATGAGCTATGTGAATGGAACGTCCTTCTTTGTGGAGGGTTTCACAGTTGGTGGGCTGCTTTTAGGAGAAACAGGTCAAGACACGGCCTGCCATATGTTTGTCCCAATCTATGACAATCTGAAAATCTCTCTCTCTCTCTCTCTCTCTCTTTTTATCATCATTTCTTCATTCAACAGTCAAGGTAAATTGTGAAGAGTAGAAGACATGCAGAAGTTATTATTTTAAAAATCTGCCCACCTTTAAAATAATAGCGTTATGGAGGCTTTGTTTGAATTATTCATGTCCCCTCCCACAAATGACTTCGAAGCCACATCCAACTCCGAACCATAAATACGGGTTAGACTTCCGAATTATGCTATGCGTAAGTATGGAACGTGTTATAGAATGATTATCTGCCCATCAGTCAACAGGTATCAGAACAAGAACCGTAAGAACTATCAATAAGCGGTTTCTTGGAATTGAGTCAATGTCCCAGCAATATGTTTCAATTTTTTGTTCATCCTCTATTCAAACCGGAAGTGGTAGAAATTAACAATTTCCCATTTCAAATGTGATCACCATAGAACAGAAATGGTGAGATATAGCAAAAAGCGATTTTGTGGAATCGATTCGTCGTATCAAGAGAAGATAAAATTTCATTCGCATCTCAATACTAAAACCGGAAACACTAAAATATTACCAATTTCTTCCGTTTTAATAGACTAAAATAGTGTGACGTCACATCCGTTTCGTTGCCATGGTGATCGTAGTTTTATTTTCTAAACAACATGGCTTAAGAACCTAAGTACAAAACGAAAACAGTGACATGTTAACTTCCGGATTGCAAACATTAGAGTAAAAGAAACACTAGTACATGTTTAATAAGATTCTAATGAATAAAACTACGAAAACATATTGAAAGCAAGCAATTAGGTAGGCCTAAATAGTATCTTAAAATATATCAAGCGTTGAAAGTGAAATGTTTCCCATGATATCGCAGATTTTGTGATTTATACATTTGGAGGGTACGTTAATTGTCAAAATATACTTAACTTATTTATTATCGGATAATAAATTTAAATAATTCTGGAAAATATTTATTTAGTACTATCAATATCACACATTACATTCCAAACGTTTAGGTCTACAGAAATAGTGTTTAAAACTTATGCTGAACCATTCATAATTGGATGTTTTCTTGTTGTACTGTCAGTATATATTTTTAAAGTAAGTAGAAAATATAAGGAAAGATGCGATGCATATTAACCGATCAGAAATTAGTCCAGATTGAATATTCTTAGAACATATATGGTTACAAGCTTAGTGTCTTTTCTTTTCTTTTTTTCTTTTTGGATTGATTGTTTGTTTGTTTCTTTCTTTATTTTGTAGTCACTGTAACTATGCACTCATATTTTAAAGGGTGGGTGCAAAGTATCTAAATGCGCCTATATAATTAACATTATTTTCAAAATAGACAATTATTTTGCCTTGTAGACAAATCGTAGAATTGACATTGTAGACATATCGTTCTATTTTCGTTGTGCAGACAGCTCATCAGTCTGTACCTTAGAATTTCACATTGCGTATAGTTGATTTTGATTATTGTGCATTACGTGATAACGGCGCTGGCATTAAGCAATTTGTATCTCATCAGATTACCCAGAGTTGTAACCCGTATAAAAAATGTTCCTTATATGTTACTTCATTAATTACTAGATTTCACTAGTAAATTTTCTAAATAGTGAACCCATATTCTTAACCTGTATCTTTTCCTGCAAACTTTACTTTGTCTCAAAATATCCTAAAATTATTATTAACTGTGTGCTCTTATTAACAGTATACTTCACAGTATTCCTATCGCTTCATGCATTTGTTTAAAAAAAAAAAAAAAAAACATGCCGATCTCCATGGTAACGAAGAGGAAATGACGAAATCACTATTTCAGTCTATTATTGACCAAAGAGCAATACTTGTTACGAGACAACGACAAGCAGTTTGTTTTTTGTCTTTGATTCAGTATTCCAGCAGTAGGTATCATCTTCTCCATTAACCCTCTGCTCAAATTGGAGATTGTGAAAAATCAACCTTTTCTGGCTTCAATATTGGTCGCCATAGAGCTAAAACGGAAAGCAGTTTTTTGGAATGTATTCACTGTCGCAATAATAGGTTCCATCTCTGTTACACTCTATTCAACCAGAAGTTGCAGAAATTGTCATTTACGGTTCCGCATTTAATCGCCATAAAACAGAAACGGTAAAATAGTAAAAAGCATTGTTCGGAAACCGATTCCATCCAAATAGTTTATTCTACTTTCACACATATTGTTTTACTGAAACCGGAACTGTAAGATAGCGGGTATGTAATTGCAATTTGATATGGATAAAGCGTCGGAGGAACAGGTTCTATCGATGATCTTATCAGTCTGGTTACTTCCTGTCTGGCAGAATGTTATCAGTGTACAGCGTTGCCAAGTTTACCCACTCCTGTGAAGCTAAATGTCGACGAGTAATTCACCTCAAATTCCTCCTCTTTCGCAGAACCGTATGAAGAGTTTTGGTAGCACCTCAATATTAGAAATATTTGGTGAAAGGAAAACAAATCGAATGTAAATCTAAGAAAGAAGTGCATGTCATAATAGAGCTTGTCCTTGTCTGTCATCAATGAGCAAAAGATCTTTCCCTCATGATGTTTGTTTCCATGGAACAAATTTCCAAACGAGGAATTTCTCAACATGTACTACAAGTATCGGCGTTTCTGAGCGTATCATAAAAATATCGGAGTACTTCAGGTGCAGCAGAGATTTTCCCAAAACCCACAACTCTCATTCTGCGAAACGAGAATGTACACTTATTGCTTATTTTCTGTTCTTCGAGACATGGCAACACTGGGCGTGTAAAACGAGTTAGAAGCACCATCAGCGAAAAAGAATTCTGCCAAACGGGAAAACACGATCACTAATAGAAACAAAAGTTAGATATTATTATTATTATTATTATTATTATTATTATTATTATTATTATTATTATTATTATTATTATTATTATTAAGCATTCTGTCTTTCGGCATGTCCTGGGACTAATGAAATTTTTTTTTTCAATTTTAGATTTGGGCCTGGAAATGTTTCTTCCAATTTTCTCGATCTTCAGCTGCCTCTTTTAACTCCCAATATTTTCTTCTGTTTTTCAAATAATCGATCAGTTGTGTTCTTCTTCTTCCTATTCCTCGTTTCCTTTGCATCTTTCCTTCTATGGCAGTGTGAAGAAGACAATTTCTTCGCAAGATGTGGCCAATCCAATTGGCCTTTCTACGAAGCATGCTGCCTAGAAGTGTCCTCTTCTCTCCTATCCGTTTTAAAACATCGTTTGTTGCTCTCTCTGTCCATTTTATCTTCTCTATTTTTCTCCAACACCACATTTAAAAGCTCTCTAAATATTTCTTCTCTAACTTTCGCAAGTCCAACATTGAGCCTACCAGTTAAGAGTGATCTTTTCTTGTTGAATGCTTCTTTAGCTATGGCAATTCTTGACCAGATCTCTTTGGTGCAGTAAGCATCTCTCGTCAAAATACTTCCCAGATACTTGAATTTCTTGATCTCTTCAAATTATTTGTTCTACTCTGATCCGTAAGGGCTTGTTTCCACGGGATAGTCTAATGACTTTCGACTTTTTAATGTTGATTTCCATTCCATATAGTTTTCCCGTATCAACTATTTTGTCGATCATCTCCTGTAGTCCTTCTTGAGTTCTAGCTATAATAACCTATAATCTGCATATCTGATCTTGTTAATGATCTGCCCTCCAATCTGGATTTCTCCAATTCCCATTAATGTTTCCTCCATTAAACATTCACTGTAAATGTTGAATAATTGTGGTGACAATCTACATCCTTGTCTGACTCCTCTTCCAGTCTCAACACTATTGCTTTCTCCTTCATTCAAGCGCAGCTTCACTCGTTGTCCTATGTACAGGTTTTGAATGAGTCGTCGATCTCTACAGTTGACTCCGATTTCTTTAAGTATATTCAGGAGTTTCGTCCAATTAACCCGGTCAAATGCTTTCTGCCAGTCCTTGAAGCACAAACGCAACTATTCCTTTACATCAAGAATTCTTTGTGGTATAGGGGGGCGCGGTGGCTCAGTGGTAGAGCGTTCACCTCTGGTGCTTGGGGTCCCGGGTTCGATCCCAGCCCCCGCCAAGTGAACTTTGTGGTGGACAAACACCGCGCTCGTGGGTTTTCTCAAGGTTCTCCCGTTTCCTCCCACTTTCTTCATTTCACTCATCTCTCATTATCACCGTCTCCTTTAGCCTAAACGGCATAACCGTGGGACGTAAAACTCAAAGATTTCATTTCATTTTTTTCTTTCTGGTATAATTCTCATCAATCCAATAGCATCTCTGGTGCTTTTTCCTTTCCGGAATCCAAATTGATCTTCTAACCTCTCACCTATCTTACTTTCCAGCCGCCTGTTCAGTATGCGTGCAATAATCTTTCCAATGTAGGAAATAGTTCTGTGATCGCTGCACATCTTTACTCGCTTTTTCTTGGGCAAGGCAATCATTGTAACATCAAGAAAACCCCTTAGCCATTCTCCAATCAGGTAATCTTGTTAATAAGTGAAGTCAGTACTTTCAATGCGTGTACTTTCAATGCGCATGCGTGCCTTTGATTGCATGTACTATTTCACTTTTCAATATACTGGATCCTTTTTCGTCATCATCCACCTTTTCCTCTGCTTCAATTGCAATATCTTTGGGGCGGTTCTTCTGATCATACAGATCTTTTAGCCACCTCCTAAATTCTAAGGATGCTTTGATGATCAGTGATTACATCACCTTGTTGATCTTCGATGCCAAACGTTCGTATACTTTGTTAGCTTTCCCTCCTAATTCTTGTGCTTTCTGGTACATCAGATCATATCTGCCGCGCCGTTGAAGTTCCATTATTTCTTCACATATCTGTTCCAGGTACTTTTCTTTGGCTTTGTCCGTCTCTCTTCTCAATTCATTATTCAGCCTTCTGTATTCCCTGATGTCCGTGTTTCTCGCCCTTCTCCGTTCCTCCATTATCTTAAGCATTGCTTCAGTTCTCCACGGTTTTCTCGGTGCTCTTTCCAGCCTGCCAAGGTTATTGTGGAGTTTGTCAAGTAGAATCTGTTTAACTTTTACCAACTATTCTCTATATTGACAACCATATCTCCCATTGTACAGAATTTTTCTTCAATCTCTTCTTTCACATCGATATTTCTTAGTCGCTCTAAGTTCCATTTTCGATTTCTCCTCCCATTTTTCTTTGTATAAGATTTTCTTTTTAAAATATTATTGTAGATTGCACTTACCTGTAAATATTGTACATGGCTTCTTTTGCGATGGCTTTGCGATTTCGGCTTCTGTATCCCATCTTTCAAACTCTATTTAGTTTGTTCCCCATATTAGAAACGAAACCCTTGTGTGGCTACTACAAGAAACTAAAAAATGTATCTGAAAATAGTAACAGCAAAGAAGGCTTTGTTACCATTCAACTTCCAAATACTAACTGTGATGCCCATAGGATGCGTAGGGGGTCTATAAAAGACTTTCTCGTAGGTTCACTGTGACCACCCATGCAAGGGTTGCTCCCGCGGGGTTTTACGCAGAAATTGGAATTATACCATTGTACACCAAGAAGTAGAACTTCATCGTCACCTGAAGTTTTCCCTATACCAATTTGAGTAATTTTCCTCACTTAGAGAAATCGTGAATGAAACTTGCATTCGAATCGATCAATTTATTCCAAAGATTTTTGAACAACAAAACCTAACGTTGGGATTACACGTTTCCTTCTGGCTGTACTAGAAATGTCATGTTTTGAAAACAAAAGAAAAGAAACAAAAAGAGTAATCTAAGGTTCATGATCTTGGATAAAAGAGTAACTTTAGGTATACTTGGATTTCATATTTATTTCTTGATATCGATAAGTCACTATGATCTACTTAGTTCTAGAATACTTAAAGTACGAAATTGTTATTGCCACAGTGATTTTACTAACGATTTTCACATCACATAGAATGGTTTATATAGTCAAATAAACAGCGTTTTATTGTATTTTATTTTATTTTCATTACGGATAAGTTTATTTGTTACTTTTGTTAAATTGTGTATCTACATACAGGTTGAAATTATGACTCAAATTGCGTCGTTGTGAATTTTAGAAGAGGGACGTAACGAACAAGAATTTTAGGAATGATCCAAAAAAATGGATAAAAAGATTGCGACCTTAGCAAAGAATTTAGGGAATGATCCAAAAATTCTATCAAAAGATTTCGGTCTTGGCCAATAATTAGTTTTGGATCAGGGAACACAAAAGTTTGGAAAGGCTAGTAAATCGGGTTTTCGTATTATTTTCGGAATAAGCACACCATACTGAGTTAAGTGATAGTTTGGGTTTGGCTACACTATATGCAGTTCTTCATATATAAGGCGTACAAGAAAATGTTTGATTGTATGAAATACATTGAATTTTGTGGATCAGGGGCCACAAAATTTTTGAACGGTCCCTAAATCGAGTTTTCGTACATTTTACTGAATAAGCACATCACACTGAGAAAATTGTTAGTTTTGGTTTGGCTACACTATATGTAGTTTTCGAGGCATAAGGCCTACAAGAAAATTTTTGTCTGAAATATATTGGATCTTTTGATCCAAAAAAGTCGAAATATTTATACTTATAAAGTAAAAAAGTATAATTTATACAATAACATATTTCATCAGTAATTGAATATTGAGTAAGTTTCAGTGGCGTATTTAGGATTTTGTTTAGGACACGGAGGGCTATGCACAATACGTCAATAAGCACATTAATTTTTCCTTATGCCAACAAATTTTAATGGTTTTCAGACCGGAGAGGGGACTGGAGCCCTATAGACACCTAAATACGCCACTGGTAACTTTACGAGTCGGTACTAATATTTTGGATAAGGCATGTAAGGACAATTTGGAGGTTGACAGTTCGTGCAACGCGCTTTCTTGAATAATAATAATAATAATAATAATAATAATAATAATAATAATAATACAAACTTTGGGCGAGTCGGTTTAAGCACCAAGTCGACACAACTGTATTGTATAGCAATTATGCTGACTTCGGTGCTTTATTAGATAAAACAATGTGATAAAGTTTTGTGTAGTTGACACAGGTGGGAGGAAGGAGACTCATACAAAAATAAAATGGAAAGCTTATCTGTAGTAAAGGTAAAAACTATTGGTTATTTCTTTATGAATACAAGAATTGCGTTCAGCCTAATGCTTTGTGAATCCCCCTTGACGAGTTTTCTGGGTACACCACTGGAGCCTTTCATGTGCTTCGGTCCTTTGCTACTCTAGTCACTTTCACATAAGAATTTCACATATACTTACGTATAACTCTATCTAATGTGATTTACGTTGAAAGATGAGCGTTTTGCTGTTAGTTCTTATATTGAATAATTCTATGTGCAGTGAAAGTTTTCTTATGACCAGTGTTACATAAGAGCCAATAACATCTAATTTGTAGTGTAAATCATCACAACAGGACGATGTTTATCAGACAGAGAGGCTACACATCGACGAGAGGGTTTATAATGGACAAGAATTTACTACCATTCTCTGCACAGGGACAAGACATGTGCCTCCAGGGGGTAAGGCCGGATGGGTTTTGACCTGCACATCTACTGTGTTTGCTGTATTTGTGTGAGTTACACGAAGTGCCACTACGTGGCGCATTCGTCTAACAGCAAAATTCTCCAGATGCGTGAATGCTTATTGAAGGACCTTAAATATATATTTTTAAAAACGTTTAGAATATTTTAAAAATTAATTATTTCGTAATATAAGAAATATTTTTCAGTAATGTTTTAAAAAGGTTTACTTAATTTTTACAAAAGTATTTTGGTAATCTTCTCCTATAACTTAAATGAAATATTTTCGTATGAAATTTTAGTATTATTTCCAGAATATTTTATCAAATTTTGAATATAAAACTTTAAAGCAGATAATAGAAAACATTAAAAATTAATAGAAAATGTTTTCCATTCTGTTTTGGAAAATATTTTGTGTCTTTAGTGAACAACATTTTCATAGAAACATTTTTTACATTGTTTTCAGAATATACTTTTCCGTTACTGGAGAAAACATATTCCTTGTTAGATCTGAGAAGTATCCCAAATATTTGCCGGAAATATATTTAAAATGTATTTGGAGAACATTTAATGAAGTATAGGAAGCAGTTGCGTTAAATAAGCTTTCCGGGCTTAAGCCCCACCGAAATTTGTTTTACTATATTAAAGTAAATGAAATATCCTGCACAATTTTCACATTTCCAGGAATAAAGTAAGCAAAAATTCCCTTCACGAAACAAAATCGTAAATACGCCACTGACAGGATGTGCATTTTTAGAAGTTTAGTAGGAAAATAATGTAAGGAAAATTTTTACAAATTGTAATAGAAATATTGCGTTGAATGTAATGTAATATGATTTCAATGTTGAGAGCAGTGGTAAAAGTGGATCTGAAAAGGTGGGGGGACGGTAGGTAGCTGATGACGTCACGTCGTTGCCCTTACTATCTTTGACCATTGTATTTTTTTTTAAGAACTGGGGGAGACGCCGCACATATTTTTTCCAGGTGGGGGCGGCATCCCCCCGCACATTTTACCTCTAGTTGAGAGTGAAAATGTTTTCGAAGTAACACTAAAAATGATTTACATAGGGCCTACATGATAAAGAAAACAGAATAGCCCTGTGAACAGAATAAAATGTTTTCCAACATGTCATATGCAATCTTTTCTATTCTTACAAGAAAACATATGAAATATAATTTTTAAAATATTTCGAATATTTTAAAAATTAAATTCGTTCGTAATATGAGAAATACTTTTCAGAAATATTTTTAAAACGCCTATTAATTTTGTATGGAAATGTTTTAGTTACCTTGTCCTGTAATTTAAATAAAATATTTTCATGCAATATTGTAGAATTATTTCCAGAATATTTTATCGAATGTTGAATAAATTCTCTCACAAGAGTATCGTAGTAGCATTATTACCAATCATTATACTAATTATAGCAGCATCAAATAAATATATTTGTAAAAAAATTGAAATTTATATCCTGGTGACATAGCACAAGCATTTATTTGAGATTGGAAAATAGCATCGCTACATCAACCGTCATTTGTTTGTCAAAAGTACCAGCGGGGCCGCGGTGGCTCAGTGGTAGAGCGTTCACCTCTGGTGCATGGGGTCCCGGGTTCCAACCCTGCTCCCGCCAAGTGAACTTTTTGGTGGACAAACACCGTGTGCGTGGGTTTTCTCGGGGTTCTCCCGTTTCCTCCCACTTTCTTCATTCCACTATTTCATTCATTTCTCCTAATCACCGTCTCCTTTAGCCTAACCGGCATTATCGTGGGACGTAAAACTCAAAGATTTCATTTCAAAAGTACCAGCATTCCTTGCGTGATGTGTTGAATTTAAATGTTGATCTGTCTCTGTGAAGTTGTGACAACACAAGAACTAAGCAAAAAATTTCGGTAAGTAGAACGATTACATAAAATAATTTAGCTTTATTGTCTGTAAAAGTTAGGACAAATTTATGTTTACAAATTAATGTGGGAGGCTAGATTTCCATTTTTTATGTTTATACGTAAAATAACGTGCAGGTTTCTTTTCTTGTCTGTTAAGTGATTTTCGATAGGCGATTTGAAATACGTCACATGGCATAGATGAAATTCAAAGGGAGCGTCAGAAGTAATAGTCGAAAAATTACAGTTATTATTTTATGATTTGCGTATATATATACGGGTCCGGATGTATGACGTAAAAATTACAGTGCAAAAAATACAAGTCAGTCTGTACTACGTGACCACGAAAAACACCAATAGGCAGAGCTCTAGAACACAGGTCTCTCTTCCCATTTATCTCTAATATAGACAGAAATGAACGTGTCCTGCGGGGCTCTAACCCGCTTTCACTTGCTAACGCTCGCTCGGCAATTTGTACTTTATAATATTACTGCCTTGCCCAAAGTAAAGAGATGCCAGAAGTATATTACCATTTTAATGACAGGTTATACTAATTCTGCGTGTAGTTTTACTTCTGGCGTGTCACTCGAAATCTGTGTTTCTTTCAGAAGTAATGTTCCGGGGGCATTGCTAATACTATTCTAGTTATTATTATAAACGTATTGTTTTGGTCTGCTCCGGGGGGGCACTGCCCTCCCACAAACAGGTCTGGAAGAAACACTGCTCGAAATACTTAGTGAGATACAATTCTTTCGCCACTTTCTTTCTTGTTGTGTATTTGCCAAGCGAAGTATAAATTTTCCACTCGGCATAGATAAAATTAAAGGGGACCGTCAGAATTAATTGTCGAAAAGTTACAATTCTTTTACGATTTGCGTATTCGTACTGAGTCCTGATGTGTGGATAAGAAGTACAGTACAAAAAATAGAAATCAATCTGTGTTAGGGGGCTACTAAAAAGCACGAATGCCATCTAACCGAGTCATGCAGGGTGAAAGCGAGGGCCCAAGGGAATGCTTCCGAAGGGAGCAGGCACGTACTCTTCTATTTTGATGATGGGATAATGGGATAATGGTGGTGGGTTCCATTTTATGACGTATTCACGATTTTTTTAGGGGAGAGGGGCTTGGCTAACTTTGATCCTGGAGATGAGAAAATTCTGCAAGATAATTTATTTACTTTCATATAGTAAGTGCAATTTCAATGGCGTTAAACCCGGAAGCGCCCCTTAAATACACGACTGGGTTATAATAATTGTGGGGTTCATTCGAGCAGACGTGTACACCGAGAACAAAATTTATAGGTAAAATGTGAAATATTTTCCGTGAAGGAATAAGAGTGTGAATGTAAGTTATTTCTGTCATTGCACAGCTTATTGAAATGGATTTTGAATGCAAATAGGGTAAAGGTAAGCGGCGCGAATTTCCGGCTCATTTCAGTTGTGAACATCTGCGATGGCCGTAATGTGATTAAAAAAAAAGAATTATGTAATAAAAAGATATGGGTTATAAAGTTTCTGAAGAGTCATAGTGTGGTGAAGCGTGTAGGAGCAACTGCGCAATGTGTGGAAAAAATGTATTCACGAAGAAAAATTCAGAACAGAGGCAAAAGCCCTACATACACTGTTTTCAGTCGTAAAGGTGAGAAAGAAAGGGGGTGTAACACACGTGTATTAGCTGTGAAAGGTGGTTTTTTTAAAGGATCGAAATTAAGTGTTTTTGAAGATAAGAATAATTACAAATATTGTAAATGACCATCCACTTTTATGCGTACCCCCAACCCCTGTCGCTGACGTGCCTGCTCCCTACGCTGTCGCTCGGGCCCCCCTGCTGTGCTTCTGCTCTGACTCGGTTAAATAGCGTTCCTGCTTTTTTACTGGCCACCTAGCACAAGTTGTTTCGCTTTTTCTTTTAGAGCTCCTCTTTTAGTGCATAGCCGGGCGCGGTTGCTTAGTGGTAGAGCGTTCACCTCCGGTGCTTGGAGTCCCTGGTTCGGTGCCAGCTCGCGCCGGGTTGACTTTGTGGTGAACAAACATCGTGCTCGTATGTTTTCTCGGGGATTTCCCGTTCCCCCCACTTTTTTTTATTTCACTCATTTCTCATTATCACCGTCTTCGTTAGCCTAAGCGGCATAACCGTGGTACGTTAAACTTAAGGATTTTTCATTTAGTGCATGTTCTGCAAAAAGAAACCGGAAGATGCAAGAAATGCGTCAAAATTTGGTAAAACAGCCTGCTCGGGTACTGCCTAATTCTGTGTGCAGATTTACTATTGGCGTGCCGCTCGAAATGTTTGTTGAAAAATTATAATTCTTTCGCTAATTTTATTGTTGTCTCTTAAATGATTTGCGGCATGCGAATGTAAATATTTCACCTAGCATATATAAAATTAAAGGGGGCCATCAGACTAGATTTGCCAAATAATTACAATTAATCTTGTATTGTATTGTATTGCATTGTATTCAGGTTTTGCCCAAGTGGGCCCAGCCCGGAAAAAAACACCGTTTTTTTTCGGGTTGGACCTGCCTGGGTTTTTGAGATTTTCGTTTGTATATTACTAATGCAATTAAGGTGATCACATTGGAAGTGGTTTTTATCAGATTTTGGGCTTTCCTTGGGCAAATTAGGTGCTTACACGTTAAGGTATACAACATCCAAAGTAAGGCCTTTATAAAGTTCGGAATGCACTGAATGCATTTTAAAAAGCCGTACCTTAGATTGAGATAATTATAGAACAAATTAATTTATGGAATGTGCTTATATCCTATTTGAAGTAAAATATACAATTTTATATTTTAGAAAATATTTTCCGTGAATAGTGTGCTCCCTTACTCGGCGACGCCGAAGGACATTATTCCTCATACATCTGATGGGTTTAGGGCCATAGGTGCTGGTAGTACTAGTAAATATGTAGTGTATTAATAAAACTATTAGTATTGTTTTTTATTATCTTTGATGGTAACACTGGTATTCTTCAGTAGAGTTTGGTTTTCCAGTTTAGTTTGGTTATTTGTTGCTACTTTTCAAATAAGCTTTCTGTAAAATCAACAGCAGCAAAAGCGTAAAAATTCGTGTCAAATGTAAGAATCTTAATGCTCGGAGTTTCGAAGAGTGCGTAACGCTTACTATTTCAAGTGCTGAATTCAAACTTTGTACTAGTGAAAGTTTCGATGTACAGTAAAGAAAGCTTGCATTTTCGGGAAATAATAATAAACCTTCGTCGCGAAAGAAGTGCTTGGGAAATTCCCGCAATTAAACGCACAAAGCATCGGAACTGAATACTTCAACAATAAAACTATTTGAAAAAAATGAAATGAAATCTTTCAGTTTTACGTTCCATGCTTATGCCTGTTAGGCTAAAGGAGACCGTGATTATGAGAAATTAATGAAATTGTGGAATGAACCAAGTGGGAGGAAACGGAAGAACCCGAAAAAACTCACGAGCACGCTGTTTATCCACCAAGAAGTCGACACGGCGCGAGGTGGAATCGAACCAGGGACCCCAAGCACTGGAGGTGAACGCTCTATCACTGAGCCACCGCGTCCCTAATAAAACTGTTTATTTTACGCTGTAAGATATTTAGTTTCATTTAAGACATATTGAAACATTTACTTTATGAAATTGAATTATACAGGGTGTTTCAAAACAACACCGACAAAGTTTTTGAGATGATTCCTGACTCCAAGATAAGAGAAAAAGTATAGACCAACCTGGGTGCACAATTGCTTCCCTTCGGACTTCGGCGTAGACTTTTTGTCTTACGTTGGTGTCAGGTAGCACCTCCCAAACTGGTGTCGGTGTTGTTTTGAAACACCCTGCAAACATGTTAATTGTTTTAAATTAATTTTCTGGGAGAACGGTCTCGCAACAAGTGCTCGGGAAATTCCCGTAATTGAACGCACAAAGTATCGGAAGTGAACTTCAACAATAGAACCATTTATTTTACGCAAGAAAATATTTAATTTTATTTAAGACATTTTCAACATTTATTTTATAAAACATGAGTTATAGATTGATTGGTTCTAAATTAAATTAGTATATTTGTTTTCAATTAATATATTTGGTGTTTATATGGTGTTCACACGTACAACGGGGTACCACTTTCCGTCTTTTAAGTTTAAATTTTCAGGGTACAAGTACGAGACAAACTAAATTTCATGTTCAGATTTAGGCGGCATACCAACCTAAAATTTCAAAATAGCGGGTATCCACGCCTCAATTTTCAGTTTTTCAAGTTGAAATTTTCAGAGTAGAAGCACAAGACACTCTGAATTAACTGTGTATATTTTGGCGGCGATCCAACGTAAAATTTCAAAATGACAGTCAATTTTCAAAACAACAGTGAATAGAAAATTGTTGCAAGTTGTGACAATCATAATCTTGAAATATAAATCACATTTTAACACTTTTACCTTAAAGGCATTGGAATATCTTTTTGAAAAACCTCAATTAAACACGAAGAAAAAACAATTAAACCCAAAAATACCCGAGAAACCCCGTATGGGTCCAGGTGTGTTGGGCTTTTTAAAAAAGTCCAGGTTTTTCAAAGCCTGATAGTATTGTATTTATTTTCACACGTTTTCATACAAATTGTTTACAACGTGAACGTATGAGTTGAACACGTCACAAGAACATTGAATGTGTACACATTTATACATTTAAATCTACATCCAATAGTAAAATAGCCTTAATTTAAGTAAAAGAGGTACAATTTTTCATTATACTAATTTACATACAACGATATGAAACAATATAACAGTTAATAAAGTATTACATTATACATATGCAAAAATATATATACACTTTAAACCATATTTACTACAGACATTTTTAATATAAGTGATTATAGATTTGCGAGATATTCTCCTACAGAATAGAAGCAGTGCTCGAATAGTTAGTACTTAATTGCTTTATTGAAACCGGATGTTTTGTTTTTTAAAGTGGAAAGAAGTTTTTTATAAATATTCACTGCCATAGGTAATGTACTATTCTTATGCACTTTTAAACTTGAAGACTACATGAAGATACGACGCTTGTTTTGTATTATGCATATGGATATCTGGCTTCAACCGGAAATTCCTTGCTATACCTATCTATATATCTTTTTTTTTTTTTGTTTTTACAAATTTTAGAAGTTCATGTATATATAAACATGGAAGAGATAAGATTTCAAGAAATTTAAATACAGGTTTAAAAGAAGTTCGATAAGAACTACAGTGCGAAGAATAAAAACCAACCAAAAGTCATACTAGTAGTGCTTCTCTTGTAAATATAAGATACAGCTTCTGTACAAAGTGTAGGAATACGGCGCCGGTGGAAAATAGTATCTTATACAGTTGTTTTTCATATACACTTATGTATTTTATCCATCGTAAAGCATTTGTAATTATTTTACACTTGTAACGCTTCACTTATAAACCTAAAATACATGTATATTACTTTGAATTTAATTCTATCGCCTGCAGAAATTTATTATTTATAAATGTGTCTTTTTATGAATAGTTTTGAATTTTACCTGTATATCTTCCAAAATGTGGTGCGCCGAAAGTAATCCAGCACCTACAATTTAAAAGTCTGAGTGACGACTGATTTAAAGCCGATTAATTTAAAAACTTGAAATTTCGACAGTACATGAGATTTGTGACGTATGGTACCACTGAGGAAGATTTTTTTGGAAATTCTACGTGAAAGTAGGAATAAGGGGCGGGAATTACTTTAATAAAGTGGCCATATCTTTGAATGTCTTAGGCTTAGATGCTTGAAGTTTTATTTGGAATTCTCATTTAAAATAATTTGATACGTTTTTAAGGGTTTTTTTATATTTTAGTAAAAATGGGAAGATAAGAGGGGAAAATGAAAAACAGGGGATGGGTTTGCAATTATTATAATCAAATGTCGATATTCCGGAAGATTTGAAGGTTAGGAACATGGTGTTTGGAATTCGGACTGATCATTTAACATAATTAGACACGTATTTCAGTTTTTAATTATTATTATTTTGACACAACTTAGAATGGAAGAAATAGTGCGGATACGCGGAAAGGGATGAAAAGCATTTTAATAAGATGGCCACATCTCCGAATCCCTTAAGCTTAGAAACTTGATGCTTTGTATTTAGGCTCCTCATTCAAAATAATTTGTACGTGTTTCACTGATTTTTTATATTTTAGTAAAAATTTGAAGAAAAGTGGGGCAAAGGAAAAAAGTTTTGGTTTGAAGGTTAGAAACATGAACTTCTAATTTAAAATAATTAGATAAGTAATTAAGCCTTCTTATTTAAATATATATCCTAGAAGGGAAGAAGAAGGGTGCTGACGGCGACGAAGGGAGAATGGAGGTGGTAAAAATTATGAAATGAAACGAAAATGAAATCTTTCAGTTTAACGTCCCACGATTATGTCTATAAGGCTAAGGGAGATGGGTGATAAAAGTTAGTAGACACGTGTCCGAGAGGTTTTGAAAATACCGTATATTAGAGTGAAAGAGGCTCAATTGTTGGTCTGGCAGTTAAGCTAGTACGTTTAGAACTAGTTGAAACATTTAGAAAGAACGTAGTTCATCTCTGCTGCATGGGGTCCTTGGTTCGATCCCAGCTAGCGCCAAGCGGGCTTTGTGGTAGACAAACCGTGTGCGTGTGTTTTCTCGGGGCTGTCCCGTTTCTTCCCACTTACTTTATTCCACTATTTCATTCATTTCTCATCATCAGCAACTCACCCTGGATGCATATACGTGGGACGTTAAGCTAAATGTTTCATTTCAACTTAATTTCTATGTGCAATTACCTGCTTCTTGAGTTATACATAATATATTCAATCTTTGAACAATGCTAAACTAGTGTATTAATATAGGTTGCTGACGTTACAGTGCCTACAATTCTCCGCAGAATTTGATATTTATGAATTCTGATAGAACAATTTCGTGTAGGCTTTGCTTTGGAAGTAATTTGGAAATACGTGACTTATTAAACAATGCATGCTGGAAAGTATCTCTCATCCATGTTCGCAAACAGTTTGTTTTCTGCATTACTACTCCCTGAATACAGCGTGGGTGTAAAGTCATTTCTTGTTTGTAACAATGAATATTTCTAAAACTAAATAACCTATCACAGTTTTATTTTCACGGAATACATTATTAGAGTGCACCATTTGGTTATTAAGTTACATTTCGACGTATGCACACGCATTTTCCACAACTTCTAAAATATCAAGAGTATCACACGCCAGCTAATCTGATGCCAGTTTCTAGGATAATCTAGATTAAAAATAGGTATTGACTTTACAACCACCGTGTATATTCTGAAACTGTTAAATTATTCCTCGTCTTTCTGTAGATTTCGTGATATTTTTGTATAATATTTTCGTAATATTTTTCGTTGCTTTCATCAATTTCTAATTTACAACGACAGGGTTGGCTGGTTTAAACAGCTGTTTTTAAAAGAAAACAACAGGTTTAAACCAAAAGAGAAATAAAGAACGAAAAATGCTTTAAATCGTGTGCACTTCATGGTGACGTCTCCACATATCACACCATCTGCATTATGTTTATCTACTTTTCACCTTTTAATCAATGGGTCCCATGTTCAATTCTCGGTCGAACCACAACCCATCTTTCCTGTGTAAACCAAGTAGCGATTCGAGGTGTCCCTGTAAGCGAAAGTCTTCTCCGTGATAACTTTGGTATTTCATAAGGATGTTAAGCCTAAACATACGAAATGAAACCAAATTGTATATTTCTACTTGCCTGAATGACTGTTGTTTTATAAAGAAGCCAAGGTTGCTTAAATATATTGATGGAAATTGGGAAAATGTATCAACTGCCTACATCCAACATCAGCTTGGATTTCACTTTGTTTTAACTTGGTTGAATGTTATCTACATAACAAATTTGTCATTTAATATGATACGTTGACCTTAACATTTTACATACAAATACATTTAAACTAACAATAGGACTTTCCCAATGGCTAAGGCGGGAGTTTCCTGATTTAAATGTAATTCTGTATAATGTTTTTACTTCTGTAACTACTTATCTTTTTGTCCTTCTGAAATGACTCTTGACAATTATATTAACAACTAGGTCTGTGTAAAGATCAGTATAACGTATTTTTATCAGGAGTCCTTCGTGAGTGAGTCGACAATCTCACTTGTGACCAATTAGTCCCGGTTTCGTGTCGAAATGGACAATTTCCCTTGGATGCAAGCCGAGAAGCGGTTTGGATTCTTTTTCAGCATAACCTTGTTGTTGCATAATAACTCCAAGACGAAACAAATTAATTTCTGTCCATATTTAATATAAATACATAGAGTAAATTATTTAAACAAATAACTGTTTTTTTTTCAATAAAACCATGGTTTTTGCCAACCCTGTATAACTGCTTGAAAATTAGTATGTAACTTTTCTTTTATTGGAAAAATAAAACGTCAGTGCAAATATTAATTTTTGAGGATGCGCCAATTGCAACTGACTCGGTGACACTGTCGTCTACAATCAATGTAATTTGTTTAAGAGCATCAGTTTTATGCTCTAAATTTCCATTACTATTAGTTGAGTGCTTAATGTGTATTTCATTACAGGTCTAAGAAATGAAAAACTGGGAGGTCACAGCTTACAAGCTATCACAAGAAACATCATGAAAAAGACAAGTGCAATAGCTGAGCTATTTTGTTGGCACGGTGCAAAAGGAAAGAGCTTTCCTCGTTAATCACCAACGCAATAATAGGTAAGAAACTCTCCCTACTGTTCTTTAATTTCATTTTCAAAATTATAGAAGTTGTCATTTGAAGAGGGATACACTATGTTTAAGTTCTTGTAAAAAAAATAAAATATTGTGGTGTCCTTTTTATTTTCTTCGCTGTAAATACTTACTATTGTGCCATGAATACTTTTCAGAACCATCTTCCTGTAAACTTTATTACCCAAGCGCATATACTGAAAACGCTGTTATAACATTTAGAAGGCTTTGGAAATCCTTATTTTAGCAAAATGAGCAATTTTCCTGTCCTCAAGTGACACGTTACATTTAAGTGTCCGTGAAAGAGAGAGCTGAATATGTATAAAATATAGTTCATCCTTTTACTGAATTGTTCTCTCACGTTGGTAGTTTTCTTGAGCATTTCGTAATTAATTTCTACATTATCAAAATTTTTCATTTCTATAAGGCAAAGTAATATGTATGGCCTGCTCCCTGGCAAAGAAATCGAGTAAGGTAGCGGTCATCAAAGCTTTAGTAACCATGTCGGCATTCATCTGGTGCGACTGAGGGAAAAAGAATGATCGGGCCCAGATTTGAGTTCGGAGCCTTCGGAATGGGACGCTAGTTCTTCATGAACTCAAAAGCTGCCACCTGTTTTCAAATTATTATTATTTTTAATATTAGGTTTAATATTTATAAGATGCTATACTTTTTAAAAATAAAAGTGCGACCACTTCAACATGTTACAACGTCCGTAATTAAGCTACAGTCTGAGGTATGTCACTTTCAACTTTAGTTGTTGTCTTCCTTGCCCTTTACATTTCTTCAGGATGTTACTTTTGTAACACATTATTGTCTTCACAAGCTGATGTAGGTCCTGCACAAACATTTTAAATATTTTTGTAAGTTTAAGATGTTATAATTGATCTGTAATCATTCCCTGCTGTTATTATGTTATTAAACACTGCCTATTATTTTTATTTTCAGAAACTGCAACACAAGAGGAACGTAACTAACGATGATATCGCGCATATTATTGGGATTTGGCTTCAATATGCCATACAGAGACGAACAAGAAAACCACTTAAGAATTCAGCTGTAATTTCACAGAACTTGAACTGACAATTCGCAGCATCAAAATTAGAGTTAGTTGTGGTAATCAAAAGTGAGATTATACAGAAGGAAATAAGTATTTCTGGTTATTCAGCAATGTGATATTTCTTGAAAGTAGCAGAAAAGTGACATTTCGTGAAAAGATCTATTCCCCATGCGCCGTAGATTTGTGGAACATATTTTCAGCAACATACATAAATATCGTTATAGTTGATTTTTATTAAATTAGCGTGTCAGTGACATAATTTTCTAGAGCAAGTTTTTACAAGTTAAAATGTAAGTTTCTGATATTTGAGAAGATTGTTCTTAATGTATAGAAACAAATAATACGAGCAGCATGAAGATATTGCTGAAGAAAATTTAAATAAATAAAGCCAGAATAATGTACATTTATATTTTTATTTAACTACTAACCGATATAAACTGATATATATATGTATATTTATTATAGTTGACAGTGTAAATTAAACTACATAATGTTAGCTTGCTCTCATAATTTTATTATTATTTTCTTTCAAAATCTTTTTTATGCACATTATGTTTCTGGGTGTTCCACTGCTACTACTGGTATGTATGTTGGGGTGTCGTATGCCATATTGCGAGGTTCAGACTGCAAATTAGTCTTCACAATCATCGCGTGCCAGTTTTCAAAGTGGCTATATTGGATTTATTATTTTTAAGATAGGAAAAGAATTGCCAACAATTGTTTCTTGAATTGGATGTCTAAACCTCAATTCTTTTTAATGGATCCAATACAGCCGCTTTCAAAACCGGCAGGCGACGATTGTGAACACACTGATATCCAGTTTGAATCTCGTAAGTCACTCGTCATGAAGACAGAGTGAGGCAAAGGCGTCTAAGCAGGTAAAATTGGACAGAAGAATATTATGTTTTCTTCCAGCTGCTATGTCACGGTGTGGCCGCCTTGTTTTCGACCCACTATTTGTTCCCAGCAAGAAGCCATTATATATACAGAGTGACGCAAAAGGCCGGAGCCCATAGGCCAACTCGGTTACTATTGCAGATATGAAAACAAGGTAAGATATGTAAGGACACTTTTAAATTCCAGCAACACTTTTGTTTTTGTACTAGTGTACCGCTCAATAAAGAAAATGCGTTACCATACATCATGTTGGGCTACACGAATGAAAGAATGTGTGGTTTAAAATTAGCTACACCGAGAAGAATTGAAAGGAGACACAGTGAAGGATAAACATGTAAATGCAATATCTACGCCAGTGGCGTAGCAACCACGGTGTAGGGGGGGAGAGCAGATACGAAGGACGCGAAATTAGGTCTTGCACTATATTTTTCATTGTGTCTTTCCGTTCCCTTTGGTCCAAATAATTTCAAACCACACTTTCTTTCATTCAGTGTTATCCAACAGTGGCAGCGTTGTACTTCTCGTTACTATTGGACGGTATACTAATATAAATAGAAAACTTGCTGCAATTTAAAAAAATCTTCTATATCTTACCTTGTTTCCGTACCTGCAATAGTAACCGAGTTAGCCTATGGTCTTCGGGTTCTATCATGTACAGAAAATATTCTGTAAATATTTTGTCATGTACAGAAAATATTCCCTAAATATTTTGTCATGCACATAAACTGTTTTCTAAATATTTTCTGAGATGTACAAACAATATTCACTAAATATATTTTGGCATATGTAGGAAAATATTGTCTGTGTTACTGGTAAATGATTTTAAAATATTCCAAGAGAAACATTTTAAAAAACATTCCGTTAACATTGTATAAAACGTTTCAAATACATTTTCAGTAATGTTTGGAAATCGCACTGGAAACATTTTTTCGGAAAACTTCTCTAACGGCGTATAAAATATTTCTACAACGTTTTTTGAGTGTATTCGGAGAATGTTTTCAGTATTATGTGGAAAATGTTTTCAACAACATATGGAATATATTTCCTTAAGGGAAGTAGGATACATTTTCTGAAGGAAAATTATCGTACGTTTTAGAAACGTTTTGAAAATATTTCATTGCTGTGTGGGAGGAGAATGGAGGATAGTGTCTACCTATTAAAATTTCTACATTTGCTTACGTTTGGTGTGTGAAATTTGGCTTTGAGATCTTAACTAAAAATAATTCTATGTAGGCCTATGTTTCCGGAAATTCCCCTCTTAAAGATGGAGAAAAGAGACGATTTCTATAATATTAAAATTCACCACTATTTATTCAGAAAATGTCATGAAATGTGAAATTCGCTTAAATTCGAAATGTGAAATTTGGTGTACCAACTCGGAACTAAACAGAATGGAATACATATTTCAGAGTTTTCGAAATTCTCCTTTTAGGCAGAAGGAGGGAGGAATTAATTTACTTATTTCTCGACATTCAATTCGGAGTTCGCTGTCTCGTCATCATAGAATGTTCGAGGAGAATTACTCAACATATTTAGAACTACTCTAGAGCATGGTTTCATCACACCACTTTCACTGAAATGCGTATCCTCAGGACAGGGGTCAACATCTAAAACATTTCCAAAAATACAGTATCTTACAAACCTCTCATTTGTGAATGAAGATGAAATTTAATATAAAAACAAAGTAGACATGCAACCCAGCGCTCTAGAAAATTCCACTTCCGTCTCATCTAATGAAAAATTATTTAGAATTTTAGAACATAGTTAGCACTTGGTTAAATCCATTTTTTAACCATGTTAGTTTCATAAAAATTCGTATCCTTAGAGGGTGGAGGAGTTAATATATACGGCGAAAGTTAAGTATCTTTCAAGCCAAGGAGATGAAACTAGGTATATAAAAATTTTACTTAACGAGGTCACCATGTGGACATGCCAAAGCGTTTTCGAAAATTCTGCTTCTTAAAGAGGTTACAGAGTGGCAAAGTGCTAAAACGTCTGAAATGAAATTTTAAACATTTTTAGCACGTGGGACAGGAATCGTAAAAGCAGAAGAAAATTTAGATATCTTGCAAAGGATAAATACTGCATCGTATGAAACACATTTTTGAACATGGTCGAGCTAGGGGGTTTATTTCACTTTTGTACAAATATGTTAAGTAACGGGAGTGTGATTAAATATAACTTTCAAATATTTCCCATAAACCTATTCTACCCGTACGAAGAACGGGCTTGCATAT
This sequence comes from Thermobia domestica, assembly GCF_964235325.1. NCBI lineage: Eukaryota > Metazoa > Arthropoda > Insecta > Zygentoma > Lepismatidae > Thermobia > Thermobia domestica. The sequence goes on along the minus strand of NC_137457.1, from coordinate 73,362,143 downwards.
AATAATAGTAAATAATAATTTTCTCACATACTCACATATACTCACATACTCACAAATTTATATTTATTTCCAGCAAGACTCCTGCATAGCATTGTAGTGCAGGGAATATTTTATTTTACCAGTTTTATCCTTAATGGAACCAAAGTTCTTACACAATAGTTATTTCGTGTTTATCATCATCATAGGTATTCTGCCTTTATTGGTAGGTCACTTGCCGCAGCTGAGAAGCTTCCATGCTCCACGGTCCTCCGCTAACTTCTTCGTCTTCGCGTATGATCTTTCTGTTTTTATATAATCCATTAATTGTAGTCTCCTTCGCCCCCTCACTCTCTTTCCCGCCACCATACCCTCTAGGACGTCCCTCATGATACAATCTCTTCTTAGGCAATGTCCCAACCAGTTTCTCTTCCTCTTCCTAATAATATCTAAAAGTGTTCTTTTCTCACCCACCATTTCTAACACTCTCTCATTCGTTTTGCGCTCGACCCAACTAATTCTTTCCATTCTTCTCCACACCCACACTTCGAAGGCTTCCAGTCGATTTTCATCACCTTTACGTAGTGCCCTCGTTTCCGCCCCATACAGTGCAACACTCTACACGAAGCATTTTATGAGTCTTTTTCCCAACTCTTTCTTCAAGGTCCCACAAAACAGACTTTTCTTCTTCCTAAAGGCTTCTTTAGCCATTCCTATCCTTGCTTTTATTTCACGTTCGCACTTCATGTTATTACTAAGAATACTACCCAGATATCGAAAACTATTCACTTGTTCTATTTTCTCCCCTCCTGCTTTTATATTTGACACAGACCCCTTCGTTCCAATCACCATGGCTTTTGTCTTTCTAACGTTTATTTTCATCCCATATTCTTAAAAGCCCTTTCTCATTTTTTCTAACATTTTATTGATTTTCTTTTCAGATTCTGCAACAAGCGCCATATCATCTGCAAATCTTATGCATCTAATCATTCTACCTCCTACCGAAATACCATCATTATCATGTAAACTCTTTTTCACTATCTCTTCTAGATAGACATTAAGTAGTGTTGGCGAGAGGCAGCATCCTTGTCGAACTCTCCTTTCAATTGCACTCTCTTCCGTCAGTTCTTCCCCTATCCTAACACTTACTTGTTGGTTCATGTATAAGTTTCTTATAAGTCTTCTATCTTTCCATTCCAACCCTAGGTTTGTTAGAACTCCCAACAACAATTCCCAATTCACTCGGTCAAAAGCCTTTTCTAGATCAACAAATATAACATACACCTCTTTCCATTTTTCTATAAATCTTTCACCGATCGCCCTTAATAATCCAATTGCATCTCGTGTGCCCTTGCCCCTTCTGAACCCGAACTGCTCCTCCTCAGCTTCTTTATTTGTTCTTTCAGATAACCTTCTGTTCAGTATTCGGAGCAGAATTTTAGCTGCATGAGATATGAGACTAATAGTTCTATAATCCTCACATCTCTTTCGGTTCGATTTCTTAGCCATCGGTATCATGATCGTTTTCAGAAAGTCTTTTGGCCATTCTCCTGTTTCATATATTTCATTGCATAGTCGGAACAATTCTTTCTTTCCCTTGTCTCCTATATTTTTAATGAATTCGATTGGTATGTTATCTACTGCTTCTTCTGCGGCTTGCTGTGAGCAACGTTTAATATGTTCCCATCGTGCGTTACTACCTGCACCTATTCTTTCCTCGTTTGAATATTTTTCTTCGAATTTTTTAACGAAAAGATTTCTTATTTCCTCATTTTTCAACTTTTCAGGATTCAACACTTCGTTGCCTACTTTTCTTCTGCCTACATTTTTCAGTTGAATATCTACTTCGGCCAGCACAAGATTATGATCAGAGAAAATATCAGCCCCGGGAAGGGTCTTCGCGTTCTTTAAGCTGTTCCGATACCTGTACTGAATCATAACATAGTCTATCTGATATCTTCCGCCGTCTATTGATGATTTCCATGTATATTTTCTTCTCTTGTGCTGATTGAACCAAGTGTTTCCAATTACTAGTGAATTCTGTGTACAGAAATTCACCAGTCCCTCTCCCCTTTCATTTCTTTCGCCTAAACCATATTTGCCTACGATACTACATTCCTGTTTTTCTCCCACAACTGCATTGAAATCTCCCATTAGAATTATGCATGCACCTTTCTTCTCCCTATCTATAATTTCTTCTATTTTCACATAATTTTCCTCTACTTCTTCATTTGCATGCGAAGTCGTCGGTGCATATGTCTGTATCACCATTAGATCCTTCGTTTTTCCTTTAAATCTTAACATCATAACTCTATCATCAATAAATTCTACTTTCACTACCTTCTCTTCTAAGCGCTTTCCAAGAATTATTCCTACGTCATTATGACCGCCCTTTTCATTACCTGAATAAAACATTCTATATTCTTCGCTGTTCAATACCCCATTACCTTCCCATCTAACTTCACAAACGCCTACCAAATCTAAATTATTTTGTTTCATTTCTTCTTTAGGATTTTCTAATTTTCCTCCCTGTAACATAGTACGTACGTTCCATGTCCCTATCCTAAACCTTTTGCTCTTCCTTGTTCTTCTTTCTCTGTCTGTCTTCCCCCCATTATTACTTTCTCGTCCAATAGTCCTTCCCAAGCCACACTCTTCCCGGAGATCCGAATGGGGGATATTTTATCTCCGGAACTACATTTTGACCTGCGAAAGACCATTGTTCATTTGTTTTCTTTTTGCTGCCAGCAAACTAGGGAAAATAGAGTGGTGGTTTCCCGTTGCCTTCCACCCCGCAGTATCCCAGCCGTTAAAGTCATTCTGACCACGCCTGGGACTAATGTCCAAGTTGCCGTACCAATCACTATGATTTCCGCCAACTTGGCTACTGGAGAACTGCTGCCTTCTCCCAGAACACTCTTCGTCTGGCTACTCCATTTAGACCAATTCGGTAGGGGTGGCCTTTCTGGTAGTGAACTACCACCGACACAGCTCTAAATTTCACTGCAGCACGCAATCCTCCCCACCCGGCACATAATTGATGTTACAACATTCGTAATATTTGTAATTATAAATATAGTTCTGTCATAGACTCGCACCCCCACATTTGGAGCCACTGGTCTAGGGACCACCTAGAAACTTTGAACTTACACCTATATAATACTTTTGACGTGGGGTACCAATAAGATTTTTTTTTTTGAAAATTAACGAGAAGATGAGGAATTGGGGTGAGAGTTATTTTAATAAGATGCCATATAGGACTGATATCTCCGAAACATATAGGACTGGTATTTGGCATATGGATTTAAAATTTAAAATAATTTAACACGAGATACAGCATTTCTTTTATATCTTAGTAATAAAGGGGAAGGAAAAGTGAGAATGGGAATTATTACTCATATAATAGCATATCGGTATCTCAGAATCTCTGAATATTACAGACATGAGATATGTCTTTAGGACTTCTCATTTAAAACCAAATCTCTTACAGACAGTAAACCGAACTACCCAATGTTTTTCAATTAAAATTGAAACAAGAAATTGTAGTAGATATCTACCACTTAGTGTTATAGACTAGTGATTAGAGTGGAGATGGAATATATTCTAGGGACGCTTAATCGAATACAAAAATCGTGCCTATCTATTGCCATTTTTCATATACTCTGTTGTTCAAGAAAACTTTGTCACTCCCCTCTCTTTGAAAGGGCCTGTAGTCTTGTGAATTTTGTTTGGTCGATTAAGAAGTTTATTTAGAGCCACAGCATTATAATTTCCTTCTGCTGTTGCAAGAATATCATCTTTCATAGCAGGGTGAATGGTCAAGATTTCTTGATCAAGACTGTACAACGATGAACGTTAAAAGGAAGTGGTTGATTTCTAATAATTACGTTTGATTACAGGGTAAAAGAAGATATGGTCCTTATTTTAAGAACGCTAACACCCTTTTTTTTTTAAAGAAAAGACTCTTCTCGCTGTCTTTTATAGGTCATGTTTTATGTATATTACATTGAAACTGGAAGTCATACTGAATTACCAGGGTGTCTATCGGTTACGAAAAGGAATAAAGAAAGTCACGAAATCAGAAAATGGTCATGAAAGTCAAGAAAAAGTCACGAAATTTTGCTTTTTGAGTCACGATTCATTTTATCTGTACAAATATAAGTACATCGTGGAAAATGTTGTTCTATAAAATGTCAAAATTCACCACCAAAGACGTCTATGGTTTTAGACGCTACCATATCACAAGTAAAGCACGCTTCTATCACGTGCATGAAAATTGACCCAAGTCGCACTCAAATTCGCTTTTTAGAATGTTACTAAATTTAATGGTTTGTTAAAGGAAAGGTCATGAAATGACATTTTGGAATTTTAGTAGATACCCTGTCATTTCTGATTTTATTAGAGTGTTATGGATAGACAAAATCTATTCTTGAGATGCTCATACGATTGTCGAAAACAGCTTCTCGCTATCTATTACAGCTCTTGCTCCACAGTAATGAAAAGCAAACCGAAAATTGTTGATTTCTACCTCTTCTTGTCTTTTCAAAGTGTTAAGAATAGAAATGAAAGGTGCTCTTTGAATCTTTTAGTCGATTTACCAAAACTTCTTATTGCTCTATATTACCGTTTCTCCCCGTTCAACGTTAGGGCTGGAACTAGTTTATTTCTGCCACTTTCTATTTCAATACAGTATTAACGATGGAGTTGAAAGGTATTCTTGGGATGCTAAATCGACTGCCGGAATCCGTTTCTTGCTATCTACTACCCTTCTTGGTTTACAAGATCAAAGCTAAAAGAAAAATGGTTGATTTCTACCGCTCCTGGTTTCTTATCAACAACCTCCTGATTTACGATCCTGTACTAACAAACTCTTTCGAGATAATTACTCTAGCTATCCATTGAAAGAAAAACAGATATCAAATTCAGTTTCGTCCAAGAGTTTCGTGAGGAGTAATGGACGGAGTGGATCAAAGTACTAACTTGTTGGACAAATATCGTGTGCGTCGGTTTTCTCGGGGTTCTTCCGTTTCCTCCCACTTTCTTCATTCCACCATTTCATTCATCTCTCATCATCACCGTCTCCTTTCGCATAACCGGCAAAATCGTGGGACGTAAAACTCAAAAATTTGATTTCATTTCATTTATCAAAGTACTAACTGTACAATATTATTATAAATTTTACTCTGTAATCCAAATAATTAGATACATATTTCAGTGTTTTTGCTTGTGATCTAGAAGGGAAGAAAAGGATTTCGAAGAGAATAGAGGTGGATATTACAATTATTATTATTATAACTCGGGATCCCGTTAAGTTGAAGACATAAAACGTGGTATTTCAACTGATATTGGTATGCTTCCATATATATAAAGTCCAAGGCCATAGCCCGAAAAAACACGGTGGCGTGGGAGCAAAGCCTCCAGGTATTTCAACTGAAATTCACTATCCTTGCATGTATGCAAGGTGCGAGGCCGTAAGCCGAGCAAACACTGATGATTGCACGTTTGAGATGCAAAGCGTTAGACCGAATAAATTTGCGGGCCTGAGGGCAAAGCCTTCAGCGAGACAAAGGCTTGTATTGAATAAACTCTGATGAAGACACTAAGGAGGCTTACACAATATTTTCTTAGTTAATAATGAAGTAGGAAGCGATAGTAGATTTATACCGCTTCCGATGTTAGTAAGAGGATTGGATTGGTGACACAATTATATTCTTATGATGCTTAATTGATTGCCGAAAACAACGTCTTGCTATGTACTTCCCTATACAAGTTGATATCTACCAGTTACAGTTTTAGTAAAGGGAAAGGATGAATATGAACCGTATTCTTAGTCGATTGTAGAAAACCGGGATACGGTTTCTACTCTGCAGTGATCAACGTTAAAATCGGAAAGGGTTGACGTCTACCACTTCCGGTTTTAGTATAAGGTTAAGGATGGAGGTGAGAACGGGTGATTAATCGATTATGGAAAACAGCGTTTTGTTATATATTACAGTTTTTCTTCCATAGCAATCAACGTTGAAAACAGGAAATAGTTAATCGCTACCACTTCCTGTTTTAGTTGTAGGTTAAGAACAGAGATAATATGCATTCTTAGGACGCCTAATCGATTTTCAGAAACAGATTCTAGCATTCTACTAACGTCTTTTGCTCTACAGTGATCAATCTTAAAGGGGAAGTCGTTGATTTCTGCCACTTCCAGTTCAAGAGTCGCCTCCATTAATTTTAAAACATTTTTTTCCTACATAACTAAGTAACACTTGATTTAATTCCAATAAAACTTGATACATATATGTCTTAAAATCTTGAAACCCTAGCACCCTCAGGAGGGGGGATGGGAAAGCTGACATTTTAAAAATAATTGTAATGATCGATATTCATGTTGAATCCATAGTTCTCGGGTCAGTCGCTGATATGGACAATGGCTGTTTCCATGCCGTTCAAGTTCATCCCTAAAGAATAAGTAAGAGTGACATTTTAAAAGTAATCGAAAATTACGGATATTAAAGGCGAATCCATAATTCTCATTAGTGCTAAGACGAATACTGGTACTTTTGATACAATTTACAAAGAAGTTAGAATGCAACTTTTGAGTTTAATTAATGTAAACTTATGCATTAAGAAAAACTAGATTATTTGCTATCCAAAGTTGTAGGTGCGACTGTAGAGTTTCCTAATATTATTATTTTTAAAGTATACTTTTTTAAATAGCGCCATGACATGGGGAGGAGAGAGAGTGAGAGTGGGAGTTATATGCCTTTTCAACATATTCTTAAACGTTTATAATGATTTTGTTAAGATTTTATAAATTTAATCTATGTTTGTTTCTTATATTGCAAGTACACATAACTTGTACACATAAGTGTAATTCAACTTAATTTTGAAGAGACTCGAAAATGGTGATGCCGTTTCCGTTATTCTAGTAGCTAGCACGCGCGCCTTTCGTGCATGTAGTCACACGTTCGATTCCGATTGGACGATTACTGTTTTTGAATTTCATTATAATCTTTGAGTCTACGTCTCATATAACCTCGACGTAGAAAGGGAATCCTAAACTTAAGTAATTAACTAACTCGAAAACGATGAGAGTACAAAACTCGAGGTTTCGGCAGAAAACTAGCACACAAATTTGGAATAGAAAACGTATCAAGTATCCAGTTGGAGGGGGGAGGAAAAGATGGGAACACGGATATAACGCCATAAAACACATTACTGAAATTGCTGTCAGTGATGGTTATAGAGGTGGCTTTTGGGCCTAGAGTTTGAAATTCCCTCTAGGGCATTTCCCGAGCGCGCTCAATCTGAGTTACCAGAATTTTCACAGTACTATATTCACCCATCGTTTATTCAATCCCCCCGCACTGGAAAATCTGAAATGAACATTGTCTCCTATCGTGCTCAATATGCATTACATGTATATTTGCAGTAACCCTTTTCTCCTCTGGTGTAATGAAATTCTTCCACGAGAAAATCTGTAATCAACTCTCAGGCACAAGAAAACTACAGGAAGCTTTTCCTTACTCTTTCTTATGAGGAGATTTGTATCAATTGCAATATGGTAGGGAGGTAAGCGAGGTATTCTGGAAGAGTCAGGGAATTTGAAATTTCAAGAAAAGTTATGGGGTTCTCAGCATTCCTGCTGTTAGTCAGGGAGATTTCAAACTTTCGAAAGCATAATTACCGTTGTGTAATAGCATGAACATTTTTAATCATAACTTTTCGTCATCGCATCCTTGTAGTATCAAAAATGTTATTTCAAGTGCAATTTTCTGTTGCTCCTTTAACCTGTCATTTGGAAGCGACAGTACTTAACGGAACAATAAATACAAAAAAATTGTTGAAATAAAGTTATGTTAGCATTTGATTCAACACAGAAAGGAACGCATATATTGTAAAACTAGTTGAGTATATACATGCTTCGCACAGAGGCTGTAATTGGAAGTAACAGCCTGTGGGAGTATCACCATTGATCTCATCGACCACGAAAACTATGAGTTTGAACTAATATCGGTCATTTTGGACTATTATTTTTACATGTCCCCCCCCTCCAATGGTGACTCCCGGCCCGCATACTTGCAAGTCATTGCTAATGGAAACGTCACCATTGATTTCAGCGACCGCAAAAACTATGGATTTGACACTAATATCGGTCATTTTGAATTACTTTTATATGTCTTGGTATCTTCCCCCCCTCCGGTGACCCCCGGCCCGAAGCCGAATAGCGTGAATTTGGAAGTTAATGAGACTGGAGTTGAGACTGGAGTTTCATCATTGATTTCAAAGACCGAGAAAATATGAATTCCACACTAATATCTCAAGTGGTAGAGCGTTGGCTTCACATTAGAGAGGTCGTGGCTTCAAATCCCGCTGCCTATCATCCTGACTGATGTTTGCTAGGTTTACCTCAGTCCTACAAGTCAATTTCCGGGATGGTACCTACTAAACAGGCTCTGGCCGATACCTTCCCAAATCCTTTACATTGTTAATGTTGTTTGATATCCAGTGTAAAATGGCCTCTGAGCTGTATCTGGTGATTGTTAAATAAATAAATAAATATCGGTCATTTTCTACTACTTTTACATGTCCCGGTAAACGCCCCGTGAGACCTCCCTTTTTGGAATTTAGACAAAAATGTTTAACTCTGATCAGGAGCTTGGATCAAGGTATTCGTAACTAAAATTTAGTAACTCTCGGTCAATTTGTCTGGTTCCCAAGCCGGTTCTGGTAAACGCCCCCTGAGATCCAACTGTTTCGAAATTTAAAAAACGCTTCGTTTTGACCTAGAGTCTGGGCCAAGGTAACCCTGACCAAAATTAGGTAACTCACGGTCCACTCGTCTGGTCCCCAGGCCGCACACAGACAGACAGACAGACAAACACATAATTACATTATAAGTAATTCAGGATTGTGAAGTGCTGCCGCAGGATAAAAGAGTCATGATTATATATCGTTATAATTGTTTGAATCTGGTGAGCATTCTAAATTAATAACTTATGGTTGACGGAGTATCAGTAGAATAAGAAGTTGTACAGTTTCATCCCAATCTTTACACGTTTTGTAACATATTGCATTAAAACATTAGTAAATGTAAAACGATAGGGCGCACTATGGTGTAAAATTAGTTTAATCTGAAAAGTCGTTAAACATTTTCAACTTTCGTATTAATTTGAGTTATTTTTGCCTGAAGAATAAATTAAAACTTATAATTTACTGTAAGTGATTCCTCCTAGAGTATTTTGTATTGTATCTCAAGGTGCAAAATTTTTGAAAAGAAATTGGCTTCAATTCAGAGTTAAGACACTCTACAAACTCTGATAATATTTGCACAGCATTTTAAATTCCTCAATTCTAACTATAAGTTTATTGAATTCTGAATGACATTTAATTTGGGTGTTTTGAATTTAGCAGTCAAAATAATTATTAAAACGCTTGAATTGGAAACGATATTTAATTTATACCCGAATAATTTGCTGAGGTTTTCAACTACGTTTGTTATGCTAATTGAAATTATTTTTAAATATTTACAGGGTTAAAGATATAAATAGATTAAGAAGGTTCAAATATTCGGATTTAAGGATTCATAAAGGTAATAATGACGCTATTTTGGAAATACAATTTTTCACAGTATGCTTCAGAATAAGCAATGTTCTCTTTAGAAAAACTTAACCAAAAACAAAATTAAATTGAACCTATAGATAATTAAGAAATAACTTCTGCCTTGTCTGATGCCAAAATTAATGATACGTAATTAAGATATAGAATAGTCTTGAGTGAGTCTAGAAGACTCATATGTGCTGGTAAGTCAGGAACTAGGAAGTCAGATTCGTTTGTGTGTGATAAAGTGAAATATGAGACAACTGAAGCTGTAGACCTGAAACAACATTACAGTGAAAGGGAATTTGGGAATCAAACACCAAATATGCATTATATGGGGTCATGAGGGAAGAAATAGTTCTGGTTTTAAGAATGATAGTAAGAATTTCGAAATGAAAGCAACAGTTGCAAAAAATGAATTTTCCTCCAATGCAGGAAATAAAGAATCGAAGCAAATGAATAATAAATTTGATACATATAATAAAGGTATGAAAGGCGTGTTTGTAAGAGTGAAAAATTTTATCGATTTCCTGAGAAGCGGTAAGAGGTGCAACCGGTGGCCGGACTTTGAAAATTCCTTCAAGAGATTTGAATGCCTCGGCAGCTTTTATATTGGGTGATATTGGACATAATTTAGTAGCTGTTTGTGTTGACATTGGAGCCAATTTGTGTTTGGTTTCATTCGAATTGGTTAAGAAATTAGCAAAGTATATAATTAAGCGATAGGACATTGAACCAGTCAAATTTAATTTTATGATGACTCAAAGTTTATCGCAATCTTTGAAAGTTACTCCACCGTTACGAATTAATCCACCGAAGCAGTCTTAATTCGAAATTGATGTGATAGTGGTTAGTGTGACCTTGTACTGGATACTCCATTTTACAACGTTATGAGGACATTTTGGACATTTGTAATCATATGTTGAGATTTCTTAAATCGAAAATGTCTGTCCCCATGCGGATTAACGATGTGATCCGAGAAATTTTAATAATAAATCTAAGGTTGAATTGTCTTCAGTTAATGAATGAGTTGTAAATTCGGTGTGGATATATTTGATTGATATTCAGGATACATCGTGGTCAAATAGTATTTCTGGCCGTGAAACATTGTGTAAGACGTCGCACATAGTAACAGATTTTGAAAATTAACAGCTAAACAGGTAGCCTATGTTCATCGCAGTCTTGAACTTATCTATCGGAAACAATCACACATCAATAATAAATGAGAACAACCTAACCTGTCAATCCCTTCATTCCAGTAATTAGCGTGTTTTACTTATTTGATTTACATTGATAACCCGGAAGATTGTGTTATGAATCTAGGCTGTAATTGCCAAGATGAGAATATTGTGCATCCGGGCAATGAAATCAATAATCGTTTGAAGAAGATTTTGGCCAAAGTTTTCAGAACTTAAAAAGACAGTTGGGTGTGGAGAGTAAAAGTTATGTAGTTATTCAAAGTGGGGAAAAACAACCTGAAGGTTCTAAAACTAATGAAATGAAAAGTGAAGATAATTTCGAAGCAACAGAAAATGATGATTATTGGTTTGGATTCATTAGGAGTCCTTTGCTAGATCGATATAAAAGGAGCATAATGATATAATTAGCAGTCGAGTAGGATGCTTGAAGAATTGTAAATGTCACTTGTATATTAGAGAAAAAATGTTTTAATCCGTTCCCAATTCCGAGACAAGAGAGGAAGAATTTGAAGAAGTTATTAAGGATTTAATTGAAAGAGAATGCGATTATTCTAGTTATGGTAGTATGAGATAAGGGTTTAATTTGCATAATGTGATTATTCTAGTTATTGTAGTTCTTGTTTTATTGATAAGAACGAAGATGGTACGTATAGACGTTTTTGCGAATTATGTAAAGTTAAACGATTTTTTGGCTGCCTGTGTTTTCCGATTTCCCGTATGGAAAGGTGCATAGATAATTTATCAGGCAGTTCCTTTGTCAGTTCTTGTGAATTAAAGAAGGCCAATTTTCAGTTGCAATATGACGGAAGAAAGTAGGGAATTAACCATAATAGTTACTCGCAAAGGTATTTATCAATATAAAAATTACCAGCAGGTAATATTAAGCTAAATGCATGAAGGAGGTCCTAGGAGATTTTTAACATTATAGTATATTCGAATACATCGACGACATACTAATTCCGACCGAACCGCGTGCATAGCGTAAGAAGGCTATAGGAGTGGTCTTGGAACGAATTAGGGAAAATAGTCTCACAATTTTTCCAGGTAAAACTAACTAACTAACTCTATGGCCTATGGAACCTGGAGGTTCAATGCCGCGTTCACAAAAGCTCTCCACTGACTTCTATTCTTAGCTAACTGCATCCAGTTTCTACCTTGTATTCCAATCTCTGCGAGATCCATCTTAATATTGTCCTCCCATCTGCGCCTAGGTCTTCCTAATGATCGTTTTCCCATTGGTCTTCCAATCAAAACTTTGAAAGCGTTTCTACTTTCTGCCATTCTAGACACATGATCCGCCAACCTAAGCCTCCTAGACTTGACGACCCTAACAATGTTGGATAAACTATATAAATTATGTAGTTATTTGTTATGAAGTTTTAGCTATCTTTCCAGGTATGTTTTTCTTTTTTAAAAGGAGGTAGTGTTAAGCAGTTGACAAGTAAAATGTCTGTACACATACTAAACAAATATAAGGTATTAAAAAGCTTCCGGCTTACAAAATTAGAAAGGCTGTTCGAAATATAATGGAATGTAAATTTTTATGCTCGTTTTATGCTGGTTTTTCAGGAGTTAATTTCTCCGATTTATGAACTGAGACCTACAACACAAAATTTGAATGGGGTAAGGAGCACAGTAAGGCTTTTGAAGAAATTAAGAAAATTCTTAGTCAACATGTGGTGTTAAAAACTCCAGACCTAAATAAGTGTTTTGATGTGCGTTTAGATGGTTGTGTAGGTCTTGCTAGGGTAGTTTGCAAGTTGATAAGGCTGGAGAAATCAGGCCTGTTGGGAATTATTCTCGGAAACTAAACGTACGACATCATCACGGATCTGTTAATGAAATAGTTTTTTGAGCTTAGTTAGGCAATTGTTAGGTTTAAACCTCATTTTATATATACACAGATAATAGTGTGCACACACACATAACAGATTAACAATTCTCATAGGCTCTTTAAGTACGGCAAATAGATAGAGCAGGTACCTCAGTTCATCTTTAAAATCCAACATATTAGAACTACGGATAAGCAAATAGGCGGTTTTCTTTCTAAGACCTATGATGTAATTAATTATGAGATTAAATGAGATCACAGTGATAGGGAAAATATGGAAAATTTCTTATGGTGAATTAATGAAAATTGCCTATTGTTAGTGAACCATAGATAAAATTCCAAATAAAAGATCCTGAACTTAAGAATATAATATATCAAAGTGAAGCAGGATGAGAAACGTTGAGTTTGGAAATGAAAAGCTATTTTGGTTAAAAGGAACTAAGGCAAGAGTAAATGGACTGAAAATTGATATTCCTAAAATGTAAGGAAAATATATATTGGAGTATTATCACCTTGAATATTTAACAGGTGGACGTTCTGGAATTATAGAACAGCTAAAAATAAGAAAATGTTCACCTGGGAATTACAAGCTGACTACGTAAATTAGTATGTCAAAGGTTTGCCTGAGTGTCAAAACGCTAAACACTGAAATCCGTAAAATATGTACATTAATTTCGTGGGTACTGGAGAGACCTAGTGGCAACTGTATGATTGATATAATGAAGTTCTTACTTGTGAGAGATGGTTTTTCATATGTATTAATGGTGATAGATAATGCAACTCTTTTTTGTATGCTCGTGAACCTGAGACAATTGTTTTCAAATAATATTTGTAATAAATTATATGATCTTTCCAAAAAGTTGATTTTGTTGAACGTTTTTCAAGCGACAACACTTCTGTATTCTGCTCAGACAATTTTAATTATCTTTTTGTGCTCGGGTTGAACATATTGGGTTAAGCCCATACCATCCTGAAGCGAATGTAGCTGAAAGATATAAATATGTGCTTAAATCGTTCTTTACAGGGCAACAAAATAAGTGGAGTTCAGCTATGAGAGTCTTGCAATGTAATTTGAATCCTTTTGACGACAAGAGTATGAGAACAGTTCTTCAGAATTGTATTCAGATACATCTTTAAATAGTCACTGGAGAACAAAATTGCAAATATGTAATGCTGATTTGTAAGGAGAAAAGTGTGAAAAGTTGTGGAAAAGAGCTATTCTTAACGTGAAAAGTTATTTGGAAAAAGAAAAAAAGTATTTGAAAATGAAAGAAGGAAGAAAATTTACAAACAGGTCGTGGTGAACAATCATCACTAACGGAAAATAAAGTTTATGTTAGAGCTGAAATGGTCTTTTCAGTATAATTCAATTTTTAGCCTATAATTCAGTTTTATTAGAATAGTAGCAAATGAGCAAAATGTAAAAGAAGCAAATATAGTATACATTAAAATATTGGAAGGAATGTATAAGTTGCTAAATTTCAATGTATGTAATCTTAATATGAATCTGAATTTAGACACTCCAAAGCTATGGTATTAAAGCATAGTTGAATGCAAAATTTAGTTGTAAGTTAGGATTAGAATTAGTTAAGTAATAGGTTAAGGTAGGTTAAATTTAAGGTTAAGTTTACGTACTAAGTTTACGTAATAGGTTAAATGTTACGTCCATTTTCATTTTATCTGTAACATTAACGCATCTAATGAAAGGAATCTTGCAACTTAACTACGTAAATAAATAATCTAAATTGATTTTTTTTATTTTAGGAAGAATAACCATTTATATATATTTTTCAAGTTTCACTAGAAGATATATCACTTGTAAAAATTAAACCAAACTGGAAACAGTATGAAGTTCTTATTTAATGGACGAAGTATGTTTGTAACCAAGAAAAATGAAAATCTTTGTAATCAAGAATTTCCAACCGAATAGGGTTGCAGCCAATAACATCGTTGAGTCGTGTGGTAATTTCCTCTGAAACGGAGGAATGGAACATAAAATATAAAACTTTTGGTGACGTTTTCTATGAATTGTCTAAGGGTTAGAGATGCATAAAAATTACACGTTTCAAGGTGATTTTTAAAAAATAAAGAAAGTAAATGCAGGAATATTATTGACTTAAAATTAATAAAATGAAAAAGGAATGAAGAATAACGTAAAAGTGAATAATCATTTAAATTCGGGAGAGGAACTGAGTACCTAATTTAGGAAACTCTCGGGAGGGAAGCCCAGGGCTATTGATCAAACTAAATATAATGTTTTAAAATAGGGTAAAGAGGTTGTTTAAACAACTGAGGTCGATTACCCTGTTTAGTTAATCATTAAAATAATGTAAAATACTCTTAATTTTCCCCGCTTTTAATTTGATTTTAAAAGTTGGTGTTTTAACGCAAGATAAAGTAAAACAATTAGCGTATTGAGTTTCGTTGAGAATAAGGTAAAAAGTTTATTTGTTTATTTCGGATAAAAAAAATGGATTTTTTCACGAATTACTAAAGTGATGGCGCTGAACAATTGTACTAGTACCTTCTATAAAGTTCACATATTTTAAAACTAAATAATTTGCCAAACTTCAATAATTATTTGCTTAATTCTTCGTGAATGACTTACATTGTTTACTTGAAATTAAAATAGAGAGAACTGACATTAATGTTAAAAGTTGTTTAGTTTTGTTGAGAAGGTCATCTTCCAATTCAGCATTGTGAAGTGCTGCCTCAGGATAGAAGAGTACTAATTTTCTGTTGTTATAATTATTTGAATCTGTTAACGATCAAAAAGTAATAACTTATGGTTGAGTGGAGTAACAGCAGAATAAGTAGTTGTTGAATATCACCTCACGCTTCACCCATTGGTTAACAAGCATTACATTAAAATCGTTAGAAAATATTGAGTTGATTTGATTTTAGTTTAGCGTCCCTTTCAGCAGTGAGGCTATATGAAACGTGGACCTACTGATTAACGTGGAATCCGAACCACATGAGCTCCCGCCGGGAATCGAACCCGGGTCTCCCACGCCAAAGGCGCGTACGCTAACCGCTTAGCCACGGAGGAGCTCTTAGAAAATATTAGAACGATAAGGCTTCGTATGTTTTAAAATAAGTAAATCTAGAAATTCGTTTTAAACTTTTCAACTTTAGTACTGAATTCGATAGTGGTACCTGAAGAATCAATTAAAAATTAGAAATTATTATAAGTCGTTGATTCTAGAGCAGTTTTAATTGTATCTAATGGCCCTTCTTATATTTAAAAATTTTGAGAAGAAATTTTCATTCAATTCAGAGTTAAGACATTTACAAATTCTGATAATTCGTGCGCAGTACTTTAAATTATACAGTTATATCTATAAGTTTAGTGAATTTTGAATGGCATTTAATTTTGATGTTTGAATATAGCTGTCAAAATAATTATGAAAAGTCTTGAATTAGAAACTAAATTTTATTTCTACGTCGATAATTCTAAAATATATCTTTGTGAGTTCTTTAGTGCTGCAGAAAAGTCCTGTTTAGGCTAAAATCACTCTAACTTTAAATAATTCCACCAAAAAGCAAAATAATACGTATGGTATAATAAAGCTATCATATAATATAACTATGGTACAATAATAACTATAAATAATAACTAGATTGCAAATTATGGTTGTAGTAAAGTGTGATATCGACAATTGTGGTAGAGAGAAATGGAAGCACCTACAATCTTAATTCGCCACCTCAACACTATTGCGATGCAATTTTAGAAAGAAAACAGGTGGAGAATATGTTATCGGTTTTCACAAGGAGAGTCACAACTGGTGATAATATATGTAGTCATTAAAATATAAGAACTCTTTGAAACATCTTAATATTATACATGATTAGTTTTGCCTTGGGCGGAATAAGTAACACAAGTCTGCGTCACTTTGGTAGTGTAGCTATTCTTCACCGATAATACCGTATTACTTTGTTTGATTGGTATTACCCCCACGAGGTTGCATTCATTTTTAAATAATCCCGAATCCATTATTATTTTTGATGAAACGAATATTATGTTTTCTTTTTTCATGAATCTTACGTATGCTTTTCTGGTCATCTGCGAAAATCCAATTTAGACAAGTCTGAAAAAAGCAGTAACAGAAGGAACATAGTAATAAGAGTACACACTACTAGATGAACAAGTTGACACTATGCTCTAAGAACTGTGCTGTCTTGTTTAGATCTATGAATCAAACCTTTTATCACCTTATTATAGACAGATTTGTATCATGATACAGTAGCTACACGTAAAGAATTGCTGAAACAATTAACTAATTATGAAGATTTGCTACAATTCATATATCTAATAACATTTTTAAAGTCCTCATCCCTTGTGGCGATTTGTCTTCAAGGCATAACAAGTTGATTGTGGAATAGTTTATTTAGGGTAGAAGGAAAAAATAAGGTCACTAAGAAATGAGTTGTGCAATAATACATGTTCAGTAATAGATAAATTATTGAGAAACTAATGTCTTTGAAACTAATACGTAGCGGACTTAAAGTCGCTAAAGGCTTTCTTTCTTCATGATGAATTAAGGAGATTTTATGAAAGTCTCCCGTCAAAGATGATACAACAATTGTGGATCATTTATTATATTAATAGTGAAGAAACAGTAGCTGAGATAGAAAACTTTTCATTCCTTCGCACAAAACAAAGATATTCTGATTTCTTGCTCAAATTAGAAAGGTCAAGATTGCCAAGGAAGACCAGAACAATTGTAGTAAATTAGACTCACAAGGGAAGCTGTCTAACTTTTCGAAGAATATGACATTGATATTTGCACAAACGGAAGGACATGGTGAAAGATACAAACGTGCTTACTTCGACGAATCGCAACGTCGTCGAACAGAAAGTATAATGATTTTTCCCCATAAGCCCTGAAAGGTATGTACTCTGGTCATATATGCTTTGGACAGTGTATGAACATGATACATTGGAATTTACTTCCGCAGGAAGACAAATGTTGCAAACTCAAGATGATAACAGCTGATGGTGATTGTGATCTTTGGTACGTTATTTATGCGAACCGATTTCTAATGGAACATGATACACGATCGTTATTTCCAAACGAACAAGTAGTAGTAGTATATGTAGTAGTAGTAGTGTTAGACGCGATCAGTAACGAAGAATTTTGGACCGTCTTGATTACTCTCTAACACTGCTATGAAAATTTCAACATATAAAAACAATAACACCCCAGCCTGAATTCAAAGGCGGGATCTTGTAATCGCTCGCTTAATGCTTCAACCCACACGATCACCAGTTCAGAACTTAAGAGGCCCTGAAGAGCTATCTACATCTTCGTCAAATTATTCGGAAGTGATTTTTGAGCAGCAAAATGAGGTGGCATTGATAACCAAATAGTTTGCAATCCTTTTTGAGAAGGTTGATCTCACTTTCGGTTGGAACTCACGAGAAAGGAGTGATTGCAGTGAAGCGGGATTCACATATTTTGGGTCCCTAGGGTGTAAGGGGTGAGAATATATATTCAACCAAGGTCCGTGTGGTCACTTCCAACTGGGAATGGTCCAATACACCCCTTGCTGGTCTCCTGAAATTGAAGGGAATCGGAAATGGGATTGCACATGTGGAATTCTGATCGGACGGAGACGAAACCAATATATATTTTGATCCCAATTTGGACACTTCCGCCCGGACGTGATATCTCGATATCCAACCATTCCATCATGCTTCCAAACATGCAATCTACTTTCCGATCGCAAGCGCGGTTCCGGAGATGAATGGAGGGAAGAGGTTATGCACAAGGGGAACTTTTTACATGGACACTTACTTACGTTCATCGGGTTAGCTTATAAGAATATATGATATGTCATAGCATGCACGATATGTATTATTACACATTTGCTACTAATGATCGGTACACAATGCACATGTAATAGTACTAAATTGTGTTGGAGAGAACTGAAAACAAAATTCCCGGATAGCTCTGTGGATAGAAAATATTGTAATTTATGTAACATTGAACATTATCGCACCGAAAAGTATTGCGCAGCAAGATAGCAATGAAAGGGTACAGGTGTTCATACTACTGCTGGATGTGGACTCGAAGTCGTGCTGTGTAAGCAAAGCCAGAACTGTTGGCGATTCGCGTTGTAGGTCGGTAACGATGTGAAAGTGGCGACATCTTAGCTTTAGCGTCATCTTCAAGGGAAAGGATGAAGTCTTAATGAGACCAATATGGCGAGTAGGGCAGGTACGGAAACGATAATTATATTGTGGTTTAAGAGAAAGTCTTGAACAAGGACTGTTCGATGAAGAACGTTGTTTTGTATCAATAGGCAAACTACAATAATTCAATGGTTCCGACTTTTTTTACCGGCTTCGGTATGGTTATTTGAAGAGTTTGAAACCTTCATAGCAATGCTAAAGAACACTCAAGATGCTCGTTACTGAACGGGCCCCTAGGTTGTCTTCTTCTCATTATTATTATTATTATTATTATTATTATTATTATTATTATTACCCGTCTTACTACTTATTTTAAAATACTAATCATACTACTACTACAAATGATAATAATAATAATGATCATAATCGTAATAATAATAGAAAGCCATTTTTGTGGTTTCAATTTGCCCCTTTTCTATACAAGTTAAATGTCATCGTTTGGAACTGACGATTGTGTACCGTGTTCCACTTAACATCGATTCGCATAAATAACATACCAGAGATCACAATCATAGTCAACTGTTCCTATCTTGAGTTGGCAACATTTGTCTTCTTGTGGAAATAAGTCCCAATGTATCAGATTTATACTTTGTCCAAGGGATGATCGAGCAGTCAATGGCACAATTTGGAATGATCATTATATGTGTTGTTCGATGATGTTTTGAATTTTCGGACTAAGCATGTTTCCATCTTTTAACATGTCTTTCCACTTGTACAAGTTTCAATGCGATACTCGTTTAGGAGTTGGATATCTTTCCCTGTCAGAAGATACTCTAGAAGAAGATTTACATGTGCGAAAAATTGATGGGGCAACTGTAATGCTCTGAATTAACTGAGATTTCATTTAACCATGCAGGTGTTTAGTGCAGCTCTCGGTATTTCCAAACTTAAATTTCATCTAGATAATTCTGCTTTCAGTCTCTGTAATAAGCTGTTAAGTTGAGACAATCATCATAAGAATCAAGAAGCCGGATCAAACATGGTAAGAATCGCCTCAAAACTAGCATGGTGGACACTTAGTTAAATAAGTTATTAATTTTAAGTACCGAGACTGAAATTTTGAACAAATTACCACGAGAGGACATTATTCATCTGATTTCCTTAATAATTAAAGACGAATCTTGTTGTTAAAATGTTAGATACTTTATGTTCCACGTTATTGGTATTCACTTTTACTTGGTTAATTTGATGTAATACTAAGCCTTATAATTTGATGTAATATTGAGCCTAGAATAATGCATTTTTAAAATATCATTAACAAAATATGTCTTAAAATTTATGATGTATCCTTACGTTTGGTTAATGGCTGTCAAAGTAAATAAAATATGCCTAAAGAAAAGCTAATAAACATAAACGTATGTGCCAAAATAAGTCAGTAAAATTCTGATTAAAAGTGAAAGTCGAGTTGTACAGGGAATTTTAGGCCAACTAAAAATAAAACAGAATGAAATTTAATTAAAAGTAATTATTAATGTTATTTACCTATGAACGTTTGTGCGTTATTTTTATTTTATTTTAAGTTTGTGATGTCTGGGAGGAAAACAAAGTAATTACAATTGAAAAAATAGTTTGTCTAATTCTACCAAACAAAATTAAAATGCGAAACCTCTAAATATTATACACTCTTCTTAAAATGTGATATATATCTGTACATAAGGCTATCTATATATAATAATATCTGTATATCTCTGAGAATCGGGGCATAAGCAAAATCTGCAATTATTTCACTTTTTATGTTTTTCCCTCACAAAATGAAACACCCTAAACTGTACAAAGATTAATTTTCAATTTTATCTTAAAATAAACCACGTTTAATTTTAAAAGTTTTGTTTGCGATGTGAGTCTTAAGTCACATTTCTCATTACGGTATAATATAACGTGTTGTCATACACACAGAGCCCGATATATGTTTATTTGAGACAAAAATATGTCAAACCTGTCCGTAATATGATACACATACATGCCGTAATGATATAATGAGAATGCCAAACTAACGACATTGGCGTGTCACTTGGACGCTTAAAATGTAATTTTGACATACCAAAGTATGTAAAATATTTTGTTCGTATTATGACTTATCGTAAGTCAAAATGACACATCAGAGTGGTCATACACATTCTGACATACTAGAATGCTCTCTAGACATGCAAAGTGCAATGGCAAGATGACTTCCATTAATGTCACTTTAACACATGAGAGACAGTCAAATGAAAACTAAAAAACCTCTATAAAACACATTCCTTGCAAAAGTTGGCAACACTGTTCTTAATAACCGAACTGCCATCTCTCGAAGAACATAAATGCATAGTGACAAGTTACAGGTACACAGTTTGTTTATTGCTCAGTAGGTGAGGCGTAGTAATAAGTGTGTTTTCCCAGCACTAAAAATAGAGCCGAGCAAAGAAGAGCAAAGAGATGTTGCCCCCTTTTGGTGGCTCAGGTAACACGCGAAACTCACCGTCGCATGGCTGCAAATGTATGGCAAATACATGTCACACAGACAAGTGCGGTGGAGTGGTATAAGAAATTGGGGGCGAATTGACTTGCAGTTATACGCATCCTTGTCGGAATCTCTTATGCAACTCCTGCAAATTTATCAGTAACATGTTGGTTTTGCCTTTCACAACAGTCATGCGACGATGCGTTTAGCGTGTTAGAGTACCCTCAGCCAGCACGAGACGATATACACTTCTTTGCTTGTCTCCATTTTTAATGCTGGGCGAACAATTTTCACTACACTCATCTACAGAGCAACAACAAAATTTTGTGTATCCGTGAATTGTCACTATGCATTTGTCCTCCCCGAGGGATGACAGTATCGAATATTAAGAACTGCTGCCAAATTTTGCAAGGAGTGTCTTTTATACAGTGTCTCGTTTTCATTTGACAGCCCCTCATACATACTGCTTGGATAATCTATTGTTTAATTCATCTGCAATATATTACTACTATCGCTCATTTAATAAAAACTACTACTGTTATATGAGTATTAGCCCATTTCTATCTGACTTTTTTTCAAAGAAAATTTGTGGATTAAGTGTAAATCACTTTCTATATTTTAATGAAAAATATTATGTGCAAAGTACCTTGAGCGATTCGTGCCCCGTAACATATGACACGCTAGACGGAAGAGTCAATTTTGTCCTGGTACATTTGTATATGTCACATTTAGAAAGAGACATCAATATTTGAAACTAGAAATATAGTTTTACATGTAGCAATGTTCAAGCACTAAAAAGCATCAGTTATGTGGCTTCATGTTCCACGTTGTATCATTTAAAGCCCTGCCGCGACATGTTTTGACCAGTTTTCCTTGAAAGGGTCGAAGTATTTTGATTAGAAATGGCCATAAGTTAAGTGAATATGGATCACTCCCTTGTGTGAATCCAATATTTCAAAATATTTTGGTCCATTCTGTCTGTACTACCCATGAACTTACTACTTTCGTATCAGATTGGTCAAGTAACAGCGATCTTCTTTTTCACCCCCTTGGAATGTCTGGAAGATGAAAATATAATAAAAAACTAAGTTTCATATAAAAACCATGAAAACCACATTATATTCCTATTGTACAACGGATTTGTTACCTACGTTTTAGTTAAAACATTCAAGTACAAAAACGAATACAAAAAAAGGTAAAAGATAGAAAGAAATGTAATGTACGCATTTGAAATTAAGCAATGCAAAGAAATATAAGTTTTATATTTTTTAAAGTAAATATGTCGTAGAACAAATCTGTTGCTGTTTATTTCTATTCATTCCTTACTTACTATTTTTCTAAATGACTTGAGATTTGGTAAGTTAATTGCGGCGGTTGATTTAAATGAAGGACAGCAAATCTAAATAATTTGTGAGTTTTGCATTGCTGGTTGAGGATTTCAGCCAGAGACGTCTCGAGCGTCGGTTTTGAGTTTAACGTCCCTTTCAGCTGCAAGGCTATACGAGACGGGATCTACTGATTAACGTGTAACCAGAACCGCATGAGCTCCCGCCTGGAATGGAACCCAAGTCGTAATGCACTATTTTTGTTATATGGTGAACTAAGTTAATAATTGAAGATGCACATATTAACAAGGGTTGTAACTAAAGTTGCATACTTTTTTGTTTTAGTTTAGAATATTACACGTCTAGTTACAGCACAGATGGTTACTATCATTGATTTTAGAAAAGCACCATAGTCTTTTGAAACTTGATATTAAAAGTCTAATGTTCATCCGAAATAAGCGAGATAAGCTTACGTGCATGAATCAACATTTCAAGTTTGGTGTTTAATATTAGTGATATTCCGGTTGCACTTTTAGTCACAGTACTTACAAGTTTCTGCGTTCACAGCTAGGCTTTACTAACATAAATTGCCATTTACGGATCAATATAGAAATTACGTCTGAAATCTCTTGACATCAATGCAAAACAGCACATAAATATTTACGTGCATTGTTCTTTATTTAAATAGGCGCATCAATAATTAAGTTTCGTAGCTTATGGCAAAAATAAGCAACCTAGAAAAAAAAAACAAGCAAAACTTATTTAAAAAATAATTCTTATTTACGCGTGCTTAATACATACCCTGCTTTGCGAAAAATGAAACATTCTATCTCATAGGTAACACGCAGCCTCTTGCAACACATATTACACTCTTCTCGAGGATACTTAAGTTTAACTCTTTCGAACCCAAGTCATGTTTGGCGTTTTCCTACATTTTCAGTTACTGATTTACTTCCCAAACACTATTTATACGATTCAAATAGTTAAGGTTTGTTTCTTAGAGGAGGCGTGTGGCTATTTTTTCATGTAGATTACATAGCAGTGTTCCCAACGGGATGGAAATTATTGAGAGAAATGTAGATGTAAATTGTACAACTGATCCCGAACAGAATTTCATGATTCCTTTTACCTAGCACCAATGTTGCCACATAGGTCGAAGTCACCTAAAAATTATTTTGTGTGTTGAGAAGGTACAATGAAAACCTGAAGTCTCTGGCTGCCATGCAAAGAGAGAAAGAAAACCTTGTCTCATCATACACAAACAAGTTTGACACTGAACACCTCAGAAGCAAAAATGAACAGATATGCCGGAGACACAGCTTTTCTAGTTGTTATATTGAACCGTTTTATTATGTGTTCTATGTGCCAAAGACGGGCCTTTCAAACAGTGGTATTTTTGTTCCAATGCAGCCAGCAAGAATTAAATAATAGAATAACAAGGAAAATCTTTCGAATTTTTCACCTAAAATCGGCTTGAGCACTGAAAATAGACAGACGCATACCATGTGAAAATAAACCACGATATCCCACTAATATATCCTACAAGAATCATGGCGATATCTAACAAAGTAATTAGCAAGTGATTCTCTTACCATTTACAGAACGTGGTACATTATAAACCTCCTCTGTACTTCCCCTAATTATCCTACCCAAACAATTTATAGTGCGTTGTCTATTCTATGGACGAGATAATTAGACATTGATACGTTTGTGGAATGTAGGAAACAAGAGGGAATGTAATAGAGAAGAAAAGAAAATGCAATGTTTTGTCCATATTTAAGGAAATTTTAATCTCCCTTTTTGGTAACACTGTGTACGGGCCAGTCCAATTGATCTCAACATTTATGTATCTATCCGAGGTACCTACCTGACAAGTCTTAAAAAGATCTCTCTACAATGCTTCAGGAGAAAACGCAGAAAAGAAAATCGAAAATTCACGAAGGTTTGACTTTGAGATAAAATTTGAGAAAGAAATTTGACACTCGGAAGAAAAACCAACTAATACCATAAACTATTGCCCAACCATACTTGACCAAAAAATTATCACGATATCTTAATTAGCGTCTACACATGAGCGGCTTAAAAAAGTGACACACTTGTGTGTGCAACTTTGGCTACCTGGGTCCGACAAGGTGAATGACGAAAATGTAGCATTACACTTTGATAGATCTATCACACTAATATGAACTTTCATATTGTTTTGAAATGAAGAAAGGTGATTTTGTCCGAAAGTGGTCTTTAAAATTTTATATCGTCAGGTCATTTCATTAATCCCGAACATGTTAAAAATGAGAAACATTATTTTTAAAATGACGTTGCTACATGACAACATGTTCAAGAGCATTCTAGATGGACGGAATGATTGTGTAAGGCCATACATACATACCTAACATTCACCGCTGACCACTTGAAAGTTAATCTTTTTGGATTTTCTCCGGTGTTGTTCCGAATTACAGTCTTTTTAAACATCTACCAATGGTCGGCCATTATACAGATAGTACACCTTTCTTGGCATTTCTATCCAATCTCTTTCATTTCCGTTGGAAACGCACAGCATGTTCTTCCTTAAAATCACCAAGAGTGACAGTTATGTAAAATTGATCAGCATAAAGAACGCACTTTTCACGCTCATGTTGCAGTCAATTAATTTATATGATTCTAACATCCCGTTCAGTAAAATGCTTTTATTTGCAGCCTTCGAGTTCTCCAAAAAGTTTTGTACCTCATTTCTAAATGTGGTTTATGCTTCCGATTTGCTCTCAGATATAGTTTCTTGGAATGTTTTGTACGACATCAATTTGTGAATCTGTAAACGTGCCAGCTTTGATCTTATCACACGTGATTGCTTTAAACGACTCTAAGCTTTTGCGAACAAGGATTACTGTTTCTGGTTAAGGCCGTCTCTAACGACTTCAGCTGAGATCATCAATCCCTATATAATAACATGGTGAACTTCTTTCCAAAATATTATTAAAACTATTTGTCTTATGCAATTCAAAATTACTCCAGATGTTAGCTTACCCCAATACTACATGTTCACTTTTTTATTTTTAATTTAGCTTTTATAGTTCATTAATATTCCTTTTTACGAATAAATATGACAGCGTTGGAAAGCATATAAGCAGAATTTAATTTCCTGTTCGTCGAGGTGCAGATACCTGATCGATTCACACTATTGTTCCTCATTGATCTTCAAAAATGTGGTAAGGGAGGGAAACAAGTTACAAAATGCGATAAGATTGTTTATCTAAAAATGCGGAGAGTGCATATCTTCGAAGTTACGTTCGTTAAAAACCTGATCATATGGTCGGAAGATCAAAAGGTTGCGGGAGGCAAGACTGGCTGCTGTCAGAAATGAGACAATCTTATCTATCTATATACCTTTTTAGTAATATTTTGTAACAAGCCTTCTTGTCAAACAGCGTGCGCTTTCCCTATTTTCTTATTTCAACTCTTTTTGATTCTAAATGTTGATTCTTGAGTGGTGAAGAAAGGAGACACGTCAGAGGAATCGCAAAACTAAAAGCTTTACGAACTACATAGGCAAAACGTCAGAGGAATCGCATAACATTACTATTTTGCTTTCCAAAATAAAGAATATAATTTTAAAAAATAAAACTCTAAAAGAAATATCTGGAAAGATGAAAGAACAAATAATGGCATTTCTTGCATGTGCATAAGAGTAATAGGCATATACAAAATAAATAAATAAATAAATAAATAATAAAAATAAATAAATAAATACATAATTAAATATTACAATATTTATGAGGGTCTAGATATATTGGATCGAATAGTGGTATTCCAAAGATAAGCAAATGAAATATTTTTCACTTGATTTTGACTGAAAACGACTTACAGAATTATATATATGGACTCAATTGGTGATTTTGCTGTTAGTAACCCTAAAGTCTTTTGGTCTGTAATTAAATCTAGAACAAAATCTCCGGGGATACCGGCAATAGTTCAAGATGAAAATACTGAAGCGAGCGATGATCAAAGACCCGACCTCTTCAATAACTACTTCTGCAAAACACTTACTTCCCTTCCCTCTACAACCCATCTTCCCCTCTCCGCCCCATCTGTTCGGAAACCTTATCCAATCTACCACCCCAGGCGAAGTTCTGACTCTCTTGCTATCGTTATCTCCACATAGATCACTTGGACCCGATAAAATTAGTCCTCTCTTTTTCAACAAAACTGCTTCAGTTATTGCGTTCCTCTATCTATCTTATTCAATAGATGCTTCAAGGAAGGGTATTATCCCACCAGTTGGAAACTAGCTCACGTGACCCCAATATATAATTCAGGACTTAAAAATCAGGTATCCTCCTATAGGTCAATATCTCTTCTTTCTGTAATATCAATTATCTGCGAAAAAATAATCAAAGACAGGCTACTTAAATTCACCTCACCTTACATCCACAGTTCTGAGCACGGCTTTCTACCGAAAAGCTCAAGCATCTCAAATTTAAGTACTCTTCTCTCCTGTGTAGTCAAATGTATGAATAACAATACTCAATTAGATTACTTTGATCTCCCGAAGGCCTTTGATTCTGTCAGTCACATTCATCTTCTTCATAAGCTCTCCAATAGATTTAATGTATATGGTAAATTTCTCTCTCTAATCACAAGCTACTTGAAGGACCGTAAAAAGAGAGTTGTTCTTTCAGGGGCTACTTCTAACCCCGAACCCGTGATCTCAGGGGTGCCTCAGGGGAGTGTACTTGGGCCTCTGCTGTTTGTTCTGTATATGGATGATCTCTACACGCGCTTATCAGCTCAACCTAGTGGCCTTCTGCTTTTTGCTGACGATTGTAAGTTATACAGAGAAATATCGTGTTCTCATGACACAATTGCTCTACAGGTAGTCATAAATTACCTTATAAGCTGGTGTGAAATGTGGCACTTGAAACTCAACAGTAAGAAATGCGACAGTATTACTATTACCATGAAAAAGTTTACAGTTCCCTCCACATACCATATCAATGATTCCCCTATCACACATTCTGCTAGTCACAATGATCTTGGTGTCATCTTTGATTCAAAACTCACATTCTCTGACCACATTTCCTCAATACTAAAGAATTCAATGCGCATGTTGGGACTTATTTATCGATTCACCGAACTATGCACTGTTTCTTCATTAGCAACTTTTTATGAAACTTTAATAGCACCCAAGATCGAATATTGCTCTCCCATATGGGCCACGGCAGCACCTACACATCTCTCCAGACTTGATTCTGTTCTCAATTTCTTCCTCGCTATAGTACGTTTTCGTGTTCCTGCACTTCGATCATTATCTAAGAAGGAACTCTTGCGACATCTTAATATTCAGACTCCTGAAGTACGCAGAATTATCTCTGACCTGAAGTATCTACATAAAATAGTTAATGGAAACTTAAGATCGGAAATATTACTTCAGGAACTATCCTTACGTGTCCCTTCCCGCATCATCCGGAAGACCCACCTATTCCATCTAGCCCGTTGGCTATTATACAGAGGTCTCTGTTTTATAGAATACCAAATTGTTATAATCAATTAACGCCTGATGTGGACATTTTTTCGAGCTACCCAGTGTTTGAAAGAGCAATTAAAGGAGTTTTGACGGAATAGTTTTACTTTTACACTCTTTTTTCTATGTTATTGTTATTGTTGTTTTGTTTTTTCTTTCTTTTGTTACCATGTCCCTGTGTAAAATGGCAAAGTTATGCTGTTTCTGGGAATTTGTTCAATAAATAAATGTATAATATGTGTGTGTTGTGTTACATACTATATTTTGACTCCGTTTCCTGATCAAAGTTACGTTACATCTTATGAATCTATAATTTGTCACTTTTGAACAGAGATGTTTATCGTTGTTTAGCCTATGTAGTTGATAACACTTCATAATTTTAGGGAAAACATATCTGGCAACGTTTGTTATAACTACTCTTCTGATTCATTTAAAGAACCAATTACCGGTTGGTCGCAAACTAGAATTATTATTTTCAACTGAGGAATATCAAATTTTCAATCAAATTTGTCCGATACAGAAACCTTGTCGCAAATTGGAATGATCACAAATCGCACTGAATCAATAAAAGTATATTCACAGAAAGCTATAGTCCATACATCCACATTCGTGCATAGGCCTACTTCTATTTTGTAGTTGACAATTCATTAGAAGATAGTTAATACTTGATCTGATGATGATTTGCGGGTGAAACATCTCAATCAAAGCTCGCGGCCTAGAATTTCGCCTGGCGAATACCTGGATAACGTGTAACTTATGTAACTCAGATACAGCACTGAAAAGTTTGCTCCATTAGTAATTTTATGAAGGATAATTTACATTTATACTTTAACGATAACAAATATGTTTTGATGAGTGGCGCATTTAGGACGCTATCGGGCTCAAGAGCTCACCGAAATAATTTTATTATCATTTTTTTCACATTATACGTACAACACAAATGCTTCTTAATGGTTCCCAAGCCTCCCCCTGCGAAACAAGGTCCTAAATATGCCACTGGTTATAATAACATTTGAATCCATATTATAAGTACATCTCTACAAGCGCTTTGGCAGTTTATACTGGTTAATATTTCACTATGCCGTAAGAAAAACAAAAACTGGATATTGGTCGATATTTGTGATGTATTTAAATTTTAGCAATTGAACGTATGTATTTTGTATTTCTATTTACATAATGATTTGATAAACTTCCTGTTTATGCGCATAACACCCCCAAGCAAGTTCCCCAGTTCATCCCATTCTGAACGTTTGTTGGCTACGAGACAGGAAATTCATCGATTATAATCTCGAGAACCACATGAAAAGTATCTTTTTAAATTCGAGACGGCGTAAGAAATACAACAATTATCGTCTCATTTTCGAGACGAGAAATTTCTCGAGTCCCGTGGGCAGCACTGATTCACCCAAACACTTGATCTCAAACACTGTTTTAGTGTTACATGATTCATACCTAAAAACATACAAATTGGTAAAATGATGATACGAGGGCAATGAAGAGCATTTATGTACGTTTAAAATATGCAAGTCGTTACACAATTTAGACCAATAATAAGTATGGTTTAAATGTTATTATACCACATTATTCGTGGACCAATCTTGACGAGGAACGGTTGTGATACTTCCAGATGAAATTAAGAAAAATTAGGTCATAATTACTTAAAAACATAAATTAAAAAAAATAACAATAAAATGTCGAGACAAGAGCGAAAGAAGTCTTCGAGGATCCGGACGTGACGAGACCTATTAAATTTAGGAGACGAGACGAGAAAACCTTACTTCCCGTCTCGTCTCATGGGGAACACTATTTGAACGAAATAGAGAGATTCTTCCTTGTAGTGATTACCTGGCAGATATTGGTGCAACATTTTCTTGACATGAATAATAACCGATTTTGTGGCATATCAATCTGGTGCTATTATTGGGGCATTGGCCAAGAACAGAACACTGTAGAATGCATTAGATTATTATTTAGAAATGAAGTGAGTTCTTTGTGTTTTACGTCCCACGATTATGCCGACTAGGCTAAAGGAGACGGTGATGATAAGAATGAATGAAATGGTGGAATGAAGAAAGTAGAAGAAAATGAGAAAACTCACGAACATGATGTTTATCCAACACAAAGCTCACTTGGTGCGATTTGGCATCGAACCGGGAGCACACACACACCAGAGTTGAGCACTCTACCACTGAGACAAAACGGTCTCCGTTATTCTTTAGGGCATAATAACTTATGTAAACGAATCTTTGAAATTCCCATTTTTTTAATCTGCACGAAAATAGATTTGATGAATACTATTTTTTCTACCTGGGTTTATTATGTCCATGAAGTTAGCAGGCCACCTATGGCAGGCCAGAACTTCCACTTCACGCATCGTTAGTGCTTCGTTAGTGCTCGTTAGTGCCAAAACCCCATCGTTAGTGCTACAAAAATTACATTTCACTTTTAATAGTTACTATTGGCCTGCTAACTTCATTACAGCAGGCCAACATATCAAAATCACACCATAAGTGAAATTGCTGGTTCGAGCAACCTTAGTGCTCGTTAGTGCTTCCAAGTATATAGTTTTTAGGGTAAAAAAGGATTCCGTTTTACGAAGCTGGAATGAAATTAGCAAGCCACATATGACATGCCAGAATTTTGACTTCACAGATCGTTAGTACTTCGTTAGTGCTCATTAGTGCTACAAACCACATCCTTAGTGCTACAAAATAACGTTTCAATTCTTAAAAGTCACTATTGGTCTGCTAAATTCATGGCAATGAACTTGGCAGGCCACCTATGGCAGACCAAAATTTCGACTTCACACATCGTTAGTGCTCGTTAGTACCAGAAACCCCATAGTTAATGGTACGAAAATAAAGTCTCAATTTTAGTAGTCACTATTGGAAAGCTAACTTCATGCCAATGAAAATGGCAGGCCACCTATGGCAGGCCAGAACTTCGACTTCACACATCATTTGTACTTCGTTAGTGTTCGTTACCACCGCAAATTTCATCGTTAGTGCTACAAAAACAACATATCAGTTTTCGAGTCACTATTGGTCTGCTAACTTCATGCCAATTATCTTCGCAGGCCACGTATGGTAAGCCAGAACTTCGACTTCACACATCGTTAGTACTTCGTTACTGGCGCATACTTCATCATAGGTCCTACAAAAATAACGTCTCAATTTTTGACAGTCACTATTGGCCTGCTAACTTCTTGACAATGAACTTGACATGCCACCTATGAAAGGCCAGAATTTTGATTTCTACGTCGTTAGTGCTTCGTTAGTGCTCGTTAGTGCCACAAATCTCATCGTTAGTGCTACCAAAATAACGTCTCAGTTTTTAGCAGTCACTATTGGCCTGCCAATTTCATGCCAATAAACTTGGCAGGCCACATTTGGCAGGCCAGAACAGCGACTTCACATTCGTTAGTACTTAGTTAGTGCTCATTAGTACCGCCAATTCCATCGTTAGTGCTCCGGAAATAACGTTTCAATTTTAATAGTAACTATTGGCGTGCTGACGTTATGGCAATGAAGTTGGTAGGTCATATATGGAAGGCCAGAATTTCGACTTCGCACATCGATAGTGCTCGTTAGTGCCGAAAACTTCATCGTTAGTGCTACAACAATAACGTCTTTATTTTTCACTGTCACTATTGGCCTGCTAAATTTATGCCAATGAAATTGACAGGCCACCCATGGCAGGCCAGAATCTTGATTTCGTACGTCCTTAGTGCTTCGTTAGTGCTCGTTAATGCCACAAATCCCCTCATTAGTGCTCCAAATTACGTCTTGGCAGGTCATCTATGGCAGGCCAGAATTTCGATTTCACACATCGTTAGTGCTCGTTAGTGCCGCAAACTTCATCGTTAGTGGTACAAAAACAACGCCTCTATTTTTGAGAGTCACTATTGGTCTTCTAAAGTCATTCCAACGAACTTGGCAGGCCAGTTATGGCAGGCCAGAATTTCGACTTCACAGATCGTTAGTACTTCGTTAGTGCCGCAAACCCCATCGTTAGTGCTACAAAAATAATGTCTCAATTCTTAACAGTCACTATTGGCCTTCTAACTTCATGGCAATGAACTTGGCAGGTCATCTATGGCAGGCCAAAATTTTGACTTCACACATCGTTAGTGCTCGTTAGTGCCGCAAATTTCATCGTAGTGCTACAAAAACTACGTCTCTATTTTTGAGAGTCACTATTGGCTTGCTAACTTCATGCCAATCAATTTGGTAAGCCACTTATGGCAGGCCAGAATTTCGACTTCACACATCGTTAGTGTTCGTTAGTGCCAGAAACCCAATAGTTACTGCTACGAAAGTAACGTCTCAAATTTAATAGTCACTATTGACCTTCTAACTTTATACCAATGAACTTGGTGGGCCACCTATGGCAGGCCAGAACTTCGACTTCACACATCGTTTGTACTTCGTTAGTGCTCGTTTGTACCGCAAAGATCATCGTTAGTGCTACAAAAATAACATATCAATTTTCGAGTTACTATTGGTCTGCTAACTTTATGCCAATTAACTTGGCCGGCCAGGTATGGCAGGCCAGAACTTTGACTTCACACATCGTTAGTACTTCGTTAGAGCTAGTTGGTAGCGCATATTTCATCATAGGTGCTACAAAAATAACGTGTCTATCTTTCAGAGTCACAATTGGCTTGCTAACTTCATGCCAATGAATTTGGTAAGCCACTTATGGCAGGCCAGAATTTCGACTTCACACATCGTTAGTGCTACCTTAGTGTTCGTTAGTGCCAGAAACCCAATAGTTACTGCTACGAAAATAACGTCTCAAATTTAATAGTCACTATTGACCTTCTAACTTCATACCAATGAATTTGGCCGGCCACCTTTGGCAGGCCAGAAAAGGGACTTTAAAATACTTAGTACTTTGTTAGTGCTCCTTAGTACCGCAAATTCCATCGTTAGTGCTCCAAAAATAACGTTTCAATTTTTATAGTCACTATTGGTCTCCTAACTTCATGCCAATGGCCAGAACTTCGACTTCACACATCGTTAGTACTTCGTTAGAGCTAGTTGGTAGCGCATATTTCATCATAGGTGCAACAAAAAAAACTTCTCAATTTTTGACAGTCACCAATGGCCTGCTAACTTCATGCCAATGAACTTGGAAGGCCACGTATGGCAGGCCAGAATTTCACACATCATTAGTACTTCACTAGTACCCGTTAGTACCGCAAATCTCATCGTTAGTGCTACACAAATAACGTCTCAATTTTTAAAAGTCACTATTGGCCATCTAAAATCATGCCAACGAACTTGGCAGGCCACCTATGGCAGGCCAGAATTTCGACTTCACAGATCGTTAGTACTTCGTTAGTGCTCGTTAGTGCCGCAAAATCCATCGTTAGTGCTTCAAAAATAACGTCTCAATTCTCAACAGTCACTATTGTCCTTCTAACTTCATAGCAATGAATTTGGTAGGTCATCTATGGCAGGCCAGAATTTCAACTTCACACATCGTCAGTGCTCGTTAGTGCCTCAAATTCCCACGTTAGTGCTACCAAAATAACGTCTCTATTTTCGAGAGTCACTATTGGTTTGCTAACTTCATGCCAATGAATTTGGCAAGCCACTTATGGCAGGACAGAATTTCGACTTCATACATCGTTAGTGCAACCTTAGTGTTCGTTAGTGCCAAAAAGCAAATAGTTATTGCTACGAAAAATTTAATAGTCACTATTGACCTGCTAACTTCTTGGCAATGAACGTCGCAGGCCATCTATGAAAGGCCTAAATTTTGATTTCATACGTCGTTAGTGCTTCGTTAGTTCTCGTTAGTGCCACAAATCTTATCTTTAGTGCTACCAAAGTAACGTCTCAATTTTTAACAGTCACTATTGGCCTGCCAACTTCATGCCAATGAACTTGGCAGGCCACCTTTGGCGGGCCAGAACAGGGACTTCACAATCCTTAGTACTTACTTAGTGCTCATTAGTACGGCAAATTCCATCGTTAGTGCTCCGAAAATAACATTTCAATTAAATAGTCACTATTGGCGTGCTAACGTCATTGCGATGAACTTGGTAGGACATATATGCAGGCCAGAATTTCGACTTCACAGATCAATAGTGTTCGTTAGTGCTACAAAAATAACGTCTTTATTTCCGACAGTCGCTATTGGCCTGCTAACTTCTTGGCAATGAACTTGGCAGGCCACCTATGACGGGCCAGAATTTGGACTTCACACATCGTTAGTGATACGTTAATGCTCGTTAGTGCCAGGAACCCCATAGCTATTGTTACGAAACTAACGTCTCATTTTTAATAGTCACTATTGGCCTGCTAACTTCATGCTAATGAACTTGGCAGGCCACCTATGGCAGGCCAGAACTTCAACTTTACACTTCGTTTGTACTTCGTTAGTACTCGTTAGCACCGCAAATTTCATCGTTATTGCTACAAAAATAACGTCTCAATTTTCGACTCACTATTGGCCTGCAAACTTCATGCCAATGAACTTGGCGGGCCACCTATGGCAGGCCAGAACTTCGACTTCACACATCGTTAGTACTTCGCTAGTACGCGTTAGTACGCAACTTTTATCGTCAGTGCTACAAATATAACGTCTAATTATTTGCAGTCACTATTGGCCTGCTAACTTCCTGCCAATGAACTGGGCAGGCAACCTATGGTCAACCAAAATTTCTACTTCACACATCGTTAGTGCTCTTTAGTGCCGCAAATTCCATCGTCCGTGCTACAAGAATAACGTCTCTATTTTTGACAGCCACTATTGGCCAGCTAAATTCATGCCAATGAACTTGGCAGGCCAGAACTTCGACTTCACACGTCGTTAGTGCGACGTTTGAGCTCGTTAGTGGCAGAAACCCATAGTTAGTGCTACAAAAATAACGTCTCGATTTTAATAGTCACTACTGGCCTGCTACGTTCATGCCAATGAACTTAGCAGGCCACCTATGGCAGGCCAGAACATCGACTTGACACACCGTTTTGTACTTCGTTAGTGCTCGGCCGAAAATAACGTCTCAATTTTGATAGTAACTAATGGCCTGCTAACTTCTTGGCAATGAACTTGGCAGGCCATCTATGGCAAGTCAGAATCTCTACTTCACACATCGTTAGTGCTGGTTAGTGCCGCTAATTCCATCGTTACTGCTACAAGAATAACGCCTCTAGTTTTGACAGCTACTATCGGCCTGCTAACTTTATGCCAATTAACTTGACAGGCCACCTATGGCATGCCAGAATTTTGATTTCATACCTCCTTAGTGCTTCGTTAGTGCTCGTTAGTGCCACAAATCCCCTCGTTAGTGCTTCAAAAATAACGTCTCAATTTTTAACAGTCACTATTTGCCTGCTAACTTCATGCCAATGAACTTGGCAGGCCACATATGGCAGGCCAGAATTTTGTCTTCACAAATCCTTAGTGCTTCGTCAGTGCTCGTTAGTGTCACAAATCTCACCGTTAGTGCTTTAAAACTAACGTATCAATTTTTAGCAGTCACTTTTGGCCACCTTTGGTCAGAATTTCGACTTCGCACGCCCTGAGTGCTTCGTTATTCCTCGTTACTGCCACAAACCCCATCGTTAGTGCTATGAACATAATGTCTCAATTTTAATATTATTTAATATAGTATTGGATTGATTGGCCTGCTAACTCGATGCAAGCAGTCGTACATATTGAAATCACACCCTAAATGACACTGCCGGTTCGAGCAGCGTTAATGCCGGCCACGTATGGCAGGCCAGAACTTCGACTCCACACATTGTTATTACTTTGTTAATGCTCGTTAGTACCACATATTTCATCACCAGTGCTACATAAATAACGTCTTAATTTTTGACAGTCTCAATTGGCCTGCTAACTTCTTGGCAATGAATTTGACAGGCCACCTAGGTAGGGCCAGAATTTTGATTTCGTACGTCGTTATTGCTTTGTTAGTGCTAGAAAAATAACGTCTCAATTCTTAACAGTCACTATTGGCCTGCTAATTTCATGCCAAAGAACTTGGCAGCCCACCTATGGCAGGTCAGAATTTGGACTTCGTACGTCCTTAATGCTTCGTTATTGCTCGTTACTGCCACAAACCCCATCGTTATTGCTACGAAAATAGCGTCTCATCTTTAATAGTACTGACTTGATTGGCCTGCTAACTTCATGCCAGCAGTCGAACATATTGAAATCACACCATAAATGAAACCGCCGGTTCGAGCAGCGTTAGTGCTCGTTATTGCGATAAACATTAATGTTACTGTTTCTATATATACAGATTTTTGCGTAACAAAATGGGTCCGTTGAATGAAGCTGACAAGGCACCTATTGCAGTCCTCGATGTCAACCTCACATATGGTTTGTGCTTTGTGCGTGCTTGTTAGTGCAGTGTATCCCTTCGTTAGTGTTTCAAAGACAACGAATAGATACAGTATAATGTTTAAGAAATCGATTTTCCTCACCTAAAGTCATGTCAACACGTCTCACAGAGCTTACCCCAGAGCACAATCTCGATAGCACCCATCGGTATTACATCGTTAGTGGGCGTTATTGGGGCATGCCCCATCGTTACTGCTCTATTGATATTGCCTACAATTTTGAAAATAACTATTATTGGCCTGCTACTTGTGGCAGCACGCCAGGGACGAAACCTACGACAGATGGCACCCGTCGTTAATGCTTCGTTAGTACTTGTGTGCAGTCGCCCCTTGTCGGTTTGAAAGCTCAGATATTACATTCATAAATAACGTGATTGGGGATGTTAGAACCGACAAGTTGCGCCCACGATTTTCAGTCATAGAACTGAACAAAATATGAGGTACGGGATCCAACCTGGGTTGCATTTAAATAAAATTCAACACGTACAAAAGAAACAGACTGTGATGTAAAAGGGGTTGGAGAGGGGGTAAGAAGGGAGTCACATCCGGGATAGGTTAATCTACTTGCACTTACTTGCGGATTTGATGGTTGCCTTCTTGACGACTCCTCCAGTGGGCTGACGTCTGTTCATCTCTCTGCTTGGCTGGCCGTTCATGCAAGTAACCAAGGTTAAGGGTCAGCAAAACCCGGACTGCGAAACCAACTTTGCGAAGACCGCAATTTTAGATAAACTTAAAACTTCTTCTTAAAAAGCAATACATCGTCGTTGACGGATATCTGGCATTAGCCGAAACGAAGTTGCTCTATAAGACAGAGCAAGGCTATCAAAGTAAATTTCGAAATGAAGCTCGCGGTCTACATTCTAACTCGTCTCTTGCTCCATGTCGACTGTCCCTTCCAGAAGTCTTTCAATCGATTTTGTATGGCGTTCCTTCCGGGTTCATATCCTCGGTTATTCACTCTGATTTACGTCTCGATGAAAAAAGTGCATGCTCGTAGATTAACCAAGGTAAGATGATGATAGGAATGCGGACGGGGAAGCAATCTGTTACTTTATTAATTGAGAAATTACAATCGTAGGAAGTAAATGACAGACAGCAAAGGCAAATGAACTTAGAAAAAAAGTCGAAAAGTGATCTAACTTAAAATGAATGGTTATTCTTTTCACTGTAATGTTCTTTTAAAATAAAATGTTCCATTGTTCAAAATAAGATACTTTGCCATGTGTCCAAATACACATATCTTCACACTTGTTACTGAAGATTATTATATTGTTATTGCTTCATAGTTAATGCCTACATTTAAAAAAACATTAATGGCTGCATCATAATGGCAGCAGACAACGGACGAAATGTACGAGAGACCATAATTTCGATCGCATCCGTCATTAGTGCGTCGTTAGTAGTCGTTAGTGCCCCATATCCCACCGTTAGTGCTTCACAGAAAACGTATATATTTTTAAGGAAAGACATTATTTGCCTGCTAATTTCATGCCTGCAAATCAAGACCAAATCTACGCAGACCACAATTTTGATTACACCAGTTATTAGTGATTTGTTAGTTTTAGGTTGTGCTGCGTATCCCATCGTTCGTGATCCACAGGTAAGGTCTAAAATTCTACAAGCTTCATTTTCTTCTCATAATTTCATGCCAAAAAGCCACCCATTAAAACTACAACAGACAACAATTTTGATTACACCCGTCATTAGTTCCTCGTTAGTGCTTGTTAGTGCGTCATATCCAACCGTTTGTGCTTCACAGATAACGGGTACATTCTTGAAGAAACCATTATTGGCCTGGTAACTTCATGCCAGTAGTCGAGGGACGAAATAGACGGCAACCCACAAGTTTCATTACATCTGTTACTAGTTCTTCGTTTGTGCTCATTAGTGTCGCACATTCCATCGTTAGTGTTCGCTAGTCCTGCATATCCCATCGTTAGTATTGCATGTATAACGGCTACATTTTTTAAAGAAATCCATTGTTGCCATTCTAACCTCAACCTAGGAAACGAGGAACAAAATCAACTGGGGGCTAATTTTGATTACATATGCAATTAGTGCTTCTTCAGCACGCGTCAGGCGCGCATATTCCACCGTTAGTGATCCGCTGATAAAGGCTAGATTTCTTAAGAAAGCCAATATTGACCTGATAACAGTATGGTAGCAGACCAGGGACGAAATCTACGGGTGACCACCGTTTTGATTATGCCCGTCATTAGGCTTCATTAGTGCTCTTTTGTGCCTCATATGAAACCGTTAGTTCATCTGTCATTACTTCTTCGTTAGTGCCGTACGTCCCATTGTTAATGTTTGTTAATGTTGCATGTCCCCTCGTTAATATTCCATATATATAGGCTACGTTTTAATAAAATCATTACTAGCCTTTTAACTCCATTCCAGCATACGAGGGACCAGAGGAGACCACAATTTATATTACGCCTTTCATTAGTGCTTAACGAGTGCTCGTTAGTGCCGCATATTCCATCGTTAATGCTTCATGAATAACAGCTACATTTTTTAAGAAGCAAGTATTCGCCTCTTAACGTGATACCATCAGAACAGGGACGAAATCTAAAGCAGGTTACAATTTAGATGACACTCTTCATTAGTGTTTCATGAGTGCTCGTTAGTGTTGCATGTCAGACCGTTGGTTTCTCATAGCTTGGCAAATATTTTTGCCTGCTAAATTTATGGCAGCGGAGCAGGGATGAAATCTATGCAGACAACAATTTTGATTACATGTGTCATAAGTGTTTCTTTATTTCTCTTTAGTGCCACACATCCCATCGTTAGTGTTCGTTAGTGCTCCATATCTTATAAAAAGTACTGCACATATGTTGGCTATATTTTTTAAGAAAGGCAGTATTGGCCTGCTAATTAAGAGACCATAGACCAAATCCGCACAAGAACACAATTTTGATTACACCTGTCACTAGTAGTTGTTAAGTATTTCCAGTGCCGGTATCCCACCATCAGGGATCCACCGATTACGGCAACTTTTTAAGGCCATTAGTGACCTGTTAACTTCATGCCAGCAGACCAGAGGCGAAATCTACGGTAGACCACAATTTTTATTATACCCGTCATTAGTGCTCATTAAAGCTGCATATCTCATCGTTAACGCCCTAAAGATAACGCCTATACTTTTAAAAAATCCATTTCTCTCTTCTAATTTCATGCAAACACGCCACGCACGAAACCTACAGCAGACCACAATTTTGATTTTATCTATCATTAGTGTCTCGTTAGTACTCGTTAATGTTGTATATCATATCGTCAGTGCATGACACATAACAATTAGTATCAAGTTGGCACACTACTTTCGACTGGGAAAAATAAATAATGTCATTCGTTTGTGCTGCGTTAGTGCTTCTAAGTGCAGAAATTCCAGCGTTTGTGCTATCAAAATAACAAAGTTATGAACAATTTAAATTTTGGGGCCAACTTGACGTCAAGCTAGTCCCGCTTTTTTTCTTAATTAAGACAGAATTGACTTCCTAATGGCAAACGTTTGTGCTACGTTAGTACGGGTTATTGCCCAAATATGAGCGTTTGTGCTGTTCAAATAACGCCGGATAACGAAATTAATTAGCGTCAAGTTGGCCCCGCTGTTTTTCCTAATTGAGATAGAATTGATTTTGTATTGCCAGATCTTTGTGCTACATTATCGCAGGTTAGTATTGACATCGTTATAACGAAATCAATTTCCTTCAGGTTGACGCCGCTTTATTCCCTAATTGTGATAGCATTGATTTTCTAATGCCAACTGTTTGTCCTACGTTAGTGCTTGGTCGTGACTCAATTTGTCCGTTAGTGATCTAAAATTACACGTTCGTGAACTTTGCGCCTCCACTTAACGCATTATCGATAAATTAGTGTCAATCATTGTTGCATTGTTAGTACTTCTTAGTGCACCAACCCTAACGTTAGTCCTTCATTAGTGTACATACTCCAAGTAAAAATTCTCTCTTGTTCCAAATTGACGCTGGTTCCCATTTTGAGGACTAACGAAATAATTAGTGTCATTCGTTAGTGTATCGTTAGTGCTCTTACTTCACCAACCGCTAACGTTAGTGTTTCATTAGTGTAGGCTCTAGAGCCAAAGCAATGGTCCACGCTATTATCCCCACACTGTCCAGTAGTGAAAAAATTCGTGCCATTGGTTTGTGTGTTGTTAGTGTTTTCAGAAAATACTCATAGTTTTGTTAATGCTTTACTATTAGTGTAGATATAGGCAATTATACATCATGAAACTTCCGTAAGAAATGCATGTGTAATTCTGCATTGCGTGAAATTAGCGACAAATTCAAAAGCACTAATGATCTCTTCTATTGTAATCGTCAGTGCATCATTAGTGCTTCTTAGTGAACCAACCAATAACGTTAGTGCTTTTTTAGTGTAGAGAAAATAGTTCGCCAAATATGACCTTTTGAAGATGGCGGACGTTTAATTAAACTCTAATTACGAGTATTACGGGCTTCTAGCACTACAATGTTGCCAAACTAGACCTTAAAAGAACTCATATACTATACTATACTATACTATACTATACTATACTATATTTGTATATATACTGTATATAGTGTAAGTTAGGCAACATTGTAAGATATAATTTAATTAAATTTTGATACCAAACTCTAATTAATTTGATAGCAAACTCCTATCAAATTTGATTACCCCTTTAATCAAGCACCTATTTATTTATTCAATCAAAGATGATTTCCTACAATTCATTTAATCGCGTATACTCGTAGCGTTTTTACCTTATAGTATGGTTTAATTATATCAAATTTGATTACCCCTTTAATTAAACAGCTATTTATTTATTCAATCAAAGATGATTTCCTAGAATTAATTTAATCACATATGATGATACACGTACTGTTTTCACCTTATAGTATTGTTTATTTATATCAAATTTAATTGACCCTTTAATCAAACACTTATTTAATTATTTAATCAAAGATAATTTCGTAGAATTAATGTAATCGCGTATGATTATACACGTGACGTCATCATATTATAGTAGTGTTTAATTACTTACCTTATTCCCATTCATTCTTGGCGCCAAAAATTCGTTTCATGATTGGTATATAATAGTATATGAAGCATATGTTATCCTTCCTTTATCTTATATAGAATACACATACTATTATTAAGTACCTTATTTGTTTGTAATTCTACAGGATGTAGAAATAAAATGCAGGGATGTAATTCTTAAAAAAAATATTGAAAATTTAAAAAATGTATATATGATAAAAAAGCATATATAATAAAATAAAAAATATAAATATATAATAAAAATAAAAGTAT
The DNA here is from genome assembly GCF_964235325.1 of Thermobia domestica. Lineage (NCBI taxonomy): Eukaryota > Metazoa > Arthropoda > Insecta > Zygentoma > Lepismatidae > Thermobia > Thermobia domestica. Next base: position 73,320,391 of record NC_137457.1, on the reverse strand, counting down.
TTGAAAATAGGTTAAAGAGTATATATATAGAATATTTATTTGATATACAACGATCTATACTTGATTATATACATAAGTGTGTATTTGATTTGAATTAACAAAATAATTTAAGCTTTGAGTTATTCTATATACAATATTCATATTATGAAAAACTATTTACAATATAATATACGAAAACAATTTACAATAATATACGAATATACACATGACTTAGAATACAATATACATAATATATAAATACTATTTACAATGTAAATTATTTGAAAAAAAATATTTACATCTGCAACCGTAGATCTTAGGGTCTAAGAGGACGTGAAAGATTTAAAGAATTTTAAAACATAACATTTTCGGGAATATCATGATAGACTGTATAATTGTTACGTGTTTCCCTTTCATTCACACCATTATTTACATTTTTCTCATTCATTCAATTCATTTAAAGTTTCTATATGTTTATTTTATTACATATTAAAAATATATACAAATATTTACACCACATTCATGTACTTACTCATTCACACATTTGCCAACCATTAGGCGCGGTACTCAAAGGGTAATGTACTGTAGTCGATCGTGCTGTCAGGATTTAATCATCGTCTTTTGTTGGCTACCTTTCGATGAGCCTGTTTCAGGATGCGAAACGGTGACAAATCTCTGCTTACGGGTAATCCTATCTGGGATGTTTATAGTTTTTCTTTCACTTTTTCCATGATCCAGGTTAAAGAAATGCTCAAAATTAATTTCTTCGCGTGTTATATGATACAAATACCCCGAATCTTATACACATAGTCAAAGTTTTCTGTCTCAATTTCTTTCAACCTATATCCATAATTTTTGGACCCAGACCTATAAATTTGTCTATTTCCCACCCACTTTTACTACGTCGGTTAGTTCATCGAAGTAGGAGCCTAATGTAAGTGGAGGTTTCTCATCTCGGCGTTGTACGAACACGATGCTATCAGTATCAAAATACAACAACCTATTGCGTCCTACACTTGTCATCAAATCATACAATTTTAACCGCGCCCGTGACGTAATGAACGCCGCAAGAACAACGTTTGAGAATTTCCAAGGCTTATTCTTATTCCAAGGCTTATTATGATGTGTAAGAATAAGATGTTTATCTTGGAAGGGCAATACTTTTGCACATCTTATTGTGGTGCCCATAGTTAACTCAAAAATGTTTGCTCTGTGTCAACAATTACAGATTGAGACAAGTCCGTTCTTTGTCCCCATTTCCCATAAAGCGACTTGAGAAATATTTTACCAATATACCTCAAACCAGGGTTCAATCCAATGTTATCCTCCATTAACTCTATGCCTTTAATGGGATAATAATCTGCTATGTATTTATTTTCATTTTCTTTAGTTTTGCACCAAGCAGGAAATCCTGAAGACACCTTCTTCCTTTGGAGGAAAGAATTCACGTAGTCGGGGAACAAACTACGCAAATTACGATCCTCTGAGCCGAACAGTTCGAATTCCCACACTTCAATAAGTTGCAGAATTTTATATCCTTCCTTTAACTCTTTATGATGTTCTGGAGTACAATATGTGTTTGTTAAGGCACGCTCGGCGTCGCAATGTGTGCAATCATTGATACTTTCTTTCATACACGTGCGACATAATTCGACCGTTACACGTATATGGGAGCACCGGTATATATAGATATTTTGGGGGCAGGATGGTCCATTTTACTAATTCGTTGATACTTCCAACGTGTGGCAAGTCCGGCCCCTTGTATATTTTTGGTCTACCTATGGGCATCAATTTACGTCCCATTACCCAAGGATACAACGGTGTTACATCATAATAAGCAATGAACTCATCGGAAGTACATTCGTCCAAAGCATTGAAACACACGATCCGACCACCATGAAACCGCCCTTGGGTACCAGGTGATCAACAAAGTCGTCACATTGATTCTTAATAAACTCTTGCAAACTCTTGTCACGCTTCGCCATGTGATCCAAATCGCATTCCCACATTTCAACGAGATTAACACCTCGTTTCTTGAGGTAATTAGCTCTTTTGATGGTCTTTTCATAGTGGTCTTGTAGGGATGTACTATCCTTAGAGGTAAAATCCAGATTGATGTGGCACAACGCTGTAAAACAACGCTTACACCCGTGGAAAAACACCCATGAAATTCGTAAATTGTATTTGTTTTACTATCTAACCAACATCTTTCTAACCTTTTCCCTGAATGTTCAATTCTATTGCCTTTGGTACCGTAACCAATACAAAGCTTTGAGATGTTGCCGTCACGATATTTTAACCCATAAGGCGAAATAATTGGAATGACCTCATTTTGTAAATATAAGGACCGATAAGTTAGAATTTCTAATTTTGCAATTTTAGGGGGGAGATAAAACATTGGATACCGTTCGAAACCATTAGATACCACTGGATAGCAAAGGTAATACCATTAGTTACCATACCTCAATTAAGTTCGAAATCTGAATCACAACCTCTGCAAGAATCTTAACGTCGTTCCTACAATATTCCATCATCTCGTATTGGAGATGATACTCCTCGCCGCATAAAGCACGTTCTTGGTGCCAGGCGATTAACTGTTTACGTTCTTTCGGGCTAACACCGTCTGCATCAAAATATTTTAAAGACGGGATTTTGCTTCCATAATTTTGATTTTCAGATGTATTTAACAAATTTAGGAAATATCCCTGCAGCAAATTGCCAGACAAACCTAACGTTTCTGGGAGCCGGGACAGTTTGACTCCCATATACAAACATGAATAACGAAAATAGATCTTATTAACAAGTCTCATTTCTACATTTTTGGCCCGTCATTATTACATGTGGTACAAGATCATGTTTTTTTCTCTTAAGGTTCTTGCACAGAACTGCAAGTCATAGTGACTTCCGATATTTATGGAGCACTAGCGATGGGGTTTGCGGCACTAACGAGCACTAACGAAGCACTAACGAAGCACTAAGTCGAAGTACTGGCCTCCCGTAGGTGGCCTGCTAACTTCATGGGCATGGGTTTATTAAACTTCCAAACTATTGTATGCAAAGGTTTCATTAGTCTAACAGAACGGATATGTCCGTCTGTCTCTTAACAGGTATCACACAAAAGCGGCAAGATATATTGAGAAGAGTTTTCTAGAATCGATTTAGCGTCCTAACAATAGGTTCCATCTCCTCCGTCGATCTTGTATATAAATCGGAAGTAATAGAGATGGACCACTTAGGGCTATAAATGAAAAACTATATTACCTAGCAACAAGCGGTTTTAGGGAATTGATTCAACGTCTCTAGAAAATGTACCATCTCCAATCCTATCTCTCTATTGAAGACCGGAAGTGTTAGAAATTTACTACTCTTTCCGGTTTCAATATTGACGTTCATAGAGCATAAACGATATGATAAATCGAAAAGGAGTTCTCGGTCGTTTTATTCTTACAAATATATTAACTATTTTGCAGCTCGCTATACATCACAACAGCATAAATTCTTTTCGATCTCTGTGTAAACGTTTGTCAGTTGATGCGACAAAGAAGCTAGTTTACTCTACACTATACAATTCAAAACTACGTTTACAGATGAACACTTCCCTCACTTGAAAGGAACATAGACATATTTTCTGAAACTTTCGTACGTTGTTAGCTCCAAAGATATATTTTCTGAAACTTTCGTGCGTTGTTAGCTCCAATAGGCCTCTACAGGTAACTATTCGTTGAGGTGTATGATTTTATCAATGGAATCTTAAAAATCTATGAAGAAAGAGAAAACAGACTTTGATCTTATCTGCTGTCAACCTGCATTACATTGGTTCCTTCATCTCCAGAGATAACCTAAAGTTCGCGCACGTAACCTAGCGGGGGACAGAGAATGAAAGAAACCAATCTGCTTAGCCTCCTATTTGCTGTTCTGCGCTGTTGCAAAATGCAGGCATTAACTTACACAGCTTTTAAATGGAAGGAAATTAATTATTAGTTAGCGCGCTCTAATATTACCCTAGGAACAAAAAGTAAAAGTGAACATGCAATATTAATACTAACAAACATTTGGACTAATTTTGAAATGTATAAAGTAAATAGTTTTGATAATATTTTGGAAAGAAATATGCCATGTTATTATATAATGAAATCCCAAGGCATTCCGAGGGTTGGACAAAGCCTTAAGGGTGTCACAAATTCCTTCATTAAAAATAGTTTGCTGTCACTAAACGGTGACAAAAGAATTTACATTGAATCAACCAGTGGAAATCTATTGTCCAGGTTTATAGGTACTTATGACTGGCCACTGCTTCCGAAAACAATGTGCAGTTCTTCCTCTGGATTTCCAGTTACACAAAAAACCTACATGTTGGCCGAGGAATTTAAAATCACATTGATATGCCCGCATACACATCACTCATTACGTTTTGCTGAACCGTTTAGGATTTTCGTATGAGTATTGTATGGTCATCAAATGTGCTATTGGGATTGACGATTAAGTTAGGTTGGGTTAGGCTATAGGCGATATATATATATATATATATATATATATATATATATATATATATATATATATATATATATATATATAGATTTAATTAAAACGATATATATCGATTTAATTTTTTAAATTTTCATGTCACAAAACTCGAGGTAATACAAAGTTATTTTCGGAAACTTGCAGACAAAAATCCATTTCGATAAGCAATTTTATTTCAAAACAACTGAAAAATGTTGCAGAATGCATTTTGGTGTTATTGAAAATTAGAAGTTTCCTTTAGTCATATTGTATTTAAAAATTCTACGTCTGAAGACGTATTTGATTGGTTAGACTTTTCATACAATGCCAATTAAAGTGAGTGGCATGGGGAATTAAAGTGTAAACATGACTGTAACGAGAAAATGACATTAACAAAAGAATCTTTATATTCTGAAAGTAGTAGGTTTCAAGAATCCTCGTGTACTCATATACCCATACTCGCTGACGCGCCTGTTCCATAAGAACACACGCCCGGGCCCTCTTCATGTGCTCTTCCTCTGAGTCGGCTACAAAGTATATGTGCTTTTTAGTTGCCGTCTAACAAAGTTTTGTTATTTTCACACAAAACATCTTGAAATGAATGTGCACCGACGATCACAATTGCACAACTCGATGTAATATTCATATAACTGTAAAAAGATGGGCTCACTCGAACAAACGGTTCTAATACAGAGCAATTACGGTCAGTGCACGAACAACATATTGAAATTTAAAGTGATAGTGAAAATTTTGTATTTAGGTGCTCTTCAACTACCCTCGTTTATGCGTCAATCCCGGTCGCTTAGACGCCTAGTCATTACGGACGCACCATGTAGGAAGTCGGTCATAGTCATCGTCGCCGTCAAGAACCGAAACTCTGCTAGGGTTCTGCTCTGACTCAGTAAGATAGCATTCGTGCTCTTTAGTGGAAACTTAGCACAAGTTGTTTTGTGTTTTATGCACTGTAGTATTTATGCAATACATTCACACTGTGTTAAGAGTGATCCCTCCTGAAGTCTGGAAGTACTAATCGAGGTCCTCGTCTAGTGCTAGCTCTGCGAACGGAATACAATTATAAAAATGTAAGAAATGTGTCAAAATTTGGTAGAACCGTCTGATTGAATAACGCCACAAAAATAAATCTTGATATTTTAAAAGAGTTAATTTCCACAATTCTCGATTACGTGTATACACACTTACGCGAGTGCTCCTTACAGACGTACCCCCGCAATATGGCGCCGTCTTCCTTCTCTGCTCCTAATCTGACTCTGTTAGATAGTATTCGTGCTCTTTAGTGGCCATTTAGCACAGGTTGGCCATCAGGCGCAGTTTTCAGAAGATTCTTCAAAGTGAACCTGCAGCAGGAAATGCAAGTGCACACCTCAATGTCATAAAAATCACATTAGAAATAAAGATACTTTATATGTGAAAGCAGTATTCCATAATCATCATTTACGCGTATATCTACCACCATTGGCGTTCTGTTCCCTACGGTACCCTCCCCCACACTCCTCTCCGACTCGGCTTTCGTGCTTTTAGTGACCACCTACCAGAAGTTCGTTGGTGTTTTAGCAGAAAATCTCTTAAAGTGAATCTAAAGAGTAGAATAGAATTGCACAAGTCAAAGTAACGATCATATACCTATCTATAATGGGTTGACTCCAGCAGATGGTACTACTAAAAACAAACTTTGTAGGTAAATTACAATGTAAAAAAATTGGAAGGAATGACATTAGTTGATATGCATAAAATTGAGATCTTCCTCTTTAATCAAGATATTGAGATTAATCTCAAGATTGTATGCATAAAAAGCGAGACAAGGTGACGTCATTTGAGTTTAATGTCAGCTACATGACTAAATGCTGGGAACTGATGAACCAAACTGTGATTTCTTACTTTTGGTATACATAAAACTGAGTATAATCTCAACTAGCTGAGATTACCTCCAGATTTTGTGACCACCTCAGTACATAGTTCACTTGTTTCACAGTGTATTGGAGTGAGTTTCGATTCTCTTTGGAAAAAGTGGAAAAGCAGGCCAGCCATACTAAATGAGGTTTTCCTGAGTTCTTCTAATAAACGCGAATAAAATGCCGGGGCGAATAACTTCTAGGTCCCAGGTCGTTTTCTACCTTCCCCAATCCTTTCTTCCTTCCCTATCGGCATTATCTGCTCGCCGAAGGACGCCATTCCTCATGTAACATCGTAAATGATCTTCGATGCCGAAAGCTCAAGATAGTGAAATCCTAAATCCTAAATGTTAAAAAATAAATATAGTAATAAATAGAAAATAAATATACCGATGTGCAGAGATACAAGTTCTTGCTCTTTAGTAATTCATAGTGGAATCAATTTCCGGTCACTGGTGCCGATTCCAATTCCGATTTCAACATGCGCGTTATAATACTCGGTAGTATGATTACATATAACCTTTTATGAGGAACAAGATTGTTCCTAATAATTTTTTCTATTTCTTGTAATTTATGAGCTAAGCAAATATTTTCTACTTATTTTAAATCTTTGATTTCTCTTCCCTTAACATCTTCTAGGAGTTTTCGGGAAACGGAGATAGCCGTTTGTTTTTCAAAATCCGCGGAAATCATGAGATAGGTCCACGGTGCCTCAGTGGTTTCCTCCCAGATAATCTAGTTGTTAGTACGTTCACCTTTGGTTTACACGTTCCGGGTTCGATTGCCTTTAAAATTTTAACTGTCCTCGATGTTTCTGTATTCGTGACCCTGTCGTTAAGGAAGGTACACGAAAAACTGTAGACTGTACAGTGAAGTAAGAATATAGTAAAGTAATGAAATTAAGCTACTGCTACTTGTTCGATGAACCAATTAATCTGTCCGATCAACCAAGAGAGATTATAGTAGACAACAAAGTTTCCGTTGATTTCTCAGGGTATACTCATTTCCTTGCAGGGGCGCGGTGGCTCAGTGGTAGAGCGTTCACTTCCGATGCTGCGGTCCCTGGTTCGATCCTAGCTCGCGCAGTGTGGACTTTGTGGAGAACAAACACCGTGCTCGTGTGTTTTCTCGGGGTTCTGCCGTTTCCTCCCACTTTCTTCATTACACCACTACACTCATCTTTCATCATCACCGTGTCCTGTACCCTAACCGCCATATGCGTGGGACGTAAATCTTAAAGATATCATTTCATTTCATTTCCATCAACTTTCTCGTTCCACTAATTTTTCCATTGCAATTCATATGCCTTAATCATCGCCTCTGTTGGTCTCTGAATGGTATAATAGCGAGACGTTAAACTGTAAGATTACATTTCATTTTTTACTTCTGCATGTAGCACTTCCGTTTTTTCCCTATCGCAAATGTAAAAGTGTTCCCACATTATTTCCTCAAAATTGAAACAAGAGTTGTTTCCGTATAGTGAAAATAACTTGGCCCTCGCTGTCTTATATGCTGAAATATTCACATCAAAGTAGAAATACTTTAATAAATCTAAACCAGTAGTTCTCAAAGTGAGATCCGCGGATCTCTGGGGCTTCGTGGGGCATAGCCAGGAGGTCCGCATTGCCTGAAATGTGGATTGCGTTTTAATGAAATGTAACTCACAGATGTTATGCAAGAAATATATTCAGTTACTAAAATAGCAATTAGAAATTATACCTACGTTTGTACATTTAAATGTTTTCCTACTTTACTAAATTTCTCTCCTGAAGCTGGTGAACCGTTCTAAAGGACTACTTCAAGTGAGATAATTTTCTTCTCTGTTAGGACATTTTGTCAAAAGCAGTTGTATATTAGTTGCACGGCACCTCTGAATTTCATGGATTTCGTCTCCAGTTTGCGGAAAGCTCCCACCATACCACCAATATCAGATCTTTTATAAAAGAAAAATAAAGCAAATCTTAGACATTCCTATGCTTAAAAACATAAAGCCTCCCTCAATTCTGGGCTTTCTCAAAAAAAAGACGAGAACCCCTCCCAAAATATATTTCTAGATTCGATACTGCGATATCGTTTGACTCTAATTGGTTTGCGTGTGCGCTGTGAGTTACGAAGAATTGTCTAATAAGGCATTGCAACATTTGATGCCTGGCCTACCACTTATTTATGTGAGCAGACCTTTTCTGCTCTTTGCAGTATTGAAACTTGAAAGCGAAATCATCTTAATGTGGAATCGTACTTAAGATTGATTGTGATCAAAATTATTACCGAGTTCAATGTAGTTATGGAAAAGCACAAAGAATTTCATTCCTCACATTAGTGACACCATAATTATACCACGTTACTTCTCAAATGGCTTTCCTTTAACAAAAATCAAGCTCAATCTTGAAAGTTATTGAATTCGGAATTAAAATTTCGTTTACTAGGAAATAATATTGTATATTTAGAATAAAGTACTTATTGCATTACATTCATCGATCGTTTTCTTGTCGGTGATGATTCTAATCAGTATATTTTTAATGCCATCTGAAATTTCAGATAGCATTCTAAGGAGTCTGCAGATCTCTTTCCGAATGAAAAGGGGTCCGCGCTGTCGGAAAGTTTAAGAACCACTGTTGGTCTAGTCCAACAGAAAAGTCATGTTTTTCAGCTGGATAAAATACGCTGACATGCTTTCAATGCTACAATCTTGCCGATTCCTGATTTAGAAAAGGAAAGTAAATAAATATCTCATTCATTACGTCATTTCTGTATGAAACGTCATCGAAGCAAAGTTTGCATGAGACGGAACAGCAAAGTTCGTTCTTTATGCATACGAATGACGACTAACAACTCACTTGTAGATTAATCTGGTTCATGAGGTGAGAATATACTCACTAGTACATAGTCACCTTTAAGCATATCACACAATTTGAATATAAATATTTACTCTCAGTGAACACAGAGCATATTGAAGTTACTCTAGTGCGACAGTGAAAGTATTTTGTGTGAGTGTGCTCTTCCAGTATTCTCGTTTATGCGTCAGACGCCCTCGTTGATTCGCCAACTCGCCACGCAAGCACTCTTTCACCATCGATCGCATTCCCCTGCAATGCTTCTGCCCTGAATGAGTTAAATAGCATTCTTACCTATTAGAGGTCACCTAGCATATGTTGTTTCCTATTTCATGCCATACGTTCAGACTGTGTTTATAGTGAGCCCTTCTGAAGCCAGTCTGAAAGTAGTAATGGGGGTTCTGGTTTAATGCTTAATCTGCTAAAAAATACTTGTTCAAAGTTCTAACTTAACCTAAAATAGTAATAAATGTGTCAAGCTTTGGTAGAACCGTATTCCTGAATAATGCTAAAAATGTATATTTGTATTTTCAAAGCCCTAGTTTGCCACAATACTAATTTACGGGTATACTCCCCACCGCTCACGCGCCCATACAGACGCACCCCTGCAATACCGCTCTGATCCCCTGCTGCGCTCCTGTTCTCACTCGGTTAGATAGCAATCGTGCTTTTTAGCGGCCATGCAGAAGAGTTTAGTTGATGTTTTGCGCACAACCTGTTCACGTGAATCTGCACTGGGCAATACAAGTGCACAACTCATTTCTTTTATTGTACAGAAGATGAATGTAGAAACAAGTATGTATTCCATGAATGTACGGATCCGTATAATCAATTTGCATGTTTTTTTTTATACAAACAACTGCTAGGCTATTATACTTTAGGAAACATGCATATTCCTTTTTGCATGAAATATAATTGTAGAAAATATGTCACATTGACATTCAAGGAGGAGAATAACCCACTATTTCGAAAACATTTTTAACTTACATGTTACTAAACATTAATGCACATTAGTGATATGTGTTTATGAAAGAAGTAATAGGGCATCCCAGCTTCAAAAATGGTATTGTCGAAATTTTAATGAAGACTTACCAGGCCTTATTCAGAGTCGTTCTGACGGATTATTAGTAACATACTGAAGCGGTTGACTAACATATGTTTTCTGCAGTGGTCAGGCTTTTAGTATGACAATAATCATACGTCCAAACGACTCTGCATAGGCGGACCATGTTTAAAAGAGAATTGCTATATGTGTGTTTATGTTTTTCCGATGTGATTTCGATTTTTTCTCATGGGCTCTATTGGTAAATATTATACGGAGTGCTGCCAAGATCGTAAACAATAAAAACGCTAAACATATTGCAAGAAGACGCTAAAAAAATAATTTTAATGGAAATAGTTTAATCGTTAGACAACATTTAACATGTCTCTAAATCCCTACTAGAACAATGATAAATAAACCAGTTATTGTTGGTGAAATTTTTTTAAATTTCTATATCAAGCGACAAAGTTGCAGCATTAGAAACTTTGATAACAAGAGATAATCGACAAGCGGTTCATTTTGGCATACAAGTACATCAACTCCAAAATTGTTTCAATGATCACGACACGACATACTAATCGGCCAAACCTACTGGAAACGCACAAGTAGATCATTTCGGCATGCTAAAGTTGGTGAATTTTTTATATTCATGGCTGACTTTTTTGTAGTGTCAGAAAATCTACATGTTTCCTCATGTCAACCATTATAAGACAATTCATTTGTACAGATTAAAATATGTCCAAATTTTAAGACACGCATTTTTGAGTCGTTTATACCCGTTTTGGACTCTGTGTGTAGGAAAAAGTGTAAAATGAATGTAAGGGATTTTTTGTTAAATTGTTTGAGTTTGGCGTCAGAGTATTTATAGGGGATTGCCAGGCCAGCTTATGTGTACGTGTAATTGCTGTGTTGTTGCTAGCGGTGCTCGTCGTCGAGTTGAGTCTCTGAAATCTAGCCCAAAACCTCTGTAAGTCATATTTTATATCTTTTCGGTTTCAACGATAGATACAGGTATGTAAACAGTGTAGAAAGAAATTTCTTTACATTTTTGACAGGGGGTATAGAGAAGGGGTAGGTAGCAGTAATTGGCGATTTTCTATCTTATCTCTCACTCATTCATTAACTCCAGAATTGTAATACTACTTAATATAACTTTCTCTCTCTTCTTGAGTTGACTATTTCCCTTCGCATCCATGAGTCAACGTTAAGGTCAGCAAAACGACAATTAACCAAATACGATATATCAATTCTTATATCGTTGTACAATTATAAATTATATTATGTAATCATCTACTCTAAGTGAATATTATAGATAGCAGATTAGTGCATTACCCCACATAATTGCCGAATAATCAAAAAGTTCCATTCTATTTGTCTTTTCACTTTTATAACTGTAATACGTAACCACTTACTTAAGATTAAACATTTTTTCTAGTTAGAAATAAGTAAATTGTTTTATGTGAACAATTGCTACTTTTGCGCCTATGCATGTAAATTTTCTACTTTTCCATCAGTGTTTATGAGTTTTATCTTATGTTTCAATCTTGTTCCATACCTTGTCGTCTTGATCATACTCGAGGAGTAAGTAGTGAAAGTAGAATAATATGTTGTTTTGTCAAATTAATGAGGAAAGACCTGAATAGTATGAAATACAATGCTCTATTTTAAATTCAAGTGATGTTTAGAAAACGACACAACGAGTGACTGAGAAAACGGAAGTGCTTATGAAAGTAATAAATTGTAGGTAATCTATGTTGTATTGTTATAAGGAGTATAAACTACATAACTCAATTAGTAACAATAATAGAAGCAACTACAAATCCGAATATTTCCAATTTTGATGATAACATATATGCAAAGAACATTTCTCAGACACATACTTATCTACGTACTTCAAATGGAAAGAAGATTCCTTTCTATTTTTTTTTCGTCTTGTTTATGTACTCAATAATGGCAACTAGTTTAGAAATAAATACAAAGCTGTTTCCTTAAAATAGTATGCAATAGAAAATACTTCCTATCTTTAATATATTTTCTTATAAAGTACTTGCATTGCTTATGTGATCCCTCTCAGCATTTTTTAAAGTTTATTATAGTTACATTATGACATTGTGTCTTATAGTAGTAATCACTTTTCTTATTAATTCAACACAAAAGAACATTGCCCTTTCTTCATATATCCAATGCTTGGTTAGTTTCATTACGATTAAGGGACTAAAGGTGTAGATCAAAACACACAACGTGTAATACGAGGTTAATGCTTAAGACCAAAATAATAAATTCGGATGGAATTATTGTAGAAAATTTACGCGCATCGTCTAGTGCTAAACATTCATTTCATTCAAATGATGTTGATGTTACGTTTTAAATGGTTATCTTATTGCATGCTTCGGTTATGCCTTTGTGCCCGCATCAAATTATATGGTGTAATGAAATTTTAATTACTTTTTATTTTAAACTACGAAAGTAATAAAATACCATTCCACCCACTAACCCACAAAATTCGTAAAGCTGTCAACGCTGTCAAATATATGATTTTGATGATCTCTAAGTATTGTATAGTTTTACGTATTTACGTAAGACATTTATAATAAATTTACAGTGTCTCAAATATAAAAACATACGGGACATGTATAAGGGAATCAACGAATTTAAGAAAGGCTATCAACCTCGTGCTTATATATTAAAGAAATCTGACAGTACAGTTCTCACTGACACGGATAGCATCTTAAATAGATGGAAAGATTTCTTTGACGATTTGCTTAACACGCAACCAAAAACTAGTGTTCGTGGAGAAAAGGAGATACATACCGCAGAACTGTATATTCCAGAACCCAACCGAATAGAAGTAGAAACAGCTATAAAGAAATTAAAGAAACACAAATCTCCGGGTGTAGATGAAATTCCGGCTGAGTTAATTTTAGCTGGAGGCGAAAAATTGTGGAACAAGATACACAAACTCATTCTCCTTATCTGGAACAAGGAAGAATTGCCACAAGAGTGGAAAGAATCAATCATTGTTCCAATCCACAAGAAAGGCGACAAAACTGACTGTAATAATTATCGAGGCATTTCTCTTCTGTCAACATCCTATAAAATCCTTTCAAATATTCTGTTAGCAAGACTGACCCCATACGCAGATGAAATTATTGGAGATTATCAGTGCGGATTTAGAAAAAATCGATCAACTATCGACCAAATATTTACAATTCGCCAAATACTCGAAAAAAAAAAGTGGGAATACAATACCCCGGTACATCAACTATTTATTGATTTTAGAAAGGCGTACGACTCGGTTAGGAGAGAAACATTATACAACGTTCTTGCAGAACTTGGAATACCGAGAAAGCTAATTAGATTAATTAAGATATGTTTAAATGAATCCCAAAGTAAAGTCCGGGTAGGAAAATTTTTGCCCACGAGCTTTCACGTCAAAAATGGCCTGAAACAAGGAGATGCGTTGTCGCCATTATTATTTAACTTTGTTTTGGAATACGCTATAAGGAAAATCAAAGATAGCAACCAGGGCTTACATTTGAACGGTATTCACCAGGTTATGGCATATGCTGATGATGTAAATTTAATAGGAGATGATAGGAGAACAATAGAAAGAAATGCAGAGATCTTATTAAACGCTTGCAGGGACATGGGTTTAGAAGTAAATGCAGATAAAACTAAATACAAGGAAGTGCGTCGGGACCGGAATACAGCAAATTATGGATGCGTTAAAATACTAAATAATACTTTTGATAAAGTGGATAGTTTCAAATATCTAGGATCAATATTAACAGAGGAAAATCATATTCACAAAGAAATTAAATGTCGACTAAAAGCAGGGAATTCGTGTTACTATTCAGTTTGAAATCTCTTGTCGTCGCGAATTCTGTCGAGGAATTTGAAACTTAAAATATACAAAACGATAATCATGCCTGTTGTTCTGTATGGCTGCGAAACATGGTCACTTACTCTGAGGGAAGAACATAGACTGAAAGTATTTGAGAACAAGATCCTGAGACGAATATTCGAACCCAAGAGAAACGGGAATGGGGAATGGAGGAAACTTCATAACGAGGAACTACATAATTTATATGGTTTACCCAACATTGTTAGGGTCGTCAAATCTAGGAGGCTTAGATGGGCGGGTCATGTAGCTAGAATGGAAGAAAGTAGAGACGCTTTCAAAGTCTTGACTGGAAGACCAATCGGAAAACGACCATTAGGAAGACCTAGGCGCAGATGGGAGTACAATATTAAGATGAATCTCGCAGAGATTGGAATACAAAGTAGAAACTGGATGCAGTTAGCTAAGGATAGAAGTCAGTGGAGAGCTTTTGTGAACGCGGCATTGAACCTCCGGGTTCCATAGGCCATAGAGTTAGTTAGTTAGTTAGTGTCTCAAATATACCAAAATATACAATGTGCACTGAAAACTCATTATTTGTAATGTACATTTAATAGACATAAACTTACCAGTAACTCTAATTTATCTCGTATATGTCTATAAGGTATTACACAATATTATAAATGAAACCTGAAATTTGAAAAAATAACAAAGTTTCAAAGCTATTTTTAAATGTTCTGTATATCATTAAACATATTTTTTCTTTAACATTTTTACAATTTTTATACTAACTGATAAAAAAATCTTACCGTCGCAATTCGCTGCGAAAGAGAAAGAACCGCGAACATTATAGTATAACTATTTTAAATTTCGTGAATGGTAAAACGACACTTATAACACACTTTTCCAGTGAGGTATTTTTTATTCTTAAATCAGCTTTAACACTATTATAGTGATAAATTTTAGTACACGCTGGTGCTATACTGATATTAGTTAAATATTTTGAAATACGAAACCATTCCTTGTACGGTATTGATTGAGCATATACATGAGAGAGGAAGACGTAGTACACTTGATACCACGAATTCCACTGAAAAAGTGTACAACAAAGGCAGGTTACATACTTAAAGCGAGACAACATATTATACCAGCATTAAATGTACTAAACGTAAGACCGGAAAGAATATAAGACTAAGAAGGTATGCATGTATCGATTTTCGTAAAGCGCACTTCAGACACTAACCTCTTCTATAGAAATCTTATTGTGACAGTTTTTCAAATGAAGTGCTTGCTATTAGGACACCTGTTATTTCAGCTCAGCGATGTGATAAAGGCATTGGAGGAGTTCGTAACGTTACATATTTTGTTTGACCGGAAGCGTGTAATAATCTATTCCACTCCTGTAACATATCAGGCGCCATGTAGTAAACAGTGCGCCACCTCTTTATATACACAAGGTAGTATAGATAACGAATATATTATTCATAATCGTGAAAACAGAATATATAACAGAAATAATTCAAACTCTTTGTAAACGTAAAGATTACGTACATAGTCTAAACTATAATATAAGAGAAAGACCTAAATTTGTGGTGAGTTATATTTTAAATTCCGTATGGCGGACTGTCAAACGTAAGATGCAATAGGATCAATCCATGCAAAGTGATCGAGACAAAGTGAAAATTCCGCTGAATCTTTTCGAAAAATCTTTGCTTTTTCAGAAATGTTGAGCCGATATAAGACTACTTCAAAACCACAATTTATTATTTTTACATGCTGTGGCGATACAGCGGCTGCCGCAATTTTGATTTTTCCGATTTCAAGCGTTTACGTTGTTTTAAACATCTCAGCATGTATTTGTCCTATCAAATTGAAAATTGCTTTGCATCTCCAAAATGAGCAGATGTACAGGTTTTATTTCTTAACATTTTAACTAAAGTAACACGAAACGGGTGAAACCAGGACCTACAGTAGCAACATTTTTGGACTTTGAAGACACATTTTGCAAGAGGAAACAACTGACGTATCTGTCCGAATTTGTGTTTGCATATACTACGGAGACACAGGTTTATACACAAAACTTTGCAGACCTGTAGCTTCTTCAAAAGACTTGGAAAAAATCGTATATTCGGGGAATTATGCGAGTTCGCAACATTTCACTGTCGAATATCTACAATGGGCCTTTATAAAGAAAACCTGAAAGTTTTGGAATAGTTATATTTCAACACAAACAACAGCTCGTTTTGTGTTTCTGAGCAGAAGAGAGTGAAATTATTAGGGATTGACGTCATACTCTGTAGGGGTTTTGTTCACAAATTCAACTGGAAAGTCATAGTTGAGAAGTAAAATAAAGTAGGATAAATTTTTAGTATAGAATACGAACCTCAGCTTTAGCGGCAACCAACCCTCCCCACACTGACCATACCGCATCTATTTTCCAGCACAGCCTTCACTAGGGAATATTATTTACTGCAGTACTTTACTTAAGTTATACACCACCTATATTGCCCAAAACGCCACCATCATCGCTAATGTAAAACATCGACTGCTCCAAACCTTCTATTCTATTATACATACCGGTATAAAGTATTTTACAGAGAGAATAACATAGTATATAGTTTACAGTGCCGGCAAAAAAAAAAAAATCTTTACATTGTGTGGCAAAAAAAATCTTTACATGGAAACTCCACATAACGGGGTCAAGTGCCGGTCCCGCCATAAAAATGTGAGAGGAGCCTGATGATGACGTCAGTCATTAGCGCGTCAATTGCAATCTTCCCTCACCCAGCAGAAGCTCAGTGTGCCTCGTGGCGTTGTACGGCTAGGTAGTTCTTTCTTTACTCTGTGCAGCTAGATTTTTGTTTAAGTTCTTACAAGACAGTAGTTTTTTTCTTTGTTCTGATTACACACAATGGGTCGTAAAAAACTGACAATAGCAGAGAAATCGCTTGCTTCAACTCTTTTGGAGAAACGTGATTCGGTAATTGCTGTATCCAGAGATCTTGGAGTGTCAAGAGAGACTATTTATCAGCTAAAGCGTTCAGCGGCGTCATTGGCTTCTGGGACTGTACCACGTAGGAAGTCCGGCTCCGGTGCGCCTAGGAAGACTGATAAACTTCTAAAGCATGAAGTAATGTCAAATCCTTCCATAACCGCTGTAGAATTGAAAAACAAGTACCCTGAGCTCCTCTAGAACGTCGCAATTGGACAGTTCGTGAAATGATCTGAGCTTGCCAAGTCGCCGTGCTGCGAAGCAGGCCCTGCTCACAACGGCAATGAAGAGAAAAAGGCTCGACTTCTGTAAGAAATATCAAGATTGAACATCTGAAGAGTGGAAGAAAGTGATGTTTAGTGAAGAGAGCACTTTTAGGTTGATTCGGGATGGATCGAAGATGGTGCGCCGTCCGAGTACTGCTTCACGATATGACCCGACATTTACACTTAAGACCGTTAAATACCCTGATAATGTGATGGTGTGGGGAGCATTCAGTGGTAACAAGGTCAGGGGTGGTTTACTTTCTTCCCAAGAATGAAACCATGAAAGCAAGCAATTATACTAATGTTTTGGACGAACATTTACTTCCTTTTTGGGATATGTCCAAAGCCGTGCAAAAGTTTCTCAGTAACCATAATATTACTTTGTTAGAGTGGCCATTTAATTCCCCTGACCTTAATCCAATCGAAAACGCCTAGAACGTCATGGAAAATAAGGTTCAAGAGACGCGACCGACCAACACCAAGGATCTAAAGGAAATGATCAAAACACTATGGGTATCCATGGACTCCACATACTTCGCCAGCCTGGCTGAATCAATGCCTAAACGATTGCAGACGTTGATAAAATGTAAAGGCGATATGACAACATACTAATTGTAATGTATTGGCCACAATAAAATACTTCAATATTATGAATTTGTAATGATTTCTTATTTGTTTGACAATGTAAAGATTTTTTTTTGCCGGTACTGTATGTTAAAATCGATTTTATTATATCAGTTCCAGACTACATACGCTCCCACATATATTTGCGTTTCACTCAAATCAGTTCACAGATTCCAAAAGTTTCAGGCTTCCTTTATCAGGGCCCATTGGAAATATTTGACAGTAAATATTGCCAACTCGCATAATTCCTCAACTTTACGATTTTTACCAAGTCTTTTGAAAAAGCTACAAGTCTGCAATTTTATTTGTATAAACTTTTGTCCCCGTACTATGTGCAAACACTAATTCAGGCAGATACGTCAGTTGTTTCCTCTTACCAAACAATTTTTCAAAGCCCAAAAATGTTGCTACTGTAGGCCCTCACTTCACCCCTTTCGTGTTGGTTTAGGTAAAATGATAAGAAACCGAAGTTTTTGCTCTGCACACTTTGGAGATGCAAAGAAATATTGAATGTGATAGGACAAATACATGTTGAGATGTTTAAAACAACGTAAACCCCGGAAATCGAAAAAAATCAAAATTGCGCCAGCCGCAAGATTTTTTTGAAAAGGTCGAGCGGAATTTTCATTTTTTCTCGATTACTTTGCATGTATTGACCCTATTGCATCTTACGTTTGAGTGTCCGCTATACGGAATTTAAAATGTAACTCGCCACAAATAAAGGAATTCCACTTATATTGTACTTTAAACTATGTAAAGAAGGTTTACGTTTTGCAAGGAGTTTAAATTATTTTATTTCTATATTCGATTTTCACGATTATGATTAGTGTATTCGTTATTTATACCGTTACCATGTATATATAAAGATGTGGTCCACTGTTTACTACATGGCGCCTGATATATTACAGGAGTGGAACAGATTATCACACGCCACCGGTCAAACATAATATGTGTCGTTACTAACTCCTCCGATGGCTTTATTACATCGCTGAGCTGAAATAACAAGTGTCGTAATAGCAAGAACTTCATTTGAAAAAGTATCACAATAATATTTCTATAGAGGAGGTTAGTGCTTGAAGAGCACTTTACGAAAATCGATACACGCATACCGTCTTAGTCGTATATCATTTCCGGCGTTAGTACGTGTGCTACGTACTGACTGGAGGTAATAAAGACATTTAGTTACAGAGTGAATTCTCATAATCTAAAAGGAAAGGTAAAGTTACATGAAATACTAGCCTACAAAGGATCAAGTCTAAGTTTTAGTAAAAGATATGTCTGAAACTTGATAATAAAATATACAATTCCTAATTCCAACAATATGTCTCCCGTATACGAAAGAGACGTTAATTAATCATAATGCACGCAGATAAGAGAACACACAGGAAGGATGGAAACACAATCCGTATAGACAGCCAGCGAGATAGTACTGCGAAGTATGTTGCATATATCGCGTAATGAGGACAAAAATGCATAGCTGAGTACAATATATGAGCAGGAAGTCCTCATACGTAAGATAAATAGTCACAATAATATCAGTACCACGCATGAGTATCAACACTTTATCACTACGAAATACACGTGAAACATCACAGTAATAGTAACGTTTTTGTTTTGTGTTACTACTTTCTGCACATTTTAGTTTCCAACATCTATCTCATGGATGTTGCCACTATGCGATATATGCAACCCACTGCGAGGTACTGTCTCGCTGGTTGTCTAGACGAATGGCATTTGCATCCTTCTTGTGTGTCTTCTCATTTTCGTGAGTTAAGATGAATCTGCGTCTCCTTCGCATACGGGTAACACATGGACCCAACACAAAAACTCGTATTTTCTGTTTTCGTTTCTTCTTTCTTTCTGCTCCTTACTGACTCATTTCCCTCTTCGCTCATTTCCGCAACACATTGTGACAATGTCGTACACGTGGTTGGTTCATTTCCGGATATTATGCTTTTTTTTGCATGGGTGTGTCTAAATTGTTTCCTTCCGTCGACTATGGGTAGTAATACGTATATTTAACCTTTTCCAATATCTCTCCTCCTTCTCTCTATATTCTATATATTCTCATTTTGACCACATTTTTTGTCCCTAGTTGACTCTTTCAATGTGCTTGTTGCCCGATATAAAAAATATGTATCGCTTCTTTTTGATGTTCTCTATGTGTGTGAAATCTTATCACAATCGGCGTGTTACACCAGGGTAACATGAGTCGTAAATCTCATGCAGCATGCTGAAACTAACTTATGCCTTATTAATCCCTGACACCTTCATACTAAGAACTAGCTGGGAGAAAATGGGGCGAGGAGGAACGTCTTTCCCTCTTGCCATTTCTCTACTACGTTACTCAGACGCCATTAGGGACCGCATTTGTGGATACTCATCTCTGGTTTTGCATGGTCGCTTTCCACAGGCACACCTTGGAATTTATTTTAGTAAATTTAAAAGGTATTTTATTTTTGTTTATTATACTTTCGTTTTTATAGTATTTTTCTCTTAAGTAATTCCTTCTAAATTAGTTTTGCTACTATGATTTCCTTTAAGTTTCCATAGCTCTATGGAATATAACGTGAATACTTATAAAGGTATCGAAGTTCACAGCATCTGGCGTGAATTGTATTAATAAACAAACAACCTAATTGAGCTGAACGATTGTTTTCTAATTTTCTTCACTTCTTATTGTCTAACTAGGTAAAATAACCATTCCAAGACCATGTAATCAAGGCTCTCAAATTACATCTGAACAATACACGAAAGCAAACCTGAAATTGGTTCATAGAGATTTAAACAATGTATTATTATTCAATATGTTTAGAATTACTAGTTTATGTAAACAGTAATACATGACCTTTAATCATTAATCGAGCTCTTTCGTGGCTGAGCGATTAGCGCACGCGCCTGTGGCGTGGGAAACTCGCGTTCGATTTCGGGCGGGAACTCATGTGGTTCGGAATCAGTAGGCCCACGTCACTTATAGCCTCGCTGCTGAGCGGGACGTTAAACTCAAAATCAGCTCAAGGACCTTTAATCGAGAATTTAACCCTTATGCGGGCAACCGGGTTCTCCCAGGCCCAGTAACTTCATTTGTTTTGAACTTCTCAACAACCACATATATTTCTATGACATGAAATTCTGGATTCATCTATCCTTAGTCGAAGTTAAAATCATGAATAGAACGACTAGGTAAAACCAATGGACTATTTTTCAAAAAAGTTCAAAAACTTTTCTTGACGTAAACGGGCAACCGGGGCCTAAGGAGCCCCGCATATCTTTAGTGCAATTCCTAGATCACTTTATCACATAAATACTAGATCAAATGACCACATAATTATATATTTAACACGTGGCTATTGTAACCTTTAGTCGGAAATGTATGTGACAATGGACATTGAATTTTAAGTGTTCTGCACTTAAAGTATATACTGTGCCTGACAGGACCCGGTTTCCCGTTTACCTTACAAAAAATATGTGGACTGGATTTACTATTCTGTTTGGCTAAGGAAAGGATTACACAAAATTTTGCTGCTTTAGAAATATATAGGGAAACTATACAGTCGTGGGCACCTTAAGGCATTTTTTTATTAATTAATTTATAACTTTTATACATTTGGCCATATGTATCTAATATTTGTCAAATAAAATTGTTACAGTATGGGCTTTAAAATAAATATGATATCGGACTGAAATGTAACGTTAGGTACGTGTAATGTTTTTTAGTACTATAAGTACTATAACTTTTATAGTGATGGGCCCTACAGAGACTGAGTTGGGCACTTTTGATTACAGTTATGGGCACCTGTGCAGAAATTTCTAAAATTATTTAATAATGTCAAGATACATTACTTTGTTACATAAATGCATAATACAGCATCTCGTTTTGATGTTTTGTAGTTTTATAGTATCAATTTTAATAATAAATTAAGAACTTATGAAATTAGGCACTCTATTTGCCTAATCGCTTTCACTTTCAGTTTCGTCTAAGATCTGCAAACACTGGATACAATAACATACATCATCGTAGGCTCCTCTACAGCAAGAAGGCAAGCTTTATGAAAAGCCTGTCCACAGCGTTTGCAGTTCATTCCTGGAAAACGAGGTCCTACACTCTCACCACACTGGTTACACAATGCAGAAAGTGAAAAAGAAATTACGGTTTTCTAATTGTTCCGTACTGTTTTCAAACACTCTAACTTCAATATGTTTGAATCTTCTTTGGATGCTGAAGAAGAATGAAATCCCTCATTTTTGTTCTCTTGCAGTTCGCCAAAAAGCACTCGTTTAGCTGAAGGGGTAGAGAGGGTAATTTCTCCACATCAGCTCCAGTTATACCTGTACGTTCAGAAGAAAATAGATTAACACTAGGAGTATCTTCGTGTCTTTTTTCTACTTTCCCAGCTGGACCTGGCGGTTTAACTTTTCTTTTCCTCTTTCTCCCCTCTTTCTCCCTCTTTTGTTTTTCTTTTCTCTTTGTGCAGCTCTTTCCATTTATCTTATGTTATTACAAATGGGAATCTTTGAATATTGTGACCTTTCCGCTTTGGCATTTCTGACCATACCAAACAGTCCTTAAAAAGCGGCATATCTGATTTCTTGATTGGATACATTTTACCCCGGTCAGTAGTTCCGTTTTGCTCTTCTTGTGTCTCCTAAACTTGTAGAGACGTGCTTGCTTCCTCAAGTTGTTCTGCTAAAGCACTTTCAGTCTGTTTTAATCCTGGTGAGTTTGAGGCTTCATCTGACGGCAACTCATCATTTGTGTGGATTTTTATGAGCGTTTCATCTTTAGAAAATTCTTCAAATATTTTACAGAGAAGGCGAAAATCTTCACACTTTTCTTCATGACCATTTGCACCTTTATCTGTAAACTGTTTTATTTGGTTACACTTCTCGGGCCGAAGTAAATCACGAAACTTCTCATAAGTCAAATCACGAAAACTTGATTGCACTTAAATTGTATTTACATAATCTTAGAAATAATTTAGTACTCACTCAGCGCCGCAAACTAACTTGGGCAGCTACCTGAGTAAAAACGCTGTGATTAGTTTCTTAAAAGCCGGTATTAACAGCAGTGCAAATGATGTGCTGAGTAATCACATTCAAGGCATCAATGCAAAAATCACCGATAGACACTGGCCATTACATCACAGAATTCAGCTTAAAAAGCAACTAGGCCTATTTCATACTCCATAAGTTCACGTGTAAGTACTGTACATGGCCACAACGTAAGTCACTGGCGTTTCTCCTAGCGCGAGGACCGTAGTTATATTTTAAATGTAATCATATGTGATAAATATGAATAAGCCTTGTTATTAATTTTCAAGGAAAAAACTGTAGACTTAGCAATATGAAAAAAGAGGCTTCGGGCTTCCACGCACAATGACGTTTGTGCAGTGCTTCCCCTTCTTGTTCTTTTTTGGCATCATGATCTAGGTCTAGCTGAGTCGAGGCGTCGAAACCTTCCTTTCATATTAGTAAGAGTGCAGATTTCCTCCTTTTCCCTAAAATTAAATGTAATCAGATACATGAGAAACTTAAACCTACTTAAGTAACCTGATTATAGTGGGCCCTATACCGAGATCGTTGATATACACTCTCTTGTACATTTGTTCCAGAAAGGGGTCTCTATAAAATAAGCCTAGATCTATTGTTATGCTTAATCACGGCCGCCTTTATTGTTATACAGGCCAGTCTTAAAACGGCAACTCCGCCTTTTTGCCTTCCACAGACTATTCACCCAGCACAGCCGGCTGCCCAAATTCTCTGCATTAATGTCTAGAGAAAGGGAGGATCCAGACTAAAACGGTAGAGAAATAGTCTGTGGACTGCCAACTCTTGAAGGTGGGTAGTCTGTGGCAGGTCGATTTGCGCAGTTGCCACATTCAAGGTCCTGGCTTGTATAACAATGGAGGCCGTGGCTTAATCCAATATAAACATACAGTGATGGGCATAGTGAGTTTACAGTAATGGGCACTGGGCCCATCACTGATAAATAACCTTTAAATTTCATGAAATTTTCGAGCAAGAAACACAACAGCCTGAAATGCGCTTTAGGCTTAAAATAACGACAAAAAATTCATATAGTAAAATATAGTTATGGGCACTAGGTGCCCATCACTGTCATATTCTATTAAATTAAAATACAGTGGTGGGCACCTCATGATTTGAGAGCAAAACTCATTTAGATTTACATCTCATTAGCATGGAGTGCTCTTATCGTTTAATAATCACTCAAAACACAAAATTTTAGTTTCCAATTGATTTATAATGAAACAAAACCTTAATCAGTACACCTATCTGATTAAAAGAGTTCTTTAGAAATGAACAACAACCATCACAACGTTTCACATCGCGCACCTTTCTACACCCCGCCACATACACGAAAGAAGGAAGACAATTGACAAACTGTGAGCGTAAAGAAGAAAGGCGTACAAACATTTGAAAATCGTCAATAGCTCGCTACAGGCGCTCAGACTCTTATTATTTGAAAATAATTGGCATAGGTGCCCATCACTATCAGAGTGCCCACGACTGTATAGTTTCCCCTATATATATATTCTAGATTAGTCGGACGAGTATGCTATAATAGGCATTGAATTTGCAGTGTTCTGCACTTAAAATATGTAGTACGCCTCACAGGCCTCGGTTGCCGTCTACGTTACAAAAATGTCTTGCTCGGAGAAGGGTTAAGCAATAACAATAAATTTAACATTTACTCGATTATTTTTACATTGATTACAGAAGTTTAAACACAAACCATTCTGAGGAAGGGCGCTTATTTTCTCATATTGAATAGAAGTAACTTTTGTTTCAATTACTTATGCATTAGCATTTACAATGCTTACAATGAGTTGAGGTGCTCCGATGGGAAATTGGGATGTAGAAAGCATTTTTGGAGGTCAAACTAATATTACTATTATTAGAACACCAGAATGTTAATGTTCAAAAGTTATATACTTACTCGGCTTAAAACCTGAAAGAGTAATTAGAAGCATATACATTGTAGGTTAGTTGGTAGATAATACATAACATATGTTATAACATGTATACATGTTGGTTGAAAAATAACTATTTTAATCAAAATCATAAACACAAATAAATAAATCACCGAAATAGGGAAGTAGTGTAATTTTCAAAAGTTACGTAATAGTACTTATACAAATAACACAGCGGGGTAATGTAATACGAATGCGGTACGGGTATCCGGTCAAAAGAGCGCATGACCAAAAACCGCGCAAGGACAAGAACTGCGTGAGCGAAAACAGACAACAGCCATGGACAAAAACCATAGTTGAACATTTTGCACTAATCTGGCTCTCACTCGAGCTCACTCCTTTCAACTGGGCTCGCTCTCACTCAGGCTTGCAATCACTTACCTCACTTGGGCTAGGGCTTCCGACCATTTCCCTCGACTGTTCTCGCAATCACTCGCGGTCACTTGATCTCGTGCTCAAATCCCTCGACTGGGCTCGTACTCACTCGGGGTTGCAATCACGCGTTCGGGTCAAGATAAAAAGTAGGTTTAGAAGCACTGCCACACACTTTACAATTTTTATAGACATCCTTAGAAAAGAGCAGTCATAAATAATTACAGCATAAGTCCTGTAAGTTTGACAACCCAAATGTCTTTACTGTGTTTCAGGTGGCCTAATAGAAAGGCACTCTTCCTACTTAAATCGGTATAAGGACAAAAACAATGCATGGCGAAAGACCGCGCAAGAACAAAAATAGCACATGCAAGTACCGCATGAGCGAAAACAGCCCATGGACACAAACCACAGATGAACATTTTGTACTAGGCTCGCTCACGCTAAAACTCACACAATCACTCGTGCTCGCGGTCAATGCGACTCGTGGTCACCTGTCTTGACTGGACTCGTACTTGCTCGGACTTGCACCCACACGATCTGGTCAAGATGGGAATTAGGTTGAGAACCATTGACACAGACTGTTTACACTTTTTATAGACATCCTTATCAAGAGAGTCATTAACAATTACAGCAGAAAAAATATTTTATTTATTTAAAGAAAGAAGGAAATTTAATATATTGTGTGTACCCAACACTATCGGTTCGTCAGTTAAGGCAGATGAGGCCTGGCCTCGCCTATATATTTGATCAAAAGTAAATGAACATTTTGCAATGAATTCCAAATTAACTCAACATTACTGAGTAATTTTTAAAATAAAACTTATTTCAAATTATTAGTTTATAACACAAACTACACTTCTTGAAAATCATTTACTCAAGTGTAGGAAATGTTTGTAAAATATTACAGAGTTTAAAAGAAATTAAAAGCAGAAGAGAAAATGTGTATTTTTTGGCATGATAATTTTAGTTCTAAAAATTCCAACCCTGTATGAGGCCTGAAACAAACTGGGCCTCCTCAGCAGCGAAGCAATTGCAACGAAAACTTCCCTCTTGCAGCTTGAAAGGAGAGAAGGGTAACCTAAGGGCGATAATCTTAGGTTAGGAATTACTCCAATGTTCTGTGTTTCAAGCGAGGCCAAATGAAAATGTGCCGCTAACACTCACTGCGCAAGCTTAAACCAGAGAGGGACATTTGTCATACTCTTCGCTGTTCCGAGATTAGAACATGCAGTGTAGCAAATT
This sequence comes from Thermobia domestica, assembly GCF_964235325.1. Lineage (NCBI taxonomy): Eukaryota > Metazoa > Arthropoda > Insecta > Zygentoma > Lepismatidae > Thermobia > Thermobia domestica. The sequence continues at coordinate 73,293,791 of NC_137457.1, read as the reverse complement.
GAATACATATAAACGAAAATCTGATTATAAAGAAATAATCAATTACATTATGTTTTTTTTTCAGATAAATAATAAACAATGTGTATTTAATTTTCTAACGGTACATGTTGAACATCTTGTACAAGTGTACTATTCTGAGCTCTTCATGTATAATTCTTGACAATTCTCAACCAAACTTATAATACGGTATTTTTTGTTTCAAAATATTTTAGGATTTATTTTAAATAAAAAAATCATCCATTTTGTGTGTGAATGGGAATGAATTTAAAACACTTATTGCGTTGCCTCTTTGAATGGCAAATCTTACCCGTTGGAACAAGAAATGTTTGCTTCTAAGGTCCCCTGATTTATTAATTAAAGCTGACCCCAAATTTGTCAAAAATTTACTTGTTTCTTTACTAAAAACAACCATGGTTTCAGTAGCAAAAGCAATGAAAAAATGATCTATTATTTTTGAATATTTCGAATGCTTTCGTTTACTAGCTGCCACGGCTGCACTTCCTGCATCCTCGCTGGTTAATGTTATATATGAGGGTGCGAAAGTGTCTACGCATGTAACATTCCACACTAGACTTTGGCCTCTTTTCCAGGGAATTAAAGTAATTCCCTCTGGTCTTTTGCCATCATCCCGTAACATTCCTTTTGGTTCCAAAATGCTAGGAAAGTCTATGCTGGCGTGAGTTCACTTTACTATTTGGTTTAATTCTCCGTGGCGTGAAAATCTCCCACTGCTTCTAATGCAACTCAATGCATGAAGACCTTTAGCATCCATTTGATTCTGACATACACACGTGAATTCATGACAATTATTTATGCCAAGGCGTAAGGCTACACTTATTTGAAATATATTATTTTCCATAAATGTTCCTATGTTTTTTGAGGGTGTAGCTTGCAACCATGCTCCGGACTCTTTCTTGTGAAGCGCTTTAAGACGAGCAGTATCAATATGATTTTCCGAAACTATTTCCTTTTCTCTTTTCTGATTTAATAATATGGCATCCCATTTTTTGTACTCCTTTTGTCTCTGGGATTTCGTTATAAGTATCTTTCCATATCTCTAGTGCCTCGGTCAAATGGGCAATTTTCACTTCATCAACTGTGTTATGTAAAATGTTGAAGACGAGTGAAACTGCTCCATGGCACGAAGACAAAAAAGCAGGAAAGCTCAAATCAGATACTATTCGTATGCTTAAACCACCTAATCGTATAGGTAAACTTGCTTGCCTCTACTGACTTTCGTTTAATGTATAATTAATAATTGATTCTAAACTCCTTTTCAGTAAGTTGTCTAGCTGAAGGACAACATATGGCCTGGTCCAAGTTGGAGTGGTACGTAGAAATATGTCAGTTTTGGAATGCCTAAACAGTTTTTTTCCCTTTACATTTGCTATTTCCTTCATATGAACAACATTTAAACTTTTAGAATATTTTACAGAGGAAGTATATTTCCTTTAAAGGGAATGTTTAATATCTGGCTACAAAATATATAGTAGTTTATAGTAGTTTTCTTAATTTCCAGTAAACATGCTAAAAATGTAGATGACAAAAGCAAAAAAAGGAAAACTATAAATTTATGGGAATACTGTGAAACAAATGTTTGTAGTAAGAGAGCGAAAATCGACGGATAGCATGTGTAACATCGTGTTTTTCTGCATGTTTTATCTTGTTTTCAAGCAAGTGGTATTGTGCGTTGGTAACAAATTTACGCATGTAGTGTTTTTCGTGAGTTTAAGACAGTGAGTTGTTTTGGAGTGAGATTGTACGTGTAGGATTTGGAACAGTGTTTAAAACGTTGATCTTGTGCTGAATAACGTGTACATGATGGAAGACCTTGGTTCTTGTGATGTGATCGTTTCATTGTTAAACATACCATTTTCTAGGCTGAACGTGCTATTCTTAACAATGGACCAGCTACTCCTGATTTATCAGAGATCTAGGTAGACGGTAACAAGGGTAGAACTTTTACGAAATCTTGTTATGACATTCATAAGTGGCTATGCGGTAGTATTGTAGTTGGTAGATTGTTTTGTTAGCCGTGCTTACTTTTAAGTGTGAAGAAAAATGTATGGTGTTCTGAAGGCTATTTTGATCTAAAGAACTTGGCTCGGAGCTTAGAAAAACATTCTAAATCAAAAGAGCACATCAGTAATTTTATTGGTTTAAAACAAATGAGCAAACAAGCTGCAACCATATTAGAGCATGGTAAGCAAAGAAAATTACAATATAACAAGAATGTCACAAAAACAGACAATTTTTTAAGAAATTGATTGATTTGACGTGTGTCTTATGCAGGTACGTTTCCAGAGGATCTAGGGGGGCCGCCCACTAAATTTTTGCTGCCCCCTTAAAATTTTCCAAATTAACTTCAAGGTAGGCTTCCAAATGAACTATAATATGGTGATGAATTATAATATGGTTGGATCGGGTCCCCCTAACTTCAGCAGCGCCCCCCTACATTTTTGGGCTGCCTAATGCGCCTGGTCTTATGTAGGTAGGACCTATCGTTTCGTGGGCATTCTGAATCGCACGACTCGTTGAACCGGGGAAATTTTAAAGAAATTTTTGAGTTAATGCTAAGTTGTAACGAAGAAATAAAAGCACATTGGGAAAAACTAGGTCATTTTAATTATCTGTGAAAAGAAACCCAGACTGAATTGATTGATTGCGTAGCGGACTAAGGCTATTACATCAAGGATTGAAAAAAGAAACATTTTTTTTTCATGTCAAGTCGTCGAAACAACTGACAGAGCTTGTAGATCTCAATGTTCTCTGATCCTTCGATTTGGGGTTACTGAATTTGAAATTCAGGAACATTTTTTTATGATTTCGCGACCTAGGAAAATACAAGTCTTCTGCAGTAATAAGTAGTGTGTTGGTGGATATTCTTGATAAATATAGATTCCGACAAAAATTGGTTGCTCAGAATTACGATGGAACCAGTGTTCTATGAGGACAATTAAATGGTCTTCAGAGTCAAATGCGTGAAATTGCTCCTCAGGCTATTTTAACCCAATGCTTTGCAAATCGTTTGAATTTAATTCTTCAACAGAGCTGTAAAAATATGTATGCAGCAAAACTGTTTTTTTCTACACTGCATGGAACTCCAAGCTTTTTTCGCAAACCTTCGAAACGAACAGCAATTTTAGAACGCGTTGCAGGAAAGCGGAGACCAACTCATACTAAAGTAAGATGGAATTCAAACATAAAAATTATATTTACCGTTTGAAACGAAAGGGCAAACTTAGTGAAGGTGTTTTCAGAAATTCCAGGAATGAAAAAACTATTCGGCATGCAAAAGGATACAAAAGGAAACTAGAAGAATTTGAATTCATTTTTCTCCTTGTTGTGTTTAAAGATATTTTTGCACAAACTGAGTTTTTGTTTAACATTATTCAGAGAAAAATGTCAGATATTCAAGTATATATTCGTGAAGTTAAAGAATGTGTAAAGTCTCTTGATGCGCTACGGAACAATATTACAGTTAGTGAGTACATTCGGCGTACAGAAGAAGAAACTAAAGGTGGTAGTATTTTGAAAAGAGCTAAAGTCATTGAACGTGAAACAGGAACTACCTGCGCCAAATACAAGCATATTTTCTTTCAAATAACTGACACTATAAAAACTCAAGTAGACATCAGATTTAAATAAATTTGAATTTCCTCAGTTAGCTGACTCTAGTAAATATGATGCATAATCACTGAATCTTCCCACTCGTGCTTTGATTTCCTTAATCTACATATGGTCCCTATTTCAACATTGACTGTTTTTTTCGCAACACAGATCTTCCAACATTATTGAAACACATAGTTCATGACGGAATGTCTGAAATAATTTCTGAGGCATAAAACTGTTTCCTCTCATTGCAACTATCCCAGCTAAAACTGCTTCTATTTAAAGAAGTTTCTCTTGTCTGAATCGCATATAAACTACTCTAAGAATAACAATGTCCCAACATAGACTATCAGAATTATCAATAATTTCCATTGAGAAAGAATTGCTGTACAAATTAATGAAACAACTGTCTTGGTATGATGAAGTAATAACACGATATGCAACACGAAAGGATCGTTGCATCGATCTTCTGTACAAGTAAGGTAAGTTTATGTTATAATATATATGTTAGAAATTCAACGCATGACTTAATTATGTGTGTTTAGTATACATGTTTTATCTATTTTCCGTATAGGATGTAAATTTTTCTTTTCTTTCTATCTTTTTTTCTTTGTGTAGGTAAGGGAGGGAGCAACGGTGGTTCAACGTAGAAGGAGAAAAAAAGATTCTAACCCGATGATAGTTATCCTAAACGTAATTATTTTTGTAACAAAATATAAAGAGGATTAACGAAAGCCACTTCGTCTTCTACAGATATAACATTGTCAGTGGCGTCAATAACGCCTTACAATGCGGGAATCGTCGACTTGCTTCATATTATACTTATTAGATTACTAGCAGCAGGGAAAAATCGGAGGGAAAATTCTGCAATTGGGGGATGTAAAGGGATAGATGTACATCCCGTAAAAATACCACCCGATAAAAAAGTACTAGGATAGATAAACATCCGGTAAAACAGTCCTGGGACATACGTACCAACGGTAAAAATATTCTAGGAAAGATGTACCTCCCCGCTAAAATAGTCCCACAGAAAATATACTCCCCGGTAAATCTGTAGTAGGACAGATATAACCCCCGGTAAAACTATTATAGGACAAACATACCCCGGTAAAACTACACAAGGACAACTACACCCACAGGTAAAACATCACCAAAAAAGACAACAATAATATTTATCGATGAATCTTATTCACAAAAAGAAAAAATGTTCACTCAGAATAGGGGTAAATCTATCCTAGAATATTCTTACCCTCCGGTCGGTTTTTCTTAAATTCAAAGAAAATGAAGACAAGATATAATATTAATAACATAGTGAGGTGTACATCGACAACAGTGAACATATACCTTGGATAAATCTATCCTAGGATATTCTTAACCCTTGTCGGTTTCCCTTACACTCAAACTAAACGAAGACAAAACATATAATATTAATACCATAGTGAGGTGTATATGTACATCAGTGAACATATACCGGGGAGTAAATCTGTCCTAGTATATTCTTAGCCGCTTTTTGGTGTTCCTTGAACTCAAAGAAAATGAAGACAAATGATATAATATTAATACCATATTGAGGTGTACATCTACAACGGCGAACATATAACGGGGGTAAATCTACCCTAGGATTTTCTTATCCACTGTCGGTTTTCCTTACACTCAAAGAAAATGAGGACAAAATATATAATATTAATACAATAGTGAGGTGTAAATCTACATCAGTGAACATATATCGGGGCGGTAAATCAATCCTAGGATATTCTTACCCATGTCGGTTTTTTCTACACTAAAAGAAAATGAGAACAAATCATATAATGTTAATACCATATTGAGGTGTTCATATACATCCGTGAATACATACCGGGGTGTAAATTTATCGTAGGATATCCTTACAGCGTATCGGTATTCTTAAAATCAAAGAAAATGAACACAAAACATCTAATATTAATACTATAGTAAATTGTACATCTACTTCAGTGAACATATACCAGGGAGATAATCTATCCTAGGATATTCTTACCCCGTATTGTTTTTTTTAAACTCAAAGAAAATGAAGATAATACATAGAATACAAATACCATAGTGAGGTTTCTATCTATTTCCGTGAACATTTAACGAAGCAAAATCTGTCCTATGATATTCTTACAACCCTGTCAGTTTCTCTTAAACTCACAGAGGGGAAGGCAGAATATATAATATTAATACCATAGTGAAGTGTACCTCAAAATGAGTGAACATATAACGGGGCTTAAATCTATTCAAGAATATTCTTACCTCCTGCTGGATTCTTTTATAGTAAAAGAAAATGAAGACAAAAGATACAATATTAATAACATAGTGTGGTGCACATCTAAATCAGTGAACACGTCGCGAGGGGTAAATCTATCGGGTGATATTCTTACCCCCTGACGTTTTTGCTAATACTCAAAGAAAATGAAGACAAAAGATTTAATATTAGTACCATAATGAGGTGTTCATCTCTATGAGTGAATATATATCAGGGGTAAATTTAACCTAAGATATTGTCGCAGGCTTGTCGTTCTTTTTAAACTCAAACAAAGTGAAAACAAAATATATAATATTAATACGATAGTGAGGTGTACATCTACAAGGGCGAACATAAACAGGGGCGGTAAATCAATTCTAGGATATTCTTAACTCATATAGGCTTTTCTTACACTCAAAGAAAATGAACACAAAACATATAATGTATAAACCATAGTGAGGTGTACATCTACATCAGTAAACATATATAGAGGCGGTAAATCAATCCTAGGATATTCTTACCTCGTGTCGGCTTTTCTTACACTCAAAGAAAATAAAGACAAAACATATAATATATAAAACATAGTGAGGTGTACATCTACATCGGTGAACATATGCTGAAAGGTAAATCTATCCTTGGAGATTCTTACAGCGTATCGGTTTTCTTAAACTCAAAGAAAATGAACACAAAACATATAATATTATTACTATAGTAAATTGTACAACTACATCAGATAACATATACCAGGGAGTTGAACTATCCTAGGATATTCTCACCCCGTATCGGTTTTTTTAAACTCAAAGGAAATGAAGACAATACATAGAATATAAAGACCATAGTGTTGCTTTAATCTATTTCCGTGAACATATAACGGAGCAAAATCTATCCTATGATATTTTTACAACCCTGTCAGTTTCTCTTAAGCTCAAAGAAGGGAAGGAAGAATATATAATATTAATACCATAGTGAAGTGTACATCAAAAGGAGTGAACATATAACGGGGCTTAATTCAATTTTAGAATATTCTTTGCTCCTACTGGATTTATTTACAGTAAAAGAAAATGAAGAGAAAAGATATAATATTAATAACATAGTGTGGTGCACATCTAAATCAGTGAACATATAGAGAGAGGTAAATCTAACAGGGGATATTCTTACCCTCTGTCGGTTTTCCTTAAACTCAAAAAAAATGAAGACAAAAATACAATAATAATACCATAGTGAGGTGTACATCTATATCCGTGAATACATAGTGGGGATATTCTTACCCACTGTCGGTTTTCCTTAAACTCAAAGAAAAGCAGGACAAAGTATATAATATTAATGCCATACTGAAATGTACTACTACATAATTGAACTTATATTAAAGGGTAAAGCAATCCTAGGATATCCTTACCCCGTATCGGTCTTCAATCCACTCAAAGAAAATTAAGAAAAAATATAATAATAATACCATAGTGAGGTGTACATCTATATGAATGAACTTATACCGAGGGTTAAACGTATCCGGATAGTCTTACCCTTTGTAGGTTTTCTTTTTGCTCAAAGAAAATGAAGAAAAAAAATATAATATAAGTATCGTAATGAGGTGTTTATCTCTACGAGTAAATATATAGCAGGGGTAAATCTGTCCTAGGATATTGTTACCCTTGTCGTTTATTCTTAAACAGAAAGAATGTGAGAACAAAGTATATAATAATAATGCAATTGTGAGGTGTACATATTCATCAGTTAACATATAACGGGGGGGTGAATCTATTGTAGAAAATTCTTACCCCCCGTCGGTTTTCCTTACCCTTAAGGAAAACGAAGACAAAACATATAAGATTAATACCATAGTGAGGTGTACATGTACATCAGTTAACATATACCGGGGAGTAAATCTTTCCTAGTATATTCTTAGCCGCTTTTCGGTTTTCCTTGAACTCAAAGAAAATGAAGACAAATGATATAATATTAATACCATATTGAGGTGTACATCTACAACGGCAAACATATAACGGGGGTAAACCTACCCTAGGATTTTTTTATCCATTGTCGGTTTTCCTTACACTCAAAGAAAATGAGGACAAAATATATAATATTAATACGATAGTGAGGTGTAAATCTACATCAGTGAACATATATCGGGCGGTAAATCAATCCTAGGATATTCTTACCCATGTCGGTTTTTTCTACACTAAAAGAAAATGAGAACAAATCATATAATATTAATACCATATTGAGGTGTACATATACATCAGTGAATACATACCGGGGGGTAAATTTATCGTAGGATATTCTTACAGCGTATCGGTATTCTTAAACTCAAAGAAAATGAACACAAAACATCTAATATTAACAATATAGTAAATAGTACATCTACATCAGTGAACATATACCAGGGAGTTAATCTATCCTAGGATATTCTTACCCCATATTGTTTTTTTTAAACTCAAAGAAAATGAAGACAATACATAGAATATAAATACCATAGTGAGGTTTCTATCTATTTCCGTGAACATCTAACGGAGCAAAATCGGTCCTATGATATTCTTACAACCCTGTCAGTTTCTCTTAAACTCACAGAGGGGAAGGCAGAATATATAATATTAATACCATAGTGAAGTGTACCTCAAAATGAGTGAACATATAACGGGGCTTAAATCTATTCAAGAATATTCTTACCTCCTGCTGGATTCTTTTACAGTAAAACAAATTGAAGAGAAAAGATATAATATTAATAACATAGTGTGGTGCACATCTAAATCAGTGAAAATGTCGCGAGGGGTAAATCTATCAGGGGATATTTTTACCCCCTGTCGTTTTTGCTCACACTCAAAGAAAAATAAGACAAAAATTAAATATTAGTAGCATAATGAGGTGTTCATCTCTATGAGTGAATATTATCAGGGGTAAATTTAACCTAGGGTATTGTCGCAGGCTTGTCGTTCTTTTTAAACTCAAAGAAAGTGAAAACAAAATATATAATATTAATGCCTCAGTGAGGTGTGCAACTACATTAGCGAACATATACTTGGAGAAACCTATTCTAGGATATTCTTACCTCGTGTCGGTTTTTTTAAACTCAATGAAAATGAAGACAAAATATGTAATATTAATAAGATAGTGAGGTGTACATCTACATCAGTGAACATATATAGAGGCGGTAAATCAATCCTAGGATATTCTTACCTCATGTCGGCTTTTCTTACTCTCAAAGAAAATAAAGACAAAACATATAATATATAAACCATAGTGATGTGTACATCTACATCAGTGAACATACGCCGAAAGGTAAATCTATCCTTGGAGATTCTTACAGCGTATCGGTTTTATTAAACTCAAAGAAAATGAAGACAATAAATAGAATATAAATAACACAGTGTCGCTTTTATCTACTTCCGTGAACATATAACGTTGCAAAATCTATCCTATGATATTCTTACAACCCTGTCAGTTTCTCTTAAGCTCAAAGAAGGGAAGGAAGAATATATAATATTAATACCATAGTGAAGTGTACAGCAAAAGGAGTGAACATATAACGGGGCTTAATTCTATTCTAGAATATTCTTACCCCTACTGGATTTTTTACAGTAAAAGAAAATGAAGACAAAAGATATAATATTAATAACATAGTGTGGTGCACATCTAAATCAGTGAACATATAGCGAGGGGTGAACCTAACAGGGGATATTCTTACCCTCTGTCGGTTTTCCCTAAACTCAAAGAAAATGAAGACAAAATACAATAATAATACCATAGTGAGGTGTACATCTATATCCGTGAATACATAGTGGGGATATTCTTACCCACTGTCGGTTTTCCTTAAACTCAAAGAAAAGCAGGACAAAGTATATAATATTAATGCCATACTGAAATGTACTACTACATAATTGAACTTATATTAAAGGGTAAAGCAATCCTAGGATATCCTTACCCCGTATCGGTCTTCAATCCACTCAAAGAAAATTAAGAAAAAATATAATAATAATACCATAGTGAGGTGTACATCTATATGAATGAACTTATACCGAGGGTTAAACGTATCCGGATAATCTTACCCTTTGTAGCTTTTCCTTTTGCTCAAAGAAAGTGAAGACAAAAAATATAAATATCGTAATGAGGTGTTTATCTCTACGAGCAAATATATAGCAGGGGTAAATCTGTCCTAGGATATTGTTACCCTTGTCGTTTATTCTTAAAGAGAAAGAAAGTGAAAACAAAATATATAATATTAATGCAATTGTGAGGTGTACATATGCATCAGTTGACATATAACGGGGGAGTAAATCTATTGTAGAAAAATCTTACCCCCCGTCGGTTTTCCTTACCCTTAAGGAAAATGAAGACAAAATATATAATATTAATACATATTGAGGTGTACATCTACATCAGTGAACATATATCGGATGGGAATTCTATCCTACGATATTCTTACATCCTGTCGGATTTTCTTATATTCAAAGAAAATGAAGACAAAATATATAATAATAGTACGATAATGAGATTTTCATCTCTATAATGAATAATATAACGGGGATAAATCTATCTTAGGATATTGTAACAATGTTTTCGGTTATTCTTAAACTCAAAGAATGTGAAAATAAAATTTATAATATTAATGAAATAGTTAGGTGTACAACGACATTAGTGAAAATATACCTGGGGGAATCATATCGTATTATATTCTTACCCACTGTCGGTTACCCTGAAACTCAAAGAAAATGAAGACAAATATATAATATTAGTACCACAGTAAGGTGAACTATTACATCTGTGTACTTATACACAGGGGTAGCTCTATCCTAGGATATTCTTACCCCTGTCTGTTTTCCTTAAACTCAAAGAGAATGAAGACTAAACATATAATATTAATACCATAGTGAGATGTACATCTACATCAGTGAAAATATACTATGAATAATTCTATTCTAGAATATTGTTACCCCCTTCAGGTTTTCCTTACACTCTAATAAAATGAAGAATGCCTTTCACAAAAATGTCCTTTCGACCAATTTTATTTTGTACGTAATGCCCTTTGGACTAATTGTCTTTTGGGCAATATCTCCTTTGGACCGAGTATCTTTGGACGAAGTGTTTTTGCTCCAATTGTCTTTTGTACGAAAGCCCTTGGACCAGTTGTTTTTTGGGCCAATTGTCTTTTGGACCAATTTTTTTGGACTAATTCTATTTTGCATAAAATTTCATTTTGAGCAAATGTCTTTCGACGAAATGTCGTTTGGACCAATTCTCTTTTGGACAAAATATCCTTTGGACCAAATTTATTCGGAAGAAAAGTTTTTGGACCAATTGTCTTTTGTACAAAATGTCCTTTTGACCAATTATCTTTTGTACGGAATGTCCTTTGGATCAATTGTCTTTTGGAAGAAATGTCCCTTGGACCAATTGTCATTTGAACGAAATGTCATTTGGACCAAATGTCTTTCGTACGAAATGTCCTTTGAACTAATTGTGTTTTGGACGAAATGTCCTTTGGACCAATTGAATTTGGGCGAATAGTCATTTCGACCAAATGTCTTTCGCAGAAATATCCTTTCGACCAATTTCTTTTGTACGAAATGTCCTTTTACCAATTGCCTTTTGTACGAAATATCCTTTTGACCAATTGTCTTCTGTACGAAATATCCTTTTGACCAATTGTCTTCTGTACGAAATATCCTTTGGACCAATTGTCTTTTGTACAAATGTCCTTTCGACCAATTGTGTTTTGGACGAAATGTCCTTTGGACTAAATGTCTTAGAACGAAAACTTTTTGGACCAATTGTTTTTTTGTACGAAAGCCGTAGGACCAATTGTCTTTTGTACGAAATGTCCTTTTTACCAATTGCCTTTTGTACAAAAGTCCTTTTGACCAATTGTCTTTTGGTCAATATCTCCTTTGGACCAAATGCCTTTGGACCAATTATTTTTAAGCAATTTTCTATTAGAGGAAATATGTTTGCACGAAATGTGTTTCGCTGAAATATTCTTTCGACTAATTGTCTTTTGGCGAAAATGTCCTTTGGACCAAATGTCTTTGGGCGAAATGTTTCTCTAACGATTGTCTTTTGTACGAAGGCTTTTGGACTAGTTGTTGTTTGGGCCAATTGTCTTATGGACCAAATTTTTTTGTACTAATTTTATTTTGCATGAAATGTCATTTGGAGCAAATGTCTTTCAACGAAATGTCGTTTAGACCAATTCTCTTTTGGACAAAATGTCCTTTGGACCAAATTTCTAAAGACGAAATATCCTTTGGACTAATTGTCTTTTGTACGAAATGGCCTTTAGTCCAAATGTCTTTTGTACGAAATGTCCTTTGGACAAATTGTCTTTTGGAAGAAATGTACCTTGGACCAATTGTCTTTTGAACAAAATGTCATTTGGACAAAATGTCATTCGTACGAAATGTCCTTTGAACTAATTGTGCTTTGGTCGAAATGTCCTTTGAAACAATTGACTTTGGGCGAATAATCATTTCAACCAAATGTCTTTCCAAGAGATGTCCTTTCGACCAATTGTCCTTTGTACGAAATGTCCTTTGGACCAATTGTCTTTTGTACGAAATGTCCTTTTGATCAATTGTCTTTTGTACGAAATGTCCTTTGGACAATTGTCTTTTGTACAAATGTCTTTTTGACCAATTGTGTTTTGGACGAAATGTCCTTTGCACCAAATGCCTTTGGACGAAATGTCCTTTGCACCAATTGTCTTTTGTACAAATGTCATTTTGACAAATTGTGTTTTGGACAATATCTCCTTTGGACCAAATGTCTTTGGACGAATTGTTCTTAGGACCAATGGCATTTTGTTCGAAATACCCTTTGGACCCATTTTCTTTTGAAGCAATTTTCTATTAGACGAAATGTGTTTGGACGAAAAGTTTTCCCTAAAATGTTCCTTCGACTAATTGTCTTTTGGCCAAAATGACCTTTGGACCAAATGTCTTTGGACGAAATGTTTTTGGACCAATTGTCTTTTGTACGAAAGCCCTCGGACCATTTTTGCCACTTGTCTTATGGACCAAAATTTTTTGGACTAATTTTATTTTGCATGAAATGTCATTTGGACTAAATGTCTTTCGACGAGATGTTGTTTGGACCAATTGCCTTTTGTACGAAATGTCCTTTTGACCAACTGCCTTTTGGAAGAAATGTCGCTTGGACCAATTGACTTTAGGTGAATATTCATTTCGACCAAATGTCTTAGGCAGAAATGTCCTTTGGACCAATTGCCTTTTGTACGAAATATCTTTTTGACCAATTGTATTTTGTACGAATTGTTTTTTGGACCAATTGTCTTTTGAAATGTCCTTTGGCCAATTGTGTTTTGGACGAAATGTCCCTTTGGACCAATTGTCTTTTGAACGAAATGTAATTTCGACCAAAGGTATTTCGTACGAAATGTATTTTGGACCAATTCTCTTTTGAACCAATATCCCTTTAGACGAAATGTGTTTGGACGAAATGTGTTTGGCTGAAATGTTCTTTCGACTAAATGTTTTTGGCCAAAATGTCCTTTTTGACCAAATGTCTTTGGACGAAAGTTTTTGGACCAATTGTCTTTTGTTCGAAAGCCCTTTGACCAGTTGTCTTTTGGACCAAATGATCTTAGGACTAATTGTATTTTGCAGGAAATGTCATTTGGACCAAATGTCTTTTGACGAAATGTCGTTTGGACTAATTCTCTTTTGGACAAAATGTCCTTTGGACCAATTTTCTTGGGACGAAATATCCTTTGGACCAATTGTCTTTTGTACGATATGTCCTTTGAACCAATTGTCTCTTGGACGAAATGTCATTTGGACCAATTGTCATTTTGGACAAAATGTATTTTTGAACAACTGTCTTTTTTACCAAATATCTTTGGACGAAATGACCTTTGTACCAATTGTCTTTTGGATGAAATGTCCTTTGAACCAATTGTCCTTTGGACAAAATGTCCTATGGACCATTTGTCCTTTGAACGAAGATTCCTTTGAACGAATTGTCCTTTGGACCAAATGTATCTGGACGAAATATTCTTTGGATGAAATTTCTTTGGACGAAATGACCCCCAAGAAAGTTTTATGGTACCTTATACCTGTATCCTAATTGAACTCTAGTGCTGCCTTTTCTATTACTGTTCGGAATACGACAAAGAAATTGGGGCTGGTAACAGTATATTCATAAAAAAAAGATATGCAATGAAAAACTGACGAAATAATAGCAAAATATCAATTAATTACAACCCTAAGCGGCAAAATACATTTTATATCTCGAAATTATAGATATGTTGTTGTTAGTGTTGAATTTAGGCATGATTAAGGAGAAGGACCGCGGTTTGAGTCCAATTTTTCTTACAATCTTCATATATATAGACGAAATGTGTCTGGATGAAATGTTCTTTGGACTAATTTTTTTTTATCCAAAATACACTTTGGACCAAATGTCTTTGGACGAAATGCTTTTTTGACCAATTGTCTTTTGTACGAAATGTTCTTTAGAGTAATAGTCTTTTGGACGAAATATCATTTGGACGAAATACTTTTCGACGAAATGTACTTTGGACCAATTGTCTTTTCGACAAAATGTCCTTTCGACCAATTTTTTTGTCGAAATGTCCTTTGGACCAATTGTCTTTTGGACCAAATGTCCTTCGGTCCAATTATCTATTGGATGAAATATCCTGTGGTCCAAATGTCTTTTGATCGAAATGTCCTTTGGATCATTTGTCCTTTGGACGAATTGTCCTTTGGACCAAATGTCTCTGGACCAAATATATTTAGACTAAATGTCTCAGGACGAAATGTCCTTTGGATGAAATATGTTTGGACGAAATGACCCCGAACAAACTTTTATGGTACCTTATACCTGTATCCTAATTGAAATCTAGTGCTGACTTTTCTATTACTGATGTAGATGTAAATCACACTATTTTAATATAATATCTTTTGTCTTTATCTTCTTTGAGTGTAAGGAAAACCGAAAGGAGGTAAGAATATCCTAGGATACATTTACTCCCCTGTATATGTTCAAATGTGTTGATGTACATCTCACAACGGTATTAATATAATACCTTTTGTCTTTATTTTTTCTTGATTGTAAGGATAACCGAGAGGAAATAAGAATATCCTAGGATAGATTTACCCCGAGTATATATTCACTGATAAAGATGTACATTTCACTATGGTATTAATATAATATATTTTGACATCATTTCCTTGACATGATATAAATGTACACCTCTCAATGGTATTAATATTATATGTCTTCTTACAGTTTCTTTGAAATGAAATGAAATCTTTGAGTTTTACGTCCCACGGTTATGCCGGTTAGGCTAAAGGAGACGGTGATGATGAGAGATGAGTGAAATGGTGGGATGAAGAAAGTGGGAGGAAACGGGAGAACCCCGAGAAAACCCACGAGCACCGTGTTTGTCCACCACAAAGTTCACTTGGCGGGGGCTGGGATCGAACCCGGGACCCCAAGCACCAGAGGTGAACGCTCTACCACTGAGCCACCGCGCCCCCTACAGTTTCTTTGAGTTTAACGAAAACCGACAGGGGGTAAGGTTATTCTAGGATAGATTTCGCCCGCTATATGTTCACGGATGTATATGTACACCTCACCATGGTATTAATATTATACCTTTTGTCTTCATTTCATAGAGTTTAAGAAAAACCGACAGGCAAGAAAGAATTTCCTAGGATAGATTTACTCCCGGTATATGTTTACGGATGTACATGAACAACCCACTATGGTATTAATATTATATATTTTGTCTTCATTTCATAGAGTTTAAGAAAAAAAAGACAGGGGAGTAAGAATATCGTATAATAGATTTACCCATCAGTATATGTTCACGGATGTACTGTACACCTCACTATGGTAATATCCTAGGGTACATTTACTCCCTTATATATATTAAAATGTGTTGTAGTACACCTCAAACGTTATTAATATTATATCTTTTGTCTTCATTTTTCTTGAGTGTAAGGATAACCGAGAGGAAATAAGAATATCCTTCGATAGATTTACCCCCCAGTATATATTCACTGATGTAGATGTACATCTTACTATGGTATTAATATAATATATTTTGTCATTATTTTCTTTGAGTGTAAGGAAAAACGAAAGTAGGTAAGAATATCCTAGGATACATTTACTCCCCAGTATTTGTTCAAATGTGTTGATGCACACATCAGAACGGTATTAATATTATATCTTTCGTCTTCATTTTTCTTGCTTGTAAGGATAACCCAGAGGAAATAAGAATATCCTAGGATAGATTTACCCCCCAATATATATTCACTGATGTAGATGTACACCTCACTATGGTATTATTATAATATATTTTGACTTCATTTTCTTTGAGTTTAAGAAAAACCGACGAGGGGTAACTCCCGGTACCTGATAACTGATGTAGATGTACACTTCATTAAAGTATTAATATTTTATGTTTTGTCTTTATTTCATAGAGTTTAAGGAAAACCGAAAGAGGTTTATGAATGTCCTAGGATAGATTTTCCCCCGCTATATGTTAACTGATGTAGATGTACACTACACTAAGGTATTAGTATCATATCTTTTGTCTTCATTTCCTTTGAGTTTCTGAAAAACCGACAAGGGGTAAGAATATCCTAGGATAGATTCAACCCCAGTATATTTTAACAGACGTAGCTGAACAGCTCACTATGGTATTCATATAATATATTTTTCCTTCATTTTCTTTGAACTTAAGAAAAACAGACAGGGGTAACTATATCCTAGTATATATTCACTTCCCTATATGTTTTCACAGATGTAAATATAAACCTTACTATGGTATTAGTATTAATTCTTTTATCTTCATTTTCTTTGAGTGTAAGGAAAACCGAAAGTGGGGTTAGAATAACCTACGATAGATTTACCCCCGTATATGCTCACTGACGAATATGTACACATCACAATGGTATCTTTTATTTTCGTTCCATTGAGTTTAAGAGAAACCGACATGCGGGAAAGAATTTCCTAGGATAGATTTACTCCCGGTATATGTTTACGGATGTACATGAAGAACCCACTATGGTATTAATATTATATCTTTTGTCTTCATTTCATAGAGTTTAAGAAAAACATACAGGGGAGTAAGAATATCGTATAATAGATTTACCCATCAGTATATGTTCACGGATGAACTGTATACCTCACTATGGTATTAGTAGTAAATCTTTTTTCTTCACTTTCTTTGAGTATAAGGAAAACCGACACGGGGGTAAGAACATCGTATAATATATTTATCCCCCGGCATATATTCACTGATGTAGATGTACAACTCATTATGGTATTAATATAATATCTTTTGTTTTATTTTCTTTGAGTGTAAAAAAATCAGAAGGAGGTAAAAATTTCCTAGGGTACATTTACTCCCCCATATATATTCAAATGTTTTGATGCACACCTCAAACGGTATTAATATTATATCTTTTGTCTTCATTTTTCTTGAGTGTAAGGATAACCGAGAGGAAATAAGAATATTCTTTGATAGATTTACCCCCCAGTATATATTCACTGATGTAGATGCACATTTTACTATGGTATTAATATCAAATATTTTGTCATAATTTTCTTTGAGTTTATGAAAAACCGACAGGGGTAAGAATATCATAAGATAAATTTACCCCCCGGTATATGTTAACTTATGTAGATGTACACTTCACTAAGGTTTTAATATTTTAACTTTTGTCTTCATTTCATACAGTTTAAGAAAAACCGACAGGGGAGTAAGATTATCGTATAATAGCTTTATCCCACGGTGTATATTCACTAATGTAGATGTACACCTCACTATGGTATTAATATAATATATTTTGTCTTTATTTTCTTTGAGTGTTAGGAAAATTCGAAAGGAGGTAAGAATATCCTAGGATACATTTACTCCCCAGTATATGTTCAAATGTGTTGATGCACACTTCAGAACCGTATTAATATTATATCTTTTGTCTTTATTTTCTTTGAGTGTTAGGAAAATCCGAAAGGAGGTAAGAATATCCTAGGATATATTTACTCCCCAGTATCTGTTCAAATGTGTTGATGCACACTTCAGAACGGTATTAATATTATATCTTTTGTCTTCATTTTTCTTGGGTGTAAGGATAACCCAATGGAAATAAGAATATCCTAGAATAGATTTACCCCCCAGTATATATTCACTGATGTAGATGTACACCTCACTATAGTATTAAGATAATATACTTTGACGTCATTTTCTTTGAGTTTAAGAAAAACCGACAAGGGGTAGCTCCTGGTATTTGATAACTGATGTAGATGTACAGTTCATTGAAGTATTAATAATTTATGTTTTGTATTTATTTCATAGAGTTTAAGGAAAAGCGAAAGAGGTTTATGAATGTCCTAGGATAGATTTTCCCCCGCTATATGTTAACTGATGTAGATGTAGTGTAGATGTGTACTACACTAAGGTATTAGTATCATATCTTTTGTCTTCATTTCCTTTGAGTTTCTGAAAAACCGACAAGGGGTAAGAATATCCTAGGATAGATTCATCCCCGTATATTTTAACAGACGTAGCTGTACAGCTCACTATGATATTCATATAATATATTTTTCCTTCATTTTCTTTGAACTTAAGAAAAAAAGACAGGGGTAACTATATTGTAGTATATATTCACTTCCCTATCTGTTTTCACAGATGTAAATATACACCTTACTATGGTATTAGTATTATTTCTTTTATCTTCATTTTCTTTGAGCGTAAGGAAAACCGACACAGGTGGTAAGAATATCGTATAATAGATTTACCCCCCGGTATATATTCACTGATGTAGATGTACACTACACTAAGGTATTAGTATCATATCTTTTGTCATCATTTTCTTTGAGTTTATGAAAAACCGACAAGGATTAAGAATATCCTGTAGTAGATTAACTCCCCGATACATGTTCACTGATGTAGATGTACAGCTCACTATTGTATAAATATTGTATTTTTCTTCATTTTTTGAGTGTAAAGAAAACAGACAGAGAAGTAAGAATATCCTAGTATAGATGTACCTCCCGGTAAATGTTCACTGATGTAGATTTACGCCTCACTTAGTATTAATATTATATGTTTTGTCTTCATTCTCCTCTTGTGTAAAGTAAACCGACAGGTTTAAGAATATTTAGGATAGATTTACCCTCCGGTATATGTTCACGGATGTTGATGTACACCTCACTATAGTATTAATGTAATATCTTTGTCTTCATTTTCTTTGAGTATATGAAAAACCGACAAAGGTGTAAGAATATTCTAGGATAGGTTTACTCTTGGTATATGTTCACTGATTTAGATGTACGCCTCACTATGGTATTAATATTAAATTGTTTGTCTTCACTTTCTTTGAGTATAAGGAAAACCGAGACGGGGATAAGAATATCGTATTTTAGATTTATACCCCAGTATATATTCACTGATGTAGATGTAGATCACACTACGGTTTTAATATAATATCTTTTGTCTTTATCTTCTTTGAGTGTAAGGAAAACCGAAAGGAGGTAAGAATATCCTAGGATACATTTCAAATGTTTTGATGTTCAAATGTTTTGATGTACATCTCACAACGGTATTAATATAATATATTTTATCTTCATTTTTCTTGAGTGTAAGGATAACCGAGAGGAAATAAGAATATCCTAGGATAGATTTACCCCCAGTATATATTCACTGATGAAGATGTACACCTCACTATGGTATTAATATAATATATTCGGCATCATTTCCTTGACATGATATAGATGTACACCTCTCAATGGTAGTAATATTATAAGTTTTGTCTTCATTTCCTTTGAATGTAAGGAAAACCGAAACTGGAGTTAGAATAAGCTAGGATAGGTTTATTTACTGGTATATGTTCACGGACGAATATGTACACCTCTCAATGGTATTAATATTATATCTTTTGTCTTCATTTCATTGAGTTTAAGTAAAAGCGAGAGAAGGTAAGGATATTCTAGGAAAGATTTCGCCCGCTATATGTTCACGGATGTATATGTACACCTCACCATGGTATTAATATTATACCTTTTGTCTTCATTTCATAGAGTTTAAGAAAAACCGACAGGGAGGTAAGAAAATCCTGGGATAGAATTACTCCTGGTATATTTTTACAGATGTAGATGTACACCTCAATATGGAATTAATATTATATGTTTTGTCTTCATTTTCTTTGAACTTAAGTTAAACCGGCAGAGGGTAACTATATCCTTGAATAAAATCACTTCCCTATATATGTTCTTGGATTGAAATGTATACCATACTATGGTTTTAGTATTAAATCTTTTGACTTAATTTTCTTCGAGTGTAAGGAAAAACCACAGGGGATAAGGATGTCGTATAATAGATTTACCCTTCGATATATGTTCACGGATGTATTGTACACCTCACTATGATATTAATATTATATTTTCACTTCACTTTCTTTGATTGCAAGGGAAACCGACACAGCCGGTAATAATTCCGTATAATAGATTTACCCCCCGCAATATATTCACTGATGTAGATGTACAGTTCACTATGATATCAATATTTTTTTCTTCAATTTTTGAGTGTAAGGAAAATCGACACGGGGTGGGAATATCTAGGATATATTTACCCTCCGGTATAGGTTCACGGATGTTGATATACACCTCACTATTGTATTAATGTAATATCTTTGTCTTCATTTACTTTGCGTTTATGAAATACCGAGGAAGGGTAAGAATATCCTAGGATAGATTTACTCCCCGGTATATGTCCACTGATGTAAAAGTACGCCTCACTAGGGAATTAATATTATATGTTTGTCTTCATTTTCCTTGAATTAAAAAAATTGACAGGACGGGTAACAATAACCGAGGATAGACTTACCCTCTACAATATTTTATTCTACATCTATATGAGAAAAATATTCTGGAGGGTAAGTCTAACCTTGGTTATTGTTATCCTTGTCTATTCTTGGTCCTTGAATCTTTTATAATATTAATACACCTCTTAATATTAGTAATATTACATGTTTTCTTACATTTTCTTTGATTTTAACGAAAACCAGCAAGTGTTAAAAATATCCTCAGATCAATTTTCTCCCCGGGATATATTCACTGATAAAGATGCACAGCTCAGTAAGATATTAATATTATAAGTTTTGTCTTCATTTTCTTTGAGTGTAAGGAAAATCGAAACTGGGGTTAGAATAACCTACGATAGATTTACACCCGTATATGCTCACGGACGAATATGTACACCTCACAATGGTATTAGTATTATATCTTTTGTCTTCATTCCATTGAGTTTAAGAAAAACCGACAGGCAAGAAAGAATTTCCTAGGATAGATTTACTCCCGGTATATGTTTACGGATGTACATGAACAACCCACTATGGTATTAATATTATATATATTTTGTCTTAATTTCATAGAGTTTAAGAAAAACAGACAGGGGAGTAAGAATATCGTATAATAGATTTACCCATCATTATATGTTCACGGATGTACTGTACACCTCACTATGGTAATATCCTAGGGTACATTTACTCCCTTATATATATTAAAATGTGTTGTAGTACACCTCAAACGTTATTAATATTATATATTTTGTCTTCATTTTTCTTGAGTGTAAGGATAACCGAGAGGAAATAAGAATATCCTTCGATAGATTTACCCCCAGTATATATTCACTGATGTAGATGTACATCTTACTATGGTATTAATATAATATTATTTGTCATCATTTTCTTTGAGTGTAAGGAAAAACGAAAGTAGGTAAGAATATCCTAGGATACATTTACTCCCCAGTATTTGTTCAAATGTGTTGATGCACACATCAGAACGGTATTAATATTATATCTTTCGTCTTCATTTTTCTTGCTTGTAAGGATAACCCAGAGGAAATAAGAATATCCTAGGATAGATTTACCCCCCAATATATATTCACTGATGTAGATGTACACCTCACTATGGTATTATTGTAATATATTTTGACATCATTTTCTTTGAGTTTAAGAAAAACCGACGAGGGGTAATTCCCGGTATTTGATAACTGATGTAGATGTACACTTCATTAAAGTATTAATATTTTATGTTTTGTCTTTATTTCATAGAGTTTAAGGAAAACAGAAAGAGGTTTATGAATGTCCTAGGATAGATTTTCCCCCGCTATATGTTAACTGATGTAGATGTACACTACACTAAGGTATTAGTATCATATCTTTTGTCTTCATTTCCTTTGAGTTTCTCGAAAACCGACAGGGGGTAAGAATATCCTAGGATAGATTCAACCCCAGTATATTTTAACAGACGTAGCTGAACAGCTCACTATGGTACTCATATAATATATTTTTCCTTCATTTTCTTTGAACTTAAGAAAAACAGACAGGGGTAGCTATATCCTAGTATATATTCACTTCCCTATATGTTTTCACAGATGTAAATATAAACCTTACTATGGTATTAGTATTAATTCTTTTATCTTCATTTTCTTTGAGTGTAAGGAAAACCGACACAGAGGGTAAGAATATCGTATAATAGATTTTCCCCCGCTATATGTTAACTGATGTAGATGTACACTACACTAAGGTATTAGTATCATATCTTTTGTCATCATTTTCTTTGAGTTTATGAAAAACCGCCAAGAATTAAGAATATCATGTAGTAGATTAACTCCCCGATACATGTTCACTGATGTAGATGTAAAGCTCACTATTGTATCAATATTGTATTTTTTCTTGATTTCTTGAGTGTAAAGAAAACCGACAGAGGCGTGAGAATATCCTAGTATAGATGTACCACCCGGTATATGTTCACTGATGTAGATTTGCACCTCACTATAGTATTAATATTTTATGTTTAGTCTTCATTTTCTTCTTGTGTAAAGAAAACCGACAGGTTTAAGAATATTTAGGATAGATTTACCCTCCGGTATATATTCACGGATGTTGATGTGCACCTCAATATGGTATTAATGTAATATCTTTGTCTTCATTTTCTTTGAGTATATGCAAAACCGACAAGAATATCCTAGGATAGATTTACTCTTGGTATATTTTCACTGATGTAGATGTAGGCCTCACTATGGTATTAATATTATATGTTTGTCTTCATTTTCTTTGATTTCAAGGAAAATTGAAGGGACGGGTAACACTGATCAAGGATAGACTTACCATCCGGAATATTTTCACTGATATAGATGTACACCTCACAATGGTATTAATATTATATGTTTTGTTGAATTTTCCGTGATTTTAGCAAAAACCGAGGGAGGTTAAAATATCCTACGATAAATTTTCCCTTCAGGGATATATTCACTGATAGAGGTTTACACCTTACTATGTTATTAATATTATAAGTTTTGTCTTTATTTTTTTTAGTGTAAGGAAAACCGAAAGTGGGGTTAGAATAATCTAGGATAGATTTTCCCCCCGGTATATTTTCACGAACGAATATGTACACCTGACTATGGTATTAATATTTTATCTTTTGTCTTCATTTCATTGAATTTAAGAAAAACCGACGGGCGGGAATGAATATCCTAGGATAGATTTACCCCCGATATATTTTCACAGATGTAGATATACAGTTCAGTATAGCATTAATATAATATATGTTTCTTCATTTTCTTTGAGTTTACGAAAAATCGACAAGGGGTACGTATATCCTAGTATAGATTTAGTTTCATATATATGTTCACGGATGTAAATGTACTATTATTAAATGTAAATGTATTATTA
This sequence comes from Thermobia domestica, assembly GCF_964235325.1. Lineage (NCBI taxonomy): Eukaryota > Metazoa > Arthropoda > Insecta > Zygentoma > Lepismatidae > Thermobia > Thermobia domestica. The sequence continues at coordinate 73,270,214 of NC_137457.1, read as the reverse complement.
TTAAATCTTTTGTCTTCATTTTCTTCGATTGTAAGGAAAAACCACAGGGGGGGTAAAATATCGTATAATAGATTTTCCTTTCGGTATATTTTCACGGATGTACTGTAAACCTCACTATGGTAATAATATTAAAATTTCGTCTTCACTTTCTTTCAGTGTAAGGAAATCCGACAGGGGGGTAAGAATATCGTATAAGAGATTTTTTTCTCGGTACATACTCACTCATGTAGATGTACAACTCACTGTGGTATTATTATAACATCTTATGTCTTTGTTTTTTGAGTGTAAGGAGAACCGACAGGCGGGGAAGAATATCTAGGATAGATTTACCCTTTGGTATACATTCATGGATGTTGATGTACACCTCAGTATGGTAATAATATAATATCTTTTGTTTTCATTTCCTTTAAGTTTATGAAAACCCGACAAGGGGTACGAATATCCTAGGATAGATTTACCCCCCGGTATACGTTCTCTGATGTAGATGTACACCTCACTATGGTATTAACATTATATGATTGTCTTCATTTTCTTTCAGTTTAAGGAAAATTGACAGGACGGGTAACAATAACCTAGGATATATTTAACACCAGAATATTTTCATTGATATAGATGTAAACCGCACAGTGGTTTTAATATTAAATATTTTGGTACATTTTCATTGAGTTTACCAAAAACCGACAGGGGGTAAAAATATCCTAGGATACATTTACCCCCGGGACATATTCACTGATAAAGATGTACACCTCACTATGGTAGTTATATTATAAGTTTTGTTTTCATTTTCTTTGAGTGTAATGAAAACCGGAAGTGGGGTTAGAATAAGCTAGGATAGGTTTACCCCCCGGTATATGCTCACAGACGTATATGTATGGTCATCCGCAAAAAAAAGTTCGCATATACTGTAACTTCCACATTTTCATTAATAACTCAATTTTCTTAATATATTATCGCTTCTTTGTGCTTTCCTTAACAAAGCAGTGTAGTAATGAATAATTATTTATGATTTTTGTGAAAAAATAAAGCAAAATAAGAAAATTATAAGCAAAAAACTGTGATTGTTATGAAACTTTAGTCTGTCAGATAATTACGCGAAGAATATCCCGAGGGAAATTCACTCCATACAGTGCACAGGTATTAGGAGCACTCACAAATACGTAAAATTGAAGGAACAGAAAATAATGTATTTTTGAGATAAACATACAATTCACACTTCACGTGAAGTTCCAATATGGGAAATCAATCAATATCTTCAGTTGAAATTACTGAAAAAAAAAATGGCTATTTAAAACTCCAAGTGTAAACCTGCGCTTGGAGCGAGTCTATTTCTAATATCAGAACGCGTTATTTCGTAACATGCCTGCGTGGCCAAGCGGGTTTAGCAATGCTGTTGAAATTCTAGAACCGAAGGGTGGCAGTTCGAGCCTGAGTGCGGAACGCTTTTTTTTTTCAATATAGTGAAATATTTTTTAAAATATAAATGTCTAGTTTGAAGTGCTTAAAAACACAAGACCAGATGAACAATCACTTTTCAAAGCTCAGTCACATTTATTCACTATGTTCATCAATTAGGCTATATACGAAGACACTAAAATGTGGAACGTTAACGATCCTTATTAACGTGAATACCACATCCGTTATAATGAGAACAGATTTGTGATCTTAATACCAACCTTAAACCATACGTCCAAAATGAAAATTATTCATGTTCTTGATACCTATTGCAACACTCAGTTGTAATATAGAGAGTGAGAGTGCGAAAGAGAGAGATAAAATACTGTATACAGGGTGCGGAAAAATTCCCGGAACGGTCCAATATCTCGCGAAGTATAAATATCACCAAAACAAAAATAACACACATGTTAAATAGTTTTAAAGAAGCTATCCAATGATAGAAAACACAATCACTTATCCCTACCTCCTTGGGCACTACGGGGGATAACTTTAAAATTTTAAATGGGAACCCCTATTTCTTATTTCATATGTGGATTCTCCAGAAAAAGTGATAGTGATTTGATCAAAAATTGAAAACAGTGTGTGCGAAGATGAAGTTACATGGAATACAATATCGATAATTGTTTTGCAAAGTAGCTTTATGAAGTAGTTCTTAGTAGTAGGGTTATTTACAACAAAAATAAGCCATTTTTGTCACCATTTGTATTTTCTTGCAAATTAATAAATATGGACAAATGCATTATTTTATGGAAGTTAAAATGTATGAATTCGTTATGTGGGGAAAAAAATTACATGAAAATTTTACTCTGCGTGGAAATCGAACTCATGACCTTTCATGCCGCAGTCCCGTACGCTAACCGCATGGCCCAGAGCTCGACACTGAGAGGCCACATTTTCATAAAGATTTGCCGCCTCCATTTTTTATGTGTCGATTCAAGTGCTATCCCTGAAGGCACTGTTTTCAATTTTGGGTCAAATCACTGTTACTTATTCTGAAGAATCCAAATGTGCAACAAAATATGGGGATTTCCATTTAAAATTTTAAAGTTACCCCCCGTGTGGGAATGGAGGGTTGCGTTTGGTATCATTGGATAGATTTTTCAAAACTGTTTAACACGTGTTATTTTTGTTTTGCTGATCTGTATATTTCGCGAGATATTGGACCGTTCCGGGACTTTCCCCGCACCCTGTATAAGCTTGTATTTTTAATTAAAACAGTTAGTGTAAATCATAATCTGGATTTTTATAAAGTAAATGAAACAATCATATAGAAAATGTATACAGTTTAAAATTGAATTAAATTGCAATTCCAGAATCTGAAACATTATATATATCTTATTTATTTACATCGAATGTTAACTTATTGTATAGTTTATAGCATGAGTATCAGCTGATATGTAACACAAAATTATCTATAAATTGAATTTAAATAGGAAATGATATAGTTGCTATAAGAACAAGTTTATGAAAATGAACTGTATAATAATGGTTGTATTTGAAGCAGAGTTTGCGTAATAGAGTAAATATTTACACCGCCAGCTTTGCAATACTGTGCGGTTTAAATTGTCAATCTCATCAATTTTACTTATATCGCTTGAATGTTTATGGAATTTAGTATAGCATTATGAAACATTCAACAACTGATCTAGTAGTGAAACATATTTAATAAGATTACCGCACATTACGGTAGATTCCGAGATCGCTCCCAGCTTTGCGAGCACTTGATAATATCTTATTATTATTTCAGATAAAATATTATGTGGAAGAGCTAAATTAAATTAGAAAATGAAATGAAATATTTAACATCCCACTATTACGCCCTTTAGGCGGGAAGGTTCTAGATTGCTGGTCCTCACATAGAGGAGAATTTGGATTAGTAACCAGTTTGGTTCTTTTGTTTATCAAATCTCAATACACAATTCATATAGTAATGTCGAGCAAGCGATAGCGAGTGAAGGCAGGTTAACCAGGTTGATTGCTTTCTTCATCACCACTCAATTGGTATACGGACCAGTGTTCTAGAATCCTGCTATTTTAGGCTAAGGGAGAAGATAATTAAAGTAAGAAAATGATATAAGAATTGGTGGAATGAGAAAGTGGAAGGAAAAGTAAATGCTTTGAGAAAAGTCACGGACATAATGTTGTCCACCACAAGCTTACTTGAACGGAATAAAACCAGAGACCGCATGCACCAAAGGTAAGCGCTCTACCAGTGAACCATCGCGCCCCATAAATTAAATAATAAAGATAAGTAGTAGGCATTTTATAATTGAATATTGTATGTAAGAAACTTATTGTGCCATAAAGATTCTTTCTCTGCAAGCTTTTGTAATTGATGTTGCAAATTGTCCGATGCTTTGCAATGCGGGTCAAAGGAATAAATGCATATTTTCGGGATAGTATCGTCTGCCCCTTGCTGCTATTGGTGGTATAAAAGTAGTGTTGAGTTGATTTTTAGTTTCTTGTTCCTTTTGTTATGTGAATATAGACTAGACCAAAATTTTTTACTGGTGTTCATTTCAGGATCACTCGGTAGCATGTTTTTAGTGGAGGAATGTTACGTGAATATAGATTACACCAAGTCACAAATATTTTGACAAAGATATACATTTTTATTACACAAATAGTTTCTGCTTTTCCTTTTACTGCAAATGTTTATTTCTAATAGTGATTTTTATTCTTATTGAATCCGTGAATACACATTCAAGACTTTTTTTTAAAAATAAGTTGTTTAATAAGGCACTGAAAAGTGTTGGATTTTGTAACACTCTAACACTTAAAAACATAATACTGAGTGATCCTAAAATGGACACCAATAATTAATTTTGGTCTAGTCTATATTCACGTAACACTTTCAACAGCGAGGCTATATGAAACGTGGGCTTACTAATTAACGTGGAATAAAAATAAAAAAGTCTAGTGGCTAGCGCGAGTGTTTTTGGTTCTTGTAGTCTCGGGTTCGATTCCCGGTAAGGGTCGATTCAGGTTAAATTTTCAGGGGAGTTTATGGGAAAAACGTTAAAAAATATAATTGCAAAAGTCTGATGCCAGTGTTTTGTAAGCTATTGACAAAATAATAGAAAGACAGGAAAGAAATTCTCTTGAGAACTGAAAGTAAACAATGTTTTCGCATTTATGCTTAATTTGCTACTAGCGTGACACATTAAATTGAATATAATATAAATATTAGACACAAAATTCGCTACTTCACGGTTGATAACATGGTAAATGCTAGGTATTGTTAAACATTAAACGTAACACCTCAATTTTATATCAATAAATAACTTAAATAAATAAATAACAAGACAGAACAATACTATTAACCTATATTTGCATGGTATATAAATTAAAAACACGTTGTTTATCATAACGAAAAATGGCTGAACCGTTTGAAATGAATTTTTTTAACATAGTTAACACCTACCTCGGACTGGGTTGTTGTCACGCCATTTTTATTGAAATACGTATCCAAACAGAAGAGAGGGGGTTAAAATGTATGCCAAAAATAGAATCTCTCAATTTTGTGAGATGAAATATGATACATAAATTCCCTATTTAAAACGAGTGTGCACGTGTCCGACCGTGTTTAGAAATTTCGGTACTAAATGGAGAAGAGGGGCAATTTGTATCGTTTTTGCTCAATATTTAAGAATGATGACATGGAGATTGTGTCTTGTCTTCACAGCAAAAGGGATGAAGCACTTGAAATTATCTTTTAAATATACGGTATTTAGCATTTGGTCCAGTCGGATTCATTAACACATATGTCGTAAGAGGAACAGATGGATATAAACACCTTATTTTAAAATATGTGAGCCCATCTTCCGTTGTCCTTAAAAATCCACTTTTGAGGGGGAAATGGGGCAAGTTCCAAATAAGGCGGTCAATATGTAAAAGTGACGTCGTGTTTGTCTGTCCGATCATCACGGGAAATCAAATCAGCCGTTTGAAATAAATATTTGAATACATTTAGTACTTGGAAGAAAATGGTTAGCTGATGTTCACTAGAAACTTGACAAAACTTCGATACAAATTAGAGGATAGTCAGCTATGCCTAAATCTAATATTGTAGGTGGAAGTGAAAACGACGAACGAAGTAACAGCGGATTAAAATTTAGCATTAGAAGTCATTGAAAAACAGAATGTGATGCGCGAAAACGAGAAAAAAAGAAAAGGAAAAACGTAACGTTGCCGACGACAACACACTGGATGGTGCTTATTGAAAGACCCATAAACGCTATTCATTAGCTCATTCTTCACGGTTTGGATTGCAAGAAATAAAACTATTTCTTCGTGCTAATACGCCTCTCAAAACGAAATGTTATATTTCTGCAAAATTTGTTTTTCTCACATGACTGGATATTTTTTTTAAAAAATTCTATGTGCTGAAGAAAACAAAACCATATGACAAACTGTATTTGATCTGAAGACCCCATGATCTTTACTACATGTTGTTATTCATTACATCAGCGAGACGTTGTTTGCAATGACACTGATACATTGAGTGGTTTGTTCGAGAAAGTTGCTTGTCTCGATTTTGTTTACTCTTTAGGTTTTTCGTAGAATACATGAAAAAGAAATACATTTTTCGCTTAGATATCCAGGAATCCTGTTTTAACTGATCAGAAAACAGCAATCTGCTGGTGAAATGATATGGGGTAATGTGTAGCATTTTGTTTTCACGCCATCGATAGCAGCAAGGGGCACATGAATTACATAAAAAGGGAGTGTGTTGTTATGAACTACTAATATCTTTCTCAAAAAATCTACGTGTTACTTCGTAGCTCAGGGGATAAGTGAAAGATTACAATACACAAGTTCGCACGATCGAGTCTTGTCCAGTGCTATTATGTTTTTTTTTTTCATTTTCATTGTTTAACGGTGAAAGTGACGTAGATACATTTTCATTGGCATTCAAAAAAAAAAAAAAGAATGGAAGGGCATACGTAGCCCTGAAAAGGGCTGTTTATATATAAGTGTCTAATAGGAGGTCCAATGACCTTCTACATCGATGACTGCCTGGAGCCTTCTGGGCATGCTTTCGGTAAGTCTGCGGAGAAAGCGTTCACTACGGGAAACTTCCTCCCAGCTGTTTTCAACGATTTCCCATAGTTGATTTTTTGTGGATGGAGGCGGGTTAGGCCAGTTCTCCTTCATCACCCTTTTGACCTCTGCCCATACTGTCTCAATTATATTCATATCGGCTCCACGCGGTGGCCAATCTAGGACCTCTAAATCAGCCTGCTGCGAGAGCCAATTCTGAACTAATTGACACATATGAACCGGAGACCTGTCATGCTGAAACTGGATTACTCCATCGGGGTAGATAAAACGCACAGATGGCAACATAACATCCCGAAGGATATGTAAATATTGTTCACCTGTAAGACGCCCCTCTACCCTATGGAGTACTCCAAGACGCTGTGATGTCATGAAACCCCAAGCAGATACAGATACGCGTCCACAGTGACGTTTGTGGAAAACGTATCTGGGATCATGCCTGGAGCCTCTCGGACGATACACGACTACTGGGCCATTATTTGAGGAAGAAAATGTGCATTCGTCTGTGAAGACAACATGTCTCCAATCACGGTTCACATATTCTTCCGCAAACTGAAGCCGTCGTCTTATATGCTCTTCCGAGAGGAATTCTTTCACCGCAGCACGATGGGGCGTGGAGATTAGCTTCCCTAAGACGCCGTACAGCAGTATCTCGAGAGCCTGGAAAAGCTGATGCGTGCCGAAGTTGTCTGGCGGTCATGTTGGGATTAAGTCGCGCAGCAGCAACAAGCTGGGCATCCTGCTCAGGTGTTGTCACACGACGCCTACCACTACCTCGGCGCCGCATAGTTTCTCCAGTATCTCGAAAACGCTTTATCCACTTCTGTGCTGTTCTTGGTAAAACTCCACACCTTTCAGCGGCTTGTGCAGCGCAATAGACTTCTTGCACTCAAGCAAGAACACGCTCTTTTCTATTCTCAGCCATTTCTGACTTCTACCCTTTTCACGAGTTGCACGTTGAATGAGCACCCTTTTTAGTTGAAGCTATTAAACGACATGCGCAGTTGGTTACTCCAAGAGCTAGTAAGATCGTAGTTTTTATTTGCTAAGAGGCAGAAAACACGTTATTTCGATATATGTTGTTTGACTACAAGGGAGCACTTCACAACTGATTACTGAGTGATAAGATCTGTGGTATTCTGTTCAACTTTCCTTTAGGCAATTTTAAACGTAATAGACAATATTTGTCTGACCTTCTCAGTGCCTGAGGCAGAAGACAAAATCAATGAAAATGTTTTCAACATAACATTTTCGATTTATGTTTATCTCCTATCCGTTTTTGTTACGATTGCCTCCTTTAGAAATATCAGCTCTCTTATTTTTTGCCCCTATAAGGAAATGCTATTGCGGTTTTCCAACGTTCAATATTTTTGGCAAAATTAACATTTTCAAATAAAGCTAAACAAGCATATGTTTCACAGTATGTAAAGTTCTACAATATGTAAAGTTCTACTTTCCAGTTAGGCAACATTCCTTCAAAAAATTGCAACTATAGTTTGCATCTCAAGTAATAGGGTAAATGTGCCAGTAGTCGACCATTTAAGGAGATTTTCAACTTTGTTAAAGTATAAAAAATCATTTTTTACTAATAACTTTTACTGCATATGTCATTAGAAAGAACAGTATTTAAATTTTACGTTTGTGTAGCTCGCATAGGAAATCTTTTATACATAATTACACAGGAAAAAGAAAATACCAGAAACCCTGAAAAAAACAGTAGTCGGCCTATGAAAACCAAAGGTCAGCCATTACTTTAACCAGTACTCAGCCACACTATAGAATTGACTTTTTTAATGGAATTTTAGAGATCAATTAATCAGTAGCAAATTAAGGGACAAATATATTGCACTCAGAGTTCCTACAAAGAAAAACTACGTGGAAAACAGGCCCGCAACTAGAGGGAGCTAGGGGGCCTGGCCCTCCTAAACTTTTCGTGGCCCCTCCAGACCTCAACACAAAAAACACAATTTAGATATGTGTAAGAGATTTTTAATGACTTGCCCCCCCTAACATATCTATGCCCCCCCAAACCTCTGTGGCTAGAAGCAGGCCTGGTGGAAAATATATTGCGATACAGGAAAAAAGACTTCTTGTATGATATTTACCATAAACTAAGAAAAATGTGCCTCGGCCTAGACTAGCCTATTTAAAACTAATATATAGGCCTATTTATATTTATATTTACATTGATATTTATATTTAGCTATGACATTAACCCTTTAATATGAAGTTCATTAAGCACATTCAGGACACATAAGCACTTGTTTAGCAGGTTCCTCGTACGATAATACACTGAGGTACGTGCATTTTAAGTGTTACCAGTGATCACAAAAGTGACACCCAATATATTTAAGTGTATCGTTCTCAATATCACTTATGAATTCTTCTTCAGGCCTTAGACGGCATTTCAACAACTTCTTGCGTCTCGTCTTTTTAACTACTAGTGCTACTTGGCTTGACAGTCCTTTTCTTTTTGTTTGACTTAAAATTTTTCCTTTCTTTTGTATTCTCTCCCTTTTTTATTTTAGACATTCCTCTTCTAGTTTTCTTTTCTTTTCATTCTTTACCATCTGATAATTTCTCCATGCTTGGGAGGATACTGCACTTTGAACTTTTTCTCTGGGCACATGTTTGGTAGTTTTGTTTTTGATTGGAGCTAGCCAGAAAAGGTGCTAATCAAAGCCAGATGATATGGAAGTATTTTACGAAGGTTTTCTTTGAATTTCTTCTGAGATCATATGGAGTTATTTCTGGCTCTACTCACTGTAGAAACAGAAGCAGACCTTTCACCTTGCGTCGCTTCAGTACAAGATGCCATAACGGATATGTTGTTTTCCTGGTTTGAGTCAGACGTAACGTCTATTTCTGATATCGAAGATATATTTGTAGGCTCTAGACGGCCAATTGCTAAAATTTGGTATGTTCCAGGACTAAGATATCGAGCATTTCACTAGCAAGTATCTACTGATAGCAGATCGATCCTCTTCAGACAGAACAATAGCCTTATATGTGTTCATTAGTGTAGAATAAGAAGACTCTTTGGATAGAGTATCCTCAATGCACCTGATTGCAAAAACATCTGACACTGAGTCTATTCCAGTAGATGTCTTTGGACTGGTTGAAAGAAACGCTAAATCACGCGTTCTTAAACTGTTAGACATATTTTCCTCACGCTCATACTGAGTTAGAATGTAAATATTTATGATTATTCTGTATTGTTTCGGCAATCAGGTAACTCTAGGAACAGAGCAGATAAGAACAGATAATAATAATAATAATAATAATAATAATAATAATAATAATAATAATAATAATAATAATAATAATAATAATAATAATAATAATAGTTGAAGAGCAATTGCAGCCTTGGAATTAAAAACGTGCAGAAACGTGACATTGTGCGGAGTAATTTAAAAAATAAATCAATTAGATATGGATAACCCTTACTTCCTCATAGCTACCTTAGATTAAAAGACTAAGCTATGATCAGGGTCAAGGGCGTCGATCCTACTAGGGCCGGGGGGCCCGGGTCCCCAAAGCTTATGTAGGGCGTATGCTTAGGGTAAAATAAATACTCATTACCTGTCCTTTTTAAATTTTAGAGAAATAATTCAGACCACCCATAAATCCTTAAGAGTCTTCATCCCGGCGAAATTAAAATACCGCTAATTTTACAGTAACTATGTGATATCTTCAAATAGATAAAAGATAATTGAAATGTGGAACAAGAGCGCCCTAGACAATATTATTTTGCGTGAGGTACCGTTATCATAAGTCACCTAGTGGCTTTCCGTTTTCAGCTGTTTAGAAACGCGAAAATAAATGCCGATTTTCAAAATGGCTCGAAATCGAAAGCAGATAAGTGAGTCGTGATAACGGTTTCTTATGTAAAATAATATTGTCTAGGGCGCTCTTGTTCCACATTTCGATTTTCTTTTATCTATTTTAAGATATCACATAATTACTGTAAAATTAGCGGTATTTTAATTTCGCCGGGATGAAGACTCCCTCAGTTCTAGAAAAATACCAGAATTGAAATGGTTACAATACCAGACTGATATTAAAGTACGGGACAAAAATAAACGACCAACATCGTCATAAGTTTTAATGGCATTTTCGATCGTTTAATTTTGTCCCGTACTTTATAACTGTATTATACTTGTATGATGCAATTAGTGACATCATAACAGTTACTTTTTCATTAAATCGTTAGAAAAGTCTTCTACGTATTAGTTAAGTGTCTTAGTTGTATGTCATGTGTCATTTAAATTGAATGAATGATAAGTGGATGACTACTGGAGTATATGTATGCAGTAGTCGTCCGTTGAAAGTAATGGGGGGCTGACCATTGGAAATTGAAGTGAAGAGTCATTTCCAGTAGTCAGCCCCTAATGGCTGACTACCGGAAAACGTTATCAAAAATGCAACTTGTAGTCAGCCCCCCTTATTTCTACGCAATATCTTGTTTTTTATCATAAACCACGAATTTTTGATAAGCTACGATACATTCATGCATAGAAGAAAGCAATAACTCGTACTATTTTACAATAATATAATTTTAACTTAACTTTGAAGTAAAGCTTCTTCCTTATTTTTTTATTAACAAAATGCGCACTTTGCTCACTTGCATCAGCAGACCTCAAATGATAATTTTCCTTTTCTGCCACGAGGAGTCACACCAGACCAGAACAAATGAGGTTGAATACTGGAGCTCTGATTTAAGTTGTAGTTGATTATTTGTTCGATAACAAGCTACTGTATGTTTATTTAATATGCTTTTTACTGAAAAATGGCTGACTACTGGAGACGGCTGACTTTAGGCACACTAACCCTCCTAACTAACTAACTAATTCTATGGCCTATGGAACCCGGAGGTTCAATGCCGCATTCACAAAAGCTCTCCACTGACTTCTATCCTTAGCTAACTGGATCCAGTTTCTACTTTGTATTCCTATTTCTGCGAGATCCATCTTAATATTGTCCTCCCATCTGCGCCTAGGTCTTCCTAATTATAAGCTCAAGTAATATGTAACATAATAATAATAATAATAATAATAATAATAATAATAATAATAATAATAATAATAATAATAATAATAATAATATCTTAGTATCAAACTTTAAGCTATTTTTATATGATGCATATATTCATGAAAATAGTCACTACTTGTTATGTACTCATTTGGTGTTCCCTTAGGGTTACTAGGAATTGAAATCAGGATCTCTGACTGTGCAGTCCAGTATGCTAACTGTATGACCACAGAGCACGGATCTGACAAAAAACATTTTCATAACGTTTTGCTACCCTTCCTTTTCCCGTATCGATTAAAGTGCCATCCGTGAAGGAATTGTTTTCAATTCTGAGTGAAATCAGTCACTTTTTTCTGGAGAATCAAAATGTCCAATAAGAAATGGGGGTCCCACTTTAAAATTTTAAAGTTACCCCTACCGCCAAAGGGAATGGGGATAGCGGATTTTGTTTGGTATAATTGAACTATACATATAAAGCAGAAACATATATTCTCATTTTGGGCGTGTGTTTTCAATTTGATATTAACTTAGAAATCTATTTGAACTTTGGTAGTGCTAGCATTTCCATAGCGTCATCTTCGTATACAAACAGATGATGAATAAAAGTGACAGAGGTTTGAAAGCTGACAGTTTATCTGATTTTGTTTTTATAACCAATTCAAATGTTAAAAATGTAACGTTGTATTTAGAAAAAAAATAAAATATCCTTATATTGAAAGAAAACCGGACTGGGAACCGAACCGTCAATCATTACTGTAATTTCAAGCGCCTCGCTAAACCCACTTATTTTCTTCTTAATTTACGTCGCGAAAGGCGGCCCCGAAGTTCACTTACCAAAGTCTACTTTCCCCTTATCAGTACTTTCTGTATATTTCCTACTCGGTTATACACGTTTTACAGTAACCTTGAATGATAGGGACACAAACACAGACACGTCGAGAACATTTAAAATTCCAAAAGTTCTCCCACCGGGAATCAAACCCGGTACCCTGTACACCACAGGCACACATGCTAGCCACTAGACCACACAGCCAAGTTATAAAGCCAGCGCGTTTTAATAATTCTACTGGAAATGCACGAGATATGCACTTGTAATACATTGAGTGATTTATTCGAGAGAGGCAAAGCACTTTACTTTGAATTCATTTCTTGGTTTCGTTTCTACTGTGTTTATTCTTTGTATTTACTTGAAAAAGCAAATACATTTTTCGCTACGGTGTCCAGAAATACTATTTTAACTGATCATAAAACAGAAATCTTTCGGTGAAATAATATGGGGTAATGTGTGCTATTCTAGTTTCATACCGAGTTCCTTCGTAGCTAAGCGGTTAGCATACGCACCTTTCACGTAAGAGACCCGGTTCGATTCTCGGTGTGAGCTCATGTGGTTCGGATTTCACGCTAATCAGTAGGTAAACGTCTCATATAGCCTCGATGCTGAAAGGGATGTCAAAATCAACTCAACATTATTTTATACCATCAATTGAAGCAAAAGGTAGACGATACTATCCTGTTAAAAACATGCATTTATTTCTTTGGCACATATTACAAAGCATCGGACTATTTGCGACACTTCAAGAAAAAGATGCTTTATGAATATTAAGTCGCTTCAAGCGTTCAAATCGCTTTGTAAAAATCCAGATTATGAATTGCAATAACTTTTTACGTTGTAATTGAAATTACAGCATATATTGTTTTCTATCTCTCTCGCATACTTTCTCTCTCTCTCTTTCTTTCTCTATATATACACACCTGTATATTACAATAGGTATCAGAACATGAATAATTTTCATTTTGGACGTGTGATTTAAGGTTGGTATTCAAATCAGAAAGTTGTTCCCATTATAACAATGTTAACGTTCTTCATTTTAGCGTCTTCGTATATAAATGATGACAGGGTGAACAAATGTAACATGCTTTGAAACGTGATAGTTCATCTGATTTTTTTTTCAAGCACTTCAAAGCAGAACTTTATATTTAAAGAAATGTTTCCATATGTTGAAAAAAATAAAAATTGCCGGGAGGTAGATTCGAACCGCCGCCCTCCGATGCTAGACTTTCAAGAACACTACTAAACACGCTTGACCACCGAGACAATTCATGAAAGAATATGCTGTAATAATGCTCATATATCGCTCCAAGCGCACGTTCACACCTGAAGTTTTAAATAGTCATTTTCTCCCTATATCAGTAATTTCAACTGAAGATATTGAGTGATTTTGCATATTGGAACTGTGCATGAAGTGTGAATTGCATATTAAACGCAGAAATACGTAGTTGACTCTTCAGTTCATGTTTCTGTTCAATAGCTTCACATGTTAGTGAGTGTTTCCTAATACCTGTGTCATTTTCCCTCTTTTTTCCCATGGGATATTCTTCGTGTAATTATTTGACACACTAAGGTTTCATAAGATTAAAGGTTTTTTGCTTATAATTTTCTTATTTTGCTTTATTTTTTCTCTAAAATAATAAATAATTATGCATTATTACACTGCTTTGTTAAGGAAAGCACAAAGAAGCGATAATATAGTCAGAAAAGCGGGTTATTAATGAAAATGTGGAAGTTACAGTATATGCGAACTTTTTTTTGCGGATGACGATACAACTCACAATGTTATTATATTATATCTTTTGTCTTCATTTCATTGAGTTTTATGTAAAACGGACAGGGGGTAAGGATATGCTAGGATAGATTTCACCCGCTATATATTCACGGATGTATATGTACACCTCACCATGGTATTAGTATTATACCTTTTGTTTTCATTTCATAGAGCTTAAGTAAAACCGAAAGTGGGGTTAGAATAACCTAGGATAGATTTACCCCCGGTATATGTTCACGGACGAAACTGAACACCTTAGTATGGTATTATTATTTTACCTTTTGTCTTCATTTCATTGAGTTTAAGAAAAAGCGACAGGGGCTAACTATATCCTAGTATACATTTACTTCCCGGTATATGTTCACGGATGTAGATGTACACCTCACTATTGTATTAATATAATAAATTTTTCTTCATGTTCTTTGAGCTTAAAAAAACCGGACAGGGGGTATCTATATCCTAGAATACATTTACTTCACGGTATATGTTAACCGATGTAGATGTACACCTCAGTATGGTATTTATATAATATCTTTTCTCTTCATTTTTTTTTTTTTGAGTTTATGAAAAACCGACAAGGGGTAAGAATATCCTAAGATAGATTTACCCCGCGGTATATGTTCACTGATGTAGATGTACAGCTCACTTTTGTATTAACCCGGGAACACATAGGGGGGTGCTCACGCACCCCACTCGGTGTTTAAACAGTGTGGAAATAAGGAATATGCCACTGACGGTGCTACCCTCTTGTGTATCCCTAGTTTATCATCTGACTGCAGCAGAGAGGGGTGCGCCGTTCCATTGCACAGAGAAAGTTTAGTCAGAAGTCGGAAAAAGTGTGTTATTTTGCTGTTTGGGGTGTTGTGGCACCCCGCCTATGTGTTCAGGTATATATATTTTTTGATACGTCACTTTCATTAGAGATAAGACATTGAGTGTAGGTTGGCTTTACAATCATGTGGGCTTGCAAGGCTTCATCCTCGAAGGTGAATAGCATGGTACTTTTTAGAAATACTACGCAGAATAGGGGAATGTCCTTCACACGACAACATCTATTGCGTGAGTTGGGAATGCAGCTAGTGACTCCCCACATGCAAAACAGGCTCAGGACCCCCCTTTCAACTCCTCTTTCAACCATGATCAAAGAAGTACTTGGTGTAGAAGATGACGTAGGACAGGCTCATGTACCTACACCAAAGCAAGGCAGGTGTTACTTGTGCCCGAGATCTGCAGATAGGAAGACAAAATCATTCTGTACCGGGTGCAGCAAGCCAATTTGCGCTGAACACAAGAAGTTTGTTTGTGGCAACTGTGAGTAATCAAAACTGAGGTGTACTTCAAGAAATTATTCATTAAATGCTTCTTAAGAAAGGTGAAAATGTGTTTCAAAAATTAAAAAAAAAAATCTACAAGAGATCCACATATACTTATGGGGTGCTAGAGCACCCCACTATGTAAGCACGTGTGTAAAATTTCCCTATGTGTTCCCGGGTTAATATTGTATTTTTTCTTCATTTTTTAAATGTAAAGAAAACCGACGGGTGAAGTAAGAATATCCTGGTATAGATGTACTTCCCGGTATATGTTCACTGATGTAGATTTGCACCTCACTATGATATTGATATAATATCTTTTCCCTTTATTTTCTTTGAGTTTATGTAAAACCGGCAAGGGGTAAGAATATCCTAGGATAGATTTACTCAAGGTATATGTACAACTCAGTATGGTATTAATATTATATGTTTTGTCATTATTTTCTTTGAGTTTAAGAAAAATCGACAGGTGGTAAGAATATTAATACCATAGTGAGGTGTATATCTACAGTCATCATCATATACCGGGAGTAAATCTACCCTAAGAATATAATAGGGTAGACTTACTCCCGGTATATGATGACGAATGTAGATATACACCTCACTATGGTATTAATGTTTTATGGTTTGTCTTCATTTTCTTTGAATTCAAGAAAAACTGAACGGGGTAAGAATATCCTAGAATATGTTTACCCTCTGGTATAGATTCACTGATTTAGATGTACACCTCACTATGGTATTATTTATATGTTTTGTCTTCATTTTCTTTGAGTGTAAGAAAAACCGACATGGGGTGGGAATATCCGAGCTTAGATTTTCCTCCTATTGTGAGTGAATAATTTTTTCCTTTTTGTAATTAAGATTCATCGAGAAATATGATTTTTGTCCCTTTTGGTGATGTTTTACCTGGGGTTATATCTGTAGTAGGATAGTTTTCCTTGCGGTATATCTGTCCTAGGACAGATTTACCGGTGAGTATATTTATCTGTTGGAGTATTTTAACTGGGAGTACATTTGTCCTAGGATTTTTTACTTGGGGTGTGTTTGTTCCAGGAACTGTTTTACCTGGGATATTTTTTCGAGAGGTACGTCTATCCCGTTAAAGGGGACTGAAGTGCCAGTTTTACCGCCACCCAACCAGGCCCCAAACCGCGATCAGAGTTTTGGTAGGGCCATGAATATGTAAGAGGGCCAAGTCATTAAAAATTATTCTACAAATATTTTTTTGTATTAATAATATCATTTTGTGTTGAGGTCTGTGAGGCTACGAAATGTTTACAGGAGTCGCCCCCTTTTTCGGCGGGCTTCCACCTCATACTACTCTCCTATTTATTTAGCCACGAGCAGCGTCTGGTATCCAATTTATTAAAGCATATACTTAGAAAATACATAGATATTAAATTTAAAAAAGTAATAAGAATATACGAAGTATTAATGGAATAAATTAGAAGAATAAAGGAAAGTAAACTGCTAAAGAAATTAAGAACTCAAATTCCCTACTTGTAAATGCTACTAATTCAAACAAAATCGTACTTCCTAGATTCCCTTTATTAATAGATTTTAACGTACATTCAGAGATGACAGGACTTCGGACTTCCAGAAGCCATGTCTATCCTCCGACAGATTAATTCAGTGCACTTATTTCCATTTTGGCGAAAATGTTTGAATTTCTTGTGTAAATAATAAAGAAAAGATAAGAAAAGATAGAATAATAAGAAGCTTGTGTGTGAGCCTGATTATAGTATTTTATTTACTTATTTATTTTATTACGGCAACAGTTAAGGTTTATCATTCTTACTTTTAGTTACCTATAGTTTTTTTAAAATTGCCTATGGATTATTTTAACTACTGTAAAATTAACTTTAATATACTTTAAAATTACTTTCCTCTTTGATTCGGAGTGGGAGTTCATTATAGATAATCGAAGCTCTGTAATAGTTTGATATTGAGTTATAGATTAACTCGTTGCTTTAATTTCTAAAATTTTGCTTGTCATATTTCTGGTTATGGACATGTTTTTTTCCGTCCAATTTTTTTCTATTCTTATTATATATGTTAATACGTTCTGTGAATCTAATTTTGAGAGTGGTACAGTCAGCGACAGTAGAAACTGGAGGTTGAATACATAAGTAAGCATAGCTTTTTCCAGTAGCAGAATAGTTTCACTGTATGTCTGATAGTTGGACAACCAACATGACAGCAAATACGTGCCCGAAAACATAACATGCCAGGATATTCCTCCACTTGGAGGAAAAAGTATTACTATCTGAGAGCATCACTTAGAGAAACAACCACGAGATAAATCTGCAGAAATTCCATTAATTTTAAGATCAAAGAGATAGGAATTAATGCAAAGGAAACGAAAAGAATAATACGCATCATGCAGAGACCGAAAAAGTATGGAAAGCTAAACAAAATGAGAAAGGAAGGAAAGAGGGAAAGGAAAGAGCAAAAGACATGGGAATAAATTAAATTTTAACACTTAAGGATAAACAGTGTCCGTCTTTCCTCCTGCCCCCTATATCCGTCCTGGTTTTTCTCCCTTCATAGGATAAATCTCATTCAGCATCAAACGCGAACATCAGTTATAGTGTTTCATTCCTTGAAAAAAAAGTTTAACTCAGTCCAGGCCGAGGCTCGTTCCCCGGACCCTTAGAATGGCAGTCAGACGCTATAATCACTTACCTACACACGCTATAGGAACCGCGTTTATAAACCAACCATTACCCGCGCTGTTATCAAACGTCTTAAATCAGCCAAAGGCGGGAGTTACCCCAGTTACACTTGAAGTTTGAATTTTATTTACGGCCTTTACCCAACTACGGCAACAGGCCCCATGTTTTCATTAAAAGCATTTGTTCTGTAGATTAAAATCAAGAATAACTTAATCTATACTCTTACTTACTGTTGTCAATATATATATATATATATATATATATATATATATATATATATATATATATATATATATAGAGAGAGAGAGAGAGAGAGAGAGAGAGAAAGAGAGAGAGAGAGAGATAGGTATATAAAAATCGGATTAATGGGGGTTAAAAGAGTGATTTCGTAACTGCGAAATGGGTCTTCAAGACGGTGATCGCACCGCACCACTACTGACATCTGGTAGCGGTGTTACGTAACACACACATTAGAAATAAAGCTTCGAAACGATAAGTTCCACCTTGTGTTGTGGATAAGTCGGTAAGGTGTCTGCTTATTGAGTAGGCAACTCGAGTTCGAATCTCGAGTACATCAATTACTCTTTCCTTCAAAATACATTTCTCTATTTTTATATATGTTATTAATAATTGCTTTCTTGCATTTTTTGTAAATTATCTTAAATTAGTGAAGGTTCAGTAAAATCAAGAAGGTTAAAATACATATATATGATTGTTTTATCCGTATGTACAGTCCAGAGATGGAGCGGCTCGGGGGCCGCGGGTCAATAAACGTGACCCCCTGCAACCCCCCACGTACCAGGACCAACTCTGACTTAACAACGTATTACGACCCACAGACTCATTCTGCTCAGTGCATTGTAGACAGCTTCTGAACACTGGTGAATTTGTCTACTTTCAAGGCATCCTTTTTCTTTTCATTTGTTTCTATTGACAAAAGAACTTCAGGCAATTTTAGATATTGATATTTGCAATTGTAATAATAGCAATAGGACTTATTTGAGACGCAGCCTGTGATTCCGTAGAGGAGCTAACTACTATGAAAAATTTTTGAATCATGTGTAATATATGAATTATTATATAAAAAATTGAATGTGACTATGTGTGCATGATCATCATATCCAAATTGCAAAGTCAAATGGAATGATTTTTGGTATATACTTAAGCCTCAATCTCAACTAGGAAGTTATCATACAGTATCTGTTTCATTATATTACATATTCTTAGAGGGTCCGAATTTTTGCGAAAAATTTAGTATCTCGTAAGCCGTTTAAGTTGGAGAGCTGATATTCAGTATATTAATTCTTTATCTAATATAAATAAAATAGTTTGTTTGTGTGTTTGTCTGTATGTCTGTCTGTCTGTCTGTGTGCGGCCTGGGAACCAGACGAGTGGACCGAGAGTTACCAAATTTAGTCAGGGGTACCTAGCCCAGGCCCCAGATCAAGACGAAGCGGTTATTTCAAATTTCGAACCAGGGGGGTCTCAGGGGGGCTTTTACCGGAATCGGCTTGGGAACCAGAAAAATAGACCGAGAGTTACCAAATTTTAGTCACAAATACCTTGGTCCACGCTCCAGATCAAAGATAAACGTTTTTCTCAAAATTTGAACCAGGGGGTCTCAGGGGGCGTTTATCGGGACATGTAAAAGTAGTAGAAAATTTCCGATATTAGTGTCTAATTCATAGTTCTCGCGGTCGCTGAAATCAATAATGAAGCTCCTCTCGCAATAAACTTCCAAATTCACCCCTTGCCAGGGGTCACCGGGGGGGGGGGAAGAAATATCGAAACATATAAAAGTAATCCAAAATTACCAATATTAGTGTCAAATACATAGTTTTCGCGGTCGCTGAAATCAATGGTGACACTTCTATTAGCAAAGAATTGCAAATTTAATAACAAATGTATGCGGACCGGGGGTCAGCGGCAATGGGGGGAAGAAATACCGAGACATGTAAAAAATAGCCTAAAATGACCGATATTAATGACAAATATATAGTTTTTGCGCTCACTGAAATCAATGGTGACACTTCCATTAGCGATGACTTGCAAATTCAGCTACTATTGTATGCGGGCCGCGGGTCAGCGGGTAGGGGATACCGAGACATGTTAAAATAGCCCATAATGGCCGATATTAGTGTCAAATTCAAAATATTCGCGGTCATTAAGGTCAATGGTGACAATTTTATTAGCTATGAGTTGCAAATTCAGCTACTATTGTATGCGGACCGAGGGTCACATGTGGGGGGGGGGTTACTAAGATGTAAAAATAATCCAAAATGACAGATATGAGAATGAAATCCATAGTTTTCGCGGTCGCTGAGATCAATGGTGACACTTTCATTAGCGATGACTTGCAAATTCAGGTGAAATTGTATGCGGGCCCGGGTCACATGTGGGGGGAGGTTACCGAGACATGTAACAATTATCTAAAATGACCGATATAAGTGTCAAATCCATAGCTTTCGTGGTCGCTGAGCTCAATGGTGAAACTTAAGATCGCGTTTACTTTGAAATCTAGCCTCAATTAGCTTAGGAACGGGGGTCATAATAGAGGGGTCATAGAGAAGAGGCGTTTTTTTATATAAATTTCGAACCATTGGTTCTCATGGGAAGCGTTTACCGGGACCGCCCTGGGGTCTGGGCTGAGAGTTACCAAATTTAGCTTATGGGTACCTTGGTCAAGGCCGCAGGCCAAAACAATGTATATACTGTATATCGTGCTTGTCAAAAGTTCGGGAACGGCTAAATATCTCGGATAGTATGCGTTTTTTCGAAAATTTATTAGGTACAAAATTTGCAGGATATCAAAGGAACTATCGGAAGCTCGTGCCTGTCATAATATGTGCGGCCCTGTGTGGTACCCAGGGGGCTCAACTTTATTTTTCAAATGAGAACCCTTTTTTATTGCAAGTTAGGTATCTCCGAAGCAAACTAAATCAAAATATGTACTACTAAAAGTTATAGGATGTAAGTACCAGGCCAGTAAACTAAATAACATGCAATGCAGGAAAATTACATAAAGATTAACATATTATACAGTAATTTCGCCGTGTATATTCAAAAGTATGTTAATAATAATAATAATAATAATAATAATAATAATAATAATAATAATAATAATAATAATAATAATAATAATAATAATAATAATAATAAAGCATCTGAATGATAAATATATTTTTTTCAACTTTTATTACAATTGCTGTCTGTTCCCGTGAATCTGGTTATATTGTTTTTGTAAGGAATAAAGAGGCTTCAAACAACAAACTCACAACTGACCTTGTGTCTGTTCTTTTTAAAACTCAATGTTACGAGGCACAGAAGCCACCACGCCTGCGGTGTGCTTGCTTTTTTGCCTCAGGCAGCTTCAGTACTAGAATTAAGACTTTCATTCTGTCAATTTATGTGTAGCTATCACTCAGTCAGACAGGTTCTTTGAAACGCTGACTTTTACAAGAAAGGTTTTGTTCATCGGATAGGAAGCGAAGCCCATCGTACGTTGTAATCCCTTCCCCTCTTTTGCATAGTGTGTGAAATTTAACTTGTATACTGTAGTAAGTTACAGAAAAGAGAATGCTATTTTTTTAATGACATTATCGAATAAGGTTGACCATTATTAAAATATATTCAAGATGAAAAATATTCATTTAACAGTCGTCGTACTTAGTTGTCTGCACTGAAATTCCCATAATGTGCTTTCTTCTTTTCTAATATGAGCTTCGAGCTTTTTCGTGGCTAAGTGGTTAGCGTACGCGCCTTTGGCGTGAGAGACCTGGGTTCGATTTCGGTGAGAGCTCATGTAGTTCGGATTTCACGATTAATCAGTAGGTCCCGTCTCATATAGCCTCGCTGCTGAAAGGGACGACAAAATCAACTCAACTCATATTCAGCACCATAGGAGATATAACTCCGAGGGGAATTTTGTCCCTGGAAAACCTCCCAAAATCATCAACGGTACGAAATATGTCTGCAATGCAAGATGTCAATCATTTCCAACTCAATGCTCTGTGACCTAGTTTGCTTTTCATGTTTTCAGTAAACTAGACAGACAAAAGGAAGAATAGAGGCTTTCTTCCAGAAAATTGTGTTCGAGAGTGGGGGGTCACACAGGCCCGTATCCATGGGGAGTCTAGGGGGAAGGGCTCACCCTAAATTTTTACATGAGAATGATTTATGAGCATTAAAGTAGTCAGCCATTAAGATTTTTTCTTTTTGTTTTAGGATGATACTAGATTCGACTCCTGGTGTAAGCTCAACTTTCAGTCCTGTGTCATTTGCAGGTCTCGTTTCATACAGATTCGTTGAAAAACCTCTAAACATGTGCTATGACTAGTATGCGAACTAAAGTTTTTTTTTTAGCAAAAAAGAGAAATTTCTTGCTTTAGACTCTGCCCTGTAATCCAGTTTGTCTGGAGGCGAGATAGTATGGTTGGGAATGGCCAATCAGATTCAAGTTCCGAACCCACATTAAAAAGACCTTCCTTTATAACCTTGGTGTTGTATAAGGACGAAAAACAAAAATATACTGATAGCTCCAGTAATAGATATTATGGGAAAGAGATTTTTAAAAAATAGGTGGCTTTGAAATAGAGAAAGGACAATACCTGAGCTTTATTAGTATTACTAGCATATATTACCCGCTTTGCTAAGTTGAAATGAAAATTTAAAAGCACAACTCCTTATTTCATGTGTTTAGTACCCGTGAAATATGCTGTTTTCGTTTTTAATGGCATCGATTTAAACAACATCGGAAAGATCATTGATCATCTCGGCGACCCCAAAAATCATGGATTCGACACCAATAATGATCATTTTCGGTCATTTATATGTATATTTCCTCCTCCCCCATGTTGCGGGCCAAGGCATCGAAAGTGTCACTGTTCATTTCAGCGACCCTCACAAATGTGAATTCAGCAATAATTATCGTTCATTTTCCATTATTTTTAAATATCTCTTCCTCCCTCTCCCCCAAGTTGTGGGGTTGAATTTGAATTTAAGCGGGATCGAAAGTACCACTGTTCATCTAAGCAACCCAGAAAACTATAAAATTGACACTGATAGTGGCCATTATCGATCAATTTATATATCACTTTCTCCCCTTCCCGCAAGTGGCGGAGTTGATTTTGCATTTAAACCGGATCGAAAATGTCACAGTTCATCAGAATGATCCCGAAAACTATGGATTAGGCACTAATATTGGTCATTTTTGATTATTATTATATACAGCTCCCCTCCCCCGTGCTGTGGCACACAGAATCAGAATTGTCACTATTAATCTCAGCAAATCCTAAAACTATTGACTCGACACTAATATTACTCAGTTTCGATCATTTTTAAATGTTTATACCCCTCTCCTCCATTGTACCCCACTTCCCAACTATTAGGGCTGAACTTGGATTGAAACAGCATCAGAAGTGTCACTGTTTGTCTCATCGGGCCCGAAAACTATGTATTCAACACTAATATCGGTCATTTTTGATCATTTTTAAATTTCTCTCCCTCTCGCTCTCCCCTACGTTGCTTTATCAAAGTGAATAGCCTAAAGTAATCTCTGCCCCTACACTCATGTATGTTGAAAATTTGATTTAGATCGGTCGGGTGGTTCAAGAGTGATGAAGTCACAAAGGCAGTCATATTTATTTTTTTTTACATATATCTCCCCCTCCCCCAACCCTACATTGGCTCGTCAAAGTGAAACGATAAAAAAAACACCCAAGGCCCGACCCTCATATTTGTTGAAAATTAAATGGAGATTGGTTGGGTGGTTCAAAAGTTATTAGGTTTTATTAATTTCTATTTATATGTCCTCCTCCCACACCCCCTAGGATGTACCGTTAAAGTGAAATTACAAAAATGTTTCCAGATCCAAACCTCATATATCTTGAAAATTTGATTGCGATCGGTCGGATATTCAAGATATAGTTCAAGAGTTATTAAGTTACAAAAATAGTCACTTTCAGTGTTATATAAATGGATTTTTATATATCTCCCCTCCTTCTCCAGCCCCACGTTGCTCCGTTAAATTAAAATTACAAAAACGATCCCAGGCCTGAGCCTCAGGTATGTTGAAAATTTGACCTTCAAAGTGAATAGCCGTTAACCAGCCCAGCCGTAAAACTCATCCATGTTACAAATTTGATCAAGACCGGTGGGGCGCTTCGGGAGATTTAGAGTCAAAAACATATTGTTTCTTAATTATATATATATGAGTAGTGTCGAATCTAGATATTTTCAGATGGGGGCACGTGTGCCATGGCCCGCAACATGGGGGAGGAGGAAATATACATATAAATGACCGAAAATGATCATTATTGGTGTCGAATCCATGATTTTTGGGGTCGCCGAGATGATCAATGATCTTTCCGATGTTGTTTAAATCGATGCCATTAAAAACGAAAACAGCATATTTCACGGGCACTAAACACATGAAATACGGAGTTGTGCTTTTAAATTTTCATTTCAACTTAGCAAAGCGGGTAAATTATGCTAGTAATACTAATAAAGCTCAGGTATTGTCCTTTCTCTATTTCAAAACCACCTATTTTTAAATCTCTTTCCCATAATATCTATTACTGGAGCTATCAGTATTTTTTTGTTTTTCGTCCTTATACAACACCAAGGTTATAAAGGAAGGTCTTTTTAATGTGGGTTCGGAACTTGAATCTGATTGTCCATTCCCAACCATACTATCTCGCCTCCAGAAAAACTGGATTACAGGGCAGAGTCTAAAGCAAGAAATTTCTCTTTTTTGCTAAAAAAACTTTAGTTCGCATACTAGTCATAGCACATGTTTAGAGGTTTTTCAACGAATCTGTATGAAACGAGACCTGCAAATGACACAGGACTGAAAGTTGAGCTTACACCAGGAGTCGAATCTAGTATCATCCTAAAACAAAAAGAAAAAAACTTAATGGCTGACTACTTTAATGCTCATAAATCATTCTCATGTAAAAATTTAGGGTGAGCCCTTCCCCCTAGACTCCCCATGGATACGGGCCTGTGTGACCCCCCACCCTCGAACACAATTTTCTGGAAGAAAGCCTCTATTCTTCCTTTTGTCTGTCTAGTTTACTGAAAACATGAAAAGCAAACTAGGTCACAGAGCATTGAGTTGGAAATGATTGACATCTTGAATTGCAGACATATTTCGTACCGTTGATGATTTTGGGAGGTTTTCCAGGGACAAAATTCCCCTCGGAGTTATATCTCCTATGGTGCTGAATATGAGTTGAGTTGATTTTGTCGTCCCTTTCAGCAGCGAGGCTATATGAGACGGGACCTACTGATTAATCGTGAAATCTGAACTACATGAGCTCTCACCGAAATCGAACCCAGGTCTCTCACGCCAAAGGCGCGTACGCTAACCACTTAGCCACGAAAAAGCTCGAAGCTCATATTAGAAAAGAAGAAAGCACATTATGGGAATTTCAGTGCAGACAACTAAGTACGACGACTGTTAAGTGAATATTTTTCATCTTGAATATATTGTAATAATGGTCAATCTTATTCGATAATGTCATTAAAAAAATAGCATTCTCTTTTCTGTAACTTACTACAGTATACAAGTTAAATTTCACACACTATGCAAAAGAGGGGAAGGGATTACAACGTACGATTGGCTTTGCTTCCTATCCGATGAACAAAACCTTTCTTGTAAAATTCAGCGTTTCAAAGAACCTGTCTGACTGAGTGATAGCTACCATAAATTGACAGAATCAAAGTCTTAATTCTAGTACTGAAGCTGCCTGAGGCAAAAAAGCAAGCACACCGCAGGCGTGGTGGCTTCTGTGCCTCGTAACATTGAGTTTTAAAAAGAACAGACACAAGGTCAGTTGTGAGTTTGTTGTTTGAAGCCTCTATATTCCTTACAAAAACAATATAACCAGATTCACGGGAACAGACAGCAATTGTAATAAAAGTTGAAAAAAATATATTTATCATTCAGATGCTTTATTATTATTGTTATTATTATTATTATTATTATTATTATTATTATTAATAATAATAATAATATTATTATCACAATATTTTTCGTTAGTCCTCACAGCAATTAATACTTAGCAGCAGGGGTAAAAGTGCGTGGGAACGAGGGGGACCCTATCCCCACCTCCAAAAAACTGGGTATGGCGATCCCCAACTTCCTAAGCATTTACAATGGACAAAGATAGGCATGGGGTACGGCGTGACGTCATGCCGCTACCTGCCGTCCCCCTACATTTTCAGATGATTCTATCCCATCTAGCCTAATCCCACTTAGCCTAACGATTTATCAGCCACTTATATCTCCAAGATAAGAATGCCTATCATTTTAGGCGAGATGGGAATTCCCATCTTACTTTTCTCGCCTAAAATTGCGGTAGGATGCAAGGAGGGAATTTCTGTACTGAAGGGGGAATTCATCTACTAGCATTTTAACCAGACATTTCAATCAATATTGGCAATCTCTGTCAACTACAATATAAATATATAATTAGTACTATACAAGAAGAAAGCATACGGGGTAGGCGATTTAGCGAATTTATCAGTTTGTCGGTGGGTTACCGTTAAGATAATTATTCAATAGGTTATATTATTGATACTAATGTTTGTAAGAAAGAAGGAGTCTATGAGGCTCATAATTTTGAAAGGCTAAGAACTACAATTGAACGTTGATTGTAAAAAATGCTAAAGGTACGAACTAAATTTGATTTGTGAGTCTTTTAGCATTATTAGTCGTATTATGGACAAAAAATAACTCATATCTACAAACCAAGAAAACTAACAGTGAAATTTGATATTCGACAGTGAAATATAATAATATACAACTTGGATATCAAATTTCGAAGTTAGTTTTCTTGGCTTTAGACATGTTCAACTTACATGTGTTTTCGTGATAGTCCAAACTTTCAACATACGAGTATCAGTCTCCTAGATTTTCGTAAATAACTATGAAGATTATCCTAAATCTAACAACTAAGTACAGATACCGATCACTAAAGTTCATAATTGACTTTTGAGAACATGCTGTCCCTGACTGATATATCACAACACTACCTTTCCATTTCCAAAATTATCACAGATTTCAAAATGGCGGATTTGAAGGTGCCGCCAGAGGTTTCGCGATCTACTCTGCTCATTTTTCTTCTGTCAATATGAGAAACTATCACCGTTTGCATTGTCTATCTTTCACTATTTTCATGATTCAATAGTTTATTTGATGTATTTCAATAACATAGCATAGCCCTCCTCCCATTAATTTTGACCCCCCTCCGTTTCTTATGGCGTTCAGCCCTTATAATTTTGCACATATACATATTTCCATATCCTCTATCAGTCGCACTAAGTGTCATCCCGCAACTCGATTCATCCATTTGGACCCTTTACTTGTCAGGCAATTTCTTATTGATGGATAAACAAGGAAAATAGTTCTACAATGACTGACAAGTAACACTTCCCAAGTGTAACATTCCGATTTTGATAAAATTTGGTAGGTAGATACTACACATAAAATAAACTAATACGTGAATTTTTATTTTCTGTGGTAAAGTTGTTTCAGGGGGCGATAAACCAGACCCAAAATTTTGAGAGTTGACGCCCGAAAGGTAATAACAAGTGGACCGAAGTGAATGAAATTGTGCACATATATTGTAGAGATAAAACGAGGGAATACGGGTTTCGTATTTTCCTGGAAAAACGGTTAGGTGGGCCACAGACCCCTCCAAATTTTTGATCACGAACTATCAAAAGTGCTAATAACAGTATGCCAGAAGTGCCTACAGAACATGAAGAATTGCAACGAAATTTATGTAGTGACAATATGCGAAAAAAACTAATGCGTTTTTTTTTATTTTTTGTGGAAAAACGGTAAAGGGGAAAAGGCCCCCACACAAAATTTGGAAAATTGACGCAATACGTGTTGAAGGAATACGTGTTTCGTATTTTCCTGCAAAGAAAAAAATTTTGGGTGGACCGAGGCGTCTGGTGGCGGAAGGAGTGGACAGATGCGAAATAAATTGTGTGTAGATATTGGATATGTAAAATAAGACCTTTCGTGTTTCACAAGTGTATCCATCCCATTTTTCAAATTTGGAAGATCAAGAGTAAGCACAAATAGTATATATAGTATTTTATAATATTTCAGAAGGCACCTTTAACGCTTACAATGTTTTTGTGATCAAATGTTTGGAGGGCTCCGTGCCCCACCCAACCATCTTTTTTTTCCAGGAAAATACGAAATTCGTATTCCCTTATTTTGTGTGTAAAATATCTGTGCATAATTTCATTCACTTCGGTTCACTTCTTCTTGCCATTCAGGCGTAAACTTTCAAAATTTTCGGTCATAGTTTTGCCCTCTAAAACCGTTTTTCCGCAGAAAATAAAAAAACCAGTATTCATTTATTTCTTGCGTATTGTCAACACGTAAAGCTTCCCTGCCATTCTTCATTACCTTTACACATTTGACCTAGTGTTACTAACACTTTTCATATTTCGTGGTCAAAGGTTTGGAGGGGTCCGTGCACCACCCAACCGTTTTTCTTTATGAAAATACGAAACCCGTACCCTCATTTTACGTCTGCAATCTCTGTTCACAATTTCAATCACTTCGGTTCACTTCTTCTTGCCTTTCGGGCGTCAGCTTTAAAAATTTTATCCCTGTATATTATTAATAATTTGTATCTTGCATTTATTAATAACTAGCTGGAATACCTACTTTTCGCAAGGGTCAGATAAAATATCTATGTAAACATACAGAACAACGAAATGATAAAATATCGGTAATTTTCTACTACTTTTACATATCACTCGCCCTGAGACACCCCTCTTTTTAATTTATAAGAACGTCTCTGGTCCCCAGCTGATGGGAGTTGTATTTAGAAGTCAACACCACTGGAAGAATAACCATTCATCTCAGCGACCGTGAAGACTAAGGATTTGACACTAATATAGATCATTTTGGATTATTTTTACATGTTTCGTTATCCCCCGGTGACTCCGGACCGCATATAATGATAGCTGATTTTGAGTAATCGCTAATGGAAATGTCACCATTGATTTCAGCGACCGTGAAAACTATGAATTTCACGCTAATATCGGTCATTTTGGATTACTTTTACGTGTCTCGGTGTCGCCCCCCCCCCTCCCGTGACTTCCAGCCCTTAGCCGAATGGGGTGAATGCGCCCGGAGTTTCACCACTGAGCTCACCGACCAGATGTCAGTAGTGGTGCGGTGCGATCACCGTCTTGAAGACCCATTTCGCAGTTACGAAATCACTTTTTTAACCCCCATTAATCCGATTTTTATATACCTATCTCTCTCTCTCTCTCTCTCTCTCTCTCTATATATATATATATATATATATATATATATATATATATATATATATATATATATATATATAATATTATATTATATTATATTATATTGACAACAGTAAGAAAGAGTATAGATTAAGTTATTCTTGATTTTAATCTACAGAACAAATGCTTTTAATGAAAGCATGGGGCCTGTTGCCCTAGATGGCTAAAGGCCGTAAATAAAATTCATACTTCAAGTGTAACTGGGGTAACTCCCGACTTTGGTGTTTGATAACAGCGCGGGAATGGTTTATAAACGCGGTTCCTATAGCGTGTGTAGGTAAGTGATTACAGCGTCTGACTGCCAATCTAAGGGTCCGGGGAACGAGTCTCGGTCCGGACTGAGTTAAACTTTTTTCAAGGAATTAAACACTATAACTGATGTTCGCGTTTGATGCTGAATGAGATTTATCCTATGAAGGGAGAAAAACCAGGACGGATATAGGGGGCAGGAGGAAAGACGGACACTGTTTATCCTTAAGTGTTAAAATTTAATTTATTCCCATGTCTTTTGCTCTTTCCTTTCCCTCCTTCCTTCCTTTCTCATTTTGTTTAGCTTTCCATACTTTTTCGGTCTCTGCATGATGCGTATTATTCTTTTCGTTTCCTTTGCATTAATTCCTATCTCTTTGATCTTAAAATTAATGGAATTTCTGCAGATTTATCTCGTGGTTGTTTCTCTAAGTGATGCTCTCAGATAGTAATACTTTTTCCTCCAAGTGGAGGAATATCCTGGCATGTTATGTTTTCGGGCACGTATTTGCTGTCATGTTGGTTGTCCAACTATCAGACATACAGTGAAACTATTCTGCTACTGGAAAAAGCTATCATTTCTTATGTATCCAACCTCCAGTTTCTACTGTCGCTGACTGTACATTGAAAATTGGTCATATAGTCTATCTAGTCTAGGGTTGCCAGATTTTGTAAACGAAAAACCGGGACATCAATCTCAGGATATACAGGGTGATTCACGAAATCCGTAACAGGACCTTACCTCAGGTCCTAGTGTACAGAAATATTTAAAACAAAAAATAACAAAGTGCATATTCTGAATTTGTATGGTGATGTTTCTGACATCACGAGCGTCTCAGGAATTCTTCATTGGGAGAATAAGTTCAAAATTTTAAAAAGAAACAGGAATTTATTTCGCCCCATTGAAACAATCACTAAATTTTGAACAACTTTGAGCGGAAACAATTTGTCATGTCTCTTTCCGTTTGAGAGTTACTCGAGCTCATTAATACTTCAATACGCGGATAATAAATAACTGTTTAAAACTAAAGCGAAGTAAGAAAGTGAACATGAGGAAACAAACGGTGTAATTTTCAAAAACAGTGGTTTCTCGTGAATACATCTGTTGGGGGCTTCCAACTTCAAAATATCAGATAGAAACAGGAGGTCGATTTTGCTTGCGTTGAAAGAAGCCCTAATATTGGACATTTTCATAGAAATACTTCCTGATAGTTGTTACCGTATGGATACTACAGAAGCTGAATTGTTGGGGGAAAATATGATGAGATACGATTCACGACGCCACATTGGTGTGAATTTTGTTACTTCCTATTGCAAAATATTTTGATAAACAAGCATCGGACGAAAGAAAAAAATGTACAAATTAAAAAGATACTATTTTAGTGGGAGAAATTTGCGTATGCTAAAATTAACCTCCACTTCCCCACTTAGGGGCGAAACTGAAAACTGATGCGAACTCCATCATTCTAATTGCAAATTCTGGTTGTAAGGGAAACATACGTAATTTTCTTGCGAAACAGTTTTTCGAACTCTTCTAAGTGGTGGTGTAATCAGTTAAATATAGGTTTACTAAGGTATATTCAATTAAGTTTGTTAGATAGGACTTTAGTGTCCTTTTCAGCACCCAGGGTACATAAAATTCACACGGACTATTTAACGTGGAATTCGAACCACGTAAAATCTGTAACCTGCTGGATTAACCTATCTGTATTGATGCGCACGAGACGAGTTGAGACATGATTTTCCTGACAAAATTCGAGTCGAGACACGGCTCTTCCAATTAAGAAACATACATTTTTCATGTCATTTTTCGAGACGTCACTTTTACAGCACATTTTCGAAACGAGACAGCCACAAATTTTGTCTCGTGCACATCCCTAATTATCTGGAGGCCCAG
Source organism: Thermobia domestica (assembly GCF_964235325.1). Lineage (NCBI taxonomy): Eukaryota > Metazoa > Arthropoda > Insecta > Zygentoma > Lepismatidae > Thermobia > Thermobia domestica. The sequence goes on along the minus strand of NC_137457.1, from coordinate 73,238,590 downwards.
TGCTAGAAAAAATAGGTGGGCTCTGCCGGCTTTACCTAAAATATTTCTGTGAAAGTACACTCATGTCAAATATGGTTGTCGCATATGAATATAATATGATAATGATTTTGTAGGGTACTCTTAATACTGATACTATTGTATAATCTGGAAATGTATATTTTTTTGTAAAATTCATAGGAAAAGAATTATAAATACAAAAACTAGAATGCATAAAACAAGATGTTGCCAAATGTACAAGAAAGTTTTATTTTCGTTTTATTTTTCTTGTTAGTTCTCTTTTGACACGAAGTTTGACACATACATGTCTTTGCCTATTATACACATACTAACACTGTAAGAAATACCGGCTTATTCGTTATCAATTTATATTCATACTACATATTTATAGACATACGACATAAGTTTGTACAAGAGTGTACAGTAGGAAAATTAAGCGAATATGTTTCATATTTTTGGACATATTTTATTTTATGATGAGTATTCTATCTTCATGATACTTTCAGGGTAGCCAGTTGAAATTTTGATCAGAGTGGAAGCCCCTGCTCACCAGTAGATAAGAGGCTATTGTCCCCTATGCTCTCCTTAAACCGACCCTGGTTCAAATGTTAATATTTCCACATCCAGAATAGAATATTTTATATGTAGATGTTACCTTATTTGTAAATGCAAATTTTATTTGAAATAAATTAAATTTACAATTATATAATATGAAAACTACAACCTAATACACGTTGTACTGTAATTTAAGCCAAACATAAAACTATCATTTTTTGGTATGCAAAAATAGCCACCGCCCCCAAAAATGTCTCCGTCTATCCTTTGCCCCTACGAAATTAAAGTTGGCGTAGTCACTGTTGTAAAATTGTGCCTCAGAAAACAGCAGACAGGACAAAATACTTTAAATGCAGTTAACATGCAGCGACTGAGAGCAGTAGGTATTTCCATTGTTTACTAAAGTTTCAGCAATAAAGCGGTTCTTCGCTGGCAATTGAAGTATAAAACAACTGGTAGTTAGAGCCCGTCACCAGAAAGAAAATACATTCCTTTTTCTATTGACAGTAACATTCAAGAAATTATTGACGTAACATATGATATCTCTTGAATACTTTTAAAAATCCATTTTCCCCCTCTGGAAACTAGACAACTTATAGGAAGAAAGAATCGATGTGAATCTCAAAAACCTGGTTGTTTGTTTAGTGAAATTAACTGGCTACACAAATCTTCCGAAAACCTTTCGTTTTTAGCTGAGACACACTATTTCTTGTACGTTATTTTTTTAATCTGAAGAACCAAAACCGGGACAAACAGGCGTCCCGAAAGCCTTTTTCGGGACAGTTATTCTATCATTGAAAATCGGGACTGTCTCTGAAAACCGGGACGTCTGGCAACCCTAATTTAGTTTACTGTCGAGTCATTTTTCAGAACATATTCTTACAATGTTATTTTATTGAAGCATCAAAGGTTTTAAATGAGTAGGGTAAGCAGCACCCCAAATTAATATACCATACTGTAAGGATCGCCACGTTGCCGTACCCGGCAATAACCACGTGTGAACTACATGTGTTAGTAATAAATAAAAACTACATGTGTTAGTAATTAACAAACGACGGTTCCGAAGGGGAGTCGATCACCATCGCCAACAGTCGGAAGGACGAGAATCAACGAAGGAAGCCGACAATACAGGATAAAAAGGACCTGCACTCCTAGACCAACATCAATCTTCTCGTATTGATCGAAACACATAAAACCCCTCTCACGACGCTTGGTCACCGAGAGGTACCCATCCTTATACCCTCGACGCTTGGTCACCGGGTTCCTTTCCTATTTCTCACGACGCACGGTCATCGAGAGAGAGATACCTAATCTACACCCCTCTCACGACACTTGGTCACCGAGAGTACCTCACCTCAAAGCGCAGGACGCTTGGTCACCGGGCTCCTATCTAATCTTACCTAAATATTAGAGGAATACTTATTATAATTTGTGTACATAAAGACTTTTTGTAATAAAAAGGTGAAGCGAAACTCCAAATCCCGAGTACATTTTATTGCTCTGCCCAAGAAATTTTACATGCGTCGGCGTCTATTTACAGACATTAAAAGGACTTTCCTACGGGGCGCTCATTTTATTAAACGAAGTAACTACGAACTTACGCATATAGTCTCTAATTTGTCAGTAGCTGTTGAGAAAATGGTATCTCAAGTACACCATAAAATTCTCCAATTTGTATGTACAACCACTTCAATGAACGATTTTTAACTACTTTACTACATTTCCAAATTATAGAGCAACATTGTGACTCCCTTATACAGGGCTTACTGCAAAATACCGTCAATGACGCTCTAATAAAGCCAGATCTCACCCGAAAAATGATTGCTAATAATGAAAATCTACGGGGCTCACTAGTAGAACGCGACCTAGGTCTGTTATATCAATGTTCAAAGGCTTACCTTATCGCATTTGACTCCTCATTGGGAAACTTGGATATCATTATCCAGGCTCCTATTATACATAATAAGGATCATTATATGCTCTACAAAATTTACAACAATGGATTTTAACTGATACTGCCCATATCCACCTTAAATTGCCAAGTTACTCTATATGGACTACGGAAAGAATCTACGAACTTGATCTCTCTGTATGTCAACCCCACTCGATGTACTCTATCTGCAAGTCACAGTCTCAAGCCCGTTCTCAGGGAACTGATTGCCTCTACAACTTAGTATTCCGAAATACGACAGCTAATTGCCACTTGATTCCTACTCTTTCCAAAAATGAGGAATTCTACTTATACTCATCTATAGGACTCCATCTGACTACTAGGAAATCTGTAAAAGTTACCAGGTATAGGAACTATATAATCGCTGCAGATGGCGTTAACACATCTTCTACATACTTCTTTCAATATGAGGATTTCGAAAGAGTACTTACTGACACCCTGAATTTGCCTTCACGTCATACGGCCAATTTTACAATTTCGGCACCTGCCTGCTCAGAATGATATCAATTTTACCCTGAATCTTCAACATTTCCAACGAACCATAACATCTATGCGTTCCCTCTTACAACATGAAAAGAACTTTCTCCCTGACCATTTCCCGGATTTTCATTTTGCGCCAACTTTCCCCTGGACACTAATAATCATCGCTGCCTTAATTGTTTTATTACTAATTGGAATTGGATGTTTTCCTTATTATTTATACAAGGGCTTTTGCAGCATGTATCATCTTCTTCCAATCATTATCACGGCCGCCATAGTTCTTCCATTTTTCGCCTTCCTATATATTCTATACCGCCGCCTAAGGATACGGCCAGCCCTAACATCCCCCCTTGCATCGAGACCTCATACCCACTACCGATGGCCTCGTACCAGTCGGTGCCAGAGACAGTGTTACTATCGCCACTTTCTACTACGGCCCTCACTATAAGCGACCTAGTATATGTATATTAACTGTAATCACCAGAGCTTCGACAGCCTCTCCTTTGAGGGAGATGACGCATTATACCGATCCTGCTTAGATCAGGAGGACAAACTGCCAGTGCTCCAACTTCCACTTTCATTTTAAACTTTCCTTATGTGATATTGTTTCACAAAGTGACTCAGTGACCAGTGCTTTTAACTTTGATTTCGTGTTTCAGTGTTACAGTGCATTTAAAGTGTATACTGTGCCCAATATGCAGATTCCACATGAGGGCACAAACTAAAAAATAATCCACTGGCTTTTTTTCTACGGCCCGGGGGTGTAAGGATTTCCACGTTGCCGTACCAGGCAATAACCACGTGTGAACTACATGTGTTAGTAATAAATAAAAAACAAACAAACGACGGTCCCGAAGAGGAGTCGATCACCATCGCCAACAGTGGGAAGGACGAGAATCAACGAAGGAAGCCGTCAATACAGGATAAAAAGGACCTGCACGCTTCGACCAACATCAATCTTCCCGGATTGATCGAAACACCTAAAACCCCTCTCACGACGCTTGGTCACCGAGAGAGAGATACCTAATCTACACCCCTCTTAGGACGCTTGGTCACCGAGAGTACCTCACCTCAAAGCCCACGACGCTTGGTCACCGGGCTCCTATCTAATCTTACCTAAATATTAGAGGAATACTTATTATAATTTGTGTACATAAAGGCTTTTTGTAATAAAAAGGTGAAGAGAAAGTCCAAATCCCGAGTACATTTTATTGCTCTACCCAAGAAATTTTACAATATATAAGTATACTATTTACAAGAGTGTAATACACAGTACGTAATATTTTTATGCTTACAATGTACCGTAATTGAACAAGTTTATATAATAATTTTCATATACAAGTATCTTAAGTTTGACAACCCGAATGTCTTTTGATGTGGTTCAGGTTGCATAAGTTAAATAGATATGAGGACAAAACGCGCACGGACAAAAGCCGTGCAAGCACAAATACAGAGCATGAACAAAAACCGCGTAATGAAAGAAACCGCGCATGAAAATATCGCGTGAGCGAAAACAGCCCATAGATGAACACTTTACACTAAGCTCGCTCGCGCTCCAGCTCATTCTTTTCAACTGGGCACGCGATCACTTACCAAAATTCGCTCTCGGGCTCCCTTCCGACCATTTCCCTCGACTGTTTTCGCAATCACTCGCGCTCGCGGATACTTGGGCTTGCGGTTACCTCTCTCCACTGGGATCACTATTCTTAACTGGGTTCGCGCTCACTCGGGCTTGTGCTCACTTCTCTAATCTGAGCTCACGCTCACTCAGGTAAACCTAATTTCCCTCTACTTTGCTCGCGTTCGGGATCACTTCTCTGAACTTAGCTCAAGGTCATGCTCACTCATGCTCATGCTCACTAGGACTCGTGCTTACTTATAGCATTGAGGCTCGGGCTCACTCTGGTTCGTGCTCAATTTTTCACCCCGAGCCTGGTTGAACGTGAATGCCGAGCTCACGAGCGTCGGGCTCGCTAGTTTGGACCAGAGCCATGCAAACCCTGGCACGAATACAACCAAGCCCGGCCCAAATGGATCTGTATTCTGTGCCATGCTCGGCCCGACCCGTACCGGCCGGAATTTCGAGCCGGGCACAAAACGGGCCGGACCCTAAAGTGGCCGGGCACAAACGAGCCGGGATCTAAACGCGCAGGGCGTAACCGGCCTGAGAGAAACTAGGTCTGCTAAGTCAAGTCAATCCCTCAATATGCAATGGAGAATGAGAAATCTGTCGTCATAATATTGCAATGCCTATTTGTCCTTGACGAATATGAAAATTGAGTGAAAAGTGACCCAAGGTTTGTTTTCTATATCCCTATTCTGTCTGGCTATTTGTTATCTGTGCTTGCTCTGTCCAGCCATGTTTATTATACAATAATACAGCTCATGGACGTAAAAGTCTTACACTAAACTCATTAGTACATTACGAGTAACAGAGAAGGTACGTAAAGCTGCTAAACCGTATGCGATACTAATACTAGAAATGATACTGTTAATACCACTAATACTATTACGATTACGAATGCTAGTGCTAAATCCACTATTGCTGCCACTGCTACTACTATTACTACTACCACTACTGCTACTGCTCATTACAATACTAATACGACAGCAAATACAACTTATGCTATTACTAGTAATACGAAAACAAAACAATGAAAATGAAATGTTTGAATTTTAAGTCCCACAGTTATGGAGGCTAGGCTAAAGAAGACGGTGATGATGATAAATAAAGCAAATGGTGGAATGAATAAAGTGGCAGGCAATGGGGAACGCCATGAAAACCCTTCACAAGGTGTTTGTCCACAACAAAGTTCACTTGGCGAGAGCTGGGATTGAACTAGGGACCCTATGCTCCAGAGGTAAATGCTCAACCACTGAGCAACTCTTCCAGGAACACCTAATCGACCCGGTGTTTTGGTGATTTATTTAATCATTATATTTTGTTATAGTTGTAGTATCATACTGTAAACAATACAGGAACATGTAACAACATTTGGTATTTGCCTTGCTAATTGAACATTAGTACAAATTGGATTGATCTTATGAGCACGCCAGTTCCCGGTTTTGGCCTCCGTGTCTAATTATAGAGTACCCAATTTTACTTAGTAGGTCAAGCACTTGACTTTATCATGCGTTCTTTATGTAGCTACAGCTCAGTCCATATGGATGATGAGGGGATGAATTGGTGCAATCAAAACATTGGGAGGAAACGGGACTCCCACGTACACGGTGTTTGTCCAATACAAAGTTCACAAAGCACTGGCACTAGCACCACCGACGACCTCTAGCACCACATGTGAGTGCTTTAGCTACTGAGCCACCGTTGTAACTCGTAGATCAAGCATCGGTTAACATTCTACACAGACCGGCCATAATAACTAGAATTTCTCCGTTTTTTCTGTACTTAGAAGCTAAATTCGGTATCACCAGACACGTAAACTCTGACGCGAAGTCGTAGTCGTTGTAGTGGTATTAGTAGTGGTTTGTATTAGCAAAGAGTAGTATTAGCAAAAATAGTAGTAGTAAAAGATGAACTAGTAATAGTAGTAGAATAACAGTACTTTCCAGCCTTGAATAAAGAGTCAGTTTCCCAAACACATTATGATCAACATAGGCTGAAAACATTAGTTTCCCATCTGTCTTTCATTCTGTTCGGGCAAAGTATCCGATCTGTCTTTCATTGTGCCCGGCTCAGCCCAGAAATACATGTGCCCGGTATGGTCCTATAGCATTTCAGTCAGACTCGTAATGTGCTCGGCCCGGTTCGACCCGGTCCAGTATGATAGTATTTGAAACAATTTGCTACTTCTTCAAAGGGCAGGGCCGGGCCGGGTAATCCGCCGGGTCAAACGGCGCGCCCGATCCATGCAGGTCTCGGCTTGCATGTGCAGATGTAGTGTGCACTGGTTCCAGCCATCTTCCAAGGTCTCATTGTTTCTGTTCCAAACTGAATCACTGCTGTCCTGCGAACCAAAGGTAGACACATGTAATATTAAGTAGGTGCTGATAATGTTCTGGCTAGCAGTATCTATTCGTAGATGGTTGAGTTTTTATTATAATCTTGAGCATTGAAAGGTAAGAAAGTCACAATGTTGATATTGACAAAGCAATCAACGAATACCTATTCCTACGTTAGGAAATTTCTGAGTAGATATATTGATGGGTTTTGATGTTATTTGTGAACATTTTATTGTAATTTATTTAAGAAAAATCTGTTTCAGATGATATTTTCTTAGTGCAATCTATAATTGCTTAATAATAATAAATTATTATACGCATTTTTTTCGTAATATGAACAAGTAGTGACTGACTAAAAGGAACATCATAAGTTAAAACTTTACTTTCTATACATTTTAATTGCCTTCATGAAATTGGAAGGAAGGTCCCTTTTAATATTTCTGCGGGGAGGTTCATGTACCCTTAGGTAGGCTACTGTAAATATATAAAAAATCATTAACATACGTAAAGAGATGTGAACATATTTTCAAGTGAATTTTCAAGGAACAAATGAAAATGTATTCCAAGAAAATAGAAATCTCATACTACTACTACTACCAATAATAATAATAATAATAATAATAATAATAATAATAATAATAATAATAATAATAATAATGCCCTGACGAAGGTATCTACCCTGGACTCAACAAGGCACTATCCCAGCATTTGATCTAAGTAACACCAAGGATAATCAGCGGGGAAATCATCAGTTAAGAGGACGTAAAATGATAATTCATTGCAAGTTGTGCAGAATTTATATATATTGAACACTAACTATTTGTTTCTCAATTAAATAAATATGCAAAATGAAATTATTAGGTATAACTTATTAGAAGGACATATTGTTTTCTACTGCTGTCGTTTTAATTGGAGTATCGTGCTTAGTTATGCTAAAAACCTGGCCATTTACCTTTACGCTTTCTTGACTTTTTTCAAAGAAACCTTTCATAGCCTCTTCTATGTAGACGTTGAACAGGAGAGGTGAAAGTCCACATCCTTACCTTACTCCCTTACTTATTCTTGCTTCCTTCTGATCTCTTTCTACAACAGCTGTTGGGTTCCTACAATGTTGGTGTATTATTCTTCTGTCTGTGTAATCCACTTTCAGATTCTTCTGAGCATGATATTTCAATCTACATTGTCAAAAGCTTTCTGTATACCTACAAATACTATCACAATTGGTTTATTTATTCTGATGTGTTGTTCCATTATAAACCGCAGACTCAGTATTGCTTCCCTTGTTCCTCTTTCCCTCCGGAATCCAAACTGGTCCTCGGATAGCCTTTCTTCGATTTTTTCTTCTATTCTTTGTGCGATAATTTTGAACAGTGTTTTTGATGCAAGGAAAAGTAAATTATCGTTCTGTGTTCTTCGCATCTCCGTGCGTCGTTTCTCATAGGGATGGGCACAAATATGCTTTTCTCGAAGTCTCTTGGTATTTCTTGAGATGTACATTTCATTAATAAGGTTAAATCGTTGCTATTCCGAGATTCTTAATCACTTCCGTTGGTATTTGATCCATTCCTCTGGCCTTACCATGTTGCATTTTCTCCAAAGCATTCTCAAATTCGTACAGTAAAATGGATGGTCCCAGTTCATGTACATCGACGTCTTCTTCCTTCTCTATCTCTTCTTCGTACCCTGTCTCTTTGTAGAGTACTTCAATATATTTTTGCATCTTCTTGTTATTTGCTCGTCTTCTATTAGCGCTGTCCCGTCCTTGTCTATAATAATAACAGCGTGTTACTTTCTCTCATCGAACTGTTTTCTAACCTTTCTACATACCGTTTCTGTATTGCCAAGATTTTCCTCAATTTCTTTGCAGAAGTTGTTTATCCACTTTTCTCTGGCCTTCTTTACTTCTCGGTTGAAATGATTTCTGCAACATCTGTATTCCTCTTCTTTGTTTGCTATCTTGGTCTGTCTTCTTTCCTCAATCATTTCCAATATTTTTGCTGTAGTCTAGGGTTTATATTGGGTTCTCATTTCTATTGTTATGTGTTCGACGGCAGCTTTTGTAATTCCTGCTTTCCTGGCTTTCCACTTCGTGTCGATGTCATCCCCTAGTAAATGTTACCTTAGATGTCTCTTTGTCGCATTTTCAATTTCCCTCTTAACGTTATCATGTCTTCTAAGCTTGATTGTGTTCGACCTTTTCTTTGGTGCAGCCATACTTTTCCTCTTCATTCGGAGTTTGCTCTTCATCAAAACTAAACTATGGTATGAGTCAATGTCTGCTCCTAGGTAACTCTTACTATTCTTCACTTGATTTCTTAATGCTTGTCGAACCAATATGTAGTCTATTTGGTATCTTTCTTTGTCTGCTGTTCTTATCCATGTGTGTCTTTTACTTTGAGAAGAGACTGTTCGTTATCGTCAGATTATGGATTTTGCAGAACTCAACTAATCGCGCACCTCTGGCATTCCTTTCTCCTAGGCCGAAATTTCCAGTCACATTATCTTCTTTTCGTTCGCCTAATACTGCGTTCCATTTACCCATGATGATTAAATTGTCCTGGTCTTGAACTTTCATCAATACTTGTTCTATTTGCTAATAGGTTTATTCTACGTCTTCATCTATGTAGATTGATGAAGGATTTTCACCCTATTCATGATTACTTCGGAAGTTCAATTCATCTTCTCAACCATGGTCTTAATGATGGAATGTGCATCATAGCCCTTAGAATTATGGGCCACATATGTTACTGATTTAATGTTTGAACGACGTTGTTGAAGATTTTTTAGATAGTCTTCTATTACATTTTCTCCGTTAAATATATTTTCTCGTTTTCCACAAACGATACAATTATTTTTGATGTCGTTATCTTCATAACAATGGTAACATGCATGTTGACTAACCAAGGCATTAGGTTCATATATCTTTGCATCCTCATCTTCTATTTTCGTATCTTGTGTACATCCAGTATCATAAAATACAATCATAGCTTTCTTCTCCATGGTAATTTTTTTTCTCCATGGTAATTTAATCTTCCACAAGATGTGCCTATAGAGAAGATGCATTTTGAACACATCAAAATAGATATAAGAAATAGTACAGGCTCTCCACTGGCATTCACTTTCGGAACTGCATGTGTTAAACTACATTTCCTACCAGTGCGTCAACATCAACAAATATGAATAATCCATATTTACATTATTTTCAAAAACAAGCTCTTTCTGGAACTGGAAACTTTTATGTTGGATCCTTTTATTAAGCTGGACATGGTATTGGAAGTTTCCTTGGAGGATTATTACGCTCTGTGATGCCATTAGTAAACCAAGGAGCAAAAATTGTAGGAAAGGAATTGTTAAAATCTGGAGGAAACGTTATTACTGATGTCATCGTCGATAAAGAACCTTTTAACGAATCCTTTCGTCAACGAATGGGTGACGCAAGAACCATCTTGCAAGAGAAAGCAAAAAATAACTGAAATCTATGCTGGATCTGGATATCAACGAAGAAAAACAAGAATTACACATCATTCCATCTTTAAATCTTCATCATTACACATCATCAAGCGCAAAAAGAAGAACAAGGGCAAGAGGAAATGCACGCAGAAAACAAAAAACATCAGTCGTATAAGAGGAAAGTATCACACGATATCTATGATTAAATCATCACCATAATAGCTTTCTTACATTATCAATTCTTAGAGTGTGTAAAAAGTGACCTAGATATTTTTTGTTCAAAACCAACGCAAACCAGTGTATTGGATTATCATGTTGTTACATACAAACCAATCAGTTCACTAGCTGATAATGCTCCTATGATTTGTCATCCCAGGAACAAGTGACGAATACATAGATCTACCACATACTCTTCTTTACATCGAAACTCACATAGCTAAGCCTGATGGATCAGCATTTGCTGAATGTGATAAAGCTGTGGCTCATACTAATGACTTTTTAAATTCTATATTCCGTTGAAGTGGAAGTATATTTAAATAACAAACTGATTTCATTTCTATATCATAATCATCCATATCGATCATACATTGAAAAACTGTTAAATTATGATTCTGCTAAAAATACTCATCTTTAATGCATTCTAGGTTAGAAATACTGATGGACATATGGATGCAACATCTAGTGGTAATAGAGGATTTCAACGACGTTATGAATTAACAATAAAAGTGCCAAATTCGACATGCTTGGACATTTTCATTGCGATATTTTTAATCAAGACGAATTTTTAATCCGAAGATTAGAATTAAGTCTCAAGTTAATTCCTGCAAAGCCAAATTTTTGTCTCATTGCTAGTGATTCGTCTGTTGAGGCTAAAGTGGATATTTTAGACGCTGCTTTATATATTACAAAGATTAATGTTAGTCGTACAATAAAACTAGCGCATAACAAGCTCCTACAATCAAAAACAGTCAAATATCCTCTCACAACAGAGCAAATGAAGTCATTCATCATTCCAAAGGATCTTTAGTCAAAAACAAACGATAATTTATTCATGGGAGTATTACTAACTCGAGTGGTTGTGGCGTTTACTCAAAATGATGCTTATACAGGAACCATAACTTCAAATCCACTTCGTTTCAAACTTTCAAACATCAATTTATTCTCACTATACATTGATGGAAAACCTGTACATTCAAAACCTTTCCAACCGAATTTCGAAAACAACTTCTATGTTTCTTCATATTATACATTATTCTGTGAATCAGGTATTCACTTTTCCAATCATGGCAACAATATTCCGCGCCTTGCCTTTCCTCAAGGATACACTATCTTTGTTTTCGAAATTCCTCAAGATGGAGGAGCCAGCGCTGTGCAGTATTGGAATCTCATCAAACATGGGTGTGTTCGTCTGGAAGTTATTTTAAAAAACCTCTACCAGCACCTGTCTCATGCATCACATATGGCGAGTTCCAATCTCAGAAGGATCATCAGAGGAACATAATCATGGATTATTAAAGGTAACAGTGAATAGTATATTGTCTTTTAAAAAATGTACTATACTTACCGTCGTTTTAATTGCGTAAATAACATCATCATCAATCGATACTTTCATTTCTTCCTTTCTCTTTGAAAAATGTTTTATTTCTTATTTTTCCATTTCCTAATAAATATGTTTTATGATCAGTTATGTAATTAAATACACATATCATAAAACATATTTTTTAATTCTTTGAAATAAAGAATCTCATACTGTTTTTTTTAAAAGAATTTAAAACTGATTCTTAATTCAACGATGTAATCACATAAGTACATAATAATAATGAATTGAAATACTTTATTAGTTATTCTTTTGTAAATAAAACCAAGTATGTGAACTCAATATTATTATAATAGAATTTTTGTTTTTAAAATTTAATACTATTATTTTAGTTAATTTAAAAAAAAATAAAAAGTCTTATCATACTTAAGACAGAGTTGTATAATAATAATAATAATAATAATAATAATAATAATAATAATAATAATAATAATAACAATAATAATAATAATTCTAACTTTTATTTTAACATTCATTTGAAGAATTTGAATTCATTATTATTATGATTATTATACATATCAGTCATACAAGAAAAATATGTTAGGATTTTTACTTATCATAAAAATTAGTATACAAATTAAAAATCCTATCATTTTGAGGTGTGTGAAACAAACAAAAAACACACACAAATAAAACATTTCACTTTCATTACATATTTTATTACATTTGATATTATGTTGTTTATTATACATAAAAACAAATCAATTTCTTCTTCTTTATGAAGAGACGTTCACCTCGTTGATACTTTCAGAGGGTTGAGTATCGGTTTCCCCCCACGATGGCTGTGTCTGTACACTATAAAAAAATCAGCCATAATTGAATCTATGAGTTTTCGTTTGCAAAATACATTCATTTCCAATTTTAATCTTTCACCATCAATGTTCATATCACAGTTCTTATCAAGATAGACACTTGGAAAACTAATTTTCATACTATTAATAATACTCTATCCATCTATGCATTTATGGATTCCAGCAAGTCCTCTGCATGTAAGACACTGCGATTGTACATGATTGTGAATAGTATCTGTACACAAGTCAAAATATTCACGTAGCACAACACAGCAAACTTTACTGTTTTTCACAAAATGTTCAATACACGGTAATATTTCCAAGAAATAAAGCCAATCACTTATAGTTGAGTACACAGTGTTTCGAGGAGCATGAAGTTCTCCTTTCTTCTCTAACATCACTAATTTTTCACCCATTTGTTTTTGCACCACTAGTTCCCTTTTTCCGCCAAGATATTATATAAATATAATTTCCACTTGAGAATTTAAAAAGTCCGTAACAAACGGAGTCAAATGTGCAAGTTTCTCCCACTCTGCCACATTTAACTCCACCCAAACACAAGTCCTTTACCAACACGAATCATTGGCTCAAATGTATCACTATCCGGACAAATACAAATTAGTTTGTTTTCATTGAATTAAGTCCATATTCAACATTTAACTAGTACTCTATCTTGGTGTCCATAGTTGATGCGCAAGCACTCAAATACATGTTACTCCAGTAGGACATGAACACAGAATAACGACACTATGCATACAAATGACTGTGCATGCATGAATGGCGGAGAGGACGAAGAGGAAAATTCATGTTTCATCTTGTTTGTATATGCCACCATACACTTACGATGAGTATACCGGTTTAGTAAATTCAAGATCGTGCATGTTGCGTCAAGATACATTAATCTTCATTCCTTTATATATTAAACAGACGTTTCCACTTTGTAAATACGTCTGTTTAATATATGTTTTATGATCAGTTATGTAATACACCATTATCTGCTTCGATTTTTTCAGTACAACGTCCAGGTAAAATCACTTTTTCGCCTCCTTCAAATGCCACACATGCCTTCCTACCATATACCGTTGTAATTATCTCACAGTTTACAATACGGAATGGTGCTTCAATTTCCAAATCTCGCATTTTTGTAAAGGATATCGTTGATGGCCTATTAAGGGAGCATTTCGAGTTAAAAGTAAGTTTGGTGCAATAGAAAGAGTAACAATAAGTAAGAGACCCGTATTTCTTATATCTTCACCGTCACGTTCAGCTTCTACAGGCATTTGTTTTCGATGAATCGTAAATGCTGACGTTACTGGTGGGATACGCGAGAAACTCAATGTGAGTCAGCAACCACTCTCCTGTACGCATCTGATATACCTTTAATAGTGCATTGGATTAAATAGATTGTGTTTTGGATTTGTTAGCAGTTTTGCTCTGTGTTTAATTCTTGAGGGACATTTTCGTTAGTTATTTTTCCTACAACATTAGTATAAAAAAGAGTAGAGAGAGAGCAGCAATTACGTTTGCTGTGCGAAACAGTGTTTCTTCCAGACATGTTTTTATGGTGGCACTGTCTCCCGGAGCTCTGTCCCCCGGAGGAGACCAAATAATACATCTAAAATATAATAAATATAATAATACTGTGTAAAAATAATTTGCCTCTCAGAATACTAAGTGCCCCCCAGATTTTTTTCCCTGAAAGAAACACTAGTGTGCAGTAGAAAACACATGTTAGTACAGCGCTTGCTGTGTCTGTGAAGTGAAGTAGAAATGCCTAACACCTGTTGTGTTTTCGGTTGTAATTCTTGTGCAATTAAAGCGGAGGACATTAAGTATGTTTTTTTTACGTTTCCAAGTCGTGAGAAATCATCAGATTGATATAAATTATGGCTCAAGAAAATCAATGGGAAAAATGTAACAAATAAAATCACTCGTGTTCCAATCATCTTGAAGAGCCTGCCTTCGAGAAATCAACTTTACTGAAAGAAACGTTAATGCCAGTGGCGGATCAAGGCTGGGGCCTAGGCCTCAGTTTTTGAGTGACAAAATTGATTTAAGGTTCCTGTGAACTACCCTTGTCCGAGCACTTCGCCTTTTCGCCACCAGATGCTCACTTTTTCATTTAGCAATCACTGCTGGTACCTCTACTGGGAAGAACTGAAAGATCGTACCGCTCAGTTTGAATGTGTCCAGGATATCCACACTTGAAGTGGGCGGGGAGAGGAATCCAACAGTTTTTTTTTTCGTGCACCTGCAGTCAGTCAGAGTCTATTTATACAAGCCGTGTTGTTCAGCCGCAGGGCAAAACCTCAACCATTGATGAGTAACATAAATCTTTTCTTTTTGCAGGTAGGAATAGAGTTTTGTACGAAAAACAGGAATTAGGTTGCAGAGAACGTCATTCACATCGCGTTGACAAATTATCTTTCGTACGTTTATCACATGAAACTCTTTTCTTTTTTTGATTATTACCAGAATATGAGATAAAAAGAACCTAAATGGTTCTTTGTATACAGAAAACAGACAAACAATACTAATATTTTCTTACATATCAGTATTATATGATTTTTTTCTGAAGTGTATGATGCATGAAAAATGGACAAAATGAATTTTGACTTTTCTATTTGTCCCTATCCTTCTGAGTAGAGAGAATGATGTGGCGCAACTAAAGGGCCTGCAGGGCCCGCAACATTGAGAGGCCCAGAACAGAAAGAGGCCAATTTCAGTTTCGAAGTTAAACTTTATAATGTTAAGATGTTAAAAATTATGTGATGTTCCAACTATATCTCATTTTTACCTATGAAGACGATAACACCTGAGCGATTATTTAGTAAATTAAATGCCAACAAAACTTTTACTGACCAGCGAAAACATTATGACCACTCGCTACTTTTTGAACGAAATCATCGGGCTGAGATAAGAGCTACAAGACATAACACAACCGCGCGCCAAATACGACAAGAATCTCACTCGATTAGTCAGTGTGATGCTTGTGCCTTGAATGGGGAAGGACGACGATATATCAGGGTGACTAAGTGGCTGGGAGCTTCATTTCGGAAACAACGCGACTTGTCGAGTTTTCGCGATCTCATTATGTATTTCAAAGATGGGAAAAGAACAGTGAAACCAGCATCGAACCAAACAACAAAAAGTGGGACGACCACACCTCATTAAAAATATCGGATGTCGTAGACTCTCGAATTTGGTATAGCAGAATACACGAAAACTATAGCAGAATATAATAATAATAATAATAATAATAATAATAATAATAATAATAATAATGTGCATTTTTTTGCATATGAGCAAGTTGTGACTCACTAGATAGAACATAGAAAGTCAAAACTGTTCTCTGTAAATTTTACATGACTCATGAATGTGGAAAGAGGGTGTCCGTTTAACATTTTTGCGGGGAGGCCCATTCGTCCTTACCTACGCTACTGAGAGAATGTAAGGTAAAATAATAACACCAATATATATATATATATATATATATATATATATATATAGATAGATAGATAGATAGATAGATAGATAGATAGATAGATAGATAGATAGATAGATAGATAGATAGATAATCCTGGAGCAACAGTCCCTTGTGATCTGAGCCTGCAGCGGGCTTATGTTAGTAGTAAGCACAACCACACCCAACGTCGCCGGCTGTCTAGATTGAAGTCCGCTATCTTTTAGTTTCCCAACTTTTCTCTCGATATTTGGTAAACACAGAAATGTTTGAGTGCCACACCGGGAATTAATCCCTGGACGATGCACACCGTATCACTTTCGCTAATCATTTGGTAAAATTCAGGTTAGGTTGGTACTGAATTAATTTTGGAATATGCCATTTCTCATAAGGTAAAGTTCAAAAGTATTGTGACATAATTAAAAAGCTCATTATCAACCACGTATTCTTGCCTCTAATATCTCTAAAAGTTTTCGAGTTATGTGTCAAAAATGGTTGAAACACTTGAAGTTAGTTTAGTAACTTGAAGAAGATAGTGGACTTATACATACATGATTAGAATTGCTCCAATTTTTATTTTTATTCTTCTTTCTCGTAAAGAAATACAAAATCATAATTTCAACCATTTTGGTACATTTTTCATAATTTGAAGCGCGAACAGCCGGTTTCTTTCCTTACGTTTTGAACTTGGGATTTATATTCTCCTTGTCACTTATCGTGAAAGTCATATAATAACATGGGTCACAAAGCTAGCATATCTTATGCGACAGAGGTAATGACAATTTTTGTCATTTCATCTCTCAAGATCTGTTAAATTTGACGTTTATTGAATGATATCGGTTTTATAATACGAATAAATGTTTCGCAATAAGGTGCGTATAGTAGTCGTAAGAAATGGCAAAAGCTACCACTGACCTTTATAGTTTGACTCATGCTTTTTCGATCATGGTATTCCTCTTAAATTTTGCAAAGGACAGTATCATTTTAATTATCTTAACCTAATTTCCTAAAGCATCTCATTCGTACGCTAAAAGAAAGATTTCTATTTTTTATGTATAAGAATTCAGGGGATGCAAATTTATTCAAAATTCCTTTACAATTAAAACCGCCTAAACAGATATTCCTTCGAGATTTCTGTATTTTGAAAACAATTCACGATTTCAGTTCTTTGTATTTACTTGTTTCCATGTTTATTTATATCAATACTGTATGATCAGTTCCCAGAATTATTTTAGTTCCCCGGTAAATCCATTTATAACAAGCTCCAAATACTGCTACAATTTTAATGTGGTTTCAGGAGAATCTGCATATCTCATCCTTTTGTTACTCTCTATATATTCATCTACTACGTAAACAAACATCAGTGAAAGAAAGAGGCTGAGAGCTAACATGTGCTCCGTGAGGAACGTTGTCATACCTTGCACTGATATATCTAGAGAGTCTAGTGTTGCCACGAGACGAAACGAGACAAGACGAGACTTCTGGCTGTGTCGTCTCGTCTAGAAAAGATGTGTCCGTTTCGTCTCGTATCGAATGGTTCTGTCTCGTCTCGTGGCAACACCAGAAAGGCTGAGGCCCACAAAAGAGCTGTTAAACCAAGTGGTTAAAATTATAACTTTTAACCTAGTTTGGTTAACAGAGCACAACACAAAACACGACTGCAATCCTCCAGCAACGACTGCTTAGTTTCGACAGAACCCGTAATTACTTCGATAGGAACATTTGTCAATACCGTCAGTACAGACGAAAGGCAAGATTTCCCCATTTATTCTGATATCCTTTTTTCAGAACCCCTGGCGCCACTTCAACAAATAAGGAGGCCTATGTAACTTTCCCATTTAAAAAATGGTTTATCTTCGAATAACAGCATAAAAGGATAAAAAAGATAAATTTTATTGTCAAATCAGAATCTTTTTCGAAACTCAGTGTCGAGAAAGGCTGACACGTTTCTGTCTTGGTTCGGAACGAGAAAGACCATGAAACAATAGTTAGTTACTGATAAAATTGCCACTTCTACGCATACTTGTACTTCTATTAAAGGATTTTTATACGTAGATATCTCCACCAGCCCCCGGAATAAAATTTTCTGAAACACTGATCTCAATGAACGCTTTACATTGTATTTGAATCTGGAGCACTATCACAAAATAATTAAACTTGAATCGATTGAAAAATGGAAGTGAAAGCTGTTTGTAAGAATCATTTTTAAAAAGTGCTTTAGGTATTCCCTGTTCTTTGTAGGGTTTGAAACGTTGAATCATTTGGATCATTTGAAATAATAAAAGATGGTATACATTTCGAAGGCAAATAATTTATTCCGAGTTAATAAATTTTTAAGCAAATTCAGAAACTGTGTTTGTATTTTTCGAGACACGAGACAAGACGTTTTACGAAACGTTTCGTATTGTATCGTGTCTCGCTTCAAAGAGTCCTGTCTCGTCTCGTTGCAACACTAAGAGAGTCTTACGCATTATCTTTCCAAGAAAATAAGCTAGAAACTTGAAAAGCACATTCAGTCAATTGTTATCATAGAATATACTATGGGCATAGCCGCTGATGTGTAGAAGGTGACACAGGCAGAATTTGTTTTTGGCGAGTTGGAGCCGTGGGGCTCTATTATTTGGATTGGAAACATTGGTTCAAAAATATTTTACATTTAGCATACATACATATACACATATCATACGCACACACACACACATACGTACATGTGTGTTACATATACTTTAATTAATGTGTGGATCTAAGGACAAGGTCCGGTTCGCCCACCCAAAAACCGCCTCTCGGAGGTGGATTGGAAGCGCACCCCTGAAACATAGAATTATGCTAATCGTAATCTTCTGAGATAGACTACCCCCCGAGGAATAAGTAAATAAATAAAAATAGTTTATTAATGTTTATCTTCCGTATACGATTAATTGAAAAATTTTAGTGTCTCAACAATGAGAGCCATATACAGGTGATCCTGCGTTCCTGGCGGAACTTCCCTAGTTGCGGACAAAATTTCATACTATAAACTCTTTTCGGCTCTCTCCCTCACGGTAGTTTTTTTTTTATCTATTATCTACTCCCTTGGAGTAACTGTTGCTCTGTATTTTCACGGGCTTGCAACCGCCAGAATGAATATCTTGGCTGCCTTCCCAGCTACCCAATCAGCATGCAATAGATACATGCAATAACAATCAAATCCCACACAAACTACTCTACCCATCAAATATTTTAACATGGAAAGTTCTTTTACGCAACGTATTTCGTTTGTTTAAAATGGAATAGACCTAAATACATTTTTTTATGTTCTTCTTGAGATTCGATAGCGAGACCGCTCATATCAAAAAATGAGAGAATTAGTGCTCTGACAATCTGGTAGAAATACAACATGCCATATGTACATTACTGTGATTACATTGCTATTTATTCAATGATTATTTTGCTTAGAGTTTTCTTACTCTCCAGGGTACTCTTCAAGGATATACAATTACTCTTCACTTATGTCGCGAAAAAATATTCAGCTTGCAAATTTATTTCGAGAACTTCTCATTCCCTAATACATGTTTATACCCTCAATTTGTGCGTACAACCGACAAACTTACACAGAATCTCAACAGAGTTCAAATGTGAGGTGTCTGCTGTGAAACAAAGGTCAGTTATATGGGAGGGGATTTTAGAGTGCAGCTCTAGGAACACTGTGGGCTTTTAGAGTGTAATTCTAGGAACGCTGTAGGGGGCCATCCCGCTCCACCTGAGAAAAAAAAAAGAATGAAAAGAAATCTGGCGGCACACAACTAATTCACACTGGTTACAAAGCAGCACAACAAAGTTCTGAATGAAATATGTTTATTTTTTTGCACTATTCCATTTTCCGAACAATAACATTTACCGATGACTTGTTAGCCCCTCCACCACAGCCACCATGAAAACAAATTCAATCGGAATTTGGCCAGCTCGTTTGATCACGAATAATTATCGTTTGATCGCAAGCATAATGACGTATTACACACAATTTGGCTAGGGCTTGTTAGCCCTTGATAATCGGCATGTACCATTCCATAGACATTTCAATCGTAAATAGGTAAGCAAAGTTTCGTTAGTTTCTGGTAGAAAGTATGACACATAAAGTTGATTGTTTATTTAACAATGGTGGCCTCTAACAATGAAACTAACAACAACAACTGAAATCGACAAGTATCATTTCATAGATAACTCAGTGGTAATCCGATGGGTGTGCCAAGTTTGGTCAGTTTCTGGTACAAAATATAGCAAAGTTGATTCTTTGTTTAACGATGGTGGCCTTCAACAATGAAACTAACAACAATATGTGGAATCAACACGTACTATTTCCTAGATATTTCAATCTTAAATGGGTGTGCAAAGTTTGGTTAGTTTGTGGTAGAAAGTATGTAAGATAAAGTTGATTGTTTATTTAACAAAGAAGAAATCCAATGATTGTTTATTTAACAATGGTGATCTTCAACAATGAAACAAAAACAATATGTGAAATCGACACATACCATTCCATAGATATTTCAATCTTAAATGGGTATGCAAAGTTTGGCCAGTTTCTGCTAAAAAGTATGGCTGATAAAGATGATTGTTTATTTAATAATGGTTTCCTCTAACAAGAAAACTAACAACAATATGTGAAATCGACACGTACCATTCCATAGACATCTTAATCGCAAATGAGTGTGCCAAGTTTGGTTAGTTTGTGGTAGAAAGTATGGCAGGTAAAGTTGTTTGTTTATTTAACAATTTAGAAATCCATCGATTGTGTATTTAACAATAGTGGTCTTCAGCAACGAAACTAACAACAATACATGAAATCGACACGTAGCATTCCCTAGATATTTAAAACTTAAATTTGTGTGCAAAATTTCGTCAGTTTCTGGTAGAACGTATGACAAAGTTGATTGTTTATTTAACAATGGTAGCCTATAACAATGAAACTAACAACAATTTGTGAAATCGGCAGGTACCATTCCCTAGATATCTCAGTTGTAATCCGATGGGTATGCCAAGTTTGGTCAGTTGGTGGTAGAAAGTGTGGCAGATAAAGTTGATTGTATATTTAACAATGGTGGCCTTCAACAATGAAACTAACAACACTATGTGGAATCCACACGTACCATTCCCTAGATATCTCAATCTTAAATTGGTGTGCAAAGTTTGGTCAGTTTCTGGTAGAAAGAACGTCAGATAAAGTTGATTCTTTGTTTAACGATGGTGGCCTTCAACAATGAAACTAACAACAATATGTGGAATCAACACGTACTATTTCCTAGATATCTCAATCGTAAATGAGTGTGCCAAGTTTGGTTAGTTTGTGGCAGAAAATATGACAGATAAAGTTGACTGTATATTTAATAATGGAGAAATCCAACGATTGTGTATTTAACAATGATGGTCTTCAACAATCAAACTAACAACAATATGTGGAATCCACACGTACCATTGCCTAGATATTTCAATCTTAAATGGGTGTGCCAAGTTTGGCCAGTTTGTGGTATAAAGTATGGCAGATAAAGTTGATTGTTCATTTAACAATGGTGGCCTCTAACAATGAAAGTAACAACAATAAGTGAAATCAACACGCACCATTCCATAGATATCTCAATCGTAAATGAGTGTGCCAAGTTTGGTTAGTTTGTGGTAGAAAATATTACAGATAAAGTTGACTGTATATTTAATAATGGAGAAATCCAACCATTGTTTATATAACAATGGTGGCCTTCAATAATGAAACTAACAACAATATGTGAAATCGACACATAGCATTCCCTAGATATTTCAACTTTAAATGGGTGTGCAAAGTTTGGTCAGTTTGTGGTAGAACGTATGGCCGTTAAAGTTGATTGTTTATTTAACAATGGTGGCCTCTAACAATGAAACTATCAGCAATATGTGAAATCGACCCATATAGTTCCATAGATATCTTAATCTTAAATGAGTCTGCAAATTTTGTTTAGGTTGTTGTAGAAAGTGTGGCAGAAAAACTTGATTGTTTCTTTAACAATGGTGGCCTTCAACAATGAAACTAACAACGATATGTGAAATCGACACATACCATTCCCTAGATATTTCAATCTTAAATGGGTGTGCAAAGTTTGGTCAGTTTCTGTTGAAAAGTGTGGCACATAAAGTTGATTTTTTATTTAACAATGGTGGCCTCTAACAATGAAACTAACAAAAATAAGTGAAATCGACACGTACCGTTTCATATATATCTCAAAGGTAAATGAGTGCGCCAAATTTGATTAGTTTTTGGTAGAAAGAATGCAAGATAAAGTTGATTGTTTATGTAACAATTTAGAAATCCAAAGATTGTTTATTTAACAATGGTGGCCTTCAACAATGAAAGAACAACAATATGTGAAATCGACACATACCATTCCATAGATATCTCAATCGTTCATAAGTGTGAAAAGTTTGCTTAGTTTGTGGTAGAAATTATGACAGATAAAGTTAATCGTTTATTTAACAATAGAGAAATCCAACGAATGTTTATTTAACAATGATGATCTTCAACAATGAAACTAACAACAATATGAGAAAACGACACATATCTTTCCCTAGATATTTTAATCTTAAATGTGTGTGCAAGGTTTGGCCAGTTTCTGGTAGGAAGTATGGCAGATAAAGTTGATTGTTCATTTAACAATGGCGGCCTCTAACAATGAAAGTAACAACAATAGGTGAAATCGACACGTACCATTCCATTGATATCTCAATCGTAAATGAGTGTTCCAAGCTTGGTTAGTTTGTGATAGAAAGTATGGCAGATAAAGTTGATTGTTTATCTAACAATGGAGAAATCCAACGATTGTTTATTTAACAATGGCGGCCTCGAACAATGAAACTAACAACAATATGTGAAATCGACTGGTACCATTCAGTAGATATCTCAGTTGTAATCCGATGGGTATGCCAAGTTTGGTCAGTTTGTGGTAGAAAGTGTGGCAGATAAAGTTGATTGTTTATTTGACAATGGTGGCCTCTAACAATGAAACTAACAACAATATGTGGAATCCACACGTACCATTCCCTAGGCATTTCAACTTTAAATGGGTGTGCAAAGTTTGGTCAGTTTGTGGTAGAACGTATGGCCGTTAAAGTTGATTGTTTATTTAACAATGGTGGCCTCTAACAATGAAACTATCAGCAATATGTGAAATCGACCCATATCGTTCCATAGATATCTTAATCTTAAATGAGTCTGCAAATTTTGTTTAGGTTGTTGTAGAAAGTGTGGCAGAAAAACTTGATTGTTTCTTTAACAATGGTGGCCTTCAACAATGAAACTAACAACGGTATGTGAAATCGACACATACCATTCCCTAGATATTTCAATCTTAAATGGGTGTGCAAAGTTTGGTCAGTTTCTGTTAAAAAGTGTGGCACATAAATTTGTTTTTTTATTTAACAATGGTTGCCTCTAACAATGAAACTAACAAAAATAAGTGAAATCGACACGTACCGTTTCATATATATCTCAATGGTAAATGAGTGCGCCAAATTTGATTAGTTTTTGGTAGAAAGAATGTAAGATAAAGTTGATTGTTTATGTAACAATTTAGAAATCCAAAGATTGTTTATTTAACAATGGTGGCCTTCAACAATGAAAGAACAACAATATGTGAAATCGACACATACCATTCCATAGATATCTCAATCGTTCATAAGTGTGAAAAGTTTGCTTAGTTTGTGGTAGAAATTATGACAGATAAAGTTAATCGTTTATTTAACAATAGAGAAATCCAACGAATGTTTATTTAACAATGGTGATCTTCAACAATGAAACTAACAACAATATGAGAAAACGACACATATCTTTCCCTAGATATTTTAATCTTAAATGTGTGTGCAAGGTTTGGCCAGTTTCTGGTAGGAAGTATGGCAGATAAAGTTGATTGTTCATTTAACAATGGCGGCCTCTAACAATGAAAGTAACAACAATAGGTGAAATCGACACGTACCATTCCATTGATATATCAATCGTAAATGAGTGTGCCAAGCTTGGTTAGTTTGTGATAGAAAGTATGGCAGATAAAGTTGATTGTTTATCTAACAATGGAGAAATCCAACGATTGTTTATTTAACAATGGCGGCCTCGAACAATGAAACTAACAACAATATGTGAAATCGACTGGTACCATTCAGTAGATATCTCAGTTGTAATCCGATGGGTATGCCAAGTTTGGTCAGTTTGTGGTAGAAAGTGTGGCAGATAAAGTTGATTGTTTATTTAACAATGGTGGCCTCTAACAATGAAACTAACAACAATATGTGGAATCCACACGTACCATTCCCTAGATATTTCAATCTTAAATGGGTGTGCAAAGTTTGGTCAGTTTCTGGTAGAAAGTACGGCAGATAAAGTTGATTGTTTACTTAACAATGGTGGCCTCTAACAATGAAACTAATAACAATATCTGAAATCGACACGTACCATTCCCTAGATTTTGTAACGTCCATTAACCAGATTATATCCGTTTTTGCTTAATTTTTGAACTGTTTATTTTATATTTGATTGTTTTAATTTTATTAGTTGTATATGTTAACATTGGTGACGGTGGCGCCATCTATCGTTTTAGACACAAACTGTTTGGACGTTCTGAATAACCTTAAGCTATTATTTAGATATTTTTGAACGTTTTTATTAAACATGATATACCTATCATAGTCTGGGTACTGACTCCCAAACCTCAGTTTTTACCATGTAGATCCACTTCAGGCTAATGCCAGGATAATTAGTTACACGCAAACGGAGAAAGGATGCTGTTCCAAGTATATTATTGAAAATTTAAAATCCGATCCATTGAACAAGCACCGATCTATGTTCAGTTACCAACGTACAAATATCGTACAAGGCGCAATTGACGGTTGTAGTCAAGACGAGGCATTAGAGGGTAATAGAGACGATATCACTCATGATTCTGAAGATACTGCTTTAGAAATAAGCTTTACAATATGAATTAGGGAGTGAAATATACCGCTTTCTAGAAGGAATCGGTGACGATGACTGTTCCTCAAGACATTGATTCATCGTTTAATTTCTTTGTATCATGTGACAATGATGGCAAAAGGGGTGATGAGGGTTGTTCCGCTGACAGCTACGTATGCAAATAAAAGAAGTTTAACCGGTGAAGTGTTTTTCGTATTCTGGCAAACTTTACAGATGTTATGTCATATTTAACTTATATGTTGCACACCTGTACATACCTTGAAGCACAATATTATAGAGTCAGCGTTAAAAATTGCAACAAAACGTGAAAATAAACATACTTATGTTTGGGAATCGGAAGAATGATTAAAGAACACGTACTTAGGTGTTGCAGCAATCTCGTCCGCCATCTATCTACATTATATTGGTTATGAATGTTTTTGAAACGCTGAACATAAGCTTTATAAGATAAGGTTTATAATATTATAAAAACGTTTGTACAGCTCACCATCAGATATCATTTTCTACATGCAGATGCTATCTGTAAGTCTTTGCCATCACTTTTGGAAAAGGAAACCAGACTTAGAACATGCCACCGCACCTCTCACAAACGAAAGCTTTGTACTGTGTAGTATGTAAGCCTGCTCTCGCCCCTTGACCTCCTATGACGTCATCAAGAAATCTTTCTTCCTTTGTTACTCGCTAACGACTGAACGTATAGCGATCAAACAAACACCATTCCTTTTGAATTGTCAACTCTACAAATAGAAATAAATTGTAAAAAAATGCATTTCTAAGTCGAACTGCTCCTTTAAGATTATCTAATAAACTCATTGTCGATGACATCTTTAAATGTTGACATTTCTTCTTTTGCAACAGCTGCTAACAATGATCTACACAAGCACATACGTTCCGCTTACGCTATTTGCTGGAGGGACGGGACGTGGGGGATCCAAATTAGCTATCCAATATAAGTCGACTAGAAACAGCAGACGCAAAGGCATGTTTTTCATGACCCTACAGCTGATGGTAGCAATAAAAGGCTATGAACATAACAACTAAAGTCCTGCAGCAACTTGCCTTCGAATCTAGGAAAAGATATCGAATTCTAGGAAAACAAGATAATTTTTTGCTGACACGACCTTCTATCCAGCCGTTATTCTACTCCTGTCCCTGCTTGTGCTTGTCAGATCTGAGCCTTGCCGAAATCAATCATCTTCATCCTCAGTGTGGTAATGGTAGAGCTGCTGCCCACTACCATAATATTTCTTTTCGTCTGGGTCCTATCCCTAAAGACCTGTCTGGCAGGGGCAGCCCTGTGATAGCGATGTTATCTCCGGCAAATCTCTGGGATCATTAGAGCACGCAAGCCTCCCTTTCACCACAAGGTAGATATATTGAGGGAGTGATTTAACAAAGTAAAGTACGGTAATAACCGTTCGGGCTTTTCCCTGATAGTTTATGAAGCATTTGTGTTTTTTTTTTAATACAGTTATTCTGCAAGTAACTTCTTTACCAAACATACGAAGAAGTAATTCCGAAACGTAAACGTACACTGAACGTGCATGTAGTAAATATTCAGCTAGATGAGAAAAAACGCGTTCCATATATCACAACTATGTGAAATTGATAACTCTATATCAAAAACATATTATTTTCTAAAGAAATCTAATACAATCGTGCGATCGTGGTCTGTGCATAGCATGCAAACCATATTGCAAAATGACAACAAACGCAATAAACTTTGAAATGAATAAAAAAGAAGGACATCACGGTTGTACAGCTAAAAAAACATTTTAGTGAGTGAAGCAAGGTCGGTCAGATACAAGGAAGTATGCACCATTCGCTGGACATTTCACCACCCGTCCAGGACATTTCAGTATATTACAACGGTTCGATTAAGATCACTGGATCAGCTGACTTGGGGAACAGGTGGTTAAAAGTATAACTGAACAAAAAATTTATACATCTTCTAAGGTAAATAGCTGTTTACCAAATTCAACCCTCCACCTAGTAACGGTAGCCTGCTGTCCGGAGATTGTCGTATATTTGTATATTGAACTTTCTTCTTTGTGGTGGGTGGGCTTGAAGTTATAGATATTGAAGAACGTAATCTACTTCATTAATACATTCAACCTTAAGAAATCAGAGAACACAGTAAGTAGCGTTGAAAAATATTTTGATTTAAAAAGAGACAAGAAAACGTTAATTTTACACTTGTCTGCATAAGTACGTCCGTACAGATAAAAATATTGATTTGTTGTAGTAAAATATTCAAACAGTAATGCATTTTCACGGTAACGAGCAAACAAAGGAGTGTAAACTTTTACAATTTGGAAAAGAAATTCACTATTTGCACATAAATAGCGCTCCAGATGTGGTATTTATCCATGTAAGCCTGTGATCTTCAGAAAAATGTAATCACACAAGGTGTAAAGAAAAAGTAATACCCTTGAGTATCTTTCATTTAATACACGTGGTCAAGCAATTTGAATAAGGAACTTTAAAGTCTATTTATGAGTGACGTAGTACGGAAACAGCTAAGGAATTTCGAATCTGGTGTGGTAATTTTGATCTAAAGCATATATCGCAAACCTTTAGCCAACTAAATAGAAATACATAAATTTGGAGAAATTATATTAAAGTACTGATCTATTAAAGTATTTTATAGTCTCAATAAATAAAATAAATTTCCTTACAACAAACATTTATAAAATATAGTTCATGTAAAAAGACTGATCTGGGCTGCAATATTTTAAACATAACCTAAAAAGCAATCTAAAATTTAAATATGCCAAACAGATCTATTGAAAATATTTATTTTTGTCAAGGTCTCATACATCCTTATTGTGCTGAATGTACGTGATTTTTTAAAGAAGAGGTAGAGGTTCATACGGAGAAATACTTGTGGGTCAAAAATGTGATTTAATTTTTAATTCCTTTGGGATTCGTTTTATCATATACAAAGCAGGAAGCATGCACAAATATTATATATTATATACTATTCTCCATTAACTTTGACAGCTGTAAACAATTGTATAATTTCCAAACCAGAAGAAAGTCATTATGGTGAATCTGAATGGGAAGGTATTACATGGTGCAGAACAGATAAAGAAAGAGTATTTTTACTAAGACGTTTTCCAAGATTTTACTGAGATTTTTAAAGATATTATGTAGAAAGGAGGATTAAAATATATTTTTAAATGATGTAGATCTGAAGATAATACACTTGGTATTTGAAAAACAATGGCAAAGGTTTAGACGTATGCAAATGCAAAACCGCATCGAGATGAAGTTAAGATTAAAAATATCAAACTAGGAATACCTGTTGTTAATTATGAAATAAATAATACTCTCGTGCTAAGAATGAACATGTTGAAAAGTGTAAGATTTATATTTCCATCAACCCCTGTCAAAGCTTAGAGAATTTAATTGTAGTATTTGCAATTTGATTTAACCACACAATTTAACTCAATGTGAATTTGGTGTCCCAAATTCCGAAATTGCCTTTTCCTAATCTAACATAAATAGTAAATAAGAGAATGATTCAAGCCCATTTGGTCATTACGAGGCTCAAGTTATCCATTTTCAAAATGGGCGTTTAGTATATTTTCCATTAGATTGCTTGAATTTGTATTTTCCAAACCACAAATACCTTAAAGCATATGAGATGCTTTCAGTAAATAAGAGAGCTATAACTGAAACACTATAATGCATTACGTTTCGAAGGAGGGTTCAAGAAAGTGGACCCACGTTTGTTATTAACACAAACAAACATAAATCTACATAAACAGATAATAGAACTTATTTGAAATCGACTGCTAATTTTGAAACTGATGTACCTGAAGAAACTTTCTGGTTTGTTATAATGATTGGGAAAATAATTTTGGGTGTTATTCATAACTATAAAAGATACTTAATTGTAAAATGAAATTAAATTTTAGATTTTTATATGTATTTAGAATGAACATTCCGGATAACATTGAACAAGAAAATTTAACTATACTAATTGAGCACATAATATTAACTCTTTAAGGATTTGGAAACGAAATGTAAAGAAATGTAAGAAATAAATTTATTTATATCATTCTTGTTATGGTGTCAACTCTGCTATCAGTGTGAACACTTTTATAATTTTGAGAGTTAGAGTTTATTAACACTTGAAGCACGAAGCAGTCATATTGACTGCTTCAAGAAATATAATTTCGTATCACTTCTGTAATGTTTTCGCTAATGCTCTGAAATTCATTGACTTTTAATATTTCTGTGCCCACTTGTTGATAGTATTAATAATAAGTTTATGTCCCATTATACAGAGGCGCCAGTATCAGTTATACCTAGAAGCACGAAGCAATCATTTTGACTGCCTTATAAAGAGTATGGAACATTAGTGTTTCTCTTTGCGATTTGCAAATGG
The DNA here is from genome assembly GCF_964235325.1 of Thermobia domestica. Classification (NCBI taxonomy): domain Eukaryota; kingdom Metazoa; phylum Arthropoda; class Insecta; order Zygentoma; family Lepismatidae; genus Thermobia; species Thermobia domestica. The sequence goes on along the minus strand of NC_137457.1, from coordinate 73,208,991 downwards.
CAGCATCACACACTTCTTACTTCTATACAAGAGAAAAATTAAAAACTTTATTAAATGTAATTTGAGACAGAAAAAATAAATTATTGTTTTGTCTACCAACTTCATAGTAGATTTTTCATTGTCTTACAAGATATCACGTAGTATGTTATTGTAGACAAACAACTTAGTTCAGGTACATGCGGCCAATAATGTTTACGTATAGTTAGTTGAGGTGAACCGTGTACATGTGGTATTTCACGATGAGACCTCAAGAAAAACTTGGAGTTTTACATGATCTGTCAGAATTTGAGTCTGAAAACAATCATGAGAATTTGCAGGATTCGAGTAAAGGGGATGAAAACTTGAGTGTTTTTGAACCTGAAGAGAACATTTTACATTCAAGTAATGAAGAAAAGGAACATTGGTGGAGAAAATAACGAAAGTAGTGGTGACAGTTTTACTGCTCCAGATGGAACAATGTGGATAAAATTGGATTTTGGACAACGTGACGTTAGCCGCCTATGTAAGCAGAATATTATTCGCGAAGCTCCAGAACCGATAACTTTTGCCAAGTCGTGCGTGTCTGGGGAATAATGTAGTAGTGCTTTTCCTTTACTATTTTATGAGCCAATGAGGAGGCATAACCACCAAACTGAAGCACATAGGCAACTGAACTCAACAACATGGACTTCAACTCTTTCAGAACTACAATATTATTTGGGCTTTATTCAACAAGATGCTAATGTTGCTCAGCAATATCCATTAGGGTCTTGTGGAAAAGAACAACTGGGCCACTAATTTATGGGTAAACAACGAATAGAGATAAGTTCTGTGAAACAAAACGGTACTTCAAATTTGATGAAAAGGCAAGAAAATCTGCAAGACTTCAAATGTACAAGCTCGTACTCGCGTCAGAAATTTTGGATGCATTTCTTGAGAAGTGCACAAAATGTTAGAAACCACATGACGTGATCGTTGACGAGCAACTGTATTCTACGAAGTCAGATGTCGATTTCAGCAATAAATGCCAAATAAATCCGATATACTTTGCATCAAGTTCTGGTTACTTGCCGACGTGCAATCAAAGTATGTCCTCAAAAACTTTCCATATCTGGGCAAAGATTTGGAATGTCCTGCTGGGACACAGATAAGTGAATTTGTAGTGTTCAGTTTGATACATTCTTTCACTAAAAAGGAATTAGTGTTACATGTGATAACTTCTTCACGACACGGAAACTAGCTGAATATTTTTGGGCTAAATGTACTAGTTTGTTTGGGACAATAAAGAAAAACAGAAGAGAGCTTCCTAAACGTTTTGCATTCCTAAAAGACAAACACCTGTGTCACTGTAATGTTTACCGCGACTAGAGTGGTAATATATTAACTGTCAACAAATATAAGCGGATCAAAAGTGATGATATCTTGAGTTCCATGCATAAGTATCAATTTCCGCAACACCAAAGCAAATAACCCAAAAGTATAACTTATTACAGTCAGATGAAGTTTAGTGTAGACATCGTGGATCAAATGATAAACAAATACGAAGTGAGATGTGCGTGTAGACGGTAGCCAATGTTCGTTTCAACTTCGTACATGGTTGATTTTACATGCTTCACTTCGTGAATAATATACTTAGAAGTTACTGCAAAGAAAATCAGCAGGCTGCAAAATCACCAACCTTTGGCCGAAGAGTTGATGGTCAATGTCACTGATGACAGTGACAGTGTAAATGAAGATATTGAAGTTCCTTCCACCGCAAGCGAATACAATGTCAAGTATGACTGTTAAAACTACAAAACAGCAGATATATGTTTCAGATATCGAACGTATGTTCATGGATAGTGTACTGCAGAGATACGAAAGCGAATTATTGCCCCAAGTGAAAGTGACACTGTAATGTCCTCCTCCTAAAAAGATATTTTCGAAAGATGTCATAGAAAAGTTTACAATAAACATTTAATATCTAAGAGTTTACATTAATCTTTGGTTATTTTCATTATTTTAAAATCTGTGATATTAAACTTACTTTATTCATAAATATTTTCATATTACATGTGCTTAATGTTTATAAATAAATATAATAAAATAAATAATATGTTTCTAGGGGGTTCAAACTTTCCGTGCTTCTAGTGTTAAATATTTAAAACAGCATTTGCTTCTGAAATCATAACAGGTCTATATGCTACATTTTGTGTACCTCCTAAGAAAGAATATAATAAAAATATGGTTATTTGAATTATTTTTTTTTAAGAAAACCTTTCTTTAATCAAGTTAAACAATAAGAAAATAAGTTTGTATTAAATTTAAAAAGCCAAAGTTAATATTATAGATTTTTTAATTTCACTTATTCGGCCGCTACATTTTTGCTCACGTAGTATATCTTCTACTAGATGCTAATGTAATATATCATTTTTAATGAAGAGTTTTCATGTAGATTTTCACATCTCACTTGTTAAATTCTTGAATGAGAACTTTGTCAGTGCCGATGGGAGTGGAAATCACGTGTCATTATTTATCATTTTTTTTTTATTTCTCGGAAAAACGTTTTCAAAAACTCACAAGTAAACCTTACGTTTGGGTGAATCGAGTTGCTGACTGAGACACATTTGAGATAGTAGTACTAAATGTAGTCAGTATTTCAGTGAAGTTGTAGGTGCGAAGCTCCAGGGGTTTAGGAGATACAGCTACCAGAACATCACATGGAAGTACAGAGTAGTCTTATTACAGTTGGAGGTAAAAGCCCTGTAAGACCTCTTGTAACGACAAAAGGTGAATAACAAATATATGGGTACATATTAGGACTAGGTGGAAGTCACATAGTAATAGTATACCTGACGGCGGCCATCTTGAAATCCGCCATTTTGAATTAAGGTTAAGTTTTTAAAATAGGAATAGGGTCATGTGATACATGATTTAAGGCGCAAATTAAATCAGAAAAACAATGGTGACGTTAATTTTGATTTACGCGCAATTGGTAAAAAGTTACAGGGAAATTAAATATTGTTGCAGCATATGTATTAGTCCTTTACCCCACCTTGTAAATTTTGTGTTAATTAAATAAAAAGCAGGTTGATAAATATTAGGTCTATGGTAAGAGTTGCCTTGATGGCGGCCATGTTCAAATCCGTCATTTTGAATCAGACAAAAGTTTTAAACAAAACGCATAACATTGACACCTTATTAATAGCAATTTTTATCATAAATCCAATGTGTCACTGTTATGCGTTTTGTGTAAAACTTTTGTCTGATTCAAAATGGCGAATTTGAACATGGCCGTCATCAAGGCAACTCTTACCATAGACCAAATATTTATCTACCTGCTTTTTATTTAATTATTATCATTAACACAAAATTTACAAGGTGGGGTAAAGGACTAATACATATGCTGCAACAATATTTAATTTCCCTGTAACTTTTTACCAATTGCGCGTAAATCAAAATTAACGTCACCATTGTTTTTCAGATTAAATTTGCGCCTTAAATCATGTATCACATGACCCTATTCCTATTTTAAAAACTTAACCTTAATTCAAAATGGCGGATTTCAAGATGGCCGCCGTCAGGTATACCCTTACTATATGACTTCCCCCTAGTCCTAATATGTACCCATATATTTGTTATTCACCTTTTGTCGTTACAAGAGGTCTTACAGAGCTTTTACCTCCAACTGTAGTAAGACTATTCTGTACTTCCATGTGATGTTCTGGTAGCTGTATCTCCTAAACCCCTGGAGCTTCGCACCTACAACTTCACTGAAATACTGACCACATTTAGTACTACTTTCTCATATGTGTCTCAGTCAGCAACTCGATTCACCCAAACGTAAGGTTTACTTGTCAGTACACAATATATATTCGGTTTATATAAGAGTTTATAAACACTGTTTTATAGTTCCCAATCTACGCAGATGACTACAATTTGTAGTTTGTAAATAAATAAAAAGGAAATTTTAATGTACCAGAAATTAATATTTCAGTTTCCCAAAGAACAGAATTGCTAGAACAATGAAACACGTATTCCCTTTATTCTTATGTAAGAGACTATAGCCCGAATTCAAATATCAAACCCAAGCGAATAACATTCAGCACTTTACAGTTAAATAATGGAATTTCGAAATGAAAGAAATTCTTATTTTTTCCTAATCAGAGAAAACTATTTTAAAAAATTGAAAATGTGTTCTCTTTTCTTTACTTACAATACCATATACTGCATTTCAGATCATCAATTTAACTGATTCCTAACATTGTCACTAATGAATGGAGTGTGAGAAATTTGGATATACATAAAAACAAAATTTTACCCAAGTAAAAAGATTTGAAAACTCGTACGTTTTATGTAATTTTAGTATATAGTGCATAGGAAGTTCTACATATATATTGTAATATGTTGTGAGGAAAGTCTTATTACCTTAGAGGGAAAAAAAGAAAGAGAGAAAATAAGTTACTGCTTGTTAAGAAGACTAAGAAAACTATGAACGCTTCGTGGGCGGAGACAGGTAGCTGGGAAGCATTAGTATTCTGAAGGAGACTTAGGTAGCATGTACCTGAATAGAAGTGAAAATAGGTGTATTTTTAGAACTACTTGTTTAAGTGGCCTCCGATAAGACAGCTATCTTCTTAGAAGATAGTTTCTGAATGTTATAAAGAACTTGTACGTTTAAAAATGGTTGGCAAGCTATGAATTGTGTAGTGGTGACCTATATTGAAAATGTTTATAGCCATCTGAGAAAGTTATATATGGATATGAGGATTTGTTTATTTAACAAGTCATTAACGTATTTTCTGGAAGGTTTCGAAGTCACACATGGTGCCTGCTATCCTATATTTTTGTTTCAGTTAGGGTATACTAAAATGAACTACTATTAAGCTGTACATATACTTTATATTTTGTTCAAATTAATTTTGAATAAAGACAATGAACATTAAGAAGTTAAACCGGGAACGTTAGAATGCAATGTTATCTAATAGATCTAAAATGTATACGATATTTCAAGAACTTGTTAAACTTTCAGCACTACTGTGAAAGACTGTGTAATGTTTGGACTTTCTGCGCTAAAGTGATCGTCAAAATATTATATCTAAATTAATAAAATTGAAATTTAGTTTATATGATTTTCAGAACTGTACGATACTTTTTTGTTGATTATCGTATTTACTCGTCTATTTAGTGTATAACGCTCTTAAGTATAAAACTTTTAAATTATTGTTTGGTCTGGGTTTTTGAGCCGGTACTTTCGGCGTGTTTCATTATAAATCTTACGCGTCGTCACAAAGTTCAGAATACTAATATTTAAAAATATTTATTTGAGTGTTCAACAGCGAAGAAAGAAGCATTTTATACGAACAGTGCAGTTAAAAAATGGAAAGGAAAAAATTGAAATCAGCTTTAATTGTGTTATTGGGACACACTGAATACGAATTGTACATGCTTATAGCAGGTGTTTATATCACAGTAACCTTGCTGTTGGGAGCGGAAAGACTTGTGCTGTTGGGAGGAAAAAGACTTGTTAAAATGTTTAAATAATAGGACTTTGAATACAAGGAAGTCTGTAGAAACCAGACAATAATATATAGATCAATAAATGGAAGTATCACAATGGAAGTTTACGTTATAAAGGCTCAATTGTAATTTAATAAGAAGCTACGAGCCGTTAAATATTTGGTGCCGGAACCTCGGAAAGAAAGTGTATCGTTTTGAAGAACAGTAGAACGTACACCATTGAGCCTTATATTGATTTTACCGTCCTCAGAAGTGGAAAAGTTATACCTCGAAAAAAAATGAGCATCACAACTAATGAAACGATGGGAATGTTTCAGAAAGGAATGTTTCAGAAAACGTTTTATATATCCTGAGAGGGATATTACAACAGAATAAAGACGTTCAGGATCAGTCACAACAAATTAACGACCACGTTCAAGATCAGTCACAGCGTTTCTAAGAAAAGCTAGAGCAATTGCAAACACGCAACGACAGTAAATGGGAACTGACAAAGAAACAACTGAATCAGGTACATAAACAAATTGAAGTAAAATTTGCACATTACGACGAAAAAGTGGAAAAGATGGTTCAAAGATGCAACGAAGTATATAGGATTCGGTAGACATCATAGGAACTACGTTAAATGAACACGCAAATCAAAATCGACAGTTACGTGCTGAAGTGGACTTCCTTAAAGAAAAGTGTATTTACGAAGGTGCAGTGCAAGATTATGGGCTCATGAATAGTATACGTCCCACATCCGTCTTTTGGGAATCTACAGGTAATCCAAGAACAATTCTTGAAGTTGATCGATCCTCGAGATGTAATGAAGACAGTAATGAAGGAGAAAGAAGAAAGAGGCGATCATCCCATCAGAAACGTAACCATAGGTATTGGAGAACAAGCACAGTAAATCGTTAAGGTTTAGTGATGTGAAATCACTTACAAAATTTAGTGGTATTCCGGAAGATATAACAGCGAAGGAGTTCCTCGAAAAATTCGAGGACGAGTGCCAAATGATGGGCGTAGATGAATTCCAATATTTGAAGTTATTGCCTCTTTTATTATTGCCACCATGTCTAACTTGGTGCAAGGCCATTAGGAATAATCTCCGTAAATATTCCGACTTTAAAAATGCATTGCTGTCCAATTATGAAAAGATTTTATGATAGCAAATAGAGACGCATTGCTAAGACAAAGACCTTTCAATCCTAAGGTGCACAAAAATATTACTGAATTTGTAATCTCAACCTATAACAAATTGAAATCTCTCAACCGTAATCATCCTAAAACCAAAATAATCGCTTCAGTACGTATTCTGTTGCCTTTTAGATTGCAGCAAATGTTAATATCAGCACAGTGTGTCAACTTCAATCATCAAATTATGCTTGTCCAAAATTACGAAAGTCAATTCGTAATACAAAAGAGTAATAGAGGACAGGACAAAGGACAAAGTGGTCATGTACAATATGCCCCAGTGCGTAACTTAAATATGCAACTGAAAATACTTTTAATAACAGAATAAACAATGCTACAGGTAACCAGACGCAACCGAACCGTTGGAACGTAAACAGGAATTACAGAAACAGCAACCGTAATTTCAGCAGAAATAACAACCATCACCTATTTATACAAAATCAAGGTACAGATGGCAGAAATTACATTGATAGGAGATTTTCAGATGACAGCAATAACACACAGGAATCCGAGTGCTGTAACAATGCATAATCGCCAAGAAAGCACCCGAGAATGTGGAATATTTTGTGATCTAATTAAAGCTATGGGATACCGTGATCTGACATAGATTGTGTTGATGTGAATTGGATTGATGAGGAAAAACGAACATACTTTATTAATATCTGAATCGGTTCAATGTTTTTATTTTATGTTATTTAATCTTGAACTTCATATGTATGATCGTAATGTAACTTAGTCTGGAATTACGGCATCTGAGGGGACCGTACTCAATTGATTTTGCTTCAAACATCATTATGATTTCATGTGTTGTACGTATTTTGAGTTCATGTATATGATTGCAATTACTCAAATTATGTCTACAAATATCGTAATGTTATGTGTCTTTCTTATGATTGCCACATAATGTCAATCTCATTATTCATGCTATGATGTGACGTTAATTATTATTTTATATGTTCATTATTTGTATTCAAAGAACAACTATATGAATACCACATACACCTTTCTCGAAATATTCTTCATGAAGCCTAAGTAAATAGCTTGTAACCAGCATTTAATGAACCCGAAAAAGGACTTAAATAACTTGCTAATCTAATTTCGAATGCGCCTTATCGTCGGTGAAACGTATAAATATATGAATATGATAATAAAGTATAAAATAAATGTGAAAATGATATTATGATAGGATTAAGTATAATATATATGTTTATAAATATATGATTTGTAATTTTTAATATACAAGGTGCCTTTGAAAACTCGAATGACTCACATGTATATGTAAACGTTAAAGAATTCTTTTTCTTTTAATGAACAAAAACAAAAGTCCGTCGAGCGTCATAATATACAACGATACGTTGTATTCGTTTTTTAATATTCACTTGTAATTTGTAATATTCCCTTGTAATTTTTGGTCATAAAATGTTTCAAATTTTGTACTAGGCTGGTTGATGTTTTAGTATAAAGAAAGAAGAGAGAAATGTTTAAAAAAATAAGAAATGTTTAATTTAAAAAATAATTTAATTGTTATGTCAATGTATAAAGATATATTTATTCAAATGTTAAAACGTTTAATAATAGGACTTTGGATACGAGGTTGTCTGTACAAACCAGACAATAATATATAGATAAATAAATGGAAGTATGACAATGAAAGTTTACGTTATAATGCTCAATTTTAACGTAAAAAGAAGCTACGAACCGTCAAGCACCATAAAAATGATTTTGAGGAATTCATTGAAGGACAATCGTTAACCCTTTCGGGATCTTATGGTACAATTTGTACCATATGCAATTTTCATGGTACATTGCGTTATTTCTCTTCTATTTGAGCTTTTTCGTCCGGTTTTTTTTTGTTTTCCAAGTCTAGAGGCCTTGTAGAAGACAATACGTATGGTTTCAGACCGTCCTGCTTCCAGACATAGGAGGTGATGACGTCATAAGTCAATTTTTTCTAATTTTCTAAGCCAATGTTCAATATTTTTTGGCGGGCTTATTTTTCTACGTAGAAGATTGAAATTTTGCACAAACATTCAGTCCACCGAGTATTATTTACCATATTTTTTGCTGCGATGTCAGTGCTAAAACATGGGGGGAACCAGAGGGGAAAAGGGGTAAAAAAGGGATATTTTTACCCCAAAAATCCCGTTTTTCGTCATTTTTCCACCAAAAAAAAACATGATAGTACCACGTGAGTCATACCGTCTGAAAGGCCGTTCCATTCTGAAGAGAACGACGGTCGAATAGTTATTCTAGGGTAATTAGGGCCGTCTCAGTGAATTTTTATCCAAATATACTTCTGTATAGGGTAGAAGTGGGGCATGGTAGGGAAACTTTTTCTGGCGGGCCTATTTTTTCACGTAGAATATTGAAATTTTGCACAAATATTCAGTCCACCGAGTAGTATTTACCAGAAGTTTTTTCCGATTTCTGCGTAAAACAGGGGGGGTCCAGAGGGGCAAAAGTTTAAAAAGGGAAATTTTTACCCCGAAAATCCCGTTTTTCGTCATTTTCCAGCCAAAAAACATATTAGGCCCACGTGAGTCATACCGTCTGAAAGGCCGTTCCATTCTGAAGAGAACGACGGTCGAATTATTATTCTTGGGCAATTAGGGCCGTCTCAGTGAATTTTTATCCAAATATATTTCTGTATAGGGTAAAAGTGGGGCATGGTAGGGAATTTTTTTCTGGCGGGCCTATTTTTTCACGTAGAAGATTGAAATTTTGCACAAACATTCAGTCCACCTAGTAGTATTTACCAGAGGTTTTTTTCCGATTTTTGCGTAAAAACAGGGGGGGGTCCAGAGGGGCAAAATTGAAAAAAGGGAAATTTTGCTCCCAAATATCTCTTTTTTCAGGAATTTCCCGCCTTAGGTACATGATGGAGACTTGTGAATGGTACCGCCTGAAAGACAGTTCTATTCTGAAGAGAATGATTGGCGGATTATAGTCCTAAGGTAATTAGGGATGTTTCAGGAATTTTTTCCCTGAGATCATAGTGTTTTATGGTACTTTGGGCATTGTGGGAAATTTTGATAAAAATTCTCCCGCCCTTACTATTCAAGATAGAAACTCGAAATTTGGCACACACATTCACTATAGAAAGTCTATTTATCAGATTTTTTTAGATGGCTACGATCACTCAGGGTGGTCCAGGGAGGGCCAAAGTTCGAGAAATTTTTTCCCTCCAAAATTTTCACTTTGACATTTTTTCCCGTTTCCGGTATATGGTATGGTGGTACTATTTGAAAGCCAGCTCTATTCTGAAGAGAAAGAGGTATGAACCATGATCCTAGGATAAATACTGACGATATAGTAGCTGCTTGACTGAAAGTCTAAAAAATAGCCCAAAAAGCCAGGATCCAGAAAGGGTTAAATGAGGAAGTAATTAGTATGTTATATGTAAATATATATAGTACCAGTATGCCTTTTGGTCGGCAATCAATTAAGAAATTCCAGAATGAAGACCCTAACATGAAAGAGATTACAGATAAGCTTTGAAATAGAGAAGTAATAACTGTTTATAACTTAATAATGTAATTTTATATACGAAAGCAAGGTCTATAAGGAATCAATTTAAAATGTATTTGCCAAAAAGTTGTCCAGATCTATAATTGACCTATCATTTAGTGGCATTGCCTGGAGCTCACAGTGGGATAAATAAATTTATTGCTAAGGTGTCTTCTACATGTGCATGGGACGGAAATATACCCGAAATTAGAGAATTTGTAAGAACTTGTGAAGAGTGCCAATTTGGGAAGAGTAATTATAAACAAAAAATGGGACATCTCACGTCTGAAGTTAAACGTGGGGTTAACTCTAGGTTATACTGTGATGTTATAGGCCCTGTGACACTCGCAAGATCAGGGAAATACAGTTTAATAATTGTCGACGCCTTTTCTAACTAAGTATTTTTAGAACCATTATCGAGTTTTTAAAAGCGAGTTTTTAATAAATTCTAAAAAATAATGTGTAGGAGTGGATTTGTGGCCAGCATTGCACACGATAACGCTAGTGTGTTTCGGTCAAGCAAGTTTAGAAATTTTTATATAGCTTAGGCATCAAAGGTATTTTTATTTCACCTTATCAGTGTGCAAGTAATGCAGCAGAAAGATATTAGTTTTTAAACAAGCAATGAGGATTTACATAGAAGAAAACAACATCTGTGCGATAAATATATTAATGAAATAGTTTTTCTTGAAGTTATCAATTGACACAGAACATGGGATTTCTCTAATCGAGTTAGTATTTAATTATAACATAAATTATCCAATGGACATATGTTGGAGAATTGATGAGACAGATGTAAAAAAACAATGATTTAAATATTTGGGTTAAGACATTAAAATATGAGGAAGACGCTTGGCTACGAGCTAAGAAAAATGATTAAAATACATCCGAAACAACGTACTAAGTGGAAGATAAAGTATTATTAAAATCTCAGATACAAGCATCATTAGCAGAGAAAATAAAAAAGCTTGAGAAACGTTTGGCACTGACAATCCGAATATTGACAACAATTACTATTTTACTAGAAAATATTGAAAATCCAAAAGAAAATCTCAAGTGTGAATAAGCCACATGGAGGAAGGAGATGTGTTCGCTACGTAACGGTGGAATTGAATGGTTTTTGAAATATACACGTTATTATGAGATAATGAAGACATTCAAGTAAGTTTGTTTATATTAATTTGTAAATATTATAGGCCTATAATATCGATTTGCTATTATGCAAATCCAGCTGGAATATCAATATTTAATAATGCTAATACTGGGGTAAAGAAATCAACTGGTTAGCATAAAGATTTGTAAGAGAAAAAACTAGTCTAATACAGAGCCATCACTCCTTATTTTTTATATTTAAATACTCTAAATGGACTAAATCAAAATATAATGATTAAGAGATGTGTTAACTTTTCTAACTTATAATATACTAACTGTATGGATGAAGGAATGAATGTATCTTTTGTGAGGAATTCTTTTACTTTTAGTTATGTGAAATTTTGAGTTTGTGTGAGTGGTTTGTGTAAAAGTTAAATGTGTGGTATAGTTAGGTGATATAGAATTATTCTATAACATATCATACTAACAGTAATTATTAAATATGTAATTATTAAATAAAATCTCTCTCTCTCTCTGTATCTATTAAATAATGTAATTATTATATAAAATCTCTCTATCTCTGTAATTATTAAATAAAATAATAATAGTAAAATAGGATTTTTAAATTCACAACGGGTGTTGTAATATGTTGTGAGAAAAGTCATATTACCTTAAAAGGAAAAAAAAAAGAAAATAGTTAGTTACTGCTTAGCTACTGAGTAGAGACAGAGGGCTGGGAAACTATTATTATTCTGAAGGAGACTTAGGTAACATGTACCTGAATAGAGGTCAAAATAAGTGCCTTGTTAAAACTACTTGTTTAAGAGGTCTCCAATAAGAGAGTTATCTTCTTAGATGATAAGAATGTTTCTGAATGTTATAAAGAATTTCTACGTTTAAAAATGGTTGGCAAGCTATGAATTGTGTAGTGGTAATCTATATTGAAAATGTTTATAGCCATCCAAAAAATTTATATGTGAATATGAGGATTTGTTTATTTAACACATCACTAACGTGTTTTCTGGAAGATTTCGAAGTCACACAAGGTGCCTGCTATTCTATATTTTGTGTTTCAGTTAGGGTATACTAAAATAGACTACTGTTTAGCTGTATATACTCTTTATATTTTGTTCAACTTAATTCTGAATAAAGAGAATTAACATTAAGAAGTTAAATCGGGAATGGTAAAATGCGAATGTTGTTTAATAGATCTAAAATGAATAGAATTTTTCAAGAACTTGTTAAGCTTTCAGTGCTACTTTAAAAGACTGTGTAATGTGTGGACTTTTTGCGCTAAAGTGATCATTAAAATATTATATCTAAATTAATAAAAATTGATAAATATTGTTTGGTGTCGGTTTTTGACCCTGCACTTTCGGCGTGTTTCATTATAAATCTTACGCCTTGTCCGAATTCTTAATTTTCTCGGAATTAGACAAAACTTTAAAAATACTGAAAATATTTTCTCTTATTTTTACTTAGAATATCATACACTGCTTTTCATATCTTCAACGTAAGTGAATCCTCACATTGTCAGTATACGAATGGAGTATGATACATTTTGATATACATAAAACAATCTTTTACCTTTCTAAAGGGATTTTTGAGAACTCCGAACAAGTGTTATGTTAATTTTAGTGTAGAGTGCATAAAGAGTTATATATATATATCTAACGCCTGTGATTCGTGAGACACATTATTCTTAAGGGAAATTTTACACCCTTGTTTAAACAAACTTCAATTTCCGTAAATTCTTTCTTATCTCTTTTGTCTTGACGAAATGAGAGTGAGAATCGCCTCTTACATTCAAATTGATATGTAGAATATTATGATATCGAATTTTACAGTTTAACTCATTTCTACTATATCTTATAAATAAAAAAGGGTTGAGTTGATTTTGAGCTTAAGATCTCGTTCAGCAGCGACGCTCTATAAGACGTGAACTTACTGATTAACGTGAAATCTGCACCGCATGAGCTCCCGCCGGGAATCGCACAAGTATCTCACACATAAAAAGAATATCACGTAGTTTTTACTATTATTAACTATTTGTAACCCGTTTTCAATGTCATCGTCTAGCTTTGGAGCAATATGATGTGATGCTAAACTAATAATGAACTTACTCACTAATATATTAGAATGAATTATAATATACTGCGATCTGGGATAAAATCCTCGAGGTAAATACTGACATTAGATGCATTAGAGTGGTTTAGATTGTACAAACTTAAGATCTAAGACTTTTCTAACTCGAAGAGAGGTATTCTTAAATCCAAACCATTAACCAAAATATGCATTGTTCAAATCACACATCGGGTCTCAACAGAGAAGAGTTAATACTCGATTCATTGTTTTTAAATAATATATTCATACATTTTCATTTCTATTTTTCCACTTTCTCCTTACTTTTACTTGTTCGGTGATCAGGTTAATTATATACGAGGGGTGGAAAATTCATGAAATCATCAAGAAAAAAATTGAAAGATACCATTGTAGTCATTAGAAGTATAATTTATTGTAAATCTTTCATTCCGCATACGATCATTTTATCATTTTATTATTTTGTTACAGGTTCTGTAAGAAAATGTGGCGTAGTTCCCAACGATGGGTTTCGCAGCTCCATCAAGTTTTATGTGTAGCAAGACAAATCCTCTTTGGAAATTCATAATGCTTTGCGTGATACTTTGGAGAAACATACTCTAAATATACAACAATAGCGGGGTGGTTGGGGCGTTTTAAGACTCGTCATAGTGAGACTGAAGCTGAACCTCTCTCAGCCAGGCCTTCAAGTGCAATGACCAGGGAAAACAGCGACAAAATGCATGACATGATCATGGAGGATTGGCGACTAATGATCGGAAACATTGTTGCATGTGTTTTGATATGGCGTGAGCTAGGGATTGTCATAACAGCGGAATATTTGGACATGCGGAAGGTCAATGCCAAATGGATCCCAAATTATTTGAATTCCTACCAGAAGAGATCACGGGTGCAGATGTCACAGGAAATTTTGCGAAACTTTCAAAATCATGATGAGGTCTTACGTAGTCTGAAGACAGAAGATGAAACATTGCTACAATACTATGATCCAAGGATTAAACACCTATCAATGGAGTGGCACCAAAGTGGATCTCCTCGACCGAAAATGTTCCAAAGCCAAAGATCAGCTGGGAAGGTGTTTGCATCGGTGTTTTGGGATACGTACAGTGTCATCCTTATCAAATATCTTTACAAGGGTGAAATCATTTATGTCCTGGTTTATTCCAAATATTTGATCGAGCTTAAGCAAGTTCTGAAGAGAAAACTTCGGGGAAAAGTAAGCAGTGGTAATCAGTTTTTATAGGACAATGGACCATTCACACAAGACTCACCAAACCAATTCCTGTTGCATCTGGGCTTTATCTTTGTACCTCACACACACTACTCACCTGATCATCTCTTACCACATCTCAAAAGACATCTCAAAGGCAAATATTTTCCATTCGATGAGGCACTCGTTGCGGAATTATAGAACTGGTTTGCACAGCAAGACAAGACCTTCTATTGGCAAGGGTTAGGAATGTTGCAACATCGTTGCGAAAAGTGTGGGGAGAATACGTTGAATAGTGTATTAAAATGGTTTTTCCAGGTAAATTCCTTCTTGGTGATGGCATCAACTTTCCAGCCACTCCTCGTAATCTATACATATATAAGATTTCTCATTGAAATATTCATTTCATATGAGGTCCTCAAAGATTATGAAAATGATCCCTTTACAGTATTCATGATATAAACTGAACCAAATATCTGCTACCTCTTGCTCACTAGGAATTTTCAGAAATATATACTTACCAAGTACCAACCATTTAATTGTTATGAAACAAAAATATTTAACCGAAAATAAATTCTCATTTAATATGAAACCCAATCTACAACTCGGAATTCCTTCCCTAACTATCCCTAACTAGAGTCAAATGTCACGCATAATCATTGAGCATTTCAAGTTCAGAGTTAAGAGTAGACATAAACGTATTGCCTGATATAGAATATATAGAATATAAATACCATATATTCTCACGGGCAATATAACAAACAGTTCAGCAAACCATTGAAATTGCATTTCAAGACACTGCGTCCTTACTAAGTATCCTCTTTTGGGTATTATTAGTAAGGGAATAATAGTAAGGGAATAATTATATTAAAAATGACAACCACAGATAGTCTATAATGTGTAATGTCTTAAACCTCAAGTCTATAGTAGGGAACTTGAGTTTTAGTTTACTTTTATTCAATCTCATGTTAGTACGAAGTTTAGATCCTTCGATTCAGCCATTCGAAAATTAAGTAATCATTGGAGTGTTCATATGTGCAGAGGTGGTATTAAACAATACCTACAGACTTAGAATGGTTTGAAGTACTGCAAATTCTTTACGCTCTCCGAATGCAAACTGAGCCTTCTTGTTCCTTTATGATTTGCTTACATAAAGGTTGGGAAAGACTCCTGTTAAACTCACGACGAAATCGGATCATTTTAGATTCATTTCTCTTCTAGCCCTTTCTGTGAAAGGGAGGCTTAATTCTAACCGAATAACTTGGATTTGAACTCAGAATCATATTGAAGATATTCCCCTTACTAAATTCCTTTCTTATTATATAATTAAAGAAAATGTAACGCATGTAATTTACCAGCTTAATTTTGCTTGATTTCGGAATTATCTTTCAAAGTATTGCCTTTGTTCACTCTCCCCCCTTTTTTTACGGAAACCAGAGTGGCATCACAAAGAAACAACGGGCCAGTAACAAATTAAAGTGCTAATCAGTAACACTTGAACTCATAATGACTTCTAATATGTAGTGTACAGCAGAACGACACAGAACAATCGTCTAGGGATACATTCCATAACATCAACGAGAAGACATTTTAAAACTTTTAGTAGTTACTAGTTGCAGAATAATGGTGGACTTCGACCTTGCCTTCACAATTTAAAATTTACTTTTAGTATAATAAACGTCTCATAATGTTTCCATCTCCCAATAATAATAATAATAATAATAATAATAATAATAATAATAATAATAATAATAATAATAATAATAATAATAATAATAATAATAATAAACATTGGCAAATAAAATAGTTGATTCAAACCAGCTTCTAAAGTAGTATATCAACATAAAGGACTGTATCACTACTCAATGTCGAATTTGAGATCTTTGTTTATTTTCCTTTAAAAGTATTGAAGATACATGAAATAACGCCAATGTTTTCTTTCGTTACATACATGAAAACTTTTATAATGCTAAAATAGCCCATAATATATAAGTGTACATATACATTTAATGAATGAAATTCAAGTTCTTTGTATGAGGAAAGAAGTTTTATTGGAAACATTTGAAATCCAAGGGTTTCAAAATTCACATTTACATAGATTCTCCGTTTCAAATGTTATTTAAGTTACATAAGTTTTAACTTTCCACTCTTTCGAATGTTTTTTGTTTCATCTCTTCTTGCATAAAGTGCCCATTGGGAATGAACATAAACTTTAAAATCCTCTGAAGTGTCGGCAAATATGTATGTTATGACCAACAGGAAACTATAGATACCCACTCTTACGTGTCAGTTTATATTGCTTAGATATGCCTCTCCCTCCCAAATCCAACTAGATGATGATATTTTTTTTCTCATTTGTATCTTGAGCTTTGCCTGAAATTAAATGACCATGGGATGGTTAGCAACTAATTTTGCGATGCCGGGAATGATTGCATCAAAACTAATGTCAATGTTTTTTTTTTAATTTTAAGTCAGTCTTGGACATCATCTTGGACGAATTGACAGCATTTCTAGTTTTACTATTTCTCTATTGGACCTGAAGGAAAATGAATTAAACACTAACATTGCTCCTTTCTAATCACGTTTAAATGGTTTCTCTACTATTGCTCCTACACCTGCTAGGAACTGAACCTCCTACACCTCCTGTCGTTTCAACTAAGGTTTAAGCAGAACCTGAAGCCTTACTCTTTAACTAAGTGAACCACAAAACTATTGATTCTGAATTAATGCCTGTCCTTTCAGATTATTTTTAGATAACACAATCTGCTACAACCAGTACTAGTGTGGGCCAAATTGGACTTAAACTGCATTGGAAATGTCATGATTCAATTCCGTAACCCCAAAAGTACTACTAACATTGCTTATTTCTAATGATTATTGTATGTCCTTCCTATTATTCCAAATATTGTTGGCAGGATCTTTACCAGCACGTTATTGTTTCCCAGAATGCAAGTAATTAAGCAAATGTTTCTTAAAATTGTTTTTGTTGTTGGAAATTTGTCAGAACATACAATTACATGCACACACGTGCACACATGCAGCCATATATATATATATATATATATATATATATATATATATATATATATATATATATATATATATATATATTTATATACGTGAAGATAACTGTTACTGCAAATGTGAAATTACAAAAGTATTTGTTAATCAATGTCCAATAAGATACGAATGCGTTTGTCTTCAGGTTTTAAGGTGTCTCAAGGAAAATATTTTCCAAAATACACATTTGCTAGACTAAGATTACATTAATACATGAAACAGTATCAACCTACGAACTTAAAACACATTGTGTTGATATTTATCTGCTGTTTGGTGAATGGCTGAAAATCAAAATTCATGTTCAAAACAACAGTATATGAACCACGAATCGTTTCAGTTTGTTCCAACGCTGTTTGCAAATTTTCATTTATTTTTTAGACCTATAAATATATTTCAGTAATATATGTAATAAATAATTTTTATAAATTGTCTAGAAGAGCTTGCGTCATTAGAAATGATTTTCTAAAACATGCGTTAAACAAAAAATCAGTTTTACCATGCATGAGACAACATCTTCTTCTTCGCTTCCAAATTCTAAAACATCTTCGTTTCTCACTCCATTTTAAGTGCTCCATTTTCCTTGAAAATCCACATTATGGAGGTATCTATGTATATGATCTGTAATTTCCATAAAGTTCTAGTCTCCGAACCATAGAGCCCTATACCATATGTATAACCCATCATAGATTTTTTCCTTAGTCTCTTATCAGGACTCCTAATTAAGAGTGGAAATTTCTTCTTCAATATTTCTTTTGTTAGACAATCATTAAACTAATGTATTTCGTGTTCTGACCATGTCTAACGATACATTTAATATGATCGACCATTTAAATTCTATTGATCTAATCTAACGCTAAGAACGTGTTTTCGTTTGATAATGATGTAAGTTTTCTCACTTCGATGTTGATTACAGTTCCATATGTACGTTTGGGTATCCTAATATTTTATACAAATCACACATAATCCATTATTTTGCCTAACTAAGTAAAACGAAATTGAATGATACATTAGTTTTTCTTGTTTAACAAAAGAATTAGAGTCCGATTTTAAATTTAAAATGGTCGACTAAAAGGCTACCTATTTCCTTTTCAACCCTTATTTCATCTCCATTTCAAATACTACTAAACGAATGTAAATGGTATTCAAACACAGAAACTATGAGAATAGTTCAATATATATATAATGGATAGATAGATAGATATTAGTAGCATGTCATCCTCACTACGAGCCCACTTTCTCTCTCCCAGTACTTTTAGCAAATACTATTTAACACAGTAGGATAGCACAAAGTGAGATTGGGTAGGCCCATAGGCCTTTATTACATTTAAAATCATAAAAAACTTACACCCAAAACTTATAAATTATAGTGCTTTCTTTGATTAAAAAAATAGTTATTGTTTGGTGCAAATCGCTTCAGAAATAACTGAATTATAAAAGCTTAAAATTTCGTATATTGCATACAGCTGTTACAGGTATATGTTATATACACACCAGCTCTCATTGCATACAAGCACACACATACAATTCAGTTGACAAGCAAGAGCAGTATAACCTTCCTTTTTTTCTTTCTTCTTAGACGTGACTCACAATCTGGTTTCTCTCTTCCTTCTTTTCTCTTACCTTCAACAAAACTTTTAGCTGCCAATCGTGAGATGCTGCTGTACTGATGACGTCGTATAATGCCTGTTAGACAACGTCACACATACATATCCAAGCACTCTTTTTGGTCTTCCTCAGAGGGCGCTACATCGATGACGTTAGACTACATCACACATGACATCATTGAATAAATGAAGAAATATTTCTTGAGTCTCATTCTCTCTTTCCTTCCCACCCGTGTTCAATAATACTAGAATAAGACAATTCAATCCCAAGTTGTGAGATAAATTCTAAAAACAGCGTTGGAAACTAATTACTTTTAACATGTTTTTCCAGAATTGATAAAATTATGAATTAAGCTTTGTAACTATTACCAAAGCATTACCACCAAATAAGGTAAACATGATAATTTTTTGAACACGATAACCAACCCTGTCTCCAGTGGCGTATTCGAGGGTGCTATATTAAAATCATTATATCTCAGTTGTTTAATAACCGATTTTCAAAATTCAAGCAGCAATCAATAGAAAAAAAAATCTGCTATCTTCCGAATGTTTTGTAGTTGCATAACTGTCAGGATACTATTTTGAATTGTTATAACTTTGCCACATATTAACCGATTTTCAAAATTCAAACGGCAGTCAATAAAGTGATAAATTTGCAATTCTTTGAATGTATTGCGGGTAGTATAGCTCCAAGGATGCTATTACAAAACTCAAATAAGTCTCTCATTTATTTATGGAACTTTAAAAATCAAATAACATAGCGCTGTGTATGTTTAAAGATTTCAGTTTTTTATAGTCTTGAAACCAATAAACACTTATACACTTAGAACATATTTAAAATTACAAGTTTGGATACAGATAATGGAATCTTCTGTTAACCTCGTTTTCTATCGGAAACAATGATCTCTTAAACTCTGTCCACTGATCATAAATCAAGCTGAATAGACAGCCGTTAATATCAAAAACTACTTGGACTTCGGTTTGCACATTTTTCACAATTACATTGAAATTATTAGTAAGTATTAACTCCTTCGTGGATCCATACTAACCACTGCATTTTTTACCTTAGAATTTTTAAAAATCATTATTGTTATTTTTGGATTCATTTCTAAAGAAAAAGTGATTATATTTCTCATCTAAATGTAATAAAATCTTTGACCATAACGTTGTGTTTGAATCAATTTCCATAATGTTATCTCGTACCGTTTACTTTTTCGAACTCATCTATGCGAAGGAATCCCAATCCTTTAACGTAATTTTTCTTATTTAAATAATTAGCCATACCTATTTGTTATAAAGAAAATGTTCGTTTTATGAAAAATTCATAAAACCGCTTTCCATTTGAAATTTAGGTGCAGAACTCAACAGTTGGCTAATTATCTTTTAGACAGTGTATTTGATTTTAAATCCATCTTTAATGATCTCATCATTTTATCTGTTAAGTGTTTTGTAAATCTATGTGAAAGGAAGGACTTAAACTCTTCGTATTCAACTAAAATGCTCTTTCCAAACTCAATCTTTTCCATTTTCACAATTTTATATTCTGTATCTAATTCTAGTTCTCTTATTTCAGTAACTTGTTTTTGCTCAAGACTTCCAAGTTTATTTAAAAGCTCAATATGACTAGCTATCGTATTTATTATATAGAAAATCAATTATCAGTCTTCAATTTTTATCTTTAACAAAAAACTTTTAAATCTTTTTTGCTAATTTTAGAATAACGTTTATGGAAAACCTCCATAAACATTAAAAAATACATTTAACTATCTAAACCTCTTCTATTACTTTCTCATTTTTTGTAAAGTTCTTTTGTCGAATTAAAATCGCATAGCATATAGTATTATCAGCAACAGCTTCTGCAAAGTCTACTACATACTTTATATTTGTTCTCCCATTTACCGATACATTCTTGCTCTTACTACAATTAATCACATACATTGGCCTGTTATCTAAAAACTCTTTAGGATCATAGTAATATTCGGTATTACGACATGTTATTTTCTTAAATGCAGTATAATCTTCATACATATAAAAATAATCCTTGTTAGCAATATCTAAGTTTCTTGATTCTTTTGAAAATATCTCATTCCTTCCATTCTTAAAGTAGATATTCTTTACATTACAATGATCGAACTTACTTGCATCTGCTGTTTGTATACCACTTCTAACAGTTTGGAACATTACAACTACGAAATCAGCCATATCAAATTGTCTAGAATTAAATTCAGTAGTAGCATCGAACTCCAAGAAAGAACCTACAACAGTCTTTCGAACACACTGATAAGTATGGAATGAAAACATGATTTTAGGTTCTTTAAGAACATTCAACTTTATCTAGTTTTCGTAATTAGATTCGTGTTCAATAGTAAGCATTCTTATCTCCATACTCTTTATTGTTATTTTTCCATCATGAGGAGCTGTTGCACTTGCTCCTGTTCTAGTCCCTTTGTATAAGGCGTCGTTATTGTTGTTAGCATTTGCAAATGTTATTCTCAATTCACCTTTCCACATAACCTCTTTATAATCACTTAAAAAGCCTGGACTTAATCTTAATGGGTACAAAACACTAAAGTCCTTTCGTAGACCAAGTTTATCATCTGTTTCAAATCTACTTTTCTTAGATATTCAATCTTTGGTTTGGATATCTTTAATGTTCCAATAGCTGTAGATGCTATTCCGGGTAGTTCAATCTTATCCATAACAACTCCATGCTTTCTAACCTCAATTTGAGAAAAGAAGAATGGTAAGAAGTTATCTACAAGTTTTGAAGTATCATTAACACCAAATGTTCCTCCAACTGATGCACCAACAACTTCAAAAGCCATATGACAATCTGTTTTGTGTGGATGTATGAACCCATCCCCAACATAGAAATAAAACTCAATATAATTGTTAGCTTCATTTAAATTATTAGATTTTCTTGTGTTAGGTTTAAAACTCTGTAACTAGTAACTCTCAATACCATCCATTTATTCTAAAGAAATTCTTGAAACAGCGCTTTTATGCACTGTACCCATAAAAGAGTAATACATAATAACATTTAAAAACTTATAATCCTCATCCTAACTTTAGCATTTATAGCAGTACTGACTCCAAAAGCAGCTAATCGCTTACCAGTTGATTCATCACTACTAAATGCTCTTTTCCATGCTTTAGTTTCTAGTTCCTTATCTGCAAGATGTCTTGACTCTGTATATTTATTGTCTCTGTAGTATATATTTGTTCCTTACAAGCTTCATCTAATGGGTTAATACCTTTATCGCCTCTTTCTAATCTTCCTTGAAGCTTAATTCCCGGACCACAGTACGGCATTCCAGGAATATGTAGCTCAAATGGTAGTTTACTAATTAAGTCATTTACTAATCCTTTTCCAAGCTTCTCATCATTCCAAAATCGTGGTGGTAATGCATTTAAGAACTTAATAAAAAAACTATACTTTCGGGTCATTAAAAATACATTGCGAAAGCTTATTATTAATCATACTCACTATACCTACTTTCTCATTATAAAAGTTATTATTACCAGCCCTTTCTTCTCCATCTATAACTATTAACCGATCAATTAATTTTCTAACATCATCCATCCATGTATAATCTTCAGGTAATTCGTTGCAAATTTTTATTCCTTAACCAAACTTTGGTGTTTTCTTTCTTTTGGTGTTGGAGGTAAATATGGTTTAGTATAATCATCCCAAATAGGCTTGATAATATTAATGTACACCTTGTCTCAAAAAGGTTGAGCGCCTTCTTTATTGGTGTTTTGAGGCTAACATTTTAAAAGTCCATCTTCGGGTATCTTCGGGAAATAGTAAACCATGTTCGAACCTCCAAGCCAGCCTTTGTAATCGGGAAAAAGTTTGCAGATGTGTTTTTCTTCTTTTAAATATAATAAGACTTGTTACCAAGTGTTGAAAAAAAGCAACATTGATTGAAATACTTAATGACACAATATTTCGAAACTTTGTATTAATGTCACCACATGCTTGTTTGTCATTTAGCTCTCCATACGTAATGGAACATTTAGATATGTAAACGAATCTTTCCATATGAAAAAGAATGCTCAAAGTTAGGACATAGAACATAATTATCGCCTAAGTACTACAATAATAGTCAAAGTAGAACAAAAACAGCGTTTCTAGTGGGTATGAATGTCATAATTTTCTTGAGAACCATTATACATCGCTAAAAGTACCTTAGCAGAAGTCATTGTGTTAGCTCACTGATAAGCTATTGGATTTCAAATCATAAGGTTGTGAGTTCGAATCCCTTCTTTGTCAATGCTCCTTTAAAATTATATTTTCCGCAATGCATGAAAAATTATATAAAATAATGACAATAAATACATCAGTTGTATATATGTAACATAATCATTGCAGAATGTAGTAATTATTATGTTTAAAATATAACATCTGAAATAGGTAGGTGTCCACAGTAGGTCTGTATTATATATATGAGAATGTTAAATACAAGTTAAGAAACTCGTTCACTAGCAATAAATAAATCATGTAGTGTATTTATTTGCAGCTATTTGTCATATAGAGGGTAATTCTCAACATACATAATACAGCATGTCATTTATGTTCTTGAAAACTTATTCGATGCATAAACCGAAGGTTTAAACAGAGAATCCAAAGTCGCAACGCTCGCAAGAAATTCATGAACCCCAAAGGTCACGTGAGCTGACTGGAATTGTCCTTATGAAGCACGCAACAGCAGAAAGTCTTTACATAGATTTTCAATTCAATTCCTGATATATGCTTTTGCAATGTGGAAGTGGTGATGCCTTTAGTCGCTCTATCTCGCTCGCTCGCTCACTCTCTATTTATACAGAATATAAAAGTGGATGTATGTGTGTGTTTCAACATAATTCAGATATATGTAGCGCAATTATAACTAAATTTCTTACAGTCTGGAAAAGAGTACTGTCGGGATACATATCAAAAATGCTAGAAACTGGTCGATATTAGTATCGAATCCATAGCTTCGTGGTCGCTTAGGTGAATAGTTCTACTTTCAATTCAAGTCCAATTAAGTTCCCATTAGCACCCAGGGTGGTTACGTAGCGACATAAAAATATCAAAATCAACTGATATTAGAATCGAATCGTAAATTTTCAGCGCCGCTAACAGTGCCGCAGTTCCCATTAGTCCACAATAGTCCACATTTCACATTAGTCCCATTGCCTAGAGGGCAATATATTTGCAGAGTGCAAAGTTTAAAACTTGAATAATATTTTAATTTTTTCCGCATGAACAATCCTCTTTTACTGTTCTGATATGTATAATAATAGCGTAAGAAATCTAAAAATAATTCAGAACACGTTTCACATTTGTTATTTTTTGTTACGTAGTTCTAGCTGTAGCATGTAGTGAGTGGCATTTAAATGTAATAAATTCACTAATTAAGCATATTCGAATTAAGTTTTATTTTTAAGTTAGGGATGAAGGGGCGGAGAAATATGTAGTTATTGGGGCGCCGAGAGCAAAAGTGCGTAGAGGCGCCGAGCTTTTAAATGCAACACTGGTGGCTAAATTAATTGGTAGAAATTTTAATTTTAATGTCATTTAAGACCAAATTTAGTCCTAACGGTGGCAGTATCCGTTTGCTCTCCTAGGAGAAATGAAAGGGGCTGACATCAAAATTATATATATATATATATATATATATATATATATATATATATATATATATATATATATATATATATATATATATATAAACCGACATTAATGTGGAATCCATAATTTTCGAGGTGGATTAGATAAAGAGTGGCACTCCAGGTGCTTAATGAAATAGAAAATTAGTTTTTCTTTCTTTTTTTACGTTGGTCTCCTTTTCCTTGATTTGAGACTTTCAAATTTCATCCTATTTTCTACTGAAATGTGTCTGTAAAGCAACAAAGAAATAATTATATATGATAAATTTAAATTCCTTTTAATTCGGAAGTTGAGAAACACTTTGCCATTATATATCGTAAAGGTCAGATCCACCAGCATAGTAACAGAGAGGTGCTTGAGCCATTGACGGTAGAAATTCAAACTCCGGTAAGTGATAATTTGACACTCTTGTTTTATTACAAGTGTAGCCTGTTTAGTCAACGGAGAAGAGGACGTGGATCATGGGTCAGAGTTGATGTCGATGGGTCGGAGTTGGTAGAAATGGTTCAGAGTGGTTCATAGTTGGTGGTGGGTCAGAGTAGATCACGATGGATGATGGGTCAGAGTGGGCCAATGGGTCATTTGGGTGCTGGGTGATACTGGATCATGGTGGGTCATGAATCAAATTTTCATTGACCCACACCATCTCTGGTTAAAATTGTACTAAAGATATGAGGTACCGAAGATGCATGTCGGCTATTATGCTCAAATTTTGCACATAGATAGTACCCCACCAGAAAGCAATAAATCTGAAACGGTTCACGGTATCACGTCCTAGAACTCGAGATGTAGGGGTTTGTCTGATTGGCTAAATTAAGACGTCAATGATTTATCCATCAACAAGCAAGCTTTTTATGATCGTTTCCGTAGGGAAATCAGAAGAACACGTGCCTAGTAACCGTAATATTGATAGTTCGCGTCCACCCCGGGGTATTTGTTTTGTGTTTTTTTGACTCACCTAAATATAAACAAATCACACATATAGGCATTTGAACATATTTTGGGAGAGTAATTTTCTGGTTCGTTGTCGTTTCATCGCGTCTCTGCCGCTGGTAGTAAAGTTTTCAAAATGGAACTGGAGCCACCACGGATTGTCGCTGCGGGGCCACAAATTTTTGGCGAGAGGTCAATTGTTGACCATCTGTAGTCCACCGACGCTTACAGTTTAGGGTAATGAACGATGTCTTTGCCTTGTAGACGTCATGACTACCGACGTCGGCAGTCAACTAGCTTTTAGTATTCCCTTACTAACCATCTATCGTTCATGTTTATACACGGTGTTGTAATAATAATAATAATAATAATAATTATTATTATTATTATTATTATTATTATTATTATTATTTGTATTATTATTATCATTATTATTATTTGTAGTAATAGTAGTATAATTGATAAAAGAATAATTATATTGTCTATGTATTGTCTAGGTAGGACTACACACAGGATTTATCTCGTTTTAGTTTGACTCGACTCTAATCCGAGTCGAGTTGGAGGATATTTTTCGCGCCGAGTCCTAGAGTAGACCTCAAAGATGTCTGTTTCGAGTCGAGTCGAGTTTCAAAGAAAAGTCGCTCGTGCCCATCCCTACTAATGAGAGCTTAATCGGAGTTAAGCGAAATCGAAAGTCACACTATTTATCTAAGCGACCCCGAAAACTATAAATTCGACACTAATACCGATCATTTTCTAGCAATGTTTTGTATGTATCCCCCTCCCATTCACCATAGGTAACCAGACAGCACTCTTTTTCAGACTATAAGAAATTTGGTTAAAATTACTCTAGGCCAGTGGTTCTCAATCTAATTCCTATCACAATCCCCTTTTATCACATCCTCTTGCCACTGACCCTTTTATAATTTGTGTTTTTATAATAAGCTTGTGTGGGATTTTTAACATACCTATTTCTATAATAGTAGAATCCATTTCTTTTTTATAGTGAACAGTGCCGAGGCATGGAAAATCAGCGCTCGGGGCGAGAGTATACGACGATGTCTCCGTACATATGAGTGAGGTCGACAGACTAACTGCGAAGCGCCACCATGGTTGGCACGAAGCTCAATAAAATTTTCAAAAGTAAACTCTGCCTTTTCTTGATTTTGAGCACATTTTATTACGTTTTTCCTTCTATTTTATACATGTGCACATGCACTTTCCTATAGGAATGCACGCGAGACGCGAGAAGTCTAGTCTCATCTCGCATTTGCGATACGTGACACGAGACGAGAGTGAAAATTTTATGCGAGACGCGAGACGAGACTAAACCATGCGAGGCGAGACGCTAGACGAGACTCGGTTAAGTCTCGCACGAGAAGTCTCGCGAGACTTCTCGCATAAAATTTTCACTCTCGTCTCGTGTCTCGTATCGCAAATGCGAGACGAGACTTCTCGCGCCTCGCGTGCATCCCTATGAATTACATTTAATTGTATATTTAGTAATTTTACATTTATTGAGTTTTCTAAGTTGAGCGTTAATGCCTCCAGGAACAAAAAAGTGATTGGGGCAATAGACATTTTATGAGATTTATTATTATTCAAGGTTGATTTTCAGAATTAAAGCCTTCATTAGTTTTTAAACATCATTAAAAAAGAAAAGCTTTGTATATTGGAAATTTATTACAGCATCGATTTACGACTTTATTTTGCGACACAAACATATACACTCGGGCGCGCACGAATACATGAACTTCTATTTTTGGTCTGAAAAGCGAATAAGACTCCCTATTGCTGCGAAATATGATATTTCTGTTGTTTCTGTCTTTTTCACATTACTACTAGCGAATAATGTTGGGGGATGGAGGGGAAATCCCCTCTCGTCAAAGTTTATCCCCGGCCCGGCTCGCAGAAATAACATGATATTTTTACATGGAATAAGTATTTTCTTTCTATATATTTATAAAAAACATCCCCCTCTAGTTCGGAAGTTTAATACAAATACTGGTTTGGCAAGATGTCCCTATAGGTTTCGTGGGTGATGGTAGGAATGGCCCTATATCTGTCAGTAATTTTATTTTCTAGATCTGGCAGTATAAGTTGAAAGCGAAAGTTGATAAAATGCGATAATCCAACATTTCTACAAGCCCGAACGAACCAAAAGAATTGGGTCGTATTGTGTTGTGAGGAGCTCTTTTGTTGTGTACAAGCGCTTTTAGTGGTATAAAAATATCTTTATACTGGAAAATCACCCTTCAAGGAAACGACCAAAACGTGTAAATGTTGATAGTGGCGACGATATTTTAGAAGAGGCAAATATTGCTGGAGACCTCTAAGCTGGAAAACAATGTTGGATCCAGCAACAATTTATGCTGGTTTTGCTGTAAATTATGCTATTAATTTGAAGGAAATTAATGGTCCAGCGATCAAATTCCAGCACAACTTTTCTTTTAATTTGGAGCGGAGGGAACACAAGTTCGGATACCATATGAACTCTAGGTTCCGTCTCCTTAGGATGTTATGAACATTCATCCCATGGAAAGCAATGGCAAACAACCATTCACCTTGCCAAGGGACTTTTAGGTCAAATACCTGCCTTCGGACAGAATATCACATCATTATTCATTAACAGCCATAGAATAACACATTGCAAAATTTTGATCTAGAATATATGCGAGACCATGCAAGAAAGTCTCGCGCAAGACGCGAGATGAGACTCAAAATTTTATGCGAGACGCGAGACGAGACTTCAAATTTGCGAGAAGAGACCAACGCTTGAGGTTTCGAGACGGGACGAGACTTTTCCATTTCTCGTCTCGTCTTGTCTCGCGTGCATCCCTACTTTCCTAACATGAGTAACACACTTCTTACGAAATTTGTGCCCCCTTTTTTCGGCGCCCGGCATTGACAGTGGATACAATAACTGTACTATCTATATTCCCAACGACGAAGGTGCTGGTTCAAGATGGATGTTAAACTCCTTCTTTGAAAGGGCCATTAACGTATCTGATCTAAGCCCACAACTTCTTAACCAAATAATAGAATGATCATGCTACAAGTCTTTGCAACTGGTTTTCTGTAACAAAGACTTGGACAAGTTCTGCCTGATGAGGAGAGAAGAATATCCTGGTCTGGTATCTACTGCTTTAAAGTAATAATTCCATTTGCTACATCGTACTTGTGCGAAAGTTTTTTTTTTCATGGTAAACATTAAAACAAGGACAAGAAATCGCTTATCAGTTGAAAATCACTTCATAATGTTCGTCACGAAGATTGAACCGGGCATTGCTGCACTAGTGAAATTACACCATGCTTAGGTATCTCATTAGGTTTCAATTTTAATTGTATTTCAATGTGCAGGTTTTGTTCCATGTGTATTTTTCTAGTATTTGTATATACTAGATCTCATTAGTATCATATCATACGTCTTTCATTTAAATTTATTTTTAAACAACTCTGCACCCTTTGACAATGTTCATTAGACTTATTTTTTATTGTTCTGTACAGCATGTATAAAAAATAAAAGTATGCCTATCAGAACAAAATTCAAAATAATTTCCGGTATTAGATTCTAACTATATTTATCTCTTCCGCTTATCTTCGGGACCTCCTAGGGGCCACGACTCCCAGGTTGAGAAACCCTGCTCTAGGCATACATGAGTTATGTTTGAACATACATACATACACTTTTATATGTATAAATGCAGATAACAGAGAGTTGAGAGAGAGCGATTAAGGTATTACCGCTCCCAATCTCTTCAATTTACTTTTGCGATTCGTGAATTTCTTACGTGACAGTTTGGGGCTAGCTAGTTTTTTGTCTTGAACCACGATCCGATTTTCGATATGCTCTACCTAAATGCTGTAATGCGAATATTGAGAAGTTACCTGCGTATGAAAATAGCTGCAAATAAACACATTACATAACTTATTTATTGCTATTACACAATTTTCTTAATTTGTATTTAATATTCACATATAAAATACCGACGTTCTGTCAATACCTCAAATGTTATATTTTAAAGATAAGAATTGCTTATGACGTGAAATGATATAAATATATATATTCAACTGATATATACAACTGATGAATTGTAATGTAACTATTTTACATAATTTTCATGCATTGAGGAAAGTAGAATATCATAAAAGAATCTCGCCTGAACGGGTATCGAACTCACGATTTAAACGCTCGGGGGTGTACCACTGAGCTAACATGAACGCTTTTCGGAAGCTGCTTCTGAAATATAACTGAGCTCATACGTAAATTATTTTTTTTCGTATGGAAATCACAATGACGAAACGAGATGTGAATATATAGTTTCGAAATATTGTATCATTAACTATTTCAATCAACTTTACTTTTTTTCTACACTTAATACCATTTCAACCTGTCTTATTATATTTAACAGAAGGAAAAACATATCTGTACATTTTATCCCGATTGCTAAGGTTTGCTTGGAGGTTCGAACCAGCAGCTTTAGTTTACTGTTTTGAGAAGATACCCGAAGTTGGTCTTCGAAAGTGTTCGTCTCAATAAAGCTATCATCATAGCGCTCAATCTGTTTGGTATATGGTATATGTTCTTATACGTGTAAAGTCAGTATAACAATTCATTCTTTAAACAGCTTTTCGTATGTATTAATACTCCTTTATAAAAACTGTTTTTAATATTATTATTAGGCGCACCATTTTCAGATTTCTTTCGCGAGTCGTTGACCAAGTCGTTCCCCACAATAGGCGTGTCGTGCAATTAACCAACCACGCGTCAGGTACTAGCTTTTACCTATTGCTTCCTGCTCACAGCTCAGAACATTGGTAACTATGGATAGACGTACAGCAGTAATTACTTCATGGGAGTTGGAAGGTTATTCTGCAACTGCAGCTAGCAGGCGAGTAGGTATCCCGGCCTCTACAGGAAAGCGATGGATTCGGAAATATGGTCCTACACGTCAAACTGGTATTTTACTATCTTCTGGTTGTCCGCATGTGTCAACTGAAGCCGAAGATGCGAGATTAGTAAACGAAGTCCGGCTAGACCCACTAGGGACGTCTAGACAGCTAAGGGAAGCTTCTCTTTTTCCTGGTAGTAAGCACACAGCTCTGCGAAGGATTCGTCATGCCGGATTACGTGGCTGTGTTGCTGCCGTGAAGGAAAAACTCTCAGATGACCACAAAATTTACCGTCTCGCGTTTGCACAGGCGAATGTGGGTCGCAATTGGGAAAACGTAGTTTTCTCAGATGAATCCATATTCACAACATCAAATGAGGGACGCCGTTTTGTGTATCGCCCGAGAGGCACCCGATATGACCCTGGATATGTTGTTGCTTGAAATCGCAGTGGCCATGTATCTATTTCATGTTGGGGTTGGATTTTCAGGCGCGTAGCAGAACAGCTTCACAGAATTGAAGGACACCTGGACAGTGCTCAGTACTTAGATATTATGAGTAATATCATGGTGCCATCTGTACGAGTATTTCAGCCTGATGGTGTAATTCAGTTCCCGCAAGACCAGTCGCCAATACATACTTCCCGTGTGGTTCAGGAATGGTTCGTAGGGCAGCCCGAGATTGATTTAATTGATTGGCCGCCTCGTGGAGCAGACCTCAATCTCATGGAAAATATGTGGGCAGAAGTGAAGAGTACTCTCAGGGATAGTTGGTCCGAGGCAGATCCACCAGAACCCAAGATGACCTGTGGCATCTTGCTTCCGAAGCATAGCTGGAGGTAGGGGAAGGAGATAAATTTGTCACCCATTTAATAGATTCCATGCCCAGAAGAATAGGGCGTGTAATAAATTCAGAAGGGTGATTTTTTTTTATTCTAGTGTTTGTTTTAAATTGATAACATAGTTGTAATATTTTATGTAAGACTCCTGTAATTGGGATTCTCCTGTTGGAGTCAGCGGATTTAAATAAATAAAATAAGTATTGGACACAATATTAATGTCCCCGCCTTAACTCCCGAAAAAAGTCCTTTTCAGGGCTACCTAAACGCTTCTGAAAATATTTCTAGAAGTAAACCACTCCTTGAATCCGATTTCTGTGCAATTCTACTAACAAGAAAAATCTCTGCAGGCTTTGAACTCAAGACGACCTCATTAACAATCCCGTACTCTACCAGCAAATCCAACCTGAGGAAACACGACTTTCAATTTCCGGTATTCCATTACACTGATGGTCATATACTTCGCAAATGTTGTATTCAACTTGGGATATTCCGCAACACATAAACAAAGCGAAAGAGAGAGAGAGAGAGAGAGAGAGAGAAATGAATATACAAAAGCATATTTAACGTATTCGAATGAGACTCTAAGTAACGATATTCCGTTCTAAACAGGATTTGTGTTTCTTCCCGTGACGTTAAGGGGATCGGGAAAAGTTATGTGTCCTGAAGCAGGATCCGACTTTGGATACTCTGTTTACACACTTTCTATATTCGTAGGACTATACTGTATTTCACGAATGTAAATGACATGCTGTATTGAGAATATTGAGAAGTTACATCTGTATGACAAATAGCTGCAAATAAATACACTATATAATTTATTTATTGCTATTAAACGATTTTCCTAACTTGCATTTAACATTCTCATATATAATACCGACCTACTGTGAAAATTATCTCAGATTTTATATTTTAAACATAATAATTACTACATTCTGCAATGATTATGTTATATATATACAACTGATATATTTTAATGTAATTATTTTATATAATTTTACATGCATTGCGGAAAATATAATTTTTAAAAAAGGCATTGACCCAGATAAGATTCGAACTCATAACCTTATGATTTAAGGTCCGACAACTTACCAGTGAGCTAACACAAGGACTTCTGCTAAAGTACTTTTAGCGATGTATAAATATTCTCAAGACAATTATGACATTCATATCCACTAAAAACGCTGTTTCTGTTCTACTTTGACTTTAATTTTAGTCCTTAGGTGATAATTATATTCTATGTATTAACTTTGAGCATTCCTTTACATATGGAAAGATTCGTTTACGTATCTAAGTGTTCCATCACGTATGGAGAGCTGAATGACAAACAAACATTTGCTGACATTAATACAAAGTTTCGAAATATTGTATCATTAAATATTTCAATCAATGTTGCTTTTTTTCTACACTTGGTAACAAGTCTTATTATATTTAAAGGAACAAAAACACATTTGCAAACTTTTTCCCGATTGCAAAGGCTGGCTTGGAGCTTCGAACCTGGTTTACTATTTCCCAAAGATACCCGAAGTTGGACTTCGAACATTTTTGCCTCAAAACACCAATAAAGAATGCGCTCAACATTTTTGAGACAAGGTGTACTTAGTACTTCTATTAAATGCTACTTTTTATCTCGATTATATTTTTGGAAGGCAGCATCTGATTCTATTATTATTTCCTTGTACTGTTCAAAATCGTCATCATCATAATCTTCAATAGTTTTATTAGTATTTATCGTTAACAATTCCCATATACCTTCTGTTCCTATATAAGTTTTACCACTAATTATCAAATCATCACCACTCGCTTTAACTTCAGAATTTCCTAATTTATTTATTATTTTTCCATCTTCTTCAACAGATTTTATTCCAAATACACTATCATTTCTTTTACTATAATATTTTGTTGCAATTTTACCAAATGATTGTGCTGTTGTTAAAGGTTCTACTCCTTCTACTTTGTCTTTAATTTGTTTTCTCATGTGAGTTATTTCTTCTGTTATAGGTGTATCACTACTACTTGGAGGACTATCATAAGTTATCTCTATAGGTGTTTCTAGTAGAGTAGGATCTATTGAAGCAGTCTTATGTACACCTGGAACAAGTTCAGTTGTTAGATTTTTATTTTGTTCTGGTACTTCTTTCATCTCACTTTCTAAATTTTGTACAGCATCAATTACAGGTTGTTCTTGTGTCTTAAATTTATCGTATATACCTGCTCTTTCTTTCTTCCAAGATTTGAAGCCTTTTATCAAGAACTTCTTTAACTTAATATTCTTATTAAATCCTTTCTCGTCCATTTATTATACAGAAAACGAACAAACATCAAAAAACATCAAAGAATGTCAAAAACATCAATAAACGTTAATAAACGTGAAAACCGTCAAAAAACGTAAACCGTTAAAACGTAAAAAGCGCGAAAAACGTCAAAAAACGTAAACCGTTAAAACGTAAAAACGCGAAAAAACGTCAAACGTTTAGGAAGTGATTTATCTTGTTCCTATACTTACCATTGTTTACCTTCTTTGTCATATAAATTAGTATAAAACCATAATCTTCTTGCCAACATTTTGAACATATCTCTTTAAATTTATCATAAGCCATATCTCCTCCAACAAATTCGTTATACACATGTTTAATATTAGTATAATCTTGTCTAATTACGCGTAGGAAGTTAACGTAATTTTGAATATGTTTAAGTACTTTTGAATATGTCTGTGCAAGATAGAAAGAGTCTAAATGTCAATGTCTATCTCTCGTAAAGTAATTTCTAATAGTATCTTGGTTCTCCAAAATGTAATCGTCAAACACAACAACAGAGTATTTTTCACATTCACCAATAGGTACAATATAGTCATTACAGCTTAAGAACGTTGCTATTTGCTTCTTGAACTTTAGTTCTGCTTTTTAAATCTTTCTTTTAATTGCTCATATTTTGGCTGATTCATAGTTTTAGAATACATATAGAAGTAATTATTGCTTAACCAACCTGGCTGTAATAAGAAGTGAACTAACAGAAAAGTCTTACCACAAGCAGATAGACCCACATTAAGACATCGAATATGATAAGGTATAAGTTTCCATTTCTTTTCTTAGCTGTAGTTTCTTTTATTATTTCTTTTACATCCCAATTAATAGTTTTCTTACTAATTTATTATAGAGAAAATTTTGATTGAGACCCGATAAATTGCCGGGTTCCTTTGTGTCAGCATCTTTTATGATTTTATATCTTTAAGTTGTTCTCTGATTTTATGAAACGTATCTTTTATATATTCTTTATCCATTTCCCCATTTAATGTTATTTCTATCTCTAACTGTACTTTAAATGAGTTAATACAAGTGACAATGATTTTATATTCATCTTTTGTTTTGCTTATGTTTAACTTAGAAGACAAACCTGTTATAATAGCACTTCCAGTTGCAAAAGATATTGTTAATATTCAGTAAATTGTTACGGGTATAAAAATATTAGTAAACCCAGTTGTTGCAGAAAGTATAACCGATAACGTAATCAAAGTATAGTATGCATATCTAACAATTCGTAGTTTTCTCTTTTTCTTCTTTAAGTTGTATTCTAACTTTTGAAAGATATCTTCTATTAACTTGATTACTTTCTCTCTTGGATTATCTCTAGGTAAATCAAATTCCTTCACTTATTATATAATAAATGGCTAAGGTATTTAAGTTAACGAGTGATACTTCTGTTTTAAAGAAGAAACTTCATTACAAACTAGACAACAGTAACAACTATTTAAGTATAGGACTAGTTGGGTTTTACAGTACATATTTAACTCCAAACATTACAGAAAGAAAAAATAAATTAACATTTTGTAGTAACCTTCCTGACTTTCCTATTCTTACAAAGCAACTCATAGTTCAACCTGGTCAATATAATTTAAAAGAATTAGAAGAATATATTAAATCAAATCTTCCATACTTTTACGACGCTTTTAAAATATTAAATTTACTGAGGGCAGAGAAAACAATAGAGTTAAAATATTTAGCGGGCATTGTGAAAAAACCTTAGATACCATTAATAGTGTTTTAAGTTTTAGTGAGAAACACTTGGCTTGTAACAGAGAACCCGTTGGAGATAAGTTACCAAAGTTTCATCCGTTCGATAGAATTAATGATCACTGTAATATAGCAGATGGTATGTTTGTTAAAGATACGGAGTACACACATAGAGAAACAGGAATTATAGCATCATTTAAAACAGATGCCTACTTATCCGTTATTTTCCCCCATATCTAAAGATAATTTTGATACTTTTGAGATAAGGATAACATATGAGAATTCTTCCTTAATTGATTTTGGTGGTGCTACAAAACTGTATTTTTACAAACCAAGATTTTCTCTTAAATAAACAGGAAGGTGTGTTCTATTAAAGGTTGTATGTTTATTGTTCCTTACAGTGAACTAAAGGATTTAAATATCGATCATGTAGTAAAAAAGATACCACTTAACGATAAATCCAATAAAATTAAGGAAGGTAAAGTGTGTTAAGGAAGGTAAAGTGTAAAGTGTGGATTTAACTCTAACTACTGCACAAATCAAAAAGATTAAGAAAGAGCAAATGGATCTTTACCATTCTAGCAGCTTCAGGAGCAGTTGGTTCATTAGCAGGTGGTGCAGCAGCGATTAGTAAAACTGTACTTGATGCTAAATAAATAAACAAGAACTTGAAGAACAAAAAGACACAATATGGCTTTAGAAGAAAAACAAGGAGCAGGTAAACCAAAGAAGTCAAAAAAACTAAAACCATTTACCAACTTCGATATAGAGAGGTTGGTTAAAGAATTAAAGATAAAACGATTTGGAGGAGTATTTATGAGTGACGAACTTCCACAAAAACCCTACGTAAATGAGTGCGGTATTGTTAACTTCGATAAATCAGAAAATATTGCTACTCTAAGGATATGCTATTGGAAAGATAACAACGAAAAGTACGTGTTCGATTCTTATGGCGGTGTTCCTTTTAAACAACTAGTACAATATCTTGGTACCTAAAACTTATTTTACAATGACGAACGAATACAATACTTTAACTTAGTTATATGTGGTCATCTTTGTGTTAAAGTTTTAAATCTTCTAAATCAAGGGTATTCCTTTAGTGACGTTATGTATATGATTAAAAATGATTAAATGTTTTAAATTTAAGTGCTTTTATGGTTTGTATCCATAAAAGTTTTGTTTAAGATAAATAGGAAAGCTATACACAATAGAATTTTAGATTATTTTCAGAAGCATGTGGATGAACTACACTCACTAGATAGATATAATATATATCAGGATTTTGAGTATGTTACTGAGATAGACTTAAGAGATAGAAAACGTGTTTAATGTTATTAATTTATGGGAAACGTTAATACCTTAATTTTTGTTCACGGAAGAAGAGTTAAATAGTTATGTCCAATAATTACATTAAAGGATTTGTCAAATTATAGCTCTAGACCATTAGAATGTAGTAATTGTGTTAGTAAGTCATTAACAAAAGGTATGAATAGTTATATTTGTAATGATTGTTCTGTAGAGAGTGGTTGGGTTTAGAGTACTAATGAAGAAATGAAAGCTAGTTCTGCAAGAAAATCATGGTATGATACTATAAAACGATTTAAGTTACAGTTATCTCGTGTACAAGCTTTACAGAATAGAATTATTTCCTAAGATATGTTTAAGGTGTTAAATGATGAATTTAGAGATATATCAAAATATTTAATATCAACCAAAAAATTTCCAGAAGTACTAAAGAAAACAAATACATAGAATATTATGATGATGTCTATTTAACACACTATCACGTTACCGATCAAAAACCATTAAAATTACAACATATGGAAGAAACACTTATAAACGAGTTCGAAATCTTACACGAGACCTCTAGAGAACTGTATCCGAAAAGAGTATTGCTTATTAACTTAAAATGTGTATGTTACTACCTGTTGAAAAAGCATGATGTTCATTTTGGTATTGATTTTAAACACTCACCTAAACAAATAGAGATGTTAAAGAAATGTTTTGAAAAATTAGGATGGGCATTTTTTCTTTATAATAAATGAGCATGGATATATTTGGTAATGTTGTAAATAGAAAAAGTGATTTTGATATTATTGAAGAAAAATTAAAATTGTTGGAGAATTTAAATGATGCTGCTAGCGTAAGTCAACATAAGTCAATAGAAGCTCAGTTAGAGAACGATAGAAAGCGATTTGAAGATGTATTAGAAACGCTACAAGACACATACATAAAGAAAGAAGATTTTCAAAAGATTAGGATGGAAACTACTAAATTGATTATGCAGAAAGAAACCATACCCTTTTTATGTCGATTGATAGATAAAAAGGTTAAGGAGCCAATCTTTAGAATATT
Organism: Thermobia domestica; assembly: GCF_964235325.1. Taxonomy (NCBI): domain Eukaryota; kingdom Metazoa; phylum Arthropoda; class Insecta; order Zygentoma; family Lepismatidae; genus Thermobia; species Thermobia domestica. The sequence continues at coordinate 73,171,081 of NC_137457.1, read as the reverse complement.
TAATCTCTCTAATGGCTACAAATTTCTCTATGATGGCACAATAATGCACATGGAATTAAGTTTGGATAAATACTTTCTAGAGGTATATTTTGGTGATACTATAATTGAACAGTTACTTTTATCTTTAAGAAGAACGATATAAATACGATTAAACCAAATAAACATTCTGCTATGGAAGAAGGACAATTATTGTTTATTGTATTGTACATAGAAACAGAGATTTCGTAAAAACATTTGCTATAGAATAGATATGGATATTTGTGGTAAAATTAAAGGTAGGGACATGCTATTACAAACATTTGCTACGAAAGAAGAGCTTAAATTTAAAATAGATAAAGTTTTTACATCAAATAACACATCCTGGGTTGATTTTAAGAACAAAAGATTGGTTAATGTATCTAATGCTATTGCATAAACAAGATGTAACATTAGAACAGCTTGAATCAGCAAAAGAAGAATTTAATTTACTTATGCGAAAAGAAATTGTAGAATTACCATGTCGATTGGCAGAAGATGATATTGGGAAGCCAGCCTTTCTTGTATATAATTTTGCTGCTGCCTACCAATTTCTTTATAAAGGCAGGATAATGCATATAGAATTAAGTTTCAATTAACATTTTATAGACCAATTTTTAAATAACAGTTTAGTTGAAAGTTTACCATTACACTTTAATATAAATGATCAATTAGAAATTAGACCAAAGATCCTAATATGAAACATGGTGAACTATTATTGCTTATTATATATATAGAAACAGAATATGATACTGTTAAGAGTTTAGAATTAGGTAATGATAAATTTTAATGTTTTCTTGATTTTGTATACAATAAATAATAATGTTAATGTATTGTGCTAAATGTAAGAAATCAACAGATACGAAGAAAGATATTATTAGAATTGAACAAACAAAGAATGGTGAATATCTAAAGAAAGGTGTATGTAGTATATGTGGAAATAATAAAACACAATTCGCTAAAAAGAAAGATTGACTATACGAAGGTAAAGGTGTTAGATAAGACATTATAAAAGAAATTCACAAACCGTCTAGAAAAAACTTTGACAGACTAAGTGTTGTTATAAAAGGTGTCGATAATCTTTGGCAAGCTGATCTTGTATAAATAGATAGCGGAGTACTAAAGGATGTTTCCAAATTAAATAAATGATATAAGTATGTGCTAACAATTATAGATGTGCTTTCGAAATATGCGTTTGCTATTCCTGTTAAGATAAGAGTGGTAAGAATATTACAGAAGCGTTTGAATCCATATCAAGAACGACAAAACCTAGTAACTTACAAACTGATCAAGGCAGAGAGTTTTACAATAAGGAATTTAAGAAGTTAATGGAGGAAAATAAGAATAATCATTACTCAACCTATAGTGGTAAGAAAACTTTTATTGTTGAGAGATACAATAGAAGACTTGAAAAAAACATGTGGAAGAAGTTTACAACACAAGGGAATTATAAATGGATAGAGATATTACCAACATTGGTTAGTGAGTATAATAAAAGAGTATATAGAACAATTGGCTTAAAGCCTATAGAAGTTAACAAGAAAAGTGAGCGAACAATATTGGAGAAGGTGTATAAGAAAGAATATAAGCGTGTTGAACCCAAATACAAATTAAACGATCATGCTCGTGTAAGTAAATCGAAAGGATTGTTTGAGAAAGGATATACACTTTATTGATCAACAGAAGAATTTGTTATTAGCGAAGTTATTCCATCTAATCCACCTACGTATAAAATTAAATATTTAGAAGAAGAAGATGCGCTAGGTAGATTTTACGAACCAGAAGTATTAAAGACGAACCATAAAGATGAATACCTTGATAGAAAAGGTTTTGACAAAGAAAGGTGACAAAGTATATGTTAAATGGTTAGGATTTGATGATTCGCATAATACCTGGATAGATAAAAGTAATGTTGTAATGTAAACTTAAATGTTGTCTTTTATGGAATAATAACCATATAAGAGCTCCTCCGTGGCTAAGCGGTTAGCGTACGCGCCTTTGGCGGGGGAGACCCGGGTTCGATTCCCGGCAGGAGTTCATGTGGTTCGGATTCCACGTTAATCAGTAGGTCCACGTCTCATATAGCCTCGCTGCTGAAAGGGACGCTAAACAGAAAGCAACTCAATAACCATATAAGGTTAATTTGAATGAGATAAGTGTAACGAAACGTTCCTATTAAACAAATAATTCCAGTCATCGAGCTTAAGCACAAGTGGAACAATTCGTTCCTATTAAACAAACAAATGGTATTCTTACATTCGATAAAACTAAATATAGTTTTTCTGGTGATTTTAAACTGATTATAGATAAGAACATAGGATACTTTAATGCTCCAAAATTGTGATCTATGGGTGGAAAAAATTTGAGGAACTGGATTAGAAGTAAAGAATCAAAAGAACTAATATATTTCAGGGGATCACTTGCGAGCCGATCAAATCTTTCAAAAAATTAAACTGATTATAGATAAGAACACAGGCTACTTTAATGCTACTAAGTTATGTCAGAGTGGTGGTAAGAGGTTTGATAACTGGCTGAAAAATAAAGATTCTAAAGGATTATTGGAATACTACAATGAAAAATTAGCTTCCCCAATTGTAGGAGGCTAAATTTAACATATTACATAGAACCAAAAGGTATTCTTACATTCGATAAAACTAGCTGGTAAAGAAATAATGTTAAAAATAATGATTTTCTATATAATAAATATGAGTACTATGGATAACTCTTATAGTCTAAATGATATTTGCTGCAAACATATAAATGGTAACTATTGGTATGGTTTATTTAGTGATTTTAAATTGATTATTGATAAAAACAACAAGATACTTCAATGCAACAAAGTTGTGTCATGATGGAGGAAAGACAATTTATAAATGGTTAGAAAATAAACAATCTAAAGAGTTATTATACGAGGAACATGTGTTCCGAAAGAGTTAATACTTGATATAGCAAGATGTGTAATGAAATTATTATTAATTACTTCACTCGAGGATTTAGACAATATCAACAAGTCAATGAAGAGCTACAGACAAGAATAAAAGAGATTGAACAGTCAATGCAAAGATTAAAGGTTCAAAACGAGAGCTTAAAAGAAATTGCAGCACCATATACAGACGAAAATTCAAAAGACAATTGCCTAATCATATACAAGAAAATCTAACTTAATGATCCTTTCCCATATTATGCTATCAAATGCCAAAAGAGAAGCCCATATATGCCTCTTAATGAAGCAGAAGAGAAATGTCCGAATCATGTAATAATATACGAAACGTTTAGAGATCCTAACAGTATTAAACCTAACGCAGCAAGAACTAGATATTCATAAAGGTAAGGGTAATGAGTTGTGGACATCCTTATCCTTATCATTTGGTTAAAGAAATTGATTGTTTATATAATCAGTTCATATCTTATCTTATGTAAAAACATAATTCGTAGTGATCAAAGATTTTCTATATAATAAAAATTGAGAAACATTTTGATTTATTACATGATAGATTTAAACTAATTCACGGAGATCTTAAACTCTTAGTAGCACTACTAGAGAAGCAAGCACTGTTAATAGAGAAGCAAATACTGTTAAAGGAAAAGGAATTATTAATAACACAACAAAAACACCTGATTTAGGTAGTGATGAAGACGAATATGATAGTGATGATTATGATGATGAGTAACTTTGCAAAAATGATTCAGTTTCAAAATGTGTATATGTAACTTTGATGGGTCTTCCCATCAAACCTCTATAGTAACACATCAAGGAAACAGATGTAAGCAATGGCAGGCGCATGCAAATGTTTAAATGATGTATTAAAATATGAATGGAAATGGTTAAAAAAAATTGGTGAAGATAAAAATTGAAGAGTGATACTCAGATTTTCTATATAATAAATGAGTAACTATAATAAATTTTCTGTAATAGAAATAAGAGGGAAATGTAGAGAGAAGGGAATCAAAAGATATTCCCGATTACGAATACATGAACTAATAAACCTTCTTAAACAATATGACGTTGAACAAAGCAGAAGACAGATTAGAAATATATTTCCATTTGAACAAGAAGTAATTGAAGAACCAAGAATCAAAGTTGAATCAATACCAATCGATGTAAAGAGTCAAAATATTGCATTAACATCAACATTAGAAAGATGGAGATTTAAAACAGATTATAAGCCACAAGATCTACTCGAACAATATATCACTGCAACATCTAAAGCTATATTAAACAGATTACATATTAGCCTAAGTAAACATAGTTCATTGAATTCTAATATTTATATACGTTGTACATATTAGAAAGGCGAAGAAACACAAAACTTCCATTTTAACACTGAAAACCAATAAATATATCTATCAAGAAATTTAAAAGAAGAAATAACTAAGATGAAACAAAGATTGAGAACAAGAATGGATGAGTTCCAAGCTAGAGGTTCTGGCTGGGCTCTCATAAACATTAGCTTTTTACAACTAGCAATCGTCAAATATACACCATATAGAGGATCAACATACATAGATCTACCTGATAAAATTAAAAATAAACAAGCAGTCATAAATGTAATGAAGAAAAATGAAAAGTGTTTCTTATATTCAATTGCTTTTGCATTACAACCTGTTAAGAAACATCCACAACGACCACCAAAGTGCAAGCATGTTGTTATAGACTTAGAAAAAAATAAAAGGTATCAATTATCCTGTAAAACTAAGTGACATCCCAAAAGCCGAAAAATTACTTAATATTTCTATAAATGTCTATGCGTATGATAAAGGCTATTCAATCTATATACTACATCACACACAAAACAAGAAAGAAAATCATGTCAATTTATTATATATAAAATAACAAAATGAAGACCAAGTTAAAACACATTATTGTTGGATTAAAAACCTATGTAGATTAGTAAGTAGTCAAATAACTAAATGGAAAGCTCGAAAATATTTATGTGATAGATGTTTGTTATACTTTTACTCCCAAGACGCTTTAAATAAACATGAGCAAGATTGTTCGTTAAATGAGCCAGTAAAAATTATAATGCCTGAAGAAAGTAAATACGTTGAATTTAAAAACTACCAATACACAATGAAAATGCCATTTGTGATTTATGGTGATTTTGAATGTTTGTTACAAAAAGTTATGGGTTGTCAAGAATGTTATCCAGATAACGAATCATATACGAAGAAATATCAACAACATAAACCATCTGGATTTTGTTATTCTGTAGTAAAGAGCAATGGAAGTAATACCAATCCTGTTTTGTATAAAGGTAAGAACGCTGCTAAGAAATTAACTGTTCACAAAACAAGCCAAACACATATCGAACATATACAAACAAAATAACGCATTACCATTAACAAAAAGTCAGAGAAAAGAGTTCAATAAATCTAAATGTTGTTATTACTGTAAGCAGAAGTATACTAAAGAAAATCATAAAGTTAAGCATCATGGTCATATAACAGGAAAACTTGTAGCACCTCTGTGTAATAACTGAAATTTAAAAGTTAAAGTACCAATGTTTGTACCAGTGATCATACATAACTTGACAGGATATGACTCACACTTGTTTATAAAAGAGCTTGGATGTAATAAAGAAGAAATAGATATAATACGCAATAACGAAGAAAGATACATATCATTCAGTAAAAAGGTTGGAACTATTAAATTGAAATTTGTAGATTCATTTAGATTTATGGCTTCTAGTTTAGAAAAATTATCATCGAACTTGAAATCTGAACAAATGATACATACCCAACACTTTTATCCTAATCAAGAACAGTTTCAAATTGTAATAAGAAAAGGTGTTTACCCATATGATTATGTTAACGATTGGAATAGGTTTAGAGAAAGAAAATTACCGCTAAAGGAAGTATGCCTCAACAAGCTTATAAACACACGTATAAGTGATGAAGATTATGAACATGCAAAGAAAGTATGGGAAACACTTGACATTAAGAATCTCGGACAGTACCATGATTTATATTTAAGAACGGATGTATTATTGTTAGCAGCTATATTCGAAAATTTTAGGGAAACATGTCTTAAAGCTTATGACCTTTATCCTGCATGGTGTATGACACCACCAGGTTTAGCTTGGGATGCATTGTTAAAGATGACAAATATAGAATTAGAATTACTAACAAATTATGATATGGTATTAATGGTAGAGAAAAGTATAAGAGGCGGAATTAGTCCATGCTCAAAAAGATATGTAAAAGCACTCAATAAGTATATGGAAGATTACGATAAGAATAAGATAAGAATAAAGAAGATTCTTACTTAATGTACCTAGATGCTAATAACTTGTATGAGTGGGCAATGAGTCAATATCTACCGTATAAAAGATTTAGATTGTTAAGCAAGGATGAGATAAAAAAATAGATTTCACAAGTATAACTGCTAATTCTGATACTGGTTACATATTAGAAAATGATTTGAATATCCAAAAGAATTACATAATTATCACTTCATTATCATAATAAGACTTCACATAATTATCATAATAAGACTTCCACTAGCTCCTCAAAACATTTGTCCGCCTGGATCAAGACAATCAAAGCTATTAACAACCCTATATGACAAAGAAAAATATGCAATTCACTATCGAAACCTAAAACAGTGTCTTTCACTTGGATTGAAACTTAAGAAGATACATCGAGTAATGGAGTTCGAACAATCAGATTGGTTAAAGAAATATATTGATTTAAACACTCAGATGGGAACGAAAGCGACAAATAATTTTGAAAAAGACTTCTATAAGCTCATGAATAATTCAGTATTTTGAAGTCTATGGAGAATATTAGAAAGAGAGTTAATATTAAACTTGTAAGTGATGGGAAAAAATAGGAGAAGCTTGTAGCAAAACCAAATTATAAGAGTACTACAGTTTTTACGGAAAATTTAGTAGGATTTCACATGAACAAGATTAAAGGGCACTTTGACAAACCGATTTATGTGGGTATGTCAATTTTAGATTTATCAAAGCATTTAATGTACGACTTCCATTATAATGTGATGAAAACAAAATACCAAGACAAAATAGAAGTATGTTCTACAGATGCCGATAGTTATATATACCATATTGAAACAGAAGATGTATACGACGACATTAAAAATTATATTGATTACTTCGATACGAGTGATTACTCTAAAGATAACAAATATAAGATACCACAGGTTAATAAGAAAATACTTGGTAAGATGAAAGATGAACTTAAAGGAACAATCATAGAAGAATTTGTTGGTTTAAGATCAAAAATGTGTTCAATCAGGTTCGAAAAAGATAAATGTTGTAAAAAAAGCAAAAGGAGTTTCAAAATTTATGAGTATAGAACTATCATTTAACGATTATAAAGACTGTTTATTCAACCAAAAAAAATATTATAAGAAGATGAATTTGATTAGAAGTTATAAGCACGATTTGTGCAGTATAGAAGTAAATAAGTTAGCTTTAAGTTGTGTAGACGATAAAAGATGTGTCTTAAAGAATGGGGTAAATACTCTACCATGGGGACATTATAAGATAGAAAAGATGTAGTTTTAGATGTACGTTAGGTATAAGTATAACTAAAGTTTTCGCAGGTTATATAAAAATGAAATTAAATATGAAAAGTATACATATTCTACAAATATGAGCAAGACGCTTTGTGAACCATGTAACAAATACTTAATAGATATAGAAAAACATAATAAGACAAAACACGTAAAGAAAATAGTAAAACTAAAATTTGTAAGAAATGTAAGAAAGAAAAATATAAAGCTCAGTTTAGATATATAGAAAAATAGTCTCTTTGTCGTGAATGTCTGTACGAAACATTACCACCCTTAACATGTTTAATGTGTCAAAAAGAATTTAAAATAAACCCAAGATATGCAAATGCTAATAAATGTATAGAACGTAGAAAAAATAAACCAGACTTTAAATATACTATAATTAAATGTACTCATTTAGGAGGGATACAAGATATTTTTGATTATGTAATTATTAATGGAGAAATTTATGCTGTTTTATCATCGCGAGAAAAAACTTTATTAAAACTACCATCCAGATACGAAAAGAACTACGATCATCTTAAAAATACCACATATATACCAGGTGAATATAATCGAAATCGTTATAGAATTACATTTAACAACTCCAAGTCTTTATGTGTTAATGAGGACTGTTTAAATTGTAAATGTATTTTCTAATCATTAAAACTTTATGGTTATAACATCATAAAGTCCTATGCACACAAAAAAACTATTTTTTCAATCAAAGACTGCACGATAAACTATAAGTTTTTAGTATTTTAAATGTCATAAAAGCCTATGCGCCTATTCAATCTCACTTTGTGCTATCCAACTGTGTTAAATAATATTTGCTAAAAGTACTGGGAAGGAGAAAGTGGGCTCGTAGTGAGGATGACATGCTACCGATAGATATAGATATATTGAGTGTGGGAGTATAACCAAATTGTAAACGTATATCATGTTCATCCGCGGTTGTTGGGATCACTGACCAGCAATTTTAACATACTGGTTCGACTTATATGCCTTGCTGCATTGCTACTTCTATTTTGTATTCCTTCGGGATTAAATCTGATCCAACATCATGAAAAAACTTTACTGTAGTATTTTGGGTTCAATTTGTTCCTCTCTTGATGAATTCCCTTTTTCTTTCCTTCTCAATTTGCTCCATTTCTTATTTACAACATCATTATTTGTTATTTCATATTTTGTTAAACAATATCAAATAAATTACTATTTCTTTAAGGATCTATTATGTCGGTTGACCGGCAATGTACTTTACAAACATAGAAAAATTCAATTTTCTGGCATTTCTTATCGAGTCCCTACGTTTCTATATGGCAGGATTTACGAATTAATCCCCATTAACCAAAGTGTTTTATCTTGAGTAGGGAGTGAAGAACAAGGAATGGAATGGAAGTTTAAGATGGTTTGAGATTAACCTGTTATTCCTTTTAACGATTATACATGTATTGTTAAGGGACACAGTCATTGAAGCAAATAAATGATGATAAAAGAATTGGTTGAACGAGAAAGTTTGAAGAAATTTGAGTACCCTGATAGAATTCACAAGCAGGATATTGTCCAGTAAAAACTTTCTTGGGGATCGAACCACGGACCCCACGCACTAGAGATAAGTGCCCCTCTGAGAGCCAAAAATGAAGATGGTATCTAATTTGAATTACAATTACCACGAATGTTCTGACGAGGACAGTAAACATTTTCAAATGATGAACAAATACAATATAATGACAGGGATTATTCTATTTATTATGAGGAAAGTTTTTTAAAAAAATACTTTAGTAGAGTATAATGCAATAGATTGAGGAAGGAAATTTTGATTCTTTAACATTAGTTACTAGTATATATTTGAATTATTATTATTATTATTATTATTATTATTATTATTATTATTATTATTATTATTATTATTATTATTATTATTTTTATTTTTATTATTGCCGTTGCTTTTGTTGAATATTCCATTCTTCAGTACTCCAACAGAAATTTCAGAAGGTGGAAAGACGAACATGCGATAAAGAAGAAGGTTCTAATAAACAGGGTTTCCGAAATATAGGACTAAAAAGGTTAAGAGCAACTGCTGCAGTCTGAGCAAAGCAATTATTAGTTTGCTGTATAAAATCGTCGGTGTAGCGAAAAGGGAGAAACTATCCCTAAGTTTCTTGTGATCTGTTGTGAGATGAAAACAGACCTATAAACCTTAACTTCGTCAGATAAATACATGGAATATATAATTCTCGTAAGGTGCTTTACCGTTTCCCATTTCCAATTCCATCCTTCCCTGACGCGGATATTAAAAGCATGACCTTTTTTTTCAAATATTTATGTTCTTGGTTTGTTTTCTAAGTAAGGTGTCATTTGTTGCAATCATAGATTACAGCAAGCATATTTGTAATTGTATATATTTTGAGATTCAAATTCCTGTAAGCTAATAGTTAAATCCATATTATTGTTCTGCAAGTTACATCATTTATCAAAAGACAACTCATTACAGTGAACTTATCATGGTTTACAATATTTTTCTGACAAATTAAGAGTCGTTTCTTATTGTTTATACTATAAAGAGTGATAAAAGTTAGCTGTAACCAGAACATAAATATTTCAATATAAAACTCATGGTAAGAATCACTGCTGAAAAGAAGCAATATTTTTAATAAGTGATATATATATAAATGAAGTTTCATATTTTTAACTTTTATCACCAGTTATCTTACAAAAATTATAAACATTAAATCCTCAATCTGATGTAATTTCTGACTTGAAACCAACTAGTGCAAATTATTGGTAATTATTCGTTGACTAGTTAAAGGCCATGGATAAGCAAAATTCATAACAAGTAAAATTAATTTTATAATACTTTATTACTCAACTACGTGAATATCAAATATATAACTTTACAAAAATATAAATAATTCAAGAAGTTTCCGTTAATTATCCTGGACAGTTTCGTCCAATCAGAGATATTCTTTTTATATTTACACGCTTTGGCCAATAACAAACAACCATTTGTTTACGCAATTCAGTAGAGTCTATCAAATATCTTCCTAGCTGTCCCTTCACCTTTCTTTAAATGATCCTTATATTTGACATTTTGACTTTAGTTACCGTTCATAGGCGCTGTGAGAGAGATGTGTTTTCGTGGGTATAAGATAAGAATAATGCAACAAGACAATGAGGAACAAACAACACATGAGTCAATCGGGATCGAAAATGAAAAGCAAATTCTACTGATACGCTAACAAAAACAAGAAGGAATAAACTGGAGAAACAGTAGTGAAACGTTCATAATGGAACTTGTATTGACGAAAACAGAAGAAAGGGGTACGATTTGTATTAATGAGAGGTTTTATGTCTCGTTTCTTTCGCAAAGGAAAAAATACCTGGAGCCTGTTGTTTTCATCATCACTGTGAGAGATTGCGCAATAAGTCATAGATTGCAGAGTTTATCAATGCATCAATCCTTAGAAAAAATTGAATAACCTCGTTTCACCTATAAAATAAACGAATAAATAATGGACCTTCACTTTCTCAAAACATATTAATGACTATAATGAAAGTAACCATTGACAGAAAATCCTAAATCAAAGTACTACGTTTTTGCATAGAGCACAGAATGAAGAAATGAAAATTGATTTTTTTTCTGTTTTGTAGCTTAATGTTCAATGATTTTGCATTGGCGATAAGCAAGTTGGCAGAAATTAGACTACTGATATTAGTGCAGCAAGAAAGTAGGAAAATATATAGTGATTCACTGTTCATCAAGTTGTAGTACAGGATCTTCAATTATTCATTTAGGGATGAATATTAGAATATTCTCATTAATAAATTTTAAGACCTAATGCTGCACACATCAAATAAAAAAATAAATTCCCAAATATATTTTTGGTACAGCTTTAATATTAGGGTTTCGGCGGAACTAAGAAATAAGCAATAAACGAGCATGAAGAAGTCTTTTACTTTCGATAAATTCAAATTTAAAAATTGAACATAAATGTAACAGATTAGTACTTTTTAAATATAATATTTACTTAATAAATATACAGCATGCACTTTCAAGAATTAACACTTAATACGCCTTTCTTTAAAAAAGTTCTTTTAATTTTTTATGGTATGTCTAGTATACTTTTATTTGTTAGACAAAAGATACAATATATACTTTACTTTATTTTTATAGTTGTTTGTCACAAAAGTGTTCACTGTTTTATACAATGACATATTTAATCCCTTTAAACTTTTGATTCAAAAGGAACATATATTATTTAAATACACTATCAAAATTTTCAAAGTTTCGCATGTCATAAATATGGTCATTTTGTTTTACTTGCTGAGTATCCTCATGAAATCTATCTGGTAATATAGTTTTAAGTTTACCATTTAAGTATATTAACAATATTGAATCATTTCTCTTTGCTATAGGATTCGTAACTACAAATTCATATTTGAACCCTATGCAGGTCTTTAGCAGACTCAAGATCTTTATATTTAGTTTTCTCGGTTTAATTCTAGGTTGTAATGTTTTCAGTATATATTTTCAAAGTTCTAATGGCATGACGAAAAAATTTGTTAAAGAAATTTATCAGTTACTCTAAGTTTTTCTAATAACAGACATCGTCTATATTAGGGACATTTATCATTTGAACATATCCACTTTCTCAAACATGTCTCACAAAAATATAATTTCATAATATTTCTACTTTGCGAATATGTTTACGAAGCCAAGTAGATCAACTTGCATTACCAAAGACATCTAGTTTTTTCAAACTGTTCAAAGTGTTTTTTTTTATTAATCATAACAACAGAGCAACTAGATTGTGTGGTTGATCAGCTTCAAAATGAACATTTAATATAAAATTAGTTATATCATTTCTTGTTACAGGTTTATATTTTCTCTTCATAACTGCAAACAATGACATATTTCTAAGTAAATCTATGAAAATGTAATACATTACTAGTTTTCAAAAGCAACACTCTTATATATTGTATATTTCTCATGCACACTTCTTCAATATATAATTACACTTTTATTTTGTCCTAAGTGCATTAAATTTGGGAGATTAAAAACGACTCGCTCGACGTTCTGAGAAAGGAAATACTTAGAAAGAAAGAAAAAGAGTAACGAAGTTTTCCCAATACACCTTCTTGTTTGTTGTTTGCTATTTTCAGACCAATTCACATTACTTACTGTAATGTAAGTTTCGGTTCAACATTGTACGTTAGTGTAAGTAGAAAATATTTTTAGTGAAAGTTAAGACCCAATATTCTTAAGGAAAGTAAAAGTGTTTCCGTACACGAGGAGTTTATTTACTGACTGTAAGCGCTTACTGACTATTAGAGCGTATTATCTCTCAAACAGACTAAAAATGTAGTCAAATTTGCGACGTGGCTTAGATTCATTGAGTAATATAATTTTTCTCTAACACAAACATTTCTCGAGTGTCAAATTTAGAGACCGACTCCCTTTCACGTTTTTCGGGTTCCACCAGGGATATTACAATAAGTTACAGATTGAGGAAGACCTTAGTGTTTTTACCCTGTTATTGAATGTAATAATGTGTTAGGTTGTCAACCTTCACTTAGAACCAAACAAATGAAGGATCCGTTTTATAAGGACATTTTTGAGTGGTTTGGAAGCAAGTAAAGAGAAAATACGAAACTCGAAAGACAAGTGTTTTATTTTACGGTTAAAGGTCTATTAAATTTTAATTTCTGTATGCATTTCATTGCGTTATAAATCTTTTAGTGTTGCTCATACTTCTGGTTTTGTTTCATTTCACGGAGGTTTTTTTCCAAATACGTATGACATTTCAGTAAAATCTGTGTACTTCCCTAATATGAAACACTACATTAGAAATACAAGGGATGTTTAATCTGTCAGACGACCAAAAACAAATCTGGTTCTGCTTATGTTACATTGCAAACCTATCCCCAAGTACCTATATTCTATCGGTTGTTTCTTTATATAAGAATGGTGTACTCCCCAAGTAACATTTTAAGGAATAAATATTTGATTGCCGTTGTTTATGTTGCTACCCGTTATACTATTTGTGGCTCTCTAGTAGATATTATAGCGTCTTCTGTAAGTTGTTTTCTTTATGAGAACCTTATTTTAAAAAATGGCGTTTTTAAGGAAATAGTCACAGACAGAGGTCAATATTTACATGTGAAAGGATCTGTGTGCAATAATTGGTGTTACATTCAGTTTGTAAGCACATCATGCTAACGGAGATATCACTTTTGGATTTGAACTGAGTACATTAGAAACTCTTGTGTAATAATTTCATAATTCTAGGTATCTATTTCATGCACGATTATCTCCAAAAGAATCTAAATTCGTAGGAGAAACCCCCATTTACCTTCCAAAAGGCGGTTCAGAAAAAAAGTAACTTTGACCATTTCCCGAAAAATTCATACTAGGATTGATGGCTACCCGACTGAAACCATAAGTTCCCGCTGAACTGATAAGTCCGCTGATGAACCGCTTTACTGATCAGTCAAAATTATTTCTAACAGGTGTAGGAAAAAATATTACAACCGTATTATCCCGCACAGGTGGAGTTAAACTCATACTTAGGGAACCAAAAACTGAATTCAAACTAGATTGTCCAGTATCATCGATTGTTACAAATTCAGAATTGGGTATATATATGCTGATGTAATCACGTTCGCTTCTAACATTCTCCATCATACAACAATAATAGAAGCAACACAAAAGCAGATAACGAAAACAATAATTATAACTAATCACTTACCTACAAATGCTGCGAACGAATATCAAACAGAAATTGATTCGAAAACTCTGGAAGAGATTTGCAATCAGATACTAACAATAATTAGCATCAACAACTTAAGACCCAAAAAAATAAACAACAAATACTCGGAGTGGCGAGTTTTCTTTCCTTCTATGCATTTTTTGAAAAATAATTCTCAATTCACTTGAATTTATGCTTATTAGTATTAAAGACTTCAAAAACATTCATAATATTATACCCTAAAACATTTATAAACATTTAAGTGGAATGCTCATGTGAGAGGAAAAGATAACCAACAATTTAACAGGGCAAAATTGTAATAAAATTTAATTTAAGCAACAAAGACTTCAATAGCATTCATAATATTAGATTCTAATACTCTTATAAACATTTAAGTAGAATACTAATGTTGGAGAAAATGACTAACAATTTAAAAAGGCAAATTTTAACAAATATCAAGTCAAAATTTCAATGCTATTAGAATTCTGGTCATATTCCAGATTTCTTTTTTTTAAATATTCAATTGGATTGCTAATGTTGGAGGGAATGCCTTATCAACTACTAAACAACAATATATTTTTCCCTTTCTATTTATCTTACGCTGACTGCCCATAAACATACTTAAGTCTAGGCGTGGACTAGTTTTTTTGACTATTGTAACGCCCACTTCCGCCTAGCCTCCTCCATCCGAACCCAAATTAAGAGACTAAAAAATAAAAAACAAGAAAATTAACAATCCAATTAATAACTCAAACTGTCAATCTGGGCTCACTGGGGTAAAGCCTGGCAGAGCGAGTTTGATGGGGCTGTCTCATATCACGAATTCACCTCTACGCAAGTATCTGACAAGAGATCCAATATTTCACGTGAAACATATCAAACAAGGTAAACACATCAAACATAAACAGAACAAATAATCAAAACACAATGTTTCATTTTTTCATAAATAACAATTTTGTTGAAATGATCTGAGGGTGATGTATATGCACTAAAACGTTTGCGTAATACATATACACAGTAATCAAATAACAAGTCGATTACCATTGGAGATTTCGGTCATCAAGACTACAAATTATTCGCCCATTTTAAACCAATCAAATTTAAAATCTGGTTTATGATCTCAAACATTATTAAAATCCCAAATCTATCAAAACAATTCAGAAAGAATTGTTATTAAAATTTAATGAAAAACCAGGAAAACTATAAAAATATCAAAACTGGAATTCTTCTCTTAGAAGTTTACTCCTGATCCCCAATATCTGTCGTCAAATACTAGCTATTTAACTTTGTCTACATCAGTCTTCCCATATTTCATAGAACTAAACCGTCAAATTTTTCAAAAAATGACTATTAACGTTGAACATTAATCAATATACCAAATCTTGAACATTTTGACAAATGCAGAAAAATGGACTATAATTCTTTGATTGAAAGTAATGATTATAATCTCAATAAGAAACAGAATATAGTAGCTGCAAAGGAAAACATATTCAGATAATGAAATGTTGGATCTAGGTATGGTTCAAATTTCAAACACGTGGTCCCCGTTAATATTAAGAAATATATTTCGCCACTTAATTTGAAGGAATATTATGATCAATACAAACAAAGGTAAAGGTCCGCGAATTTTTCTCTCTATGGATCTAATTCTACAGACGACCTCACATATCAACATAGATCAGGTTACCCGTGGTCCCCGTTAATATTAAGAAATATACTTCGCCACTTAATTTGAAGGAATATTATGATCAATACAAACAAAGGCGAAGGTCTGCCAATTTTTCTTCTATGGAACTAATTCTACAGACGACCTCACATATCACCATAGATCACGTTACAGGACTACTTATTTAATTGAAATCAAATTTATCACTCACCTCTCTATAGTTTATTTGATTTTACCTCCCATCAGTCTTCTTTCAATATAAACCTTGGTTCCTTTTGACTGAGCAGATAACCAATAGATAGAGCAATTCTTTGTTCAGTGCCAGTCTGATATTTCCTCAAAAATTATCAGAAAATGAACTATCCAAGTAATAAATTACTCGCTGAAAGAAGTTTAAGTACGGACAATTCTTACGATTAACTGGCGGAAACAATGTAAAACCCAACAATCGTGCAATAGACTAAAATCGTATTTGTCCACTACAATTATTTCTCTCTTTATCAGTTCTCTTAAAATAATAATCTCCGAGAAAGTATCAAATAAGAAAACTAAAATAAATACTCTTTGATTTAACTCCTGGAGCACCAAAATTAACGAAATCTGAGGGATTCGTAATCACTTTATGTTCACTGCTCTCTTTGGCCACCGCAATCCCTCTCCGACTCCGTAACTTTCTTGCCTCAAAAATGTCACTCTTTTCTTCTCCAAATCCTACCCGTCTCACTACAAACTTGTTCCGAATTACGAAATATAATAGAACTTTCAATTCACCAAGAATAACGAACAGTATTAAACCCACTGGCACGGAACATCGAGTTGCCCCACTTGCTCCATTCAAACTCATACCATAGCTACTACAAGCAATCGAAGCGGAGATCGCAACATCGAAACAAACCACCATGAGTCTATCAAAAAACTAGTCAGCCCAACCAGGAGTCACGCTGGTTGATAAGGATCGGCTAGTTAGGCACCGCTTCCACAAGTTCGCGCGCAAATTTGTTTTTCTCTCTTTCTCCAGTTGTCAATAGTTACAATATTCTCAGTCAATTCCTCCACACTCTTTTCTTTCAATATTTCTTTTTTTCTTTTTTAAGAAGAATATTTAACACGGATAAATTTCTAGTTACTTTAACAATTCATATACATTAATATTATATACATATAATATTATATATTATATATTATTCTATATTATATACTATTTTGTACGCATCCATTCTTCGTCATTCGGCAACTCGAAGGGATGGAATGCTACACGTGATAGCCATCCGAAATATTGAAATGAGATTGAAATCTGTGTTGTGTGACAAACGTCAAGGAAAATGGGCTCCCGTGGAGCCATCTGTTGTGTTCGATCATGATATAACTCTCAACTTATCCTCTAGACATAACCCTTTTAACTTTTGTTTCCATACCTATGAAGGATTCTCCACGAAGCAATTTTGACACCTTGTGTCAATTTCATGACAATGCCGAACAATAGCAGAACTTGAAGAGATACGTGATAAAGTCCAAGACAAATGATTCCAGAGACATAAAACGGCAACATCATTTAATGGAAAGCATCATTCGAAACCCAGTTTCAAAATCGGAGACAAGATGTTCATTTTTTAAAGCACAATGAAGAAATTATCCACTAGAGCTGTTAGTGGACGTTATTTTGTTCCAAGAATCATTCAGAATCCTGACCATCTAAATTCCTATTTTGTTAAATTCAAGGTGGAGCGCAGAACGTTTAAAGTCCATTCGTTTTCAGTACAAAGGATGAAAGAGTACTACGACAAACAGGAGAAGGGAAAGGGGAAGAGGGAGAAGATGAGTTGGACATGGATATACAAGACTTTGCTGAGGATGCTGCTAGAAAGCTCGTCGTGACGAAGTACAAGAGGATCAACAACGAGAGGAACAGAAGAAAGAGGTAGAAGAAGAACATTGCGAAACTGTTTTCAATCATGTTGTTAACATTATAGAAAAAGAAGATAGTGCATC
Source organism: Thermobia domestica (assembly GCF_964235325.1). Lineage (NCBI taxonomy): Eukaryota > Metazoa > Arthropoda > Insecta > Zygentoma > Lepismatidae > Thermobia > Thermobia domestica. The sequence continues at coordinate 73,153,146 of NC_137457.1, read as the reverse complement.
TGTGAAATTTCGTGAAGTTTTGATTGCTAACTTATTACCTACTTATACTGAAACAGGGAAGAATTGATCACGTTTAAAACTGAAGTTTGGTGCCAATACTGCAATCAATAAGAAAATTTGTGTTTTTCGAGAGGACATTGGTATGATTAAAGCTGATGCCGTTTTTAACCCTATGAATGCATTACTTATTCCACAAGGGGAGCAGGACAGCAGATGTATCCAAGAAGCTACAGGCGAGGGATTTCCTAAAGATTATGAAATAATACCAGGACGACCAGGACCAGTGTTTAAATATCACTTTTCAACTGTGGTATTTCCATGCATAGCTCCGGGAGCAATTCATTTCCCTCAGGAACCTTCTGCGGGAATTGTATTGTTAAATACACGATAATTTTTTAGACGAGCATTTGGACATCGTAGATTATATTGTCTTCTCTGTTTTCGACAAGGAAAATTGAGATCACAACGAGCGTCTTTTATTTGTGTATTTTCCCATGAATGAAGGAATAGAAGCGGAAGCTGATTTTATATATTTTTTTAAAGACGGTTCTCAAAGGAAGATTTGATGGAATGGGAACATCTGTGAGGTTTGTGACGAATTTTCTTTTGACACTGGCAAGGTTATTATAGAATTTGTTTTGGTTTGTTTGTGTTTCTAAGTTCTTGCTAGCAATAACAATTACATCGAAGAAAATAAGAAGAAAGGGAATACTCATATTAATATCATTGCTTTCCTCAGTCACTTAGAACTGTTGGTTAACTTTGTAGAACACGGTTTTGAAGCCAAACCAACACCCTGTAGATGTACAATGCTTTCCAGGAGAAAGACAATGGAGACAGATGCAATTATGTTTTGATATTTGTAAGCTATTTATGTTATGATAGTAATGAAGAAGGAATGCTTGCGTTTCTTCGTAAATTTAAGAGATGCATTTTACGATCCAAATGTGGATGTGAAGAAGAATACATTTATCTTTTTCTGGATTATTTTGATTTGATCTCCACGACTTGTTTCTATTTATTGGAAATATACTTAGTCAGTGTACTCTTTTGAAAGAAATATACACTGTCATGACCTCTTGTGTGATATCTAGTGATTTTTGAATGGACAATTTTTATGGCCTGAAGTTTATATAGTAAATGTACTTATTTTATCATAAAGATGAATTGGGATTTACAGTTCATGAATATTTGTGCCATATATAACATGCACTCCTGTGTATTTGAAGAATAAACTTGATTCCACATTTTTATGGGTCCACGTCTCTGTCTTCTTGTAAGAAGAAAGAAATCATGTTCTCTTTTTTCCCACATATTTTAGTCTGGGATTTTGTAATGTGTTGGTCATAACCTGTAATGTTGATTTCGGTAAGGTTTTAATAGCCAGTCCAGGGGGCTATAACTCTGCCAATACTTCGCTCATTGCGGAACTAGATTACCCGCAGTTCCTTCTTACTAAAACCTGATATCAACGTTCTTTTGTGTTGTGTTATCTGTTCTTTTTATGGGTAAGTATATTACTTTTCTCCTACCCATAATAATTATTTTTGATTTTAGAATCAAATATGTGCTGAAATTACAGTTATCATTTACTATATATAGATATACAGGCATGGATTACGGTGTAAATTTTTGCATTTGGAATTTTTCCCTCATTTCTCGTCAATTTTTATTTATTTCATTATTTTATCCAATTATTTTCTCCCTTCAACGTATTCTACGTATTTTACATATTTTAGGCAGTCAGTTACTGTATTTCACAATTTTTCTGATTTTATTATAATATACCTGTCTACCCTACACCTATGATCTACTTGTACTTAATGAACATTCAGATATGTTATGTGTAAGAACAATGTACCAGTGATTCCGAGACATACATTTTGTGCTTCGTGATGCTGTGTTTACAACATGGATGTTGCTGTATTTACGTTGTTTGGCCTTGGCTGTTCTGCTATCAACTGTGAGAAAATTTATGTTGTACAGATCCTTTCTTACCAAATGATTTGTTTCCAGACTATATTTGCTGCTGTGATTTTTACCAAGAAGACAGAATGAAAATACGAAGATGTTTATTTAATAAAAAGAATAGGAAAACCAATAGTGAATTTTTTGTCTCCCAAATGTTTTCATTCTGAACATCGAGTTCAAGAAAAATACATGTGAAGATATACGTATTTTGACATACTACGAGACATTTTGTTTTGAACTTTCGAACATTTCCTTATAAATTCAAGTAAACGAAAAGCATTATTATCTGCTTAATGTTGAGTCATATTTCAATTTCTTTTTCTCTAAGTTCATTTACTTTTCCTACAAGAAAGTTCTCTTGCAGGCTGTCTTTTACAAGTAATTTGTTTACTAATAAAAACAACAGATTGCTTAACTGTCCGCATTCTTATCATAACCTCAACGTGGTTAATCTACGTAGTATGCACTTTTTAACGTAACAGACGAAATAGTCCATGATCTAGGATATTAAACCGGATAGAACGTTGAACAAAACCCTTTGGAGAGTCTTGAAATGAGTAGTCGGTATTGGATTTAAGAGGAGTCCAGATGTGACTACGGAAGCAAGGATTTTAAATTTACCAAGAGTAGTGATTTACGCTAGTTCTGGGGCCTGTCATAGCCTGTGATGTACAGTTAATGAAAACAATGCGTTTTTTTTAGCAAAAAAGTGACATTGATAAACGATTGAGTCAACCATTGATAAAATATTGGCTTTCCTGTTTGGACTCCGCAGCCTCTTAAGTTCCAACCACTCTGCAATTCAGGAAACCAAGGAGATGAATGGGTGGACTTTGACTGAAGTAAAGATCCATCTTGGAAAAAGCACCAAGACGCATTGAGTGAGTACTGATAGATTAACCTATCCCATTTGCAGTTCCCTTCCCATTTATCGAAAAAATCGACATCACAATCTGTTTCTTTTGTAAAATTTCGACTTTATTTATAAGCAATCTAGGTCAAAAACTATACTTTATGCTCTACCGATCCTGGGCGGTATTTACAAAATCCTGGGCGCAAATTCTCCTGGCGCAGAGTGCATCTTTTGCATTTGTTAGCATAGATATTGTATTGTGTATTGAAAATCTATTAATATTAGACTTTGGTTCTCTGTTGTAAATTTTTTTCAGATTCCCCAGTGGAAGCTGGGTTCAATTCTCTGAAGTGGGTTCAATTCAATAGCTCGATTAGCTGGAGACAGCTGATTTATCCAGGTTGTCCTTTGATCAGTTCATGAATGTTTTATTATATCAACAGAGGGGAATCCATCTAAAAGTTTTTAGGTGAGTATTACTATTTTTATTATAGTTATTAACGGTGACTTGGTTATATCTGTAGTAATTATCATGACCAGGTTTCCCAGTGAAATGTGAATTGAATTCCAATTTCTCCAGTGAATCGTGGTACTTTCGTGTTTGTGTGTGTCCTATAATTTGGTGGCAATGAAAAAGATAAATTACGGAATTTTTACTATTTCTAAACATCATCTGAGGCTATGGCGGTAATTGAAGGAAGGACTCGTAGCAACTATGGGCAGTGATTAGTGTTGTGAATACACCTTTATGTCAAGAGTAATTGAACTATTTAGTGAAACGTTCATTGTGTGGTGCTACACCAATTATTTCGAATAATGATAAGCTCGACTGGAGGAAAGACCTGATAATTCTCTAAGCAGTTGAAAACTTAAAGGGCTCAATATGTATTGGTGGTTGCTTAATAAGCTTATGTGTTTCTCTTTCTGATAATGAATTACTGTGTGTCAACTTTAGTGAGTCTTGTAAAAGGAAGAGGATACATAGTTTTTAGATGCAGTGGATGTGGTATAGGTTCATCTTATGTAATAAAGAAAGAGGATTTTTGTTATCATTTGTACCAAGTTCGAACGCCGGTGGCTTCATTTTTCCTAGACGGAATGACGGACTTCGCGATACTTTGGAGTCATGATTTATAACTTTCGTGAACTGAAATGAGACTGTGCTTCTAAAGAAATTGTATTGTGACCAACAGAGATTACAGTCGAACGTACAGTCGAAGTCCGTTTTGGCTTCGGAGGGGTGCCTCCGAAAAACAAAAACAACGAGTCCTGGCAATGGATGTTTTTGACCAGTCCTTATAATTACGTGAAGTACTAATACCTGCGTGAGAAGAAAGAATTCAACAATCCTCTAGCTTGATTTTCAAACTTTAAGATTTGAGTTTGAAAAGTTGAACTTACACGCGAGACTACAGGTGTTATGCATAACTGACAAATGAGTTCAATTATTTCTTTGTGAAGCCAAGACTTCAATTTAATTTTAAATATTATTAATTTAGAGTCATTCCCATACATAGTATGTTCATAATTCAATACTTCGTACCATAATTTTCATCGCGCTTATAATTTTCGTCGGTCTTAAGCGAGACGCATAACAGTTTTAATCGATGACTTAAACGTTTTCCAGTTCTTATTGCAAGACAACCAGTGATTTCTCTCTGTATTAGTTCAACCTATAGGCTGTAGTGGAAATACAAAGGTATAGTCTTCCGTGTGGACTATTTTCCACAAGCTTAAATACAATGTCGATATGAGTGTCACGAAATAAAACATTTAGTCCATACATGGCTGGGGCCGGAGTGTGGAATCTAGACGTTTGGATTTTTTTACGAGTTAGTAATTCGGATGGTTTGGTATCTGACTTAGTCATATCCTTGTGTGTTGAGTATATTCTTACCAAAATATGATTAGTGAGAGTAACCGATGGCACGCATCATTCTACCCTTGTTGTCCCTAGGAGAAAGAGGGCACGTAATTAGTCTCTAAAGTACCATGGCGTTGTCCATCCGCGATTAAGTCAGCATACTGTATGTTTGAGACAACCGATCAAAATAGACAAACTTTTAAAAAATGAAAACAACGTAGTGCAGTGTTAGCGTGGAGAATATAACAAATTATAATCTTTTTTGTGTTTCTCTATCAGCTGCTTGGACAATTTCCAAAATTAAGATCAGATTTTTAATAATTTAAATTGTTTGCATTCACTATGCTCATTCCGAGACTAGGTGTTCAATATATGCCTACTAAAAGACAACATAAGATCAGTGACGCTAGTTACGAATCTTCAATGAATATTGACATTCACGACAGTAACCAATTTCCTAATCTGCCTCCATCGGGTCGACCAGCTCTTTATTCTTATTTACTTCAAAACTTAGATCCGAAATTTCTAAATACGAAACTTTTTTGTTTAGATCACCAAGTACATGCCTCGCGCCAATATCAATCAGATCATAAAGACCAGGAACGGGATAATAATCAAAACACCGGATCCGGAATTTCTCCGCACAATGCGGAACAAGTTCAGTTTCGAAATTTTCGGAGTAAAATCTACCATGACCAAGCTGAGTGACCTACGCACCAAACAACCACCACCACCAAAAAAATCACCCACTCTATCTTTTGTTATTCGTGGTGTAGATCTGAGTTATACTGATGATGAGGACCTTGAAGAACTCAAGTTAGAAGGCTACACTATCATCAAATGTATCAGGATCAAAGGTGACCATGGTCCGACATACATGGTGCGCGTCCTTACTAATTCACAGCAGACTATTGATGACTTGCTTACTCGCGGTGCCTATATCTACAAACAGCGCCATCGTGTAGAACCGTCTTGCACCTCTTCTTCTTTACATCTTCGCTGTGAGCGCTGTCAGGTTTGTGGTCAGCACTCTACCTCTCAGTGCAAAATCACTTTTAAGTGTGGCTACGGTTCAGGAAAACACCCTACACGCAATTGTACAAATTTAAAATCACCTCCGATGTGTTCTACATGTCAAGAGAATTCACATCCAACATAAAGTTACAAATGCCGATTTAAACCGGCTCCTGAGCCATCAGAACCAGAAACAGTAGTGCCACTGCGCATACCTGAACAAATCCAACCACCTACAAATCCAGCACTTCAACAGCCTGTAACTGTTCATCAGCTCTTAACATTTCTCACTCTCTCTTTACAAAATATTCATCCGTTCTTACGTAACCACATCGCTCAACAAATTCAGTATGCAGCCAAGGCAATTTCCCACGCCAACATTTGTCCTACTTATCTTTGGTCATTGAACTATGGCTATGAACATTGAACTATGGCGCTCTCTTTCTTGTTTTTGAACATACGTTCTCTACCACAACACAAGCCGCTTTTCGAAATGCTTTTGCTTGAAGAAAAGATCCATGCATTTCTTCTAAATGAGACTCATCTCACACACAAACTGACATGCCGCATACCTCGGTTTCAATTGCTACGACAGGGTAGCACTATAGCGGCTAGGCGAGCCAACGGTTGGGTAGCGATTGGGTTTTCTCCTTCCATTACATTCCGCAGTCATTCTCCAGCTATTCCAAATCTTCCTGAAGATCTTGTCACATCTTTATACTATAAGGAACTTTACGTGACCGTTGCTACTGGGGATATCCTTCCTGGCAATGATATTCCTCTTAATTTCTTCTAATACATCTCGGATAACATTCGCATCTACATAATCATGGCAGGCGTAAATTTACATAGACGACCAGTCAATCAGCTAGATCAGTTCCTTAATTACATCACTAGCAATACTACTGGCATGACTCTGCCACTACCAAAACATACCAGGCCTTCTAGTCAGACTACCCCGGATATCGTTATTGTGTCAAATAACATATATTATCGTAGCGGTGTTGCGGTTATTGATCTCATTGGTAGCGATCATGCTCCCATCAAACTACTTATTACAACTCGCTCAGCCAATACTAATCAGGATACATAGAACCGAAATACTTACCGCTATCTCTATGATAAAGCAAATTGGACTGCATCTCACGGACCATCAGTCTGATCTATCGCCACCTACTACTGAGTCAGAAATTTACCATTCTCTCGACTCTCTTGTTACTGCCATGCAAAACGCCACCGACAAATATGTTCCTAAATCTACTGCTTCTATATTTCGGCCATCCTTGCCTCCTCAATATCTGCCGCTGATTAGATGTTCTCCTCAGTTTTATAGGGATGTCGTTGCTACTGGCAACCTAGACTCCTTCCATCATCACCCACAACTCCAACGTACCGTTCGTAACTACCTTAGAGCTTACAAATTACGATGCTGGATAATAACTTGCAACCATCTTGATACTCTTTCTCATCCAACGCAGTATTGGAAGCGTTTCCGGCAACTCACTGGTCAAACTACACGAACAACTTACCCTCTCATAGACAACAATACGCCTCTTCATACCAATACTGTTAAGGCTAATGCTTTTGCACACTATCTTCAAGGCTTACTTACACCACTCACACCTGATTTACCTCCTCGTCGTCATCCCAACGACAAACTAAATCTTGAATCTGCGCACTTACAACCAAATATTCAGCACACTCTTCCTGAGAACAATCCTCTTACTAAGCCAGTTCAAATTTGATGCATAACTTCTGTCGTTTCTCATAGGCGCAACACTGCTCCAGGCATGGACTCTATCATATATAGGCATGCACAAGAAAGTCCCTATACTGTCTTATATTTGCTCTCTCTCATCTATACATTTATTCTTCGCACCGGCTATATCCCAGCTGACTGGAAGACGTATAAAACACTTATGTTTCTTAAAACAGGCAAAGCGGCCCACACTGTCAGCTCTTACCGGCCTATTCAGCTAACATCATCTTTGTGAAAAATTTTGGAGCGTATCCTTGTCAAGCGTCTTCATTGCTGTCTGGCACTTCACAACAGTCTTCCTCTCGCACAAGCTAGTTTCAGACCCTGCTTCAGCATCAACGACCAATTATTACGCCTTACAAATTCCATCTACCATCTTTTTAATACAGGACATCCCTCTTGCTTGGTTCTGTTTGACTTAGAAAAGGCATTTGACAAGGTTTGGCATCCACATCTTCTATATAGACTCAAACAGCTCAGATTCCCTCTTCCATATCTTGGCTTCATTTTCTATTTTCTCACCTGTCGCCTGGCTTACGTTTACATAAATTGCAACTCCTCATTTCCAATTTTTCTTCATTCTGGGGTTTCCACAAGGATCGACTTTTTCACCATTACTGTACATTCTATATGTTGCCTACTTTCCTGCTGTTCCAACCACAGTACAGCTAATTCAATATGCAGAGATACTGCTTTATTCGCCACTGGTAACACTATCCACCAACCCAATTTGTCTTTACAAGATGCAATCAATACTTTTGTCGATTTGTGCCCTCACTGGCGCTTGAAAATAAATCCGACGAAAACTCAAGCTTTCGTATTCCAATCTCCAACATGCCGTTCCCGTATACACCGTAACCCCAGGCTCTTAAATCTCACTGTTCAAGATGTACCAAATTTCACAAAATTAAATCCCCACGTTAAGCGGGTTTGCATATCCAGGCTCCTAACTATGAAAACATTTACTCTCACTCCAACCTCAATCATTTCACGCATTCAACATGTTTTACGTATGTTATTAGGATTTATTCTAAAAACACTTTTATACATTGCAAGAGCTGTAACGTCCAAATATTTACTGAGAACTCATAGTCGTATCGGAATAAACAAAAGCGAGCATGGAACAGTAAATTGCTTTCACAAAAGGCAAAAGAAGATGTGCAAAGGCATACAAAACGGTCGAGTGGTTTGGTTCGATACACTATCAATCACATGTTTGTGTGTTCAAACCCGGTAGCAAGTTGTTTCTTTTTTAAGTGTCTTCCTATTTTCATGCAGAGGCTCAAAATATTTCTTTGAGTAACTCATTGAAAACTTCTTTTGTTTCAAATTCGATTAGAACGGAACATTATATGAATTGCGAATCTTAAATCGATAGCTTAAAAAAATGAAGTATAGTCACTACTCCATTATCCTCTGATTTGTAACGAAAAACTATTTATAAACAGTGGTGACTTCAGAAAATTATCCTCGGGGGGAATTTCAATATGCGGTTGGAGGGCAAAAATTGGTAGGATCGAATATATGGTCCTGAAGGCGGAAATTTCTTAGCTCGAGAAGGGTCTCAAATTCTCCCTCAGATCACGTCATGAAAACATCATTGCTTAAAAACTTTTCGTAACAAATATAATATTACATTTGTTTCTCGTTCTACATTTAGAATTGGTAAAATCATAACTGATAGATGATTATAATAAAAGCATAAAAATTACAATACCAATCATGTATAAATTATCCTGTAAGTTACCAGCTTTGGGTCTGATTAAAACTCAAATATTTGTTTTTGGATTGCACTTAGAAGTAAGACCTCTCTATATAATCCTGATTGGAAAGCCATGTATGACTCTAATTAATTAATCAATATTTAAACAAATATTTTTTTATTTTACAATTTTTACTATTCAATATTATATACACTTCATTTCCAAAATCAAAATCTCGAAAATGTATATTGTACGAGTGCAGATTCGCAAATAAATGATTATTTATCATATATATTGGTCTCTATTCGAAATTCTATTTAATCGAATCCGACAAGAACACAGACAGAAACATAGAGAACAGGTGCAGGGATTATGGATTGCGGTCCATAGCGTGTCCTTAACATACCTATGGACACGCTAAAATTTATTTTGTCTTCATCATTATAACCGCCAATATCTAAATATTTACATACAAAATCAAATATAGGTTTGTAAGATAATATTTCCATAGCACTAGTCTTGTTTGTTTTTATTATTAGATTTTTTAAACATTTCATTTTCGTTGGTTTTCGATATAATAAATATGGAGAAAGAATTTGATTTATTACATAATAGACTTAAACTAATTCACCATGATCTTAAACTCTTAGCAGCACTACTAGAGAAGCAAATATTGTTAAAGAAAAAAGAATTATTAATAATGCAACAAAATACATCTGATTGGAGTAGTGATGATGAATATAAATATGGTAGTGATGATTATGATGATGATGATGAGGAGGAGGAGGAGTAAGTTTACAAAAATGATTTAATTTCAATATGTGTATATATGACTTTGATGGGATATTCTCATCAAACTCGTGTTCTAATACAACGCGCAATATGTAGACAATGGCAGGAGTGTACAATGTTAAGCGTTGTATTAAGATATATGGAATTAAAAATAGTACAAAAATGAACAGAAATAACCCGGTGAAGATAAAAATTGTGTTATAGTAAGATTTTCTATATAATAAATAATATGAGTAATTATAATAGATTTACTGTAGTAGAGTTAAGACGACAATGTAAAGAGAGGGGAATCAGAAGATATTCCCGATTAAGAAAAGCAGAACTGATAGACCTTCTTAAACAATATGACGATGAACAAAGCAGGAGACAGATTAGAAATATATTCCCATTTAAACAAGAAGTAATTGAAGAACCCAAACAGCACGTATACCAATTAAGATAGAATTAGAAGAAACAGCATTCAAGAAGCGCTTACAAACCATTAAAGTTGAAAACACAGGAGGATATAAAGACCCAATAAAATGTTTAGATACAAGTGGAAGAGTTGCTATTAACAAAATCAAAGAAGAATTAAAATTCAACCCTGTTAAAGTTATCCTTGTTTTCATTTGTGACTATATTAAAGATAAAGAAATACAAGAGCGCAATTTCAAAACATCAAACGAGAGAATATTAGAATCAACTTAAGTGAATATATACATCATGCCAAACAAAAGCTTCGTAAAGAAATGGAAGAGTTTGAAGGTAGAGGATCAGGTTGGACATTACACCAAATTAAATACTTACAAATCAGATTAAACAAATATGTACCATTAAGAGCTTCTTCCTATATTGAACTTCCTAAACCAATTACAGATAAGAAAGCAGTGATTAATATTAAAAATAATTACAATAAATGTTTCTTGTATTCTATTGCAAGTTACTTAAAACCTGTTGAAATACATCCTGAAAGACCTTCACATTATAAACAGCTTGTTAATGAGTTGCAAAAGAAGTATTGTGATAATATTGAATTTCCTGTACAATTAAAAGATATTCCAAAATTTGAAAGAAGAAGTAATATCTCCATCAATGTTTACAGCTATGACAAGAACTATAATGTATATCCACTTCAAATCACAAAAATAAGCAGGAAACTCATATCAATTTATTATATGTAAAAGATGAAAAAAACAATCATTTTTGTTGGATGAAAGACTTATCACGATTAATAAGAAGTCAATGAAATGAAATGAAATGAAATCTTTGAGATTTACGTCCCACGGTTATGCCGGTTAGGCTAAAGGAGACGGTGATGATGAGTAATAAATGAAATGGTGGAATGAAGAAAGTGGGAGGAAACGGGAGAACCCCGAGAAAACCCACGCACACGGTGTTTGTCCACCACAAAGTTCACTTGGCGGGGGCTGGGATCGAACCCGGGACCCCAAGCACCAGAGGTGAACGCTCTACCACTGAGCCACCGCGGCCCCTAATAAGAAGTCAAGTGACAAAACATACTGAGAGGTTATACTTTTGTGATAGATGTTTAACAAGACACTTTCGAAATGAGAAGCAGTTGCAAAACCATGAGCTATATTGTAAAGAGCATGAGGCTGTTAGAATAGAACTTCCTAAACCATATGACAATCAAATAAAGTTTCAAAACTATAATCGATCATTAAGAGTTCCCTTTACGGTAATTGCTGACTTTGAATGTATCTTATGTAAGTTAAAAATAGAGCATATTTGTAGTAAAACAGTAAAATATCAAAAGCATGAACCAATGAGTTTTGTTACTATGTCAAATATTCAAATGGAGACTATAAAGCTCCTGTTAGTTATATAGGTCCAAATGCTGCGAAAGTATTTATTGAAATGTTACAAAAAGAAGCAATAGAAATTATGGAAATATATAACAGGGTAGTTGATATGACCCCGCTTAGTGAGGAGGAAATAGAAGCTTATAACAGTTCGGATACTTGTCATATATGTGAGAAAAACTTGAATGACTTACCACCAACTGTTGAGAAAAAAATAAATATACTGAAGAAGAAAATACAGTTCTACAAGGATAAAGACGATATGAGTGAAAAAATAGAAGAATGGAATCATGACTTAAAAAAATGTTTGTATAAGATAAATAAAAATAAAGCAAAAGTAAGAGATCATGATCATTTAACTGGAAAGTTTAAAGGTGCAGCTCACAGTTATTGCAATTTAAACTATAAAAATCCCAACTTTGTTTCTGTATTTCTTCACAACTTAACTGGTTATGATACGCATTTGTTTATTAAGGAGTTAGCTTATGATACACAGAAAATTAAACTGATCGCTAATAATGAGGAAAGGTACATAACATATGAAAAATATGTAAAAGCAGGATCAGAAAAAAATGGAATAAATTTAAAATTTGTTGATTCGTTTAGATTTATGCCAAAGAGTTTAGCAGACTTAACAAAGAATTTAAAGCCAGAACAATTACGAGAAACATTAAAGCTTTTCCCGATTGATAAACTTGATCTAGTTAATACTAAAGGTGATTATCCATTTGATTATGTTGATTCATTTGAAAAATTAGAAGAATCTGTTCCACTATCTGTAGACAAATTTACAAACAGATTAACAGGAGAAAAGATGAGTCCTGAACGTCATAAGCTTCATGTACGAGTTTGTAAAGAATTCGATCTGAAGTTAGTGAGGGACTTAACTGAACATTATAACAAAACAGATGTCCTCCAATTAACAGATATATTTGAAAACTTTAGAGATGTGTGTTTAAAGGCATATGGATTAGATCCTGCTTGGTATTATACAGCACCGGGTCTATCGTGGGATGCAATGATAAAGATGACTAAAATTAACTTAGAAATGTTAACTGATTATGATAAAATACTAATGTTAGAAAAGGGTATACGAGGAGGAATCTCACAATGCAGTAAAAGATATGTAAAATCTAACAAGAAATATATGCAAGATTATAATAAAGATGAGTGTTCAATATACCTAGCATATCTAGACGCAAATAACTTAAAAAGGATGGGCAATGAGTCAATACATGCCTTATAAATATTTTAAGTGGGTTAAACCTTACATAGATATAATGAACATTCCGGATGACTCAGGAACTGGTTACATATTACAAGTAGATTTAGAATATCCGAAGTATTTACACAACAAACATTATGATTTACCATTAGCTCCAGAAAACATGTGTCCACCAGAATCTAAACAATCAAAACTACTAACGACAATATATAATAAAGAAAGATATGTAATTCACTATAGGAACTAAAAACTATATATGTCACTTGGAATGAGATTAAAGAAAGTGCATAGAATATTAGAATTCAAACAATCAGACTGGTTAAAGAAATACATTGATTTAAATACAAATCTCAGGACGCGAGCTAAAAACAAGTTTGAAGAAGATTTTTATAAGCTCATGAATAACTCGGTATTTGGAAAAACAATGGAAAATATTAGAAAGAGGCAGTCCATACAATTAGAATGTGATCCTGAAAGAGTAGAAAAATTAATTGGAAAACCTAATTTTGATTACAGAACAATATTTACAGAGAATCTATGTGCTATACATATGAAAAAAGACCGATTGACATTTAATAAGCCAATATATGTTGGTATGAGTGTATTAGAACTATCAAAACTACTAATGTATGATTTTCATTATAACACTATGAAGCCGAAATATGGAAACAATATAGATTTACGTTATATGGATACCGATAGCTTTATATATGAGATTGAGACTGAAGACTTTTACAAAGATACAGCAGAAATAGTTGACCAGTTTGACACGAGTGAATACAAGGAAAATAATATATATGGGCTACCACTAATAAACAAAAAAGTAATAGGTAAGATGAAAGATGAGAATAAAGGTACGATAATGACGGAGTTTATTGGATTGAGATCAAAGATGTATGCTTATAGAGTAGAACATAAAGAAGAGAAAAAAGCTAAAGGAGTAACTAAAGCTGTAATACCAAAGGAGTTGCAGTTTGATGATTATAAAGAAAGCTTATTTAAAAATGTTAAAACGTATAAAGACAAAAACATCATTAGAAGTTATAAGCACGATATATAAAGCATAACCGTTCATAAGCTGGCACTAGATTCCTCGGACGATAAAAGATATATAGCGCGAGATGGTATAAATACATTAGCTTGGGGTCATTATGGGATAGAAGAGGAGTAGATGTAAGTTAGTTATAAGTTTTTAGATGTAAGTTTTTATGATTTTAAATGTCATAAAAGCATATTCAGTCTAACTTTGGGTTATCCCTCTGTGTTAAAGTACAATAGTCAGGGGCGGCTTCATAGTTTTTTGGTAGTTAGGGGTGGAAGGGGAATAGTGTCCTAGAACATACATGTGTCCTCTACTTCTGTTTGGCGTACATCTTCGTCTTCACCATCTCAATTGATAATCGACTATTCGCCCAATTCGTTTACTTTACAGTCTTTCTCTTCATATTTCTGTTTTCGCGACGTTTCAAGCTCTAGTCGCCATGCTACTCTTTCTTCTTTACGAACTAGAAAAATGTCACTACCAACTATACTGTTTTCCTTGAGATATAAGGATTTCCTTCTTCTCCTGAATGTATATTAAGTTAAAGCATTTCCGTGTCCTATATCAAATAAATCGTCTAACATATATAAGAAATATAAGTGTCTTGTTTCTTCTTGCATTCACTATTTCTTATACTTGATTTTTGAAATCGACGCCACATTTCGTACAATCTAATGAGTTTAACGCAGCCGTGGTAAAGTACGCTTGACCAGTATTTTTCCTTTACACCAAAACATCTCTGTTTAATGAACAGTTAACCGAGTACTCTCTCTTAAAGGTAATTTCACCTTTCGTAAAATATAAAAGAACGTACTAAGTACTTGTCTGTTGAACGGTAACTTAGAACGCAATATCTGTTAACCCATATTACCAGCGAGGTAACTACCACTGCAATGACTGTATTCACTAGGCACAGAACACATAATTATCACTTTCATTTAATCACATGAGATGATATAAGGCCGACAATGAAACTTGATGCCCCTGAAAATAACGATCACATTATCATACTAAAGACTACAAACACAAAATACTTTTTTTGTCCGTCATCACGGTTAAAGGTTTCAGCCTTTTCTTCGGGTAAATGCTTTAATTTGATTTATTGAGTTGAAGAAAAAGGTAATTGGACTAAGAGGTTTTATATGTATTATTTATTTATTTATTATATTAATATTAATCATACAAAGGGAAATTATTCCAGAAAAAACACACATACATGATCGGTAATACAAAATACTTTTTTTATTTTTTTTTAGTTAGCTAACTCTAATGTAGCTAGCACCAATTGGGAGGGCTATATCCTCTATTAGGGAAAGATATTTGATATTATTATGAGGAAAGGAATTTCCGATGGCCAAAGGAACATTTATTAACTTTATTTAACATCCATAAGTTTATCTTTTTTTAAAATTCAAAGATGACGTTTGCAAATCTGAGTGGACTAGCTATTTATGGTAAGATGAGTAAAATGAAATGAGAATGAAGTTCTGCAAAGACGACACAACACAAAGGCAAATGCTGGGTTAAAATCCAGCATCGACTCTGGTCGTGATGAGATATACATGGAAGCCCTGTTAGTAACAACCGGGTTTACTGTGCATGATATGAAGGTAAAATATGGGCAGGCAAGTGTGACGTGCTGATGATATTAATGATATTAAAGTCTGGATGATCTGGAGGTACAGTATATTTATGTAGTGCGAAAAGGAGTGAGAGAGGTGTAGTCGTGTTGCGATGGCAGTGTGTGTAGGGATCGTCGTTGTAAACACTTTCAAAAGAGAGTGTGTTCGCTGTAATAGAGCACAGTTATATACAGAGACCTTCGAGATGATAAAGGTGAGGAACTGTGATGCGATCGTACAGTTCACGAATTGAACTAGGTAATTTAATGCTGTAGGATAAGCGGAGAGCATGTCGTTTCTTCATTAACAGCTTTCGTAATGTTTTGTCGTTTGCTGCTATCCATGCGATGGAACCACACTTAAGAACGGGAAGAAGGAAGACCTTGTAAGTGTTAATGAGCGTTGAAGAAAGGAGACTCTGCAATTATGAGACGTTTAAGTAAATTTAATATATTTTTCGATTTGCTTACGATGGTAGCGTGGTGTGGACGGCATGTAAGATGGCGATCAAATGTTATACAGAAGTACCTCACTATAGACACTATAAGCGGTGACACTGTAGACGAAAATTGCAAGACAAGCTGGGTCTCGACGTTTTGGTAGTATAAAGACTATGGCCTGTGTTTTGGTTGCATTTGTTGTTAAGCTCCAAGTAAGACACAAATCTCTAAACCGACTGATAGCTTCATTCGAGGCTGTGTTTATTTGAGAGACAGTTTTAGCTAACTCCAGGAAAGTCATGTCATCGGCGAAGTGAAAAATATGAACATTTTGAGGTAAGGGCGGCATGTTGGCGACATAAAACAGATACAGAAGTGGAGACAAGGCAGAGATTTGAGGAACGACGCTATGAAGAAACAAAGGATAAGAGGCAGTGACACTGATGTAGATGTAAGCCAGGCAGTTTGTAAGGAATTTATATGTGGAGCCGATGTACGTGATTGGAAGACGGAAAGACTGAAGCTTGAATAGAAGTCAAATTTGCCATACTTTACCAAATGCCTTCCTCGAATAAAACTAAACAGGCAGGCTTGAAAGAATTGTAATGATTAGTGATCATGTTAGTTAGGCGAAGTAACTGATCGTTAATACTCAATTCTGGTCGGAAACCAGCTTGATGTAAAGGAAGTAATTTTTTTTCTGTTAAGCGATTGTGAACTCTGTTAACAAGGAAGCGTTCCAATATTTTGCTGAAAGTCTGAGTTAATTATATGATCCTGTAAGGTGATACGGTATTCCGTGGTTTGTGTGGCTCAGCAAACATTAGTGTTTCGGAAGTGTTCCACTGAAAGGGGAGGTACCCTGTGCGGAGAATAAACATAAAAAGAGTTGCCAAGAGATGTAGTAAGACGGAAGGGGCTACTTTGATAAGTGATTGAATCCAGAACAGGGGCAGTATTTGGTTTGCGAGCCGTGAAGAGTTAATATATGTTACAGTGATAGGCGTAGCAAGAAGATGGTCGGGTAAAATATGAGAGATACTTGATTGAAGTTATGGTGAATTTATGTTAAAATATGGTGGGATGACAGCGAGAATGGCTTGAAGATATATTGTAGAGAGGTTGCGAAGGCATTGTAACGCACAAAAAATTGGTAGTCCATACTGAGCTCGTTCGAATATATGGTCCTGAAGGCGAAAATTTCTTAGCTCGAGAGGGGTCTCAAATTCTCCCTCAGATCACGTCCTGAAAGCAACATTGCTTAAAAGCTTTTCGTAACAAATATAATATTACACTTGTTTCTCGTTCTACATTTAGAATTGTTAAAAACATTACTTATAGATGATTATAATAAAAGCATAAAAATTACAATACCAATCATGTATAAATTATCCTGTAAGTTACCAACTTTGGGTCAGATTAAAACTCAAATATTTGTTTTCGAATTGCACTTAGAAGTAAGTCCTCTCTATATAATCCTGATTGGAAAGCCATGTATGACTCTAATTAATTAATCAATATTTATACAAATATTTTTTATTTTACTATTTTTACTATTCAATATTATATATACTTCATTTCCAAAATCAAAAGTTCGAAAATGTATATTGTTGGAGTGCAGATTCGCAAATAAATGAATATTTATCTTATATATTGGTCTCTATTCGAAATTCTATTTAATCGAATCCGACAAGAACACAGACAGAAACATCAAGAACAGGTGAAAAAAGAGAGAAAAGAGTGCTGTACCCAGCGGGGACTCGAACTCAGTTCGAATCGTGCTTTACAAGCCGAACGCCTTAGACCACTCGCCTATGGTAACAACTAGTGATTATAGCAAAGGCTTCGAGTAGTAGTTCTTATTACATAATAACATTTTCTTTTGCATAAAATTTAAACCTAATTTACTTTGTTATAATATATCTATTAATTTGTTTCATGAACACATTTTCGTTACTTTGATGAATGATGTATGTTGTTGATATAGATTCTATTACACGTTCTTTCGTAAATATTATAGAAAGTATCATGGTTATTTATGATCTTTCATGGAAATTGACTGGCGCATGCGCAGTACACAGACAGTTCAATTGGAAGGCGAGGAAAGGAACGCTAACACACTGTTAGCTGTTTCCCTCGCAAGCAGTAGTTCCCAACCGAGGGACGGCGGGACGCACTTCCTCCTCCTGGGGTGGCGCGAAGGGCTTACGAAAACCTTTCGTTGTGTTATATTTCTTGAATGATTATGCACAATATCCAGGCACATCTTCTACACATTTGGAAGTGATAAATAGTAGTAAAAATAAACCGTCCTCCACACACAGTGATTGTTGCTTTTCCAAGGTTATAAACTGAAACACTTTTTATTTCAATAGAATATAAAAGTTTCAATGGGAGGGGATACAACCCCCTCAACCACCTGAGTCCTTGATATGTCACCGCCTAAACCGTAACTTTCAAGTGAGAATCGAAAAATGGAGATATGTAATCTTTAAATATATTTTTAGTTCATTATACATTTTCATAAATATAATATCCACAATTACAATGACAGTAAATGCTAAGTAATTATTGTAAATCTTTGTACTTTCATTTTCCCTCTTTTTTCTCAATTGAGCTTGAAAAATGTAAAAATGGGAGGTTAAGAATTTCAAATATTACGTATATTTTAGCGTATTACGAAATTATATTTAATAGAATCCGGCAGGATCACAAAGATAAACGTCAAGAAGTGATAAAACCAAATTGTACTGTGGTGGGATTCGATCTACTCTTGAATGGCGCCTCAGAATCTCTAGACGAATGCCTTAGTCCACTCGGCTAATGTGACAAGTTGAAAATATAGTAAGCGTGTTTCATGTTCAATCTTTTGTTACAGTATGAAATTTATTTTGTATTCTCTGAAGTTTAAGCCTATTTTGGCCTGATGTAATAGTTTGTTTGAATTGTTTTATGTTTACGGTATTATTTACTTTCACGAATGATGTTAATATGGGTTCTATTACGTATTTGTTCATAAATATTACAACAATTGTCAGGATTATTTATTATCTTTCATGAAAATTGACTGGTGCATGCGCAGTAGAAACAGAAAGATGCACTTTACCGACATTTGTCATACACGCCAGAACGCAAATTTCTAACAGGTTCTGAAAATGCCTCGCTCTAAAGGTTGTGGAGAACTGTCTGTTGCTCTGAGAGGAGAAATCATAGGCCGAGCAAAAATGGGACAAACTGTGCCTCAGATTGCTAGAGATCTGGGATGGGACGAGAAAACGGTCAAGAAATGGGTTCAGCGACATGAAGAAGGTGGTGAATGGTTCAGGTCTCGGTCAAGAAGTGGAAGGCCAAAAGTGACAACTGCAGCTCAAGATCAAGCTTTAGTTACAGAAGTAATCAACAGACCTCTACGCCACACGTCAATCCTCTTGGACAAAACCAGAGAATATAATTGTTCTCACGAAACAATAAGAAGAAAATTATTGGAGGCTGGTCTACACTGTTCAAGACCCGCTAGGAAGACTCTCCTGACTGAAATTCACAAGGCCAGAGGAATGGAATGGGCACAGAATAACATAACCCAACCTCAGTCATATTGGGACTTAGTCATCTGGACCGACGAGAAGGTTTTCAAGTCTAACCAACAAGGCAGAGTTCTATTGTATAGACCGCGCGGAACCAGGTATGCTGAACAAAATATTATCAGAACTTCTTGTTCAGGATGAATATCAGCACACTTTTGGGAATGACGTCTGCTGGTCCTGGAGATTTGGTTGCGGTGCCTGAGGGAATGAACAGCAGTGTTTACATTAATATCCTCGAAAATACGTTGTTATCGTCCTTAGAAAGAAACTTCCCCAAAAAGGAAGAATATATATTTATTCTTGGCAACAGTGCTGTTCACACTTCCCGGCAAACACGAGAGTGGTTAAGTGAATATCCAGAGTTAATTTGTATTGAGTGGCCCCCTCTATCCCCAGATTTGAACCCAATTGAACATCTGTGGGCCTACATGGTGCAAGAATGGGAAGAGAGACGTGAAGACAGAGACCAAACGTTTCTTCAAAATCATGTTATGGAACTGTGGCAACATTTTCGTGACACACCGTCGTATTGCTCGAGACTTGTATCTAGTATACCCTCCAGACTTCAAGAAGTTATTGACTCTTGAGGTGTTACAGGAAGTACTAGTGTGTTATTTTTTGTGTAAACATTTATTTAAGTTTCATTTATTTATTAAATTTTTTTCAAGAGCAATACTTTCGTTCTACATTCTTTTCCTTTGCTTGTTTACTTATTAGTTCGTTGAAACGTTAAGGAAGATTAGTATATCTTCAAAAAGTATTTGTGAATTTACTTTGAACGTTTCTAAGAATACGTTTACTTTTTTTCTTACTTTATATCATGCCCAATATTACTTTCATTTCAGTTAAATAATAAATTTATTTCACATCTCGGATAAAAGTATTATTGTCTTTTTAACGATGTTTTCCCTTTTGATTGTGTAATTTCTAGTTTCATTGAATTATCTCAATTCGAATGAATAAATCACATTTTGTTTATTGTCCCTTCCTTAGCTAGGTTCGAATTCGAGAACAATGTGGTGTAATTTACGTTCTTTATTCTTCATATTGTGCAGTAATGACAATATTAATTATTTTTCATGAGTGCAGTTGATCAGTGAGAACTTTAACAAACATTAACCTGGTGATTCTTTACGCAATGACAAGCATAAAATACATTTTTGGTGTTCTTTATACGTCACAGCGATGAAACATTCTAACAGTGTGTTAGCGTTTCCTTCCTCGCCTTCCAATTGAACTGTCCGTGTACTGCGCATGCGCCAGTCAATTTCCATGAAAGATCATAAATAACCCTGATAGTTTCTATAATATTTACGAAAGAACGTGTAATAGAATCTATATCAACAACATACATCATTCATCAAAGTAACGAAAACGTGTTCATGAAACAAATTAATAGATATATTATATCAAAGTAAATTAGGTTTAAATGTTATACAATAGAAAATGTTATTCTGTAATAAGAACTACTACTCGAAGCCTTTCCTATAATCACTAGTTGTTACCATAGCCGAGTGGTCTAAGGCGTTCAGCTTGTAAAGTACCATTCGAACTAAGTTCGAGTCCTCGCCGGGTACAGCATCTTTTTTTCACCTGTTCTCGATGTTTCTGTCTGTGTTCTTGTCGGATTCGATTAAATAGAATTTCGAATAGAGACCAATATATATGATAAATAATCATTTATTTGCGAATCTGCACTCGTACAATATACATTTTCGAGATTTTTATTTTGGAAATGAAGTGTATATAATATTGAATAGTAAAATTTGTAAAATAAAAAATATTTGTTTAAATATTGATTAATTAATTAGAGTCATACATGGCTTTCCAATCAGGATTATATAGAGAGGTCTTACTTCTAAGTGCAATCCGAAAACAAATATTTGAGTTTTAATCTGACCCAAAGCTGGTAACTTACAGGATAATTTATACATGATTGGTATTGTAATTTTTATGCTTTTATTATAATCATCTATCAGTTATGCAAGACGGTTCTATAATGTATGCAAGACGGTTCTACACGATGGCGCTGTTTATAGATATAGGCACAGCGAGTAAGCAAGTCATCAATAGTCTGCTGTGAATTAGTAAGGACGCGCACCATGTATGTCGGACCATGGTCACCTTTGATCCTGATACATTTGATGATAGTGTAGCCTTCTAACTTGAGTTCTTCAAGGTCCTTATCGTCAGTATAACTCAGATCTACACCACGAATAACAAAAGATAGAGTGGGTGATTTTTTTGGTGGTGGTGGTTGTTTGGTGCGTAGGTCACTCAGCTTGGTCATGGTAGATTTTACTCCGAAAATTTCGAAACTGAACTTGTTCCGCATTGTGCGGAGAAATTCCGGATCCGGTGTTTTGATTATTATCCCGTTCCTGGTCTTTATGATCTGATTGATATTGGCGTGAGGCATGTACTTGGTGATCTAAACAAAAAAGTTTCGTATTTAGAAATTTCGGATCTAAGTTTTGAAGTAAATAAGAATAAAGAGCTGGTCGACCCGATGGAGGCAGATTAGGAAATTGGTTACTGTCGTGAATGTCAATATTCATTGAAGATTCGTAACTAGCGTCACTGATCTTATGTTGTCTTTTAGCAGGCATATATTGAACACCTAGTCTCGGAATGAGCATAGTGAATGCAAACAATTTAAATTATTAAAAATCTGATCTTAATTTTGGAAATTGTCCAAGCAGCTGATAGAGAAACACAAAAAAGATTATAATTTGTTATATTCTCCACGCTAACACTGCACTACGTTGTTTTCATTTTTTAAAAGTTTGTCTATTTTGATCGGTTGTCTCAAACATACAGTATGCTGACTTAATCGCGGATGGACAACGCCATGGTACTTTAGAGACTAATTACGTGCCCTCTTTCTCCTAGGGACAACAAGGGTAGAATGATGCGTGCCATCGGTTATTCTCGCTAATCATATTTTGGTAAGAATATACTCAACACACAAGGATATGACTAAGTCAGATACCAAACCATCCGAATTACTAACTCGTAAAAAAATCCAAACGTCTAGATTCCACACTCCGGCCCCAGCCATGTATGGACTAAATGTTTTATTTCGTGACACTCATATCGACATTGTATTTAAGCTTGTGGAAAATAGTCCACACGGAAGACTATACCTTTGTATTTCCACTACAGCCTATAGGTTGAACTAATACAGAGAGAAATCACTGGTTGTCTTGCAATAAGAACTGGAAAACGTTTAAGTCATCGATTAAAACTGTTATGCGTCTCGCTTAAGACCGACGAAAATTATAAGCGCGATGAAAATTATGGTACGAAGTATTGAATTATGAACATACTATGTATGGGAATGACTTCAAATTAATAATATTTAAAATTAAATTGAAGTCTTGGCTTCACAAAGAAATAATTGAACTCGTTTGTCAGTTATGCACAACACCTGTAGTCTCGCGTGTAAATTCAACTTTTCAAACTCAAATCTTAAAGTTTGAAAATCAAGTTAGAGGATTGTTGAGTTCTTTCTACTCACGCAGGTATTAGTACTTCACGTAATTATAAGGACTGGTCAAAAACATCCATTGCCAGGACTCGTTGTTTTTGTTTTTCGGAGGTACCCCTCCGAAGCCAGAACGGCCTTCGACTGTACGTTCGACTGTAATCTCTGTTGGTCAGAATACAATTTCGTTAGAAGCACAGTCTCATTTCAGTTCACGAAAGTTATAAATCATGACTCCAAAGTATCGCGAAATCCGTCATTTTGTCTAGGAAATTGAAGCCACCGGCGTTCGAACTTGGTACAAATGATAACAAACATCCTTTTTCTTTATTACATAAGATGAACCTATACCACATCCACTGCATCTAAAAACTATGTATCCTCTTCCTTTTACAAGACTCACTAAAGTTGACACACAGTAATTCATTATCAGAAAGAGAAACACATAAGCTTATTAAGCAACCACCAATACACATTGAGCCCTTTAAGTTTTCAACTGCTTAGAGAATTATCAGGTCTTTCCTCCAGTCGAGCTTATCATTATTCGAAATAATTGGTGTAAAACCACACAATGAACGTTTCACTAAATATTCAATTACTCTTGACATAAAGGTGTATTCACAACACTAATCACTGCCCATAATTGCTACGAGTCCTTCCTTCAATTACCGCCATAGCCTCAGATGATGTTTAGAAATAGTAAAAATTCCGTAATTTATCTTTTTCATTGCCACCAAATTATAGGACACACACAAACACGAAAATATCACGATTCACTGGAGAAATTGGAATTCAATTCACAATTCACTGGGAAACCTGGTCATGATAATTACTACAGATCTAACCACGTCACCGTTATTAACTATAATAAAAATAGTAATACTCACCTAAACACTTTTAGATGGATTCCCCTCTGTTGATATAATAAAACATTCATGAACTGATCAAAGGACAACCTGGATAAATCAGCTGTCTCCAGCTAATCGAGCTATTGAATTGAACCCACTTCAGAGAATTGAACCCAGCTTCCACAGGGGAATCTGAAAAAAATTTACAACAGAGAACCAAAGTCTAATATTAATAGATTTTCAATACACAATACAATATCTATGCTAACAAATGCAAAAGATGCACTCTGCGCCAGGAGAATTTGCGCCCAGGATTTTGTAAATACCGCCCAGGATCGGTAGAGCATAAAGTATAGGTTTTGACCTGCATTGCTTATAAATAAAGTCGAAATTTTACAAAAGAAACAGATTTTGATGTCGATTTTTTTTCGATAAATGGGAAGGGAACTGCAAATGGGATAGATTAATCTATCAGTACTCACTCAATGCGTCTTGGTGCTTTTTCCAAGATGGATCTTTACTTCAGTCAAAGTCCACCCATTCATCTCCTTGGTTTCCTGAATGGCAGAGTGGTTGGAACTTAAGAGGCTGCGGAGTCCAAATAGGAAAGCCAATATTTTATCAATGGTTGACTCAATCGTTTATCAATGTCACTATTAAATATTTTTATCTACTACTTCCGAAGAATTTATGCCATATTCGGTAGAATTTAAGACAGTCTCTTGTGTGTTCGACTCATGTGAGTCGGACCTGAGCTCTTCTGTAATAGTACACCCAGATATGATCGGGTCATGTACAACTAATTGTAGTAACAGAAAGTTTTAGCGTCCTCCTTAGAACCCATAGTAACTTTCCTTCTGGGTTGCTCTCCCAAAACCTCACTTGACATCAATTTCACTTCATGGCAGTTTGCTGTCCGCTGAGAGTCATATCAGTGTGCGAAGGAGCTTCCTGTAATTCGGAGGAAGCCGATAAGATACTACTCTGGACGAGAAGTTTTTATCTCCATTTTGCATGTATCCATAACGGTGCGTCGTCTAAGGTAGACCAGTCGGTTCCCTTAGAGGGGTCCCCACACATGGGTTGTTACTAATTGGGTTAGTAGATTGAATTAATTCTTGCTCATTTCAGCTAATAATGTTCGCGGTAGTGGTGCTATTCGGGGAATCGGAAGGATGTTGCTTCTATCAAGCTCGTCTATTTCGTCTATGAGATTTCTTACGAGTTGTTTTTTCTATGTCTTTTTCTGTAGAGAGAACCGAGCTATTACCATTTGCTCCACGTGGGTGTACAAAAATACATTTATTATTCATTTTCCACTCTGCGCATGGAGCTTTTCTCGGATTGAAAGATCTGGGGGTCTATTTTGATATTCACTTTCCAAAGAACGAGAAGTATGATACGCGTTGATCCTCTCATTGCATTGGACTTTCCTTACTAAGTATTAGGGTGGTACTTATGCGTCCAGTTTCTTACTTCACTTACACGTTTGCGTTCTCCTCGACTGTGGGAAAGTCACTCTAGAGAAGCACTCTGGCAGTGTTCCCGAAAGGTGGACGCTCAGAAGAGCCAATTAGAAGTCACTTACGTTACCTGACCGTTCCTCTCCTCTGGTCTGGGACGATACTTGGGACGACGCGAACTATGAATAGTCAGGATTTTTAACTCTCGCTTAGCTTATTTCGTACAGGATACATACGTACAATATGGACATAATTTTTGGTTTTATAAACCTATATTTCATAATATTACTTTGTTCCTAAGCGTATTTTTCCGCCGTTCGTTAACTTACGTGTCTGTCATATATAAGACTTTGCACTACTGATACAGCACAGGGATCTCATTTTTGTGTGTTGAGGAACACGGTTCTTAGCAACTTAATTTGGCTCTCCCTGCTATTGCTCGTTCTATAAATGCCTTGCAAATTAGGAAATACTCGCTACATAGAAATTTTATTGATTAGTTTACTATTTTCGTTTTGTGCTATTACTAACAAGAGGATAATATTTGTGCAGAAACTTGTAGTGGTGCTTTATTATCCTCCCGCAAAACAAAAGCGGGACATCCGGACTGATAAGAAAACGGATATCCAGAGAAGGAACTGAAAGGTGGATGGGCTCAGGGTAGTTCTGAACCGGAAACAAAATCGGGAGTGACTGATAAACGAAATCGGGCGCAGCAAACGGGTGCAAAGTGCCGAGAAATACGGAAAAAGCATGAATCGTTATCGACTTTGTGACGACCGCGTGCAAACGCAAAGAGAGACACAAGAACAAGCGAGGTGCTCTAGGAAGCAACAGAGAGAACCCCAATAGCAGGTGAGCATAATGAACTCGTATCTAAGTGCTTATTTTAGCGTAATCTGTGTTTGCTATTTCGTTTTTTTCTAAAAAAAAATGAACAAATGAGCAAAGAAATGCAAAGTAAGTTAAGGAGGTGGGCTTGTGATTAATAATGATGTAGGCGTAAAGTAAAGAACTAAGTTACAAATGCCTGCGGAAACAAATTCATAATCGCGTCTAATATTTGTATGAGAGTAGGGAGATGACACCTTGGGGGTTTTTTACTAATGCGCATGCGCAAACAAGCCACGCCCTTGGCGCTGATTGGCTGGCGCCGGTCACGTTACCCCCATGGCCACGTCAACTTGGCCCGCCCACGTGTGGCAACGCTTCCTGGCCATGCCCACTGGACTCACGTACTCGTTTCCTTTTTTGACCTACTGCGCAAAGAAAATCTACATCTAGGCCCTTCCTATGTCAAACTCGGAATATGGGGGGTTTCCGAACACGCGACACTTATTTTACCTGGGTCTTATAGTTTATGTGGGGGTATGACCCAATCACTCGTCAACGAAGCCGCACACACCAGCAACTACATGTTCCAAAAATACGGTACACCGTTCCATCTAGGTCAAAGGTCAAAATACTTAAAACCTAATAACTCGAAAACGGAGACACATATTGAGGTGCAGTTTTGGTCATCAACTACCACATGCCCCAAAGGTCAAAGGTCAAAATACTTAAAACCTAATAACTCGAAAACGGGGCCACGTATTGAGGCGGTGTTTTCGTCATCAACTACCACATGGCCCAAAGGACAAAGGCCCACCTTTGGCCACGCCCCCTGGTAGATGTATAATATATATTATTTTTCTTCATTCGGGAACTATCACTTAGTTGAATGATAGTTTTGTGGATAACTCTACAGGGAAGTAACAGTATATAATCTATACATGTGTAATCTAATTATGCGTAGCGTAGAATTTTTTAAAACTACGATATAGCACAAATAACATATAAAAATTGCTGAGCGATTTTTTAGGTGTTCAATTCTCCCTAGCTGAGCGATACACATGATACGGCATATCGTACGACACTGTAAAGACCCGATTTGAGAAAAGCGAAAAATTCGTCCCAAAGTGACACCTACTCTTGTTATAGCAATAGATTACTTCACGTTTCTGGGAGGATAGGTGCGTGATGAAAGTTTAGCTGACAGCCAGGCAAGGCCAGTGGCGAATCCATCCAAGATGACGAAGGAAGAGCATTCATTGTAGAAAAGATTCTGATATGGGCAGAGAAGCTGCCTCATGCACGGATGACTCCTGTTCTTGCAACCCACACTACTGCTGCCTTCGGTGGGACTCTATGACCGTTATTTCGTTAACACTCCCCTGCCTAAGCTACTATTTACCTCTTAGGGCTTGTCTCGGACTTTATTAGGATTTCTTTCTGAAAGTGGTCTTAGGCTATCCGAACAGTTTATATGAAGGCCCTAGTGATTGTCCTTGTGCTCTCACAAACGAAATTCCACCAAATGGTAAACGATCAAACTTACTTTTACACATAATATGGGATTATCACATTGTTGTATTTCTAGGGCAGCTTTACAGTTCCACAAAAACTGATAAAATTCCAAACTTTCTTAAATCTTGATAAAGTTGCTTTGCTAATATTACATGTTTGTTCAAGAATTGAATTGAGTGTCTACTAGAAAAAAATTAGATAGGTATTTACCATATTTTGAGTGAGGGAAAAATCCGCTCTTTTAAGAAATGGGATTTTATCAGTTTACCTATCTATCTATACTAAGGTCTGGCTTAACAAATTAGTAAATTGTATATTTCTTTTAGAAATACAAAGTGCCCTACATGGTTTCAGCATGTCACCATAATATACAAGAAGTTATATGAAGTTAAAGTATAAATTCTTACGCTAGGCGTTGTTGTGGGTACATCTGATACAACGTGAGCGTTTTGACGACAAGTGTGGACATTTCGACAAAAAGTGTGGATTTCGACGAACATTTAGACGTCAACTGTGAGCATTTAGAAGGCACCCACGAACAATTATGTCTGCAACTATGAGCTCTATGTCCGCAATTATGAACGGAAAGTCGGCAACTATGCGCATTTTGACAGCATGTGTGAAGATTTTGACGTCTAGTATGAACCACCTGACGGCAACTGTGAGCCATATTATTATTATTTAAAACTATATCAATTTTAAAATAATACTGGCACATGAATTCACATCCATAGTATGAAAGTGTCATATTTGATATGGTAATCCTCTTAGGACGTAACTAAATTGTACGTAGTTACAGATATACACCTTGTCTCAAAAAGGTTGAGCGCATTCTTTATTGGTGTTTTGAGGCAAACATTTTCTAAGTCTAACTTCGAGTATCTTCGGAAAATAGTAAACCAGGTTCGAACCTCCAAGCCAGCCTTTGCAATCGCAAAAAAGTTTGTAGATTTTTTTTCTTCTTTTAAGTATAATAAGAGTTAATATCAAGTGTTGAAAAAAAGCAACATTGATTGAAATACTTAATGATAGAATATTTCAAAACCTTGCATAAATGTCAGCACATGATTATTTGTCATTTAGCTCTCCATACGTAATGGAACATTTAGAAATGCAAACGAATTTTTCCATATGTAAAAGAATGCTGAAAGTTAAGACAGAACATAATTAAAGCCTGAGTACTAATATAATAGTCAAAGTAGAACAAAAACAGCGTTTGTAGTGGGTATGAATGTCATAATTTTCTTGAGAAACGTTATACATCGCTAAAAGCATATTAGCACAAGTCCTTGTGTTAGCTCGCTGGTAAACTGTCGGATTTCAAATCATAAGGTTGTAAGTTCGATCCCCATGTTGGTCAATGCTCTTTTAAAAATTATATTTTCCGCAATGCATGAAAAATTATATAAAATAATGACATTAAATACATCAGTTGTATATATATATATATATATATATATATATATATATATATATATATATATAACATAATCATTGCAGAATATAGTAATTATTATGTTTAAAACATAACATCTGAAATAGGTAGGTGTTCACAGTAGGTCGGTATTATATATATGCGAATGTTAAATACAAGTTAAGAAACTCGTTCAGTAGCAATAAATAAAGCATGTAGTGTATTTATTTGCAGCTATTTGTCATATAGAGGGTAATTCTCAACATTCATAATACAGCATGTCATTTATGTTCTTGAAAAATTATTCGTTGCATAAACCGAGTCTTTAAGCAGAGAAACCACAGTCGCAATTCTCGCAAGAAATTCATGAACCCCAAGGGTCACGTGAGCAGACTGGAATTGTCCTTATGAAGCATGCCACAGCAGAAAGTCTTTACATAGATTTTCAATTCAATTCCTGATATATGCTTTTGCAATGTGAAAGTGGTGATACCCTTGAGTCGCTCTCTCTCGCTCGCTCGCTCACTCTCTATTTATACAGAATATAAAAGTGGATGATTATGTGTGTTTCAAAATAATTCTGATATATCTAGCGCAATTTTAACTATATTTCTTACAGTCTGGAAAAGAGTACTGTCGGGATACATATCAAACATGCTAGAAACGGGCCGATATTAGTATCGAATCCACAGCTTCGTGGTCGCTTAGGTGAATAGTTCTACTTTCAATTCAAGCCCAATTAAGTTGGCATTAGCACTCAGGGTGGTTATGTAGCGACATACAAATATCGAAATCAACCGATATTAGAATCGAATCGTAAGTTTTCAGCGCCGCTAACAGAGCTGCATTTCCCATTAGTCCACATTAGTCCACATTTCACATCAGTACCATTGCCTAGAGGGCAACATATTTGCAGAGTGCAAAGTTTAAAACTTGAATAATATTTTATTTTTTTCCGTATGAAAAACTTAAAAATCAAGACCTAATATACTATTTCATGAACAATCCTTTTTTACTATTCTAGTATGTTTAATAATAGCGTGAGAAATCTAAAAATAATTCAGAACATGTTTCACATTTGTTATTTTTTGTTACGTAGTTCTAGCTGTAGCATGTAGTGAGTGATATTTAACTGTAATAAATTCACTAATTAGGCATATTCAAATTAAGTTTTATTTTTAAGTTAGGGATGAAGGGGCGTAGAAATATGTAGTTATTGGGTGCGCCCAGAGCAAAAGTGCGTAGGGGCGCCGAGCTTTTAAATGCAACACTGGTTGCTAAATTAATTGGTAGAAAGTTTAATGTCATTTAAGACCTAACGGTGGCAGTATCCGTTTGCTCTCCTAGGAGAAATGAAAGGGGATGACATCAAAATTATATATATATATATATATATATATATATATATATATATATATATATATATATATATATATATATATATAAATAGACCAACATTAGTGTCGAATCCATAATTTTCGGGGTGAATTAAATAAACAGTGGCACTCCAGGTGCTTAATTATATATGAAATTAGTTTTTCTTTCTTTTTTTACGTTGGTCTACTTTTCTTCGATTTGAGACTTTCAAATTTCATCCTATTTTCTACTGAAATGTTTTCAAGAAAGAAATAATGCCTCTGTAAGGCAACAAAGAAATAATTATACATGATAAATTTAAATTCATTTTAATTCGGAAGATGAGAAACCCTTTGCCATTATATATCGTAAGGGTCAGATCCACCAGTATTGTAACAGAGAAGTGCTTGAGCCATTGACGGTAGAAATTCAAACTCCGATAAGTGATAATTTCACAGTACTGTTTTATTACAAGTTTACCCTCTTTAGTCAACGGAAAAGAGGACGTGTATCATGGGTCAGAGTTGATGTCGATGGGTGTTTGTGGGTCGGAGTTGGTCGCAATGGTTCAGAGTGGTTCATAGTTGGTGGTGGGTCAGAGTGGATCACGATGGATGATGGGTCACAGTGGGCCAATGGGTCGTTTGCGTGGTGGGTGTTAGTGGGTCATGCTGGGTCGTGGATCAAATTTTCATTGGCCCACACCATCTCTGGTTAAAATTGTACTGAAGATAAGAGACACCGAAGATGCATGTCGGCTATTCTGCTCAAATTTAGCACATAGATAGTACCCCACCAGAATGAATTTAATCTGAAACGGTTCACGGTATCACGTCCTAGAACTCGAGATGTAGGGGTTTGTCTGATTGGCTAAATTAATACGTCAATGATTTATCCCTCAACAAGCAAGCTTTTTATGATCGTTTCCGTGGGGAAGTCAGAAGAACACGTGCCTAGTAATCGTAATATTGATAGTTCGCGTCCACCCCGGGGTATTTGTTTTGTGTTTTTTTGACTCACCTAAATATAAACAAATCACACATATAGGCATTTGAACATATTTTGGGAGAGTAATGTTCTGGTTCGTTGTGGTTTCATCTCTGCGTCTCTGCCGCAGGTAGTAAAGTTTTCAAAATGGAAGTGGGGCCACCGCGGATTGTCGCTGCGTGGCGACCAATTTTTGGCGAGAGGTCAATAGTTGACCATCTGTAGTCCACCGACGCTTACAGCTTAGTGTAATGAACGATGTCTTTGCCTTGTAGACTTCATGACTACCGACGTCGGCAGTCAACTAGCTTTTAGTATTCCTTTACTAACCATCTATCGTTTATGTTTATACACTTTCTTGTAATAATAATAATAATAATAATAATAATTATTATTATTATTATTATTATTATTATTATTATTATTATTATTTGTAGTAATAGTAGTATAATTGATAATAGAATAATTATATTGTCTATATATTGCCTAGGCAGGTTTACACACAGGATTTTGCTCGTTTTGGTTCGACTCGACTCTAATCCGAGTCGAGTTGGAGGATATTTTTCCCGCCGAGTCCTAGAGTAGACCTCAAAGATGTCTGTTTCGAATCGAGTCGAGTTTCAAAGAAAAATCTTTCGTGCCCATCGCTACTAATGAGAGCTTAATCGGAGTTAACCGAAATCGAAAATCACACTATTTATCTAAGCGACCCCGAAAACTATAAATTCGACATTAATACCGATCATTTTATAGCAATCTTTTATATGTATCCTCCTTCAATTCACCATAGGTAACCCGACAGCACTCTTTTTCAGACTATAAGAAATGTGGTTAAAATTACTCTAGGCCAGTGGTTCTCAATCTAATTCCTATCACAATCCCCTTTTATCACATCCTCTTGCCAGCGATCTTTTATAATTTGTGTTTTATAATAAGCTTGTGTGGGATTTTTAACATACCTATTTCTATAACAGTAGGGGTATAGAATATATTTCTTGTTTATAGTGAACAGTGCCGTGGCATGGAAAATCAGAGCTCTGGGCGAGAGTATACGACGATTTCTCCATACATATGAATGAGGTCGACAGACTAGCTGCGAAGCGCCACCATGGTTAGCACGAAGGTCAATTTAATTTTCAAAAGTAACTTCTGCATTTCCTTGATTTTGAGCATATTTTATTACGTTTTTTCCTTCTATTTTATACATGTGCACATGCAATTTCCTAACATGAGTAACACACTTCCTCCGAAATTTTTGCCCCCTTTTTTCGGTTCTCGGCATTGACAGTGGATACAGTAACTGTAATATCTATATTCCCAACGACGAAGGTGCTAGTTCAAGATGGATGATAAACTCCTTCATTGAAGAGGCCATTAACGTATCTGATCTAAGCCCACTAATTCTTGACCAAATAATAGAATGATCATGCGACAAGTTTTGCAACTGGTTTTCTGTAACTAAGACTTGGACAAGTTCTACCTGATGAAGAGAGAAGAATATCCTGGTCTGGTAATTGCTGCTTTAAAAGTAATAAATCCATTTGCTACATCGTACTTGTGCGAAAGTTTTTTTTCATGGTAAACATTAAAACAAAAACAAGAAATCGCTTATCAGTTGAAAATGGCTACATAATGTTCGTCACGATAATTAAACCGGGCATTGCTGCACTAGTGAAATTACACCATGCTTAGGTATCTCATTAGTTTTCAATTGTAATTGTATTGAAATGTAATTGTAATGTAATTGTATTTTAATTGTATTTCAATGTGCAGGTTTTGTTGCCTGTGTATTTGTCTAGTGTTTTTATATACAGTTCTTATTAGTTTCATATCATACCTCTTTCATTTAAATTCATTTTTAAACAACTCTGCACCCTTTGAAAATGTTCAGTAGACTTATTTTTTATTGTTCTTTATAGTATGTATAAAAAATAAAAGTATGCCTATCAGAACAAAATTCAAAATAATATTTAAAAATAATTTCCGGTATTAGATTCTAACTATATTTATCTCTTCCGCTTACCTTCGCGACCCCCTAGGGGCCACGACTACCAGGTTGAGAAACCCTGCTCTAGGCATACATGAGTTAAGTTTGAACATACATACATACGCTTTTATATGTATAAATGCAGATAAGAGAGAGTTGAGAGAGAGAGCTATTAAGGTATTACCGCTCTCAATCTCTCCACTTTACTTTTGCGATTCGTGAATTTCGTACGTGAAAATTTGGGGCTAGCTAGTTTTTTTTTTTTTTTTTTGTCTTGAACCACGATCCGATTTTCGATATGCTCCACCTAATGCTGTAATGCGAATATTGAGAAGTTACCTGCGTATGAAAATAGCTGCAAATAAATACATTGCATAACATATTTATTGCTATTGCACGATTTTCTTAATTTGTGTTTAATATTCACATATAACATACCGACGTTCTGTCAATACCTCAAATGTTATATTTTAAAGATAAGAATTGCTTATCTGGTGAAATGATATGAATATATATATATTCAACTGATATATACAACTAATGAATTGTAGTGTAACTAATTTACATAATTTTCATGGATTGAGGAAAGTAGAATATCATAAAAGAATCTCACCTGAACGGGTAACGAACTCACGATTTAAACGCTCGGGGGTGTACCACTGAGCTAACATGACCGCTTTTTGGAAGCTGCTTCCGAAATATAACTGAGCTCATA
This sequence comes from Thermobia domestica, assembly GCF_964235325.1. Classification (NCBI taxonomy): domain Eukaryota; kingdom Metazoa; phylum Arthropoda; class Insecta; order Zygentoma; family Lepismatidae; genus Thermobia; species Thermobia domestica. The sequence goes on along the minus strand of NC_137457.1, from coordinate 73,118,872 downwards.
CGTAAATGCTCTTTTCCGTATGGAAATCACAATGACGAAACGAGAGTGTGAATATATAGTTACGAAATATTGTATCATTAAGAATTTCAATCAATTTTACTTTTTTTCTACACTTAATACCATTTCAACATGTCTTATTATATTTAAGAGAAGGAAAAAAGATATCTGTACATTTTTTTCCGATTGCTAAGGTTAGCTTGGAGGTTCGAACCAGCTGCTTTAGTTTACTGTTTTCAGAAGATACCCGAAGTTGGACTTCGAAAGTGTTCGTCTCAATACAGCTATTATCATATCGCTCAATCTGTTTTGTATATGGTATATGTTTTTATACGTGTAAAGTCAGTATAACAATTAATTTTTTAAACAGCTTTTCGTATGTATTAATATTCCTTTATAAAAACTGTTTTTAATATTATTATTACGGCGCACCACTTTCAGATTTCTTTCGCGAGTCGTTCACCAAGTTGTTCCCCAGAATAGGCGTGTCGTGCAAGTAACCAACCACACGTCAGGTACTAGCTTTTACCTATTGCTTCCTGCTCACAGCTCAGAACATTGGTAACTATGGATAGATGAACAGCAGTAATTACTTCATGGGAGTTGGAAGGCTATTCTGCAACTGCAGCTAGCAGGCGAGTAGGTGTCCCGGCCTCTACAGGAAGGCAATGGTTTCGGAAATATGGTGATACACGACAGACTGGTAATTTACGATCTCCTGGTCGTCCGCATTTGTCAACCGAAGCCGAAGATGCGAGATTAGTAAACGAAGCCCGGTTAGACCCACTAAGGACGTCTAGACAACTAAGGGAAGCTTCTATCTTTGCATGTAGTAAGCATACAGCTCTGCGAAGACTTCGTCATGCTGGGTTACGTGGCAAGGAAAACCCTGTTGCTGCCGCCAAGGAAAAACTCTCAGACGACCACAAAATTTACCGTGGCGCGTTTGCACAGGCGAATGTGGTTCGCAATTGGGAAAACGTAGTTTTCTCAGATGAGTCCATATTCACAACATCAAATGAGGGACGCCGTTTTGTGTATCGTCCGAGAGGCACCCGATATGACCCTGGATATGTGGCTGCTTGAAATCGCAGTGGCCATGTATCTATTTCATGTTGGGGTTGGATTTCCAGTCGCGGAGCACGACAGCTTCACAGAATTGAAGGACATTTGGACAGTGCTCAGTACTTAGAAATTATGAGTAATATCATGGTGCCATCTGTACGAGTATTTCAGCGTGATGGTGTAATTCAGTTCCAGCAAGACGAGTCGTCAATACATACTTCAGGTGTGGTTTAGGAATGGTTCGCAGGGCAGCCTGAGATTGATTCAATTGACTGGCCGCCTCGTGGAACAGACCTCAATCGCATGGAAAATATGTGGGTAGAAGTGAAGCGTACTCTAAGGGACAGTTGGCCTGAGGCATATCCACTAAGAACTCAGGATGACCTGTGGCATCATGTTTCCGAAGCATGGTAGAGGTAGGGGAAGGAGATAGATTTGTCACCCATTTAATAGATTCCATGCCCAGAAGAATGAGGCGTGTAATAAATTCAGAAGGGTCTTGGACACAATATTAATGTACACACATAAGCAAACCGAAAGAGAGAGAGAGAGAAAGACAGATAAATAAAGAGAGAGAGAGAGAGAGAGCGAGAGATGAATATACAAAAGCATATTCAACGTATTCGAGTGAGACTCTAAGTAAGGACATTCTGTTCTAAAGAGAATTTGTGTTTCTTCCCGTGACGTTAAAGGGATAGGGAAAAGTTAGGTGTCTTGAAGCAGGATCCGACTTTGGATACTCTGTTTATACATTTTCTATATCCGTAGGAATATACTGTATTTCAAGAATGTAAATGACATGCTGTATTGAGAATATTGAGAAGTTACATCTGTATGACAAATAGCTGCAAATAAATACAATACATAATTTATTTATTGCTATTAAACGATTTTCGTAACTTGCATTTAACATTCTCATATATAATACCGACCTACTGTGAAAATTATATCAGATTTTAAATTTTAAACATAAAAATTACTATGTTCTGCAATGATTATGTTTATATATATATATATATATATATATATATATATATATATATATATATATATATATATATATATACATACATATATATATATATATATACAACTGATGTATTTTAATGTAATTATTTTATATAATTTTTCATGCATTGCGGAAAATAAAATTTTTAAAAGAGCATTGACCCAGACGGGAATTGAACAAATAACTTTAAGATTTGAAATCCGAAGACTTACCAGTGAGCTACCACGAAGACTTCTGCTAATATGCTTTTAGCGATGTATAAAGGTTCTCAAGATAATTATAACGTTCATATCCACTACAAACGCTGTTTTTGTTCTACTTTGACTTTCATTTTAGTACTCAGGGATAATTATATTCCATGTCTTAACTTTGAGAATTCTTTTACATATGGAAAGATTCGTTTACATAACTAAATGTTCCATTACGTATGGAGAGCTAAAGTACAAACAATCATGTACTGACATTAATACAAGGTTTCGAAATATTCTATCATTAAGTATTTCAATCAATGTTGCTTTTTTTCAACACTTGGTAACAAGTCTTATTATATTTGAAAGAAGAAAAACACATCTTCAAACTTTTTCCCGATTGCAAAGGCTGGCTTAGAGGTTCGAACCTGGTTTACTTTTTCCCGAAGATACCCGAAGTTGGACCTTGAAAATTTTTGCCACAAAACACCAATAAAGAATGCGCTCAACTTTTTTGAGCCAAGGTGTACATGAAACGTAAGAGTACGGTTGTGAACAGAAGGGAAGAAAAGAACGTATTTATTTCAATTTGCCTAAAGGGTTTTAAAACTGACATGCCAATTGAGCAGCAAGAATAGCAGGATCTTTCAAGTGAAAAATATTAGTTCTTTAGTCGTCAAAAGAGAAAGGATTTATACATGTAAACTTGATCTCTCTTTGGTCAACCCTAGCACACTGATAAGCATCACACATTTCTTGGCGCTAAGTATAAGATATTATATGTGGGCGTTAAATCTACGGGCGCTAAGTATACTCCACTACCAAAAGATAATTCTCACTATTCAAATATTTTATCTTGTTTGCCTCCTTTGAAACGCTTTTGTCTTTTGTGTGATTCTAGTAACTCAAATGTATTCGGTATCTTACAACCACTATGACTACAACCTTAAACTACTGGAACGGGTTTCAAAATTGGACTGGAGTATTTTCTTTAAATTTTCAGTTTCCATTTCACTTCTCTTTCAACTCCTTTGGAATTCAGCGATTACTTTGAATTTTTGCTGAACAGTATGAATTTTTTGGGGCAATTTTTCCAGAAACTGAAGAAACATGAAATAATACCGTAGTATAAGAAATATTGCCAACCTACAATTTATACAGATATGTGGCTCCGTTTTCGAGTTATTAGGTTTTAAGTATTTTGACCTTTGAGCTTTGGGACATGTGGTAGTTGATGACCAAAAAAGCACCTCAATACGTGTCTCCGTTTTCGAGTTATTAGGGTTTAAGTATTTTGACTTTTGACCTTGATGGTCGGTATTTTTGGAACAATGGTCGGCTTCGTTGACGAGTGATTGGGTCATACCCCCACATAAACTATAAGACCCAGGTAAAATAAGTGTTGCATGTTCGAAAATCCCCATATCCCGAGTTTGACATAGGAAAGGCCTGGATGTAGATTTTCTTTGCGCAGTAGGTCAAAGAGGGAACGAGTACGTGAGTCCAGTGGGCGTGAACAGGAAGCGTGGCCACACGTGGGCGGGCCAAGTTGGCGTGGCTAGTGGGTACGTGACCGGCGCCAGCCAATCAGCGCGAAGGGGGCGTGGCTTGTTTGCGCAATCGCATTAGTAAAAACACCCCAAGGAGTCCCTTCCCTACTATCATACAAATATTAGACGCGATTATGAATTCGTTTCCGCAGGCATTTGTAACTTAGTTCTTTACTATACGTCTAAATCATTATTAATCACAAGCCCACCTCCTTAACTTACTTTGCATTTCTTTGCTCATTTGTTCGATTTTTTTAGAAAATAACGAAACATCAAACTCAGATTACGCTAAAATAAGCACTTAGATACGAGTTCATTATGCTCACCTGCTATCGGGGTTCTCTTTGTTGCTTCCTAGAGCACCTCGCTTGTTCTTGTGTCTCTCTTTACGTTTGCACGCGGTCGTCACAAAGTCGATACCGATTCCTGCTTTTTCCGTATTGCTGGGCACTTTGCACCCGTTTGCTGCGCCCGATTTCGTTTATCAGTCACTCCCGATTTTGGTTTCGGTTCACGACTACCCTGGGCCGATCCACCTTTCAGTTCCTTCTCTGGATATCCGTTTTCCTATCAGTCCGGATGTCCCGCTTTTTTTTTTTGCTTCAACGTGAAATTGTGTTATAAATTGCTCGCCAGGATTAAATGTGCAATAAGCTTGTAATACTTATGTTTTGCATAATTTCTTTATTATCTTTGGCTCAGTTTTTATTTCTTATGCAGAGTAGTTTCAACCTTTGACATGTTTACCAAATCCTTCTGTTATTAATTCTGATTTCTTTCGTTTCATTCATTTCTGGATCCTTGGTTAGCGGTTTTTGAACCGTTTGGCCGCGACTCGCAGTCATCCATGGTTTCCTTTGGTGTCTCTTCCGTGGAATGGAGTTTATTCAGTGGTACATCCGAGTGTTTTGTTCTGGACCCTACGCCGCTGTTCACTATGGATATGTTATTTGCCATTCTAATGCTATGATCTCTGCAGGCGCTTTGATATTGGCCCCAGGTGTCACAGCTAGACACACCACTAAGGCGACATAATATGATAGTGCTTTGCCGAGCATGTGTTATGCTAATAATTCGTGATCAACAATACTAGTGTATTGAGTGTTTTGCTTTTCTTTCGGAACAAATAATATATACATATACCAAACTTTGAACCAATACTTTTATTCATATATTCTCATATTGCTTAAAGTTGGTCTTCATTGTGCACGGCTGGGTGTTTCCCAATGGTCCTCGGAACATTTTGTGTTCGGGAACTATGGTTTGGGAATCGGCGACCACAAGATATGTGTTCCACTCTTAGAGAACTTGGATCTTTTGGTGCAGTTGAACATAGTTTTTTTTAATACTCGATTTTTTATATTGCAAGGATCCTCGCATCATAAAAAGAGCACATATCAACACAACGCTTGCTATTGACCGTAAACAGCGTAGTAGAGTAGATATTGACCGAGGAACACCGAAAGAAGACGGACCTCACGGAAGGACAAGTAGAGGACAGATACAAGCAGAACAAGTAAGGGACCCAACATCAGTCGACCAACTGATCGCTTAACCTTTACCTTTCTATGTCGCTGTGGAGGAGGAGCATCTCTACCTTAACCTACGTCACACCGGACTATGGATCCCATCTTAAACCTATAATCCAAAGCCAACCTACAACCTACAAAAGTTTTCTAGAAACTACCATGGGTGGAAGGGGCCTTGCAAAACATTTAATATTCCTTCACTTGGTTATTGAGGAAAATGCATTGAATTAGAGACATTTGTATTTATTATATTTTGTAATAAAACTTGGTAAAGGGAAAAATTTACCCGGACCATCATTTGACTCTACCTATAAAGAACGGTGTAGGCTCCGGAGTTTTGTACGGGGTGCTCTTTATATTAACTTTTTATCTAAGCATTGATGAACTTACTATCAAAATTCAATTAAATTTCATATAATCTCCATCCCTCCCTTTCTCTCTTCTTACGTTCCATGAGTGCGATTTATGCCGGAGACTAAATCAGGTAAACTAATATACAGATTAGGAGAAAATAACACAAATATGACGAAGAGTGCATCTAATATATCCTTTAATATGCCACATTTGACGAACTATGTGGGACACGTGCACGAGGACCCGGACAGATTTTCATGCTATTCGACATATAACAACCATGCAATCATAATCACCAGCTAAGAAGAATGATATTTTACCGATATACCTCAAAGACACAGCATTGAATCTTGTGTTGCAGCTTAAAACCAAAATCAATTTGGTACGATGACCTATGACGATTTAAAATCTAAATTGGTAGCATTAAGAAGACCAAAGGTCCCATCGTATAAAACAGAACAGGAATTACTCGAGGATCAACAGGGAATGGATGAGACCATAGACTCATACTGTTTACTTAAACTCTGAGCAATCAGGCAGTTACTAGCGGAGGTAACAGGAGACCAAAGAATCCATCATTTATCATTTTGACCACACAAGAATTTCCTTAATAAGATAGCATTGGAAAGGTTTGCAACAGTAGATGTCCTACAGACTAAATTATAACCGCTAATAAACTTTTAAGGAAAAGAGAGCATGCGGTGCTATCACAAAACGGCACATGCCATACGGTCAGAATCCTAACCCACAGAGTATATCCTATGGGTTACCAACCGAACCAAAGGTCAATGTATCCTGTACAACAGTTATATCACGATATTACCCTGTACAAACGCAACCTATTACACAACCGATGAAGAGATAGGTACCTACATATCAACAGCAAATTAATCTTTCCATGGTGATTTTTCAACCTAATCCTCAAAAATTTCAAATCTCAAGCCAAGAGCCTAAGACTGTTCCCCACCAAGAGCAAAATCCTCCACAAAATGACCTCTCTAACCTGGCCAATAAATTGGCAGAATTCTCGCTGCTGATAGCACAGACAAAGTATAGAAACTAGCATAAAAAGAATAGAAACCAGGGAAACAGAAGGAGAAATAACAATAATAACGTTAAGATATGTGAGAACCATCCCAGAAAAACCGGCGGCTACCTACACGGAAGATTAAATTTTGGTATGAACGATATGCCGGAAGCAGCGACATGGTGCATCTGTTCGTTACAAGCGTAAAAAGTGTGTGCGGATGCCTCTTGAAAAGGGGGCCGACAGGGTCAGTATCACTCGGAAAAGGGAAACCAACAAAAAGTAACAAGCACAAAAACCTAAATTATGAAATTTCTGTGATAAAAGAACAATCAGAACAATTGCCAGAAAAACGGGAAAACAACGTTAGAGGACTAATTTACGGGAGAACGAAAACAGCAAATAGCTTTGTAATATTTAACAATTAAAGCTAAAGCAGGCTCTCAGAATGCAATAATTGACACAGGAAGTCCCTTATTCCTCTGGCCTGCCGAAGCAATGCCTGCTGGCTACCCTGGGACAAGATAGTATCGCAGAAAAACCAGAACTGTTTCACGTGACTAAGTAAGTAACATTACCTCCACGCTCTCATACATTCATACAAGTGGCAGGAAAGAAAAAAATAGCTGACAAAAAATTTTAGTATGTATAATTTCTTCCTGGAATACGCGAGAAGCAAAGGTTAAATGATCTCGACCAGAAGATTCAAACAAAAAAATTGCAATTTTTATTTCAAATCCCAATGGCAAAGTGTCACTATAAAAAAGAATACACCAGTGGTGGTTCTGGAGAAACTGCAAGGAATTTCATTTAACTCCTTAGAAGAAGCATTGTTTTTTTTTTTTTAGAAAAAAGTGTATCACTTTAAGACAAAAGAGAAAACGAAAGAGCGCTTAAAATACACAGACAAACATTTCAATAAGCCTTTGATGTTAGCCCCGAACTGGACAGAAAGCAAAAACAAGCAGATTGACTTATTGTTTAAATATATAGATGTTTTTACGTATGGCCCTGATGATATTGGATATTTTAGCGTAAAATTAGCGAGGGTTCATAAAATTAGCATTTTTAAGTCGTATTCCATGACCGTTCCCCACCAATTTCATTACACATCAGAAACCAGGTCGATACACAGATTCAAAACCTTATCAAGGCAAAAAATAAAAGGGCCTACTGATAATAATGGAATTCTACTGAGAAAACTTAATACGTAAAATTTCGGATGGTTGTCAATCTACAGAACTGTAACAGATACACCAAGTATTTATGGGTGCCATTTCAATTAACAGAGGACTTTCTAAATTCTGTAAAGGGGAGAGGCGAGGTGGCTCAGTGGTAAAGCGTTCACCTCCGGTGCTTGCTATCCCTGGTTTGATCCCAGCTCGCGCCGTGTGGACTTTGTGTTGGACAAACACCGTGGTCGTGAGTTTCACTCATTTCTCATTATCACCTCCTTCTTTAGCCTAACCAGCATAACCGTGGGACGTTAAACTTAATTATTTCATTCTTGTGTAAAGGGGAAAACCTTCATAACTATTATCGATCTTTCGAGTTCGTACATCAAAATTTTGTTGCATCCTAAGATGTGAAAATTGAACCTTCGAGCTCAATCACAGCAGAAAGTAATACGAATTTTTTAGATGCACAATGGGGCAAGACGAGTTCCCAAAGTCTTTGTGTGCTCGAAGATGATTTTGGAAGAACTACCCGATTGAATTACAAATTTTGCCGACGACATTGCTACAATTTCATATACTTTCCACAGCAGCTGCAGGATTTAGAATTATTATTTCAGAATTTAGGAAACGCGATTTTCGAGCATCACTCAAAAAGACACACATTGGCTACCAGGAGCTTAGCGTATTAGGACACCTAGTTAGTTGGTAATCCATTAAAATATCTCCGAAAGTAGCTAAGAAGATACGAAATTTTAAGAGACAAAATACAAAGCAGATTCTCAAAAGTTTTATTGGTCCATGTTCATACTTTAGAGCGCAAATCAAATACTTTATAAAAAAATTCAGCCTTTTCAGTAATTCGTAACATCTAAATGTAAATTTAAATGGACTGAGAAGCACGATGGTCTCTTGGATAATTGAAAGAAGACATATTAAGCGCCCCATCACTCGCCCCATCACCCAAGTAATTAGTAATGAGTAATTAGAACGACAACTATTAGTGGGGTTTAAATAGAGATCTCTACAGTTACATTGCTCGTAGAGATTTGGTTACATAAGGATTCGAAATATCAACAAGGGTTGAATTACTATTATTGACTACCATTGATTTGTTAATTTATTATAACGAATTTCTAATATTTAAGTTCGTGAAGATTCAAGGAGGGGACTACCGTCAAAATGTCATATTATGATCTTGAATTTTTATTTACGTTTTTACTATAGGTTATATTATTTTAAGCTTGACAAAACAAAATAAACCAATAATAATTCATTATTGAGGTGACTTGTAGTCGCTGCCTTGTGTGTACATGTCATGAATTTAAAATTTATTGGAACTCTTTTTCGTCTTAAGTAATTCACCGAAATAATGAATATTCCTCTCTCCTTTCTCTATTATTTACTTTGTGTAGCCAATGGAGCGAAAGAAGACAATTTCAGATTGGTGGTCTATAAAGAAAGGGGATCGAACCGAGGATTGTTTGCATTTGAGAAGTAAACCGTATCCTTAATACTGAGTTTAAATCAACGTATCGAGGGGGCTATTCCACTATGGCCATGATGATTAAACAGGCACATGTAATTTTTTTTAAAAAAACATGAAATTTTAATTGTGATTTTCAGGCATAGTCGGTTTATAGCAGAGAAAAGATTATTTTAACAAATATTCTGAGTCGCGTTTATTATATACCACAGTGAGCTGATATGGAGTTCCTGTTTACGCATTAAAATGCTATTACAGGAACTTGTGTGAATGCAGCGTACAAAGTTGCAGCGATATTTCTATCTGTAAGTATGAGTTTTAAACTAATATAAGGTATTACATAATTCTAAACTTATATTCCTTCAAGCTGTTTATGTGCGATATCGATATGCTAGTGAAAAATGTTGCGATGGAACGTTTTAATGTTAGCAAGTGAATCCATAACTCCTAATATGGGATGAAAATATGGTTTCTGTTATTCGATTTGCGGCTGCAATTTATTAGCGGAGATACGGTCGGGCGTTGGCCGGAACGTTAGGTTCGTATCGAAGTATAATATTGTTCTTCAAATATTCGACCGTAGGTGATCAGGAAGTATGCCGCGTATGTGGCGTACAGAGTAAAGTTTGGGTAGCGTTACAAGGAAACAAGGTATACTACAAGTTATTTAGTGCAATTTTACTGCAATTTGTGCTAATTATCACTGGTGTAGAAATAAACAACAATAAAGTGAGTGCAAGCAAAAGGAAAGTTTCGCTAACTAGGTAAGTAAATAGCCATTATCTAGTTTCTTTTCCTTAGTTCCACTAAACATCATATAAAATAATACATTAGTACTTGGTTGTCATGAGTGTAAATGCTCCAGGAATACTACGATTTTTAATGGGTGATCTTATACTCGTGAAAAACAGTAATCCAAACTTCCTTCCAATAGCGGTTCTCAGTATCTGAAGGTTCAACCAATTTTAGAAGTATCTACTCGCAGTTCTTGTCGTTATGTGTCAACGAGGCGACTCATGTGCAATAGTCAAGAGTGAAACATGAAAAAAAAGACAATTGTACAATAATATTAATGCATCATCTTCTAAACTCTAAATAACAACTAAATAAACTCTAATTAAAGAATCCAAATCATTATTAACCACCATTAACTATGAATAACAATTAATCACCGTTAACGAATTTTAATAATTTAATAATAAACAATTTCTGTAACAGATAATACAATTAATGGGTTGGATAGATAATAAGGAAAGATAAATAATTTATTTTATTATTATCATTATTTTATTCATATTGGAAGGTTCGTATTATAATCTAATAATTGCATGTGTAGCTGTATAGAAATGCATTTTGTCTGCTCATTTGTGTGTGTCCTTGCTGTGCTGATAGTGAGAACTTGGGAACATGATAATTCGTTCCGGTCTTTCAACTCTACGAACGATTTGTTACAAAGTATTACATAATAGTTCAAGCTGAAAGAATAAACTGTTTGCATGTAATGTGAAGAGAATAGTTGCATAGCAACTAAATATTATCATAGTGGTATAATGTATAAATATAGATATAGCATTTATTTCCGCATGCTTTGTCTTAGATGTAATAGATTTTAGGTACCTCCTTTCTGTTTTTTTCTAGCTTTTTATGTTTTTTCTTACCTTTTTTCCTATTCCCGCAGGGTGGATCTACCCCAGTCGCAAATTAGCAAGAACCTGTGTGCCTGACGAGACTGATTTGCGATAAAGGATCCACTCTTGGTACACGGTAAGCAATGCAATTCCTAAGACAATAACCTATGAATTTTTAAGCCTATGCGCAGCAGTGTAATCTAAAAAAAATATATTACAAATTAATGTTAATTATTTAATTTAGGCATTTATTTTCTTTTATTATATATGTACTAATACATGGCATACTTAACAGTTCTCATTTCGCATGGTTTTCATGGATGGTTTACAACCAATGGGTCGCGAGTCAACCTGTGCCTTTGAGTAATGGAAATTGTGTTAAGGGATAAAAGGGAATTATCATTTGCTGGAAATGAAAAGAACACATTAGAACCCACGATTAAACCTACAGCTATGTCAAGACAATGCTTTTATCTGTAAGAAAAAGAATTAGGTTAGATCAAAGTCATTTCACTTCACAAAATGCTTTTCCATACAATGTAATAAAAGTATCTGCTAATGGGTAAAATCTTAAAACACAGAACTTTGAAGAGGAGGAAGGCATTCCTCAATATTCATTGACACTTAAGAGGACACACTTACTGGCCGCTAAAAGGTACCACCCGAACAAATGGGAAAATTAACGCCAATTGTTTGGGAGCACCGGTAGCAGAAAATGAAAGTATACCATATATGTTTGAATGAGGCAGCGTACTGCTTGGTGTGTGGAGCCTGACAAATTGCAATGGGAGCTGATGGCATTAAGTTGTTTAGTAATAACTTCCGTTAGGGACAACCCTGACTCTAACGTGATTTTAATTCAATTCCGTTAGGCAGGGTTGCTCCTGGGGAATGTTTTAATTCATCTCGCATGCTCTTATCAAATGGAGAATTTCACCAATTAACGCCTACACACTGGAGCAAGACTTGAATGCGTGGAGCCTGGAGGATATATAGAATTAGTAAATTAGAGGGAATGTAGCATGTAATGCATGAACAGTGTAATATGTAGTATTGACATAACTTGTCTGATTTTCTTTCACTTTTCTTATTATCACAATATATTTTATTCTCAGTTATATATAACGCAAAAGTTTTATGCATGTTTCGTGTACAAGGTATGTGGTGTTGAGTTTTTTGTCATAAATTCATATTCAGTATATATATGTGTGATAACATATAGATGCAATATACTAGTGGGATACATGAGTAATATACTAATGAATAAGTTAACCTAAACGTTATTGAACATAGTGTTCTTATGTAAAGTATGTGAATGAAGTCAAAACTCTATATATATGTATTGCACATGAGGAATAATAATGACTCGACTTTTAATTATTATTCCAAGGATCTGCCTCCATTTTGTGACACAATATAAAGGGGCAATTCCATGCTCACTCGAAAACGGAAGGCTTCCTATCCGAGGGCATCCTAATTTTTCTAAATTTTCAGCTTTGATTAAATAATTGTAGAAGCCATTTAATGTTATTATTTCCCTTGCAGTATAATTTGCTGTTTGGTGTGATTAAAGTGGAAAGCATTTCTTTTACTGCTGGAATAGAGATCCAATTCAAATAGAACCATTCCAAACCATGAATACGAATGGTATGGAAGTGAATATGTTTTAATAATATGCACACTTGAGAAAAATAAAAGGTATTTATAGTAACTCTTGCTTTGTACTTAGCAATGGTGAATGAACTATGCCTATTAATGGATGTTAATTAATTATTAATCTTATTATTTTTTCAGATTATGGAATGCTCATGACTATTCATTTATTCTAATGCATGGTACAATTTAATTACCTTTTTATTATTATATTATTATTATTATTATTATTATTATTATTATTATTATTAGCCCTGAGATTATCTGATCAGTATACACCCTTTTACTAGAAATCCCATCTGCAAACAACTGAGTTAGATGCCGATTATTTTTTTCGTGACACTACTCATCACAGCACTCTTTCATCTGTCTATTTTTTAACATTAATTTGATAGCAATTTCATACTTTTTCTTTCAGTTTACAATTTGTGGACACTCATCGCCATTTTGTTTTATATATATAACATCCAGAACGTAAATGTGCATATTGTAGATAAGCTTCAGTGGCTAATTACTGCTGAAAATTCAAGGGTATTATGAGTTTAACATAACCTTCAAGGATATTTTCAATACAAGGATGTCCTTTACCCAATGTTCGACTAATGATCTTACGGAATATGGAACCTACACCGTTCTACTATACAAGGATGAAGCATATAGCGATTCATGATTGGTATCTTATGATATAGAGCAATATAAATTATTGTATCAGTCCCTTTTATACACTTTTATTTGCTTAGCTAACACTTCTAATAACTAAATACCTGTGAATTGTAGGTATTATTAGTAAAATGAAAGAAAATAAAAATAAAAGAAATACAATGAATAAGAAAATAAAAAATACCAATGCTCGCTTATTTTTGAGTCTTATCTTTATAGATCTTACATTTTGAGAGTTCTATCCTTATTGTTAATCTGTCTTCCACTTTTATTCTGGTTATTCATGATATCTTCCATTGTTAATCTGTCTATCACGGCTCACCTCTATTATTATAATGACCTCTTATACCACGGCCTTTATTATTATGGAATCATTGTTCTCCACAATTTATCAATATACTCTGTCGATTGCTTTCAACTCGGGTTGACTACATTCCACATTATGGAGCTCCAAGGGAGCATCAAAGTGGCACGTAAACCGGTTTGAACCTTAGCAGATCCATTCAACTTTAGTCAATCAACTTTATTTACACACGACCTGGCTCACCAGTAACATATTTTCCAACGCGTGGGGTTCAAATCTTTATCGTTTCCACTCATATTAAAATCTAGTTTGTTACATAGTCTTTGAATTGCATAAATAATTCGGAAAACTTTCATGAGATGTTTTCTTCTATCTTGCCAATAAGGCAAGTGGTTCACTAAGCTCAAATGAGGCTGCGAAGGCAAAAGCCTATCTGGACCTACAAAATACAAAGGCGTATCCTGTTTCTAACTATTATTATCTTCTTGTAATTATATTCTCATTAATACGATTTTCAATCCTAACGGAAGTTTTACTTTTAACAATTGAAAATAACTTTTGGTTTTCTAAACACTTCTCTTTTTCTTTTCTTCCTCTTGGTGATTTCTTTTGTCTGTCTGTCTGTCTGGCCATTGGTCTGTCTGTCAACACCAGGAAGGTAATACCTAGTGAAGGAATCAATTTGTTTCCTTTGTTGTATATATATTCTTCTTATTCTATTTTATTTTTATTCTCTGTAGCAGGGTTTCCAACCATATATGGATATAAAGTTATATAGTACTTCTCTTATTTTTTCACTATTTATTCCTTCCTATACACATATATATATTTACTTAATTGGTTAGGTAACTATTTACTTATTTATTTATGTATTGATTTATTTATGTATTAACATAACATTTTTTCAGAAAGCCTGCATCAACATTGAATTTCACGTTAGAAGTTCCTACGTCTATTGCCGTACTTATTAATATAACATATTTTAATTATCCTTTGCGGTGAGAGTTGATTGAACAAAATCGATCTGGTTTGCAACTAGAGAATTTGAATAATAGAACTTCATCCATTCAACATTAATTTTCTTAATGCTGCACGTTGCATACATTTAGGAAATAACCCCGGCTTAGTTGCCAAATTTCTAATGAGGATTAAATCATTTTCTTTATACATGTGGTCTTTCCTGTGTTTCTCAATTTCGGCTTTTTGTTTTTACTGCTGACTAAGGCCTTTTGAGTTATTTCGTCATACGACTAAGATTCTTTTTCACAGCAGTTGTAACAAATAGAGACCAATCTTTTTGAGAAGTACACACATATTTTTTCAAATAGTTTGCCAAATTATGATCATATTTCTCCATTAGTGAATTTGTTCTAGGATGATAAGTAGTACTAAAGTTTTGATGTATATCTATTACAGCCATAATTCCGCTAGCTACCTGTGCGTGCAATTTAGAACCAAGGTCTGACAATATATGGCGGGGTGGACCAAAATAACAAATAATATCTTTTAGTAAAAACTTTGCAACAATCTTTGCTGTTATGGTTTTTAAGGGTCGTGCTACTACATAATTTGAAAACATACCGACAGCGGTGATGTCATATTTATAACCATTAGAGGAGGGCAGTGGGCCAAACACTTCCAAATTTAGAGTATGAAAGGGAGCTATTGGATTGATTGTTTCATGCAACATTAGTGATTTAGTGGTTGGGTCCCTGCGTTCTTCACATTCGCGGCATGTCTTAATATACTTTTTGATATCAGATCCCATTCGACGCCACAAAATCGCTCATTGACACGAGAAAACACTTTGCTCTCTCCAAGTTGGCCGTTTCTAGATATGATGTATGGATAGGATATAAAATTTCAAGGACCATACAACGAGAAACACATTGTTTAAATTCGTTATTAGCTTTACGATATAACACCTCGGCTACTATTACATAGGGACGAGCGTCATTATTAGTATGATCAGATCTTACTAATTCGCGTATTGTACCAAAAATATTTGTCTTCTTTCTGTGCCTTAATTACATCACTCGCACCGACCTTCATTATATTGATACATAGTCCTTCTTCTCTGTTCGCGTCCTCTTCTTCACTTAGAGTCTGCGTAGGAAATCTGGACATGCAATCGCTATGTTTATTAGAAGCGTAGCCTGTTATCGCCTTAATCGAAATGTTGCAAGATTGTAACCTGATCAACCAAAGAAGATATTTTCCTTTTAAGTTTTTCATTTTTTCAGATAACAAAGGCAACAACTGTCCGTGATTGCAGTGAAGTGAGGCACTCGTATTATGCATTTGCGGAAATGTAGTATGGCTTGTACCAAAGCCATGGTCTCTTATTCTGGGATCGTTAATTTCTGAGATTTTTCTGCTATAATAAGCAATCAGTTTCTTCTCCGTCCTTGATTTGCATTAATACGGCACCAATTCACAGGTATCTACGTACAACTTGGTAGCATCTGCTTCCGGATCGAAGATGGCTAATACAGGGGCAGTAATGAGCTTCACCTTTAAGGTTCTAAAGGCTTGACGTTCTTTATCTCCAAATTGAAACATTACATCAGGCTTAGTCAAATTTATTAAAGGCTTCGCGATAACTGAAAAGTTCTTAATAAATCTTCGATTATAACTAGCCAATCCAACAAACCTACGTACATCGCTAACTGTTTTTGGTTCGGGAAAGTTAGTGATAGCCTCAATTCGTTTAGGATCTCTTCTAATCCCATCGAGTCCTACGATGAATCCTAGAATTGGTAGTTCGGAATATATGAAATGAGAAATTGATGGATTGAATTTTAGATTGGCTTCATGCAAACGAGTGAATACTTTCCGAAGTCTCTCTAACTTTTCATATATAGAATTTCCAAATACAATCGAGTCATCCACGATGCATGCCATAATGTTAAATTTGAACCGGGCAAACACTTTATCGACCATTATTTGAAATGTTGCGGGGGAAGTAGAAAGACATTTTGGGGAAACATTAAAATTAAACAAACCGGCACTACATATGAATACAGTTTTCAATTTATTATCTTGCCTTAAGGGAATATGTAGAAACCCAGATCTGAGTTCTATTGAGCTTATAAATTGAATATTTTTAAATAAATCTATCAAGTCGTTTAGTGATGGAAGAGCGTAACTTTCAGGAGATATGACGGAGGTCAATTTTCTATAGTCCACTACGAGTCTCTTAGAATTATCTCTCTTATTAACTAAAATAACTAGAGACGCATATGCAGACCGACAAGGAGAAATAATGTTTTGTTTAAGCAATTTAGCAATCTCTACTTTCATGACTCTCTTAGTCTCTAAAGTTTCTCTATAGTATGGTGAAAATACAGGGATATTTGAAATTAATTCTATGCTATGCTCATATTCGTGTGTTACAGTTATATCATATATTGTCCATGTCATGATATCTTTAAATTTAGATAATAAATATATTACCCTTTTACGATCATCAAAGGAAAGGTCGGGGGAAATGTCAATTCCCTTGCCAATATCGTGTTGTAGTTTATATTTCGATTCTTCAACCTTCTCAGCGGGGAGTGAGCTGGCTTTAACCGTGTTCACTCTTACCTCTGGTGTAGGAACATATTTCTCAAATGTCCTACTACTCTAGAGTTAGGTATAATCACATCTCGTTTACTCAGATTAAACACAGGCAGTCTGGCTAACCCGTTTTCTTCCACAAAAATTGTGGGTGGTATTAAACATGAATAAAATCGACGTAAAACGTCATTCGGTTCCACATAATTTCCAACTATAGAATCACTTAGCTTAACTTTTACTGAACCTACTTTTCCAGGAGGTATTTGCATGCACTCGACTGTTTTGATTAGATTAACGCGATGATTGAGTTTCAATACAATTGACCCTCAAAATAGGACATTCATTTTCAGGTTGTGAATTTAGAGAATATTTTCAGAGGTATCATTGAGCTTTAAACTATTTTGAGTCACTTCGGCGTTCGTACGCGGTACTGGTGTTGAGCTAACATGTCTATTTGTCCGAGGGTTACCATTTTTGTTAAAAAACTGAACATGTGACAGATTTAATACTGTTTGTTCCTTGCGGCTTGGCAAATACTGAACATGAAACTTCATGTTTGGCCCTCTTTGATTGCCGTTAATAGCTATAGACTGTAACTTTATGTATGTGTAACGCTTAATGAAATCTATTCCTAGAACCATTTTCTCATCTAATTGAGACTGTTTAACTAATGCTACGTTTAACCGTAAACGACGCGATCTTCGACCATAGGTATCAACTTGGAAACTTAACCGAACCACTGGGAGTGGTTGAGTTAGCTTATCCCGTAATGTGCGCAAACGAATAGTGGCACGCATTCACTTAGCAATTGGAAAATTTTGAGGAATCATTTCTTCAGCCAAAACAGGGATCAGCGAACGAGTGTCTAACATTGCATCTACTTTTCTATTAAAATTCGAAAGTGAATCGTGGGCAATCTGTGATCACACAATTTCGTTCGAGCTCGCTTCACTTCAATTAGCATTCCATCTCTCCCGATGTCACGCTTATACGTGCATATTCTTTTGAGAAACGAATCGTTTTTAGCAACCAAATAGGGCTTTAAATGATGTGGTCTTAATTCTCTACATTTTCTCTTCATTTCCCGATCAGATTCAGTATAAATGTCGACTAAATACAATAAACGCCACACATGAATAGCTTGATCTATTGTTGATACTTCCTTTAATACTACAGACTGGACATAATTTGAAGGCAACGCCTTATACAATAGGCGTAACAATTCTCTGTCTCCCATTTCAGGTCTTACGAACTTCCGTCTCGTATTAAAGTATACGCAAAGTTATCAGGAGGGAAACGAGGAGGGAGTCGCTTTCTCTTTAATTTTTGTTCAAGCTGACCTCTATATAAATCGTCAGAAAACGCTTGAGAATTCATTTGCTTTAATTCTCGAAACTGCAACTGTTGGATGGCATTCTTACGACATAAGGACCAGTCGAGAGCCGTCTTTTCGAGACAGGCAGCTAAATAAATACATTGCTCCTGGTCGAGCCAATTAAGGGCACGAGCGATGGTTTGATATTCATCAAGGAACCTAGTAACAGATTCTTTAGGACTTCCTTTAAATTTCGGCAATTTCAATACTGGTACACTGGCTACTCGATCGTCAGTTTCTTCCCGTTCACTTGATTCTTCAAGTTTTTGTCTATTTTCTACTTGGGGTTCTTTCGGAGGGGGTGAATTAACGTCTATTGACTTATTCTCGTCCAAAGGTAAGGAATCCTCTGCGGGAGTCTTTACTTCGTGATTATGTAAAATTTCTTGCCTAATGTTATTATATAACAAAAGTGCAAGTGCGTTATCAGCAGTGGAAGAATATTTCACTTGAGGAGGGTGAGAAGCAACTTATGGATATTTAGGGAAGCTTAGATTCTCAATACAAGGTTCTTCATTTTTAAACTCCTTAAGTTCTTCGCTTGAGTCATATGAAAAAAGACTTGGTGTTATTTCGTCAAGTGCAGTCTTTTCCTGATAGAGCTCCTTCTTTGCCAATTGTTTAATTTCGACATCGAAATCATATATACTTGATTCAGGTGTTGAATTTCCTGGGAGTTTACTCTCCAAAGGTTTTTCCACGTGAGGTGGTATAGCAAATGGAAAATAAACATCCTCATCCTTGACCACTTCTGAAGCAACTATTTGCTGCTGTTCCTCTTTCTTTAAAGGTGTTGACGCTAACTTGGGATCGAACTCAAAATCACTCATAATAATGCCAGGAGATTCTCCGGAAGAACTAACTGCAGGTCATTTGTTCTGGCTTAAGAATAATTGTTCGTTTCGCAACCACTGGTTTATATTGTGTACTATCCAAGGAAGTCAAGGATGGCATTTTATTACAAGTTTCTCCAAACTTAGATAAACTTTCCTTATAACACTCTGTTTGCGTTATCGGTTGCCTATCTACAGGATCCGGTAAACTACACTGCTGTGGATGGTTTATCCGTGGTTCAAGTAAAGTAGGCGAACTGGCTACTGGCAAACTGGCTTGCTGCACTCCTGTTGCTTCTTTTGCCATGTGACATAGTACGGAGTGCAGAGACTTCGTGAGCTCGGCTTTCTGAGCAAGATTTTCTAAAATATTTTTAACTTGTTTCACCCGATTTTGCAATATACCAAGCATGAAACTTTGGTGGGGATTTCTTAGATTTGAAAAGCGGGAACCAGTGGAAAGACATCTCTAGTTACTTCATTAATTGTTGTTTCCATTAATCAAACAAAAACAAGGGGGGTATTTCTCTATGAGCAATATAATCAAATCACTAATTGCCATTAGAATCCACAATAACACAAATGCAATAATGCGACAACTTACATAATTCACTTAAATTAACATCCACCATTAACATAATGCCAAAACATAAACATAAGACACAAAACAGTAAAGCAAGGATGTCATAGCAGCACCACAAAACTTTTCGTCCCGAAAAATGAAAAAGAAAATAAAACTTTAGGCGAGCCGCCATTTGTGACGATGTGCAGGTCTCTTTCTGTTTACTTAGCTCGTTAAATTCCAAATAATGTAGAGAACTTCTTACGCTAGTTCCGTAGCGGATGACACAAAAGAAATATAATCAAATTACACCATGATTTTCATGGGAAAAGTGAATTAATCTAGGGGAATGACAACATAAATTTCTAATTAGTTAAATTTATTACATTACTAAAATTGTAATATACAACAACATTTAAGTGAATGATTCAACAAGAATAATTTGATATCTGATAGTTCATTTGATAGTTTGATACCTTAAAATTAGATCTTTTAACAGACAAGATATTCACATATTTAAGTTATTGGAGATGGAAGATGAAATACGAATATGCGACTTCAGTTTTTAACCTTGAACGTTCTACGGTAGGTAGACAAATCATTTTGAAGTACTGCAACAAGGGCTTATACATACATTATGGTAATATTCTTGTAACTCTTAGAAACTTTGATGATGATTCCGTCTGCTCACAACCAACGTCTCGAATTTCTTGAACTTTTGCAATTCTGAACTTCTGAGCTTCTGAACAACTGTTTGAGACCCTGAGGTCCTTTTATATTATTTTCGATGGACACACCCGAGCCTCTTATCAGTCGGTTCATAAAGTTTTATCATCTCCACAAATATGGAAACTTATTGTTCTTTTCCATTCTGATTGGCTCTTAGAGACTACCTGACCCAGGATTCCTAACAATTTAACCAATTTCAGCACATTAATGAGGCGTCACGTTATCAGAATCATGATTATGTATCCTGTAGGATGATTATGAGTAACCTTCGACAAGTAAACTTCCTACAAAATTGTGCAGCAAAAGCAACATTAGTCACCTTCAGAAGGTTTTACGTATTTCCTTTCATTTTACTAGATTGTGGCAAGTCAAGAGAGAAAAATGTCTTTTAAAATGCATATTAATCAAAATAATATTTTTCAATTTCTTCAATAAATAGCAATGTAACCATATTTTTGGATTCAGCATCACAATATGGATATTGCCATTGAAAGCCACACAAATGACACATGCCATTCTTGTGATGCATTTAAAATTAAGCTTATATATGATTTAGGTGAAGATAAGAAAGAAATAGTAAAGCAACAGCAAAAAAACATAAAGAAGCAGAATTAGCTTATGAGACTAAAATCACAGATAAAATGCTAGCAAAAGAAGGGAATAATATAACAGTGCTTGTTTTTGATCTTCAAGAGTGTCTTCCCACACCCTGCATACAAACATCAATTGCATTCTACAAAAGATAACTCTGGGCATATAACATAACTGTCCGTAACCTATAGAATGAGAAAACCTCATGCTATGTGTGGTATGGAACTGTAGGTAAGAGAGGAACAAATGAAATTTTTTCGTATGTATCAAAAGCTATTTCAGCTTTACCAAAGGAGTTTAACCACGTTGTGCTTTACAGTGACTCTTGCTCTGGACAGAATAAATAGACACCATTTGTGAAAATGTGTTTATCACTTGTGAGCAAAACAACTCATATAAACATTTTGGATCACAAGTTTCTGGTCTCAGGGCACAGCAGGATGGAGTGTGACTTTGACCATGGGAAGATCGAAAAACTTAAAAAAAAATACAAATACCCATCTCTCATCCTCATGACTGGGCACAGTTAATAAGAGTTGCTTCGAAGAAAAACCCTTTTGAAGTAATTGAAATGACCCAAGATGATATTCTTTATTTCTCCACACTGGCAAAAATTGAGCTGCAGATGAAAAAAACAAAGGAAGAGGGAGCAAATGTTTTATGGCAGTCTGTGAAGTAGCTCTGTTATTTTCGTAATGAACCAGTGAAGCTATATTACAAAACGTCACTTAATGATGATAAATTCTGTTATGAACCTTTCTCGATGACGCATACGACGCATAAAGAATCGCACTTCGGAACCTCGAGTGTGCTACAGTGCGTAATTGCCAATCTCAGTAGAGAAAAAGAGAGACTTGTTATCTCTATTGCGTTATATTCCACCAATATTTCATGACTTCTACATAAGTTTACCTACTGCAACCAGTGTGCAAGATCCACTCCTAGATTCTGAAGATGATGAATAAATGCAGTTGATGGGGGGAAAGTTTGTAGTAAGCTCCTCACAGTGTCATTATCATGTTACTTCTAATTCTAATATAAACGGAAGAAGTTTCTTTGAAAATGTACTCTTGATCGGTGTGCACGCATGCATACTTAACAATATAGATATTTCTAAGTCCAAACATGTCTAATATGTTTAGTACTTTGAAGGAGAAAATATATTTTCGTTAAATTAAAACTAAATTTATTAATAACTTGACAGCTTATCTCATAGTTTTCATATTGCAAAACTTATATGTGATTAGAAATTATATTCCAATAAAATAATAGTTTACAAAAGTCGCGTGTGTTGTTTTTTTGATGTTTAACAAAGGTTAGTGGTGATGCGACGAGACGAAGTCTTACAACGTAAGGTTAAAAAAAAGTTGAACAGTATTGTCAACTATGTGTGTTCCAGTTCCTTTTCATTATTTTTAAATACGTAACAATCTTTGTGAACAAGGTGATATGCTGAAATCATTCTAACAATATTATGGTTAATGTGTACACTTAGTAAAAAAGTTTGTATAATTGTACGCATTTATATAGTTTAACACGACAGTTCTATGGTGTTATATTAGAAACAAAGTAATTTTAATAGACTATGATGATGACTTGTTCCTTTTTTCCATATCAACATATAACTGAACTTATAGAAATAAGTCACATAACATACCATAATATCTTTAACAATGTTGGTAGGAGTAAAATTCTAATTCGTAACTTCAAAGTATTTACAAGGAAATACACTGTAAAAATTTCAGATTTTAAAATTATTTTCTTAGGTGTTTTTACTATACCTCAATTAGTTATTTGGTTCTCATGAAAAATGAATAAAAATGACTTGTTACCTTTTACACTGAGTCCGTGCATTTAATTCATCAGAGTAATACATTAGTATACTTGTTTTCTTTGTATTTAAGTTTTTTTTAAAAAAATCTATTTTATTCAACTTAGCATTCGTGATTAGAGAGAAGTTGTATCATTCGTATATGACTTACCACCCATACGTCACAGGGTATTCTCACTTCACTTACGAACACAACATTTATGATATGGGTTCTCCATCTATGCTATATTGAAGCCTCGAGTTGCCTTTAGTTTCAGGTAGATTGTAATCATTTACCACATTAACCCTTTGTGTTCCAATCATATTTGTTCCAAGTGGGTCACTTGGAAAAGCCACTGCGGACCGATTACACGTGCTGGTTGTTGGACCTCCATACAGTCTCTGATCGCATTTATCTTATGACCATTCTTCCTACTCCTAGGTCCTGGGTTCAATTCTCCTTAACTTCATTGGAATCAAACCTTATCATTAATTTCTTTGCTGTACATATGTGTTCCTTTTAGGAACAACAATCATAGCCTTTGATGGTAATTTTCTTTAAATATTGCCATTTACCTCAAGGAGTGAGTAATTCAAAAAGAGAGGAAATAGAGAGATAACATCTGAATGACCAATATATTCCAGTTTCATACCAAACTGGAAATTATGTGAACATTTTGTTTTCTTCCTGATGAAAAGGCATCGGACGATTAGTCAGGAAAGAAAGCTAAAACAAAACCAACTCAAGGTTATGTTACACGACGAGTGAATTCGTGACATATTTCGCAACAAAGAAGATAAGGACTCGATATGTATCAATTGTTGCCTCAATTCAGGAAAATCATTATGATGATAATATCATAAACTTTGAGCTAGGAGTTATGCGATGCTACCAATGAAGTAAGATACCATCTCTTGAATATCTGACTTTTCCGTCTCAGTCCTTAGACAGTCAATTATTTTGATTGCTAAAGAAAAAGATTCCGGATAAGCATTTGCGTATGACTTGTACTATCTTTCTTCATTCCTCACATTGACACGTGAACAAGAGACTCATCCTGTTTTCTGAAAACAATTCAGAATATCACATCAACATATGCGTCAACAATGACGAAGTCGTGCATGATAAAATGATCGAATCCGTAAGCATTGTGTGATTTCAGTGCGAGTGACAGGGTAGTGTTAATCAGTGTCAACTTCTTGCGCGAAACCTAACAGCAGTTTTTCAGGTAAATACGTTTATGTTTTAAGTAACCTTTTTTTGCAGGCAGCCTTGGAACAAATTCAATATGGCAAAGTATTAAGTGGAGAACTCTCAAATAATTCCTTGTCTTTGAAATGCTAGAATCACTTAATTCCTTTAATAAAGATTATGATCAGCTTCATTGAAAATTGTTGAAATTAATATTTGTCATTGTAATTTTTTATTTGTATTTTCACTTTATTCTGTAATTACTTACACTTAGAATTTGAAACCGCTAAGTTTTTATAACTTGTCAAAGTCTTTCAAAGTATTGTCACACCACATCGCTGTTACACATATATTCAAAGTTTTGCTAACTACTGTTTACTTCTTTCTCTTTTCTTGTTATCTATTTTATTTTAATAAACTGTATATTGTTAAATGAAGAAAGCGAGTTCTTCCGTTATGCTAGTCCTAAACCCATCCTTTCTAGGATAGAAGTGTAGGGTACAACTAGGTGGGTGTATATTGATCACTATAACTCTAGATAATATTTGACCTATACTATCTCATGTTTCTCTGCCTTCTGGCTGTTAAATTAGAGCCGTTAATGTTGGTATTCTAACGTAGCAGGATATTAAAAATGGAAGCGTAAAAGCACGTTTTCTCCTGTACACACATCTGTCATAACATTCAAATATTCGCCTCTTCAGACTTTGACTCAACGTATACCTAACAAAACGTCCTATTACCAATTAATTGCGATGATTACGCATAGAAACATCATGGCAAGTAATTATTTAAAATAACAAAATGAAGACACAAAATGTAAACATTTTTGGAATATTCGATATCAGTGTAAATAAGACGCCGTGAGTTAAAAGTACTAAAATAAAATAAGTACTTCTGTAACATCTTTTGAATGTGATCGCTAACTTTACAGTTGCAAATCCAAATAAATTGCTACCGACAGGTCTTCAGCTGAAATAAGAATATTAAAATTCATATCATTTCACTTTGATAAATTTTAACGTTATGTTATCGACAGACATTAATGAAATTAGCTGATATGATATGAAATAATTAAAGTGGGATGCATTCTTGTTTCACTAAAGAAACAAAACTTACAGTGGCAATTGTACAAAAAAAAAACATTATTTAAAATACTACATTATATTGGACGCGAACGTAATCTTGAAATGTATGAAGTGATTATTGGAAAATATTATAGAAACTTAAAACATGGGTTACACAGAAATATTTAAGATTTTGATTTAAACGTGTTAAAATATGAATATGGCATTAAGCCTATCATAAAATTCACAAATGTTGAAATATTCACAAGAGCATGAAATACAATTTAATATTAATACAGGGGATTATAATTAAATTCTCCTATTTAGTGTATATAGGAAATTATAAATGAAATACAAACTAGGAATACACAAATTACAATGAAATTTCAATGTGAAAATAAAAAAGGCAAAAATATTTCCAACAACTACGAAATGGTGTCTTAATTATTGGAGTGGTGAAATTATTCTTTTGTTCAATACGCCACGTCTCCTAGAATACTGATTGGAAAATAAATTTAAATGCACCCTGGTTAGTATACCATAATATCTCTTCTTGAAGGATCTTTCGTATAAAGATGCTAAAGGATCAAAATTAATGTTAATAAGTAGCCATAACAGTTAGCATAGACTCTAAAAAAAGAAAAGATGTTTAGTTGCAGTAACTACCGCAACCGAAGTAAACGCCGTCTTGAATACATTATTGCTGTTTTTCCCATAATAAGAGAAAATACATAAAACGTTAATTTAAAATATCTTAAGACTTAATAGTCGACTTTGCTTGCTGAATCCAAATACATAAGATTAATATACCATATTAAAGACATTTGCTCCATATTCTTCAAAAATATCCATTTCACACATTCAAAGTAACTTCTTTCAATCGAAACGAACTATGGGTAAAATGAGTTTAAATAAGAAAAGTTAAAATTCTTGAAATACAATACAAGTAAAGGATCTCTACCAAGAATCAGGAATCCGGAAACTGCGCATATGTTTAGATAGAAGAGGGCTACGAAGCAATACTGGTGAAGTATGACGGCTGACAGTAAAGGATAAATCCAACATGGCCGCCCGAACGTCATGCCAATCGACTTTTGTAAGCAACCTCTCTTCCACTTCCCATGGGCAGATTGAAGTTTTGCAGATTGATAAAAATATGAATACTACAGAACTATTGGTTTGAACTTTCGCACACGTCGACGTATTAAACTCAATATGGCCGATCAAAATGTTAATGTATGAACGACAGGTGTCTGAAAAACGAATTGTACTATGGTAGTGCTGTATATCTAGACGTGTATGAAAAGCGTTAAACCGATCAAAATATCGCAATCCTAAAGTCAATTAGCCGCCAAAAATCCTGAGCAAACAGCTCGTTCTGGAAAGACGAAATTTGGTGCAATGTTGCATTATCATGAAGTTATGAATACATGAGAAAAATATTCATAATCTCCCAACTTGAAGCCAATTGTCTCCAAATATGCATTGAAAATAAGAGAAAAATTATTTAAAACATTTGATAGGCCAAATATTTTAGATTTATGCAAAAAATAATTATGAATGGTTGCCTGTCTAATGTGCCCTAAGGAAGTATGAGTTATAAGTTTTATTTGCATCCACTCTCCCAAAAGTCAGGAAAGACATACAAAGATACGATATTAGCAATCACCAAAGATAGGAAGAAAATGTATGAATGATTATGCGAGTAAATGTGTTTTTGATTTGTGCCGCGTTCGAACATAGTTCCCTTGAATCACAAACCACGATTTTACCTGTGTAGCCACGGTCCCAGTGTTGGCAAGGGCGATTTTTGTTAGATATGATTACACCAAATTTCATATTTGTAATACGAGCTGTTTGGTTCAAGATTTTGTTCGGCCATATTTATTTCCAGATGGCGATATTTTGAACAGTTTAATGCTTTTCGTACATGTTGTTGCAACGCTACCACACTTATTTGGAATCCGCAATGTAACGACTGCTAACCAATCTATAATGGCACAAATTAAACCGAAGCATTTTAGATACAACACAGCGGGCGGCTTCTAAAGGGGTCAAACATACCTAAGAAAAAACAATTATTTTTCTTACGCAAATTCAACACCAACTGTTTTTGTTGCAACGCTACCACACTTATTTGGAATCCGCAATCTAACGACTGCTAACCAATCTATAATGGCAGATATTAAACTGAAGCATTGTAGATCCAATGCAGCGGGCGGCTTCTAAAAAGGTCAAACATACCTAACAAACACCAATTATTTTTCTTACCTTTCTTTAAATCTAACGATAACGTTAACAGAACCTCTTTAATTCAAAATTATCAGGTGAAGCAAAAGAACAGAATATTTGGTTGAAAAGTCGAATACTAAACTCACATAAACAATCCTATAATTTTATTTTCAATAACTTTAAATAGAATTCCAACAATATTAGCGATTCGGAAATTAATTAACGAGTAAAATCCTAAATTTTATAAGTAACTCGAATATCTTTTTAATAAAAAGAGCTCAACAAGTTAAACATTTTCACTTTCAAACATTTTTGATTATTTATGCTCACTATACTCTAAATACAATAACCAATTTATATTAAATTTCCCTTTTCCACAATTTTATTTAATTTATCAACCGAAAGCAACCAAAAGTCAGCCAACAATGGTTACCCAAGTTTACTTTACAATAGCAAATCTATGGAAAAATTTCTTAATAAATGAAATAGTAATAATCTTTGAATTTAATCGCGTTAAGTAATTCTCACGTCAGAAAAAGCTTCAAAGTCGTATTTCTTTCATTTAATTTAATTAATCTGAGTCAAACTCATCTAATTTTTCGTCAATTATTATAATTTACAAGTAGCGTTATCGAAATCTTGCAACTCAACATCAATGCACAAAAGAGGGACGTTATATTTTCCGGAAACCAATCGAAAGGAAGAAAAGCTGAAAAAATCGGACTTCGATCTATAGCCAAAATTGAGACTTCAATTAGTAGACCAAACATACATAAATTGGACAAATGATTTTTCTACAGGTTTGACTAATTTACACTTTCCGTATACAGCTCCCAAAGGTTCCCTTTCTCTGGCTTCAATTATAACACTCAAGAAATTGGTATTTCGAATCGACAAACAACCAAAAACGAAGGCAAACAACACATCTTCAGCAAAGAAAAGTTTTGTCCTTTTAAACAGCTCGCATAGTTTTTAATAATAATAACTCTAAGATAGTCTTTAATTTACTCTCTCAACTCAAAACTTTAATCACGGCAACCTAAGTCCAACAAGTATTCACGAACTTTCACAGTCCAGTCACGTTAATAGGTTCAGTTTGACATCCATACTATACACGTTATAATTCTGGCTTGTTATTGAAGCTACACGCAACGACCTTCAGCCACAAGGCAGAAGCTCAAGGATGCTCCATTGAGTGCTGACGTAATACATACACAACCGTTCTTTTCTTTCTCTTTGACTTTCACTCAGAACAAAATTACAAATTGCATTCAATTCTATTTCTTTTAAATATTCACATATTCATTATTTTCCATTATTTTCTTTATTTAAAATAAAAAGGAACAAATCACGCAATGATTTTAAAAAAGAAAAAAATGCATCATCATTTGAAAGTCCATCTCATTAAATAAAGAACTATTTCTTTCCTTTTTGTTTTTAAAATTCACCCCCATTCATGGGATTCGGCAGGACTTCCAGGAATTTTGCGTAGATACAACAATTTCTTCCCAAAACTTCATCTAAAATTATTCCCACCTCTTGTGCCTACCAAGGCACGCCACAACGTCTACTGATACAGTACTTCCATAGTACAAATCGTTTCGCAAACACGATTCGTTGACACATTGACATTTTGATCGGTCATATTGGATTCAATACGTCAATGTCCTCGAAATTTCAAGCCAAAAGATGTGTAGTATTCATACATATATCAATCTGCAAAATATTAAGTCAATCTGCCCATGGGAAGTGGATGAGAGGTTGTTTGCAAAGTCGATTGGCATGAACTTTAGGCGGCCGTATTGAATTTATCCTTTGCTGTCTGCCCGGCATATTTCATCAGTATTCCTTCATAGCCCTCCTGTATCTAAATATATACACAGTGTCCGAATCCCCAATTCTTGGGAGAGAACCTTTACTTGTAAGTCATACCCAAGTAATTGAAAAGTAACAACTCAAAATGTCTGTCGACTCCTTTTTTCGAAAAGAGACTTCTCCTTAATAAAAGCCTTCTAGTTAGATTTGAAGCAATAAGTTTGACAAATGATGACTGTCAATTAGATGTCTTGAAGTAATATTTCAAGAAAGGATGATCTAAAAATAAATATAACCAACAAGTGAATATTAAGTAGTGGCTTTGACTTGGTTTACTGGAAATCACCTTTCGGGTTATTGTTCTTGCTGTGCTCTCTGCTTTCACATCAGGTTTGGTACTAGGAGTAAGAGAACTAAGATTATTTCGGGTGGCCTAAATCAAATCTTGTAAAAGGTGTTTTGAGAGTTGCCTCTGTGCCAAAGTTAACCAAATTTAGCGGGTTTTAGGTGCCGGATTCCAAACTTTGGTCCAGTTCGTAAAACGTAAACACCGATCATAATATCAATACATTTTGCAAAACGGTTATCAAGGGCTTTCACACAAAGAAAAGGAATGCGGTAAATGTAAAAAAATCAACATTTCTTTTATCACTAACGTTACGCTGCCTTGAAAAGACTGTCACCTTGGGCCACCAGACGACGTTTATGTTGGTTTTGATTCCAACGCTTGATTCTCTTCTAAATAATTGTCTTTCTGCGGCGTTCTGCATGAGATATTTGTTCCACCAATTAATACCATCTTCTTCACCAAAACCGTCCGAGACCTTTGAAACAAATGTTTAAAAATGGGACCCGAAAATGGATTTTTTAAGATCAGGGAAATTTCTAGGCTCCCTCTAATATAGTAATTATGTAAGAAAACTGTCTCTGTTAGATTCTTAGTCCATTGCTGGTGCGATTGACTACACAAGAATTTAGAGGGAGAGAGAATTCTTTTAAAAATCGTTCTGTGAGATTAGGTTGATCATGATAGGGTGTAGTGTGATGTAATTTAATATTATGTTGCTGCATCTGAAAGAGAAATATTTTAATGTGAAACACTGGAGCACATAAATCTCAAAAAAGCATTAAAAACTGCAGTAGCCGTGATGTATTTTACTAGATAAGCTGTATAGTACATACATCTAACGCAACTAATTTAAAACGACCGAAACGTTTCCTGTGGGATAAGGTCCATGAAAATCTAAATCTAATAATGCTATGAAAACGAATAAGTATTAGTAGACAAACAAACTGGCGGATGCTGATCAGGTTTCAACTGCATACACCAAATGCAATCCTTAATGTGTATCTTCACATCATATCTCATTTTGCTCGAATAAAACGAATTCAAAATAACTCTTATTATTTAGTCAGTACCGGGTAATGAAATTGATCGCGATAAGCAATTACCACCTTTTCCGTTGAAGACCTAGGGATACTCATATTGCTTGAGTCCATTAAATGAAAATATCTATACAGAAAATACCAAAGTCTAGCTTAAAGAATTTTTAACAGTTCCCAGAACTTCGGGGTAAATCTTAATTATTTCACCATCTAGAAAAGAAACAGTACGTAAATATCCAAAATCTCCATTTTGTAAGAGCAGAAGTTCTTCATGTGATATATTAAGGATTTCATCTTGTATGGCCTGTAAAAAATAAACACGTTTAGAAGGTAAATTTGTAGAAGGAAATAAAAATGACAGTGCGTCGGTAGAAATATTGCCGCTCCACTAAAGAAAAAAGTTTACTGTTTCTAATGAGATAAACATTCAGTTCAATAAAGAATGATTTCTTTGTATAAGTGACGGTAGAAGTCTGTCTAGAGAGGACCTGTGTCCTACATTTTTCTTAATAAATGTAGTTTCTCACTGGCTCTAGTGTATTCAAAGCAAAACAACAACAACAACAAAAAAAAAACGTTTCCATAACATTAATAAAATAATAATTTTATTCGATGATTAAGAATCCGATTCGATGATGATTTATACACTTTGTCCAAGAGGATAATTCTTATGAGTTGAAGGGACTGTGTTAATTAACGCTTGAGAAGTCGCGCTGCCGAAGTTAGGCGAGTAGTCGCGCGCGGTCAAATGGACCGCATGAATAAAACACTGGTGGATTTTTTTACAGAAACGAAAGTAACCAATCTTTACAGATTTCTAGGCGCTGAACACGAATATCACACTTAAAATTAGATGGTAGCTCAGGGTAGCCAGTAAATGTGGAACTTACGTAAAGAAATTCATGTTTTTCACATTTATTTTGTTAGGTTTTACTCAGGAAGGTATAATTACGTACCTATTTATCGTTGTGGAATGTGTTATACCTCTTTCTATTTGGCGATGACCGTACCTTCGGAGAATTTAACAATCATTCCGGTAATCAGTACCGTTGGGAAATTATATACCCATATATTCGAAAATATCCCTTTTTTAGAGGAAAACCCGAATTATTTTTTACTGGCAACCCTGAAATAGTAAAATTAAAATTTATATTTGAAAACTAACTTGTTAATATTGGGAATGTTTTCTGCAAATGTCGTCAAGATCGAAACGATCCAAACTGTAGAAAAAAAATATTATCCCTTCTACCGAAATGCCGAAATTTTACATACCTTTGCAACATGCACATTCAAAATGTAATATTGACTTCCGTATACCGAACAGAACTATAGGAGAATACATTCAGACAATGTAAGTACCATTTCGATAGTCTGTACTGGGGTGGAGGGATTTTATGTACTGAAATATTGCACGAAAAATCCCTTTCTGCAAAATTCCTACTGTTTTCTGCCTACAGCTGGCAATCCTGCAATAAATAACTGGAAAAAATGCTGGAAAAGTTATTCTAAGACTGATAACGTTATGTGCCATCAGGAAGACTGAACTGGGAATAAATATTATTCTTTGAACTGAAATACCGCAAATTTCCCCTGTCTACTACATTTTTACCAAAAAAAAAAAATGGTCCTCGGACCTTCGTTATTGCTGCACAAAAGTAAATTGTATACAAATTTATTGCCTAGGATAAATGAACGCGCCGTTTCTTTGCCTTCCTCTTATAAGTTGTGTCTAGAGGATCCCTCTGTGGAGTCCAGCAGAAGTCAGCCAACATTGCAGCTTTCCACCGTTCCGTGTATCGGTGTTCCATGACAGAAATATCCCTGTGAAATTTCTCCCCGTGTTCATCACTGAAAGCACAACATTTCTCTCGGAAGACATCGAGGTGTGAGTGAAGAAAGTGTATTTTCAGTGTCATGTTGCAGCCAATGTTTTAAGCATGAATTAATTCATCCACAAGGTGCCCGTAATTGTCGGCTCTCTTGTTTCCCAAGATCAATGTGATCAAATTACGGAAACAACGCCACGTATGCAGCTGATCAGTAGTTAAAGTGGCCGCAAAGTCAGGGTCATTTAGGAGCTGGCGTATCTGTGGACCAATGAATATTCCCTGTTTGATCTTTTCTGTATTAAATCGTGGAAACTTCGTGCACAAATATCCGAATGCTGCTTCATTCGTGTTCACTGAATTTACAAAGGCTGTCCCAACTTAATATGCAGTGGTGGGAGAACAATTTTCTCAGGGTTCATTGGCAATATTTTTTGAGCCAGGAATCAGAGCTGTTCTTAAAGGAGACTCCTTTTGCGTATAGTGTTTATATTTTGCACGACTATCTCACTCACATATATAACAACAATTAACTCCTTGCAAACACAACAAAATCGAAATTAGTTTGAAATCTCCACATAGTAGCCATTCATGCTGTTTGTAACTAATGACGCTTATAACAGTTTTCAACGTAGTGTATATTTCGTTATTATTATGTAACAGTGCACCCTTCAGGCTTGTTTCGGAACCATCTATGTCAGGCTTGTCTCCTCCCGTACGGTTTGTATGAAATATGTCGGTCATGAAACAAACCTTCAACATCACTGCAGAATGTAATGTCACCTTCAGTACTGAAATGGTTAAGTTCTTTCTGACGATCCCGAAAAACTGACACTCGCACTGTTTCAGTTAGAAGGTTCCACAGCTACAGTCGTGGTTCTAACACCTCAGCTTTACACTTCGAGAGGTCTAAATCCCTAATCAGATCACTGAGTTCACGTTGTGTGAATTTGTGTGTTTCGCTGGATGAAGATGGCGTAAACCTACACAGCAATGAAATATTTTCAAAATGTTTTTAAAACGTGCCATCATTTTCCTTCAGAAAATGTATCCTACTTCCCTTAAGGAAATATATTCCATACGTTGTTGAAAACATTTTCCAATTAATACTGAAAATATTCTCGTAACACACTCAAAAACGTTTTAGAAATATTTTATACGCCGTTAGAAAAGTTTTCCAAAAAATGTTTTCCGTACGATTTCCAAACATTACTGAAAATGTATATGAAACATTTTATACAATGTTAACGGAATGGTTTTTAAAATGTTTCGCATGGAATATTTTAAAATTATTTACTAATAACACAGAAAATAATTTGTCAAGAATGAAGAAAATTGTTTTCTAAATATTTTTAAAATTTATTGCGTAAATTAGTTGAAATATTTTCTGAAGATTTCTAATTCATTTTTAACAAAGATTAATGATCTGTAAAATAATAATTTTAAAATGTTTTCCATGCATAACAAAAAAATATTTCCTGTATATCACAGAAAATATTTAGTGAATATTTTCTGTATATGACAAAATATTTAGAGAATATTTTCTGTACATGACAGAAAATATTTTCTGTACATGATAGAAAATATTCAGAGAATATAGGGTAGACATATCAAAAACATTTTCAAATTAATTTCCTTGGTGTTCTGTAACAGTAGAAAATGTTTAGCAAATACTAAACTAGTTTCAGATGTGAATTTGTGATAACAAAAAAAAATATTTACGAATCATTTTTCAAATAGCAATTGATATGTTTCTGATTTGTTGTTGTATGTAGTTTCAGAACTTACTTAAAATATTTTTCTAACATTTTCTAGTTTTCAGAGAAAAATATTTTAAATTCTTTCTGAATATTTTTCGTCATTACCACAATAACACCTACAGTTTGAAATACATTTCTTTCTTCAAAACTGAAGGAAATGCATATGAACAGTTTTCCAACTCTTGTGAGTTAAAATATCTGGATTTCATTTATACAAATTCATGGGGTGGTAGAAGTTTGTGTATGCTGGAACCGGTTTAGAATACACGGAAACTTCTAGCATCACATAAATTTGTGGAAATAAATTCTAGTATTTTAACTTACAGGTTGAAGAAAGAAATGTATTTCAAAATGTACGTGTTATCGTGGTAATGACGAAAAATATTCAGAATTTAAAATATTCCTCTGCGAAAACAAGGAAATGTTAGAAAAAATATTTTAAGTACGTTCTGAAACTACATACAATAATAAATCAAAAACATATAAATTGCTATTTGAAAAATGAATCGTAAATATTTTCTTTCTTTGCACAAATTCATATCTGAAACTAGTTTAATATTTTCTTAAAAGTTTCTACTGCTACAAAACACCAAGAAAACTAATTTGAAAATATTTTTGATGTGTCTACCATATATTATCCGAATATTCTGTCATGTACCCGGGATCCCTTAATATTACAAGGCGAGAAGACAGGGAACACTGTACAGTATAAATGGAGAAAACTAAATCATGTTGGACAGAACACATTCTATATCTATGACAATATTCATTGAAAAATATGGAGGAACAATAACAATCGGAACAAATCACATGAATTTTGAGAAAAGTGTTTATAATGGAACTCCTAAAAATACATTAGTACAATTTCTTACAGAAGTATTAAAATATACGAAACTTACAAACACGTGTATATAATGAGCTTTTCTTTTAAGGAGTCATTATAAAACGTGATCATACCACCATGAAAACATTTTATTGCACCATGTCTCTCAACATAAGGACGACGTGGACCACTCAGATGTTCACAGGTGGGGTGCCTTCATTGTTCTCTTCGTTGTGTTTTACCCAACACTAAAATAGCTATTGTAGTGCTTAAAATAAATGACTGAGCACAAGAAAGACACCCCGGGTGTCAACATGTGAGTGGTTCATGTCGTTCTTGTGGCTGGTTCACCGGTGGTTAGATATATATATGATAAATGGAGAAAGTAACTGATTTTATATCATGTAAATATTTAATGTGATATACAATCGATTATTCCCTTGAGTTATCGTATATAATACGAGAAATTTAACCGTTTATTCTTAAAAATTATCTAAATTCCAACATCCTACATTACTTAGATTGCGTAACAAATCGAAAGCCAAATAAAGGAACGAAGGTTTAAAAGACAATACATAAAATAACATCCTGTACATTTATTGAGATTAATTTCTTAATTTTACATCAAGTATGAATTTGTTGTACACAATACTGAAAACTACATACTTAATGTGAATACATAAACAAAAAGTCTATAATAATTTTCAGTCTAGTAATTGCATACCGTATATTAAAATAGTTTGAAATGTATATACACCTCATTAGTGTAATATTAACTAGTGTTATATAACATTTTTAAAATGCACTTACTTTGTAAGAACACTTCGAATAGAGTTGCAGCTTATACCCATTTTGTCTTGTCCCCACATCCTAGCATTGTAGTTCAGAAGATGGCAGTACCAATCACCGAAAACCAAGCACCAGAATCATGCGTTTACTTACGTTACCCTCTCCTTCAACACACACCCACAATATAAGTTAAACTATTTCTTGGAAAGTTCTCTGCTACCTTCTTCTAAGAATATATTTAACGATACCAAGTAGGTATATTAACATTACTTTAGCATTTGAAGTGTGATTTAACTGCCATAAATTGAAATTGAGGACAATATTCATGCAAATTAGCTTAAATGGGTACCATATACATGACACTAAACGAACTATGCCAATAAAAAAATCACAGTCAATAAGAATTAGATCTTCAGTCTAGATTTTTAAATTGCTGCTATGTTAATGCTATGAATTTTGGGCTCCCCACACCAAATGTCTCTATGCCAAACGTTTTTGGTCGAAGCTGTGAGCAAACCGCAGGCTAATGATCGGATGATGATGATAGCACGCAGGCTGATGATAGTTCATCACTTATAGGAAGACAGTTCGAAGTACTAGGTGGGACAGTACACTCTTCTTTTTCCTGGGATTCATCCACACTTACGGTCAAATTTAGTACCGTCTATGTAGTATCTATGTGCGGTATACCTTGAAATCATCTCGGTTGATAGCCTCCACAGTGCACTCCTAAAATAAAGCAATTGTTTTAGAATTATAATTTGCAGCATGTGTGGCAAAATTTAAAAACGTAATACATCTCAGAATCAAGGCTAAGTCAAACGAAGCGATATATGAGTATTTTTTATCTTACTACAGGCTATCCAAAACACTAAAACATTGTTTTCTACACTTTTGGAAGTTGTATACTAAATATCTTAGTAGCTGTCAATCAAATTTGGAACGCTGAATAAGTTGTAGTGTAGATATACAATTGAAGCTATGATCCAAACATAAAATAATGATATTACAAATAAATAAAATTATCTTAGGGTGGAAATGGAAGCTGTAGACGCATGAGTTTTACTGAGTGAAGGAAGGAAAGTACCAGCGTTATGGCACCTTCAGCTGTGTTACGAGTTTGACACAGTTCATACACAGAAATCGTCCGGTGGTTTATATTTCCTGCTTCGACTTAAAAGATAAAGAAAATAAGCTCGCTTTAAAAGAGTTAAAAGGTAAAAACTTTAAAAAGGTTTAATTTATTGTATTTTTGTTAATGTAAATAAATAATGTAGACAACTGACACAGAGCTTGCCCGCTGGACCTTGGCGCCCTAATCCAACTGCCATTTATATGCCTGCCATAAAGTAATAAAGATATAAACTTTTTTAAAAAGTGCAGATTAAAGGTAGCTTCATATTTACATTTTTTAACGATACCTATAAATTAATAAGGTAGAAGTATATGTGGTCCTTCTCACTATGCTTGCTTATATGTCTTATATATATATATATATCTTAAAGCCTAATCATTAATAATACCAGCCCTCTGCTTCTATACCACCCTGTGATACCGGAGCAGGACGTTTGGACGCAAAGCGATATACCTAAATAGGTTATAATGTATTTCATAACCAGAGATGATTACGTACTAAAAGCCTTAAAAATAGGCACTAATATCACAAAAACTCTTAAAAAATAACTGCACTAGCTAAAATCAAGAAGTTCAGAAAGGTGAAATTTGATCCAAATTTTCTTTAAAATGCCATCTTCAAAACTCTTAAGTTTTCGTTATGTTACAATATGTCCTATGGTAAACAGTCACTGAAAGTCTCAGTTGCAACAAATGCTTAATTTAGTTCTGAAAATTTTTGTGATGCAGAAAGGAAACATATGGGTCTAATTATTTTGTTTTTAGAATGATATATCTTAATTTCAGGAAAATCGGAGACAATGACCTGCAGAATTTCTTTTTCAGCATGAATCTATCATGAGCTAAAATAAAACTTGCTGTGGGCATCCTATAACACCCCAAAGTAAACTTCTGCGAAGTTACCTTTATAATATCTCTAACATAAAGGATATTCATAACTTCATAGCAACTCATAACATTGCATTACTGCTTATTACTATGTATTTGCAACAGAGATACTTGGAAAGGAAACAACAGTGAAACCAGAAGTAAACAGTGAAATCTAATATACGTATTGAATAAGATATTTTGTCTTATGTTACAATTACCATGACATTATCATTCCATGACGGAATTATGGGCCAAGTCGGTCCTCGTGGCCGAGTGGGCTAGCGCTATATGCTAGTAATGAGAATCTCTTTTCTCATATGGCCTCGCTGCTGAAAGGGACGCTAAACTAAAAATAAAAAAAAAAATCAATTATGGGGCAAATCCAGCATTATTCTACAATTTCAAAAGTTTCAAAATTCTGTACAGCGAATTCTTTCATCTGCCTGAATATATTTTTTTCTTTTGAGTTGATTTTGAGATTAACGTCCCGTTCAGCAGCGAGGCTATATGAGACGTGGACCTACTGATTAACGTGGAATCCGACCACATGAGCTCCCGCCGGGAATTTTCTTCTTTTCTTGGGCGGATCTTTTCTCGAAGCATTGCCTCGTACACTAAGTCCTGCTTCTTTTGTCCGAAATGCATCAATAAAGCGCCAAATCGACAAATATCGTTCCTTTACGTTAGATATACTATAAAGAACAGGAGTTATTTTATTTTGGGGTATCACAGGCTGCCTAAAGTAAATTTTATTTGGCCCATTCTTCGTATTTAAATGTATAGTTAGTGCCTATTTTTATCAAAATTTATTATTATAATGTCTCAACTTTCTATTAATACAATAGTCTCCACTATCTGGTCTAATGGGCATATCGAATAACAAAAAAGTGCCTTCCATTTCAATTCAGGTAGAGCATGTACCATCACCATCTCAGATATTGATGAAACGTTTTTTAAAGCAACTAGACATGCTTTTAAGGGACTCGAATTTTTTGTTTTGTTTTGTCGAAAAAACTTTTCCCGCCAAGTAATGGGCCATCAAAGATGGGGAGTACAATTTCTGAATTTTACAAAAAATGGAAATG
Organism: Thermobia domestica; assembly: GCF_964235325.1. Taxonomy (NCBI): domain Eukaryota; kingdom Metazoa; phylum Arthropoda; class Insecta; order Zygentoma; family Lepismatidae; genus Thermobia; species Thermobia domestica. Next base: position 73,079,807 of record NC_137457.1, on the reverse strand, counting down.
GTCAATTTCGGAGCACCACCATTCAGCTATGGAGACATATAGAGTTATAATTCTTGTTGTGGTATGTACTCCCATGCGCAAAAAAAAAAAAAATTGCGCGTATACTGTAACTCAAGATTTTTCGCATTTATTCCATTTTCCTTACGTTTATGGGTAAAATTCAGTTATTAGTATGTGGAGATAATAGAAAGCAATTCATCTAACGAGATATTTCCAAAAAATATAATAAAATAATAAAAATATAAGCAAAAAACAAAATTATGCTCGGTTTTGTGTATACTGGCAACGATGATTTCTAGGGATTTTTTCAGTAGCAGATCACAATTGCGGAGGGAATTCAGTAGGGGAATCGAGAAATTGGATCAAGGAACTGGATACTGGACTAAAAAGTTGCATTTATTGGTTAAAACCTAGTGTGTAGATTGCCTGCCAAATATAAATTAGCTTCTGTAACTAAGATGTCGTACGAAAATATAGAACAGAAAAACTCTTATCTTAAGGTTCGAAGCGATACGGACCATGGTTATGAAGATTATTTCTTTAAAAAAAAGGAGTTAACACCATGTAGCCTCCGTGGTTCGGTGGGTAGAGTGGCGAAGTCGTAGTCATTTTTCAATTTTGACACCACATCGAATCCCATCCCATCCCATCCCATTTCTTTTTCTTTTATTTCTTTTCTTTTTTCTTTTTTTTTTACAATACGTTATAATTTTCATGTTAATAAGAACCGAAGCAATATAATAAGGACACCTTACTGATATTTTGCTGTAATGACGTATTTATCCAGGATTAGAGAACTATTGTTAATAGCTATTGTTTTCTGTTCATGCTGTTGTATAGTTTCTCTCATCCTGTTTTCTTGGGGAAAAAACAATTTTGTCTCCAACGAAGTGTGAAGGATATATACGGACAGAAAAAGACATTTTAGCACCAAACGTGATTTATCGTGATGAAGTGGACTAGTTTGCCATTATTAAAAAAAAATGAATTTGGCTTTTCTTTAGGTTTTAGCTAAAAAAATATGTTTTTCTTTATAAGACTATACTTTATGAGGCAAGGTGTGTGATCATACCCACAAATTTAGCTAGGGAGTGAAAGATAATTGTTTATACAAACATTTTACAGATTTAGGTGCGTGAAACACCAATACACCATGGTCTCGCTTATCCGACCATCCTTTGTTCCACATACCATATGATCCGATATATCATTGCAAATAGCACAAATCGGCAAGAAGATCTGCAAGTTGTGGTCTTAATCTATTTTTCATGCTGTGGAGTCTATCGCCTAGCGCGCCCGTCTACACCTTGACTCATACGTCTATCATTCAGTGCAGACACGTATCCAGGTTTTCTATTCGGAGGGGGCCCAACACGAATCCTCGTAAGCACGTAATTCTAATGTTTTAAATATCAATAATAATAATAATAATAATAATAATAATAATAATAATAATAATAATAATAATAATAATAATAATAGTAATGCAACAGTTCTGTACCTCTCTTAAACTTTTTCCTACTTTTCATTTATAAACCGGTTTATTTTGGAAACTGCATTATAGCACAAACAAAATGAAACATATTTTCGAGAGAAATATAACTAAAGAAAACTGTCTGCTACGTATATCACATAACAAAAATAGCAAGAAGACATGGAGTGTATCGTTCTAATATATTAAAGTTAAAAACAGAACGGAAACGAAATGTTAATCCTATTTAAAACTGTTCTTTAATTCCACCTGTGGTATAATGGGATTATGGTATGTTTTTAGAATTATAACAAGACAACAGCACATTGCCCAAAGTTTGGACACTGACTACTAGTAAACTGATATAAAAGAACCTCAAAAGGGTAAAGGCAAGTTTATTAAAAAGTGCTTGAGTTTCCGAGAAAGACAGCTCTCAGGCCCTCACGCTGGATACGTCCCTGATTCAGTGCAGTGCAGTTATTTGTTATAAAACATTATTATTAGATGCGTAATATGTAAAATTACATCATAAGTTTTACTTTTAATAGGTCTTTTCTTAACACATCCATATTATCCAACGTTCTGCCTGCCTGTTTATGTCGGATAAGCGAAACTCTACTGTATTTCCAAAGCTAGCATATACATGAACTAGAATTGTATCGTCCTAGAACAGACAATAGTCTGAAATGCTTATATTAAAAGGCTGGAATAAAAAGAAGCATAAGTACTGATTTGGAAGCGTGAGAACAAATTAAAAACAATTCAATATATTTCCTAGGTATCAGATTATCATCTTATTATGTCGATGTGTATTCTTTTTTAAGCATAGTTTTAAAAGTTATACCATTCGCAATATTCCTGAGGAAATCGAAAGAAAAACTCCTTGTGCCTCTTATGGCAAAGCGGCTTAAGTGCATGGTCCGAAACCGATTCCCACGTTAAGGTATAGATAAAGTTCCCGTACTTCAAAAATGCAAATCCGGGACGCTACTAAATTACGAGAATCTTTGAAATGCTTAAAACTGAAAGAAGTGTTAAATACTAATTTACTTTCCTACATTAGATAGAGTTGTTCAAGTATTACGTTATCACATTTTTATTCATTTCACTAGATCTTCCAAGGACGCCAATTTCTCTTTAAATTTGGGGGGGGGCATTCAAATGCAGAAGATATATATATGAGGATTTTAAGACAAATTACACTCAAATAATGCCAAATATTGTATATTCATAAATACAAAGGAGGCCTACATGAGCTTTGAGCGGGCCCGGCCCCCCAGGATCGGCGCCCTTGCCTTCTTCCTAGTTAAGCAAACGTAAGCAGATGATTTACTCCCTCCCCCTGGTAAGCAAAATTGTTTTTTTTTTCCTCAAGATCTGTTGTGTTTCCTGAAATAACAGAAGGAATTTCCTGATTACTTAACCATCTAAATGAATGTTTTCACTTAGAGCCATCCCGTCGATTCGCGTTGCCTAGGACTAAAATAAATTAACGGTCAATAATGAAGATGAGACTTCCATATCGAACATGAAGAGACATGTGGATCGGAGATCTTTCTTTGTTCCAACTTTGATTTTTTCAAATCCATGATGGAAAATTATATTATGAGTACAATTTTCGAAATTAATAGTATACAATCATAAAGATATCTTACAAAACGATGGTTTATTGCAAAATACTTTGACTCAAAGAATAAATTACAAGTAATAAACTTGTTACTTTTCCTGAAGAGTCTAAGTCGTGAATGAGACGGAAGCTGTCGGGTGTAGTGCTTGGAACGATGGCCTCACTTGTTCTGCCTTCCCGTGGCGCAGCCTTGATTCGACTTGATCCTAAACGTATTATTCAGAAGTCGAAGTCGGAAGATGTTTCCCATTTTTCCAAAACACTCTTGGTCGATTACAATCTGCCTCACTCGTGAGGGGACAATCCCATGCCGTAAGCGTCGGTGAACCACCGATAGGCAACTAGTGACATGTCCCCAAAAATTGGCGGTCCCGCAGCCAAAAATTGGTCCCACTTCCGTTTTGAAAATTATACCACCACCGGCAGAGAAGCGACGGAACGCCAACGAACCACAAAATTATTCCCCTAAAATACGTTAAATCGCCTATATGCGTAATTTCTTTGCATCAAGATGAGTCTAAAAACATTTTTAAAAAAATAAAACGAAAGTGCCCTGAGCTGGGCGTGAACCATCAACCTTAGGGTTACTAATTGCGTGTTCTTCCGAATTCGTCACGGAGGCGATTATGAAGACACAGCTTGTAGAGTGATAAATCGTTGAAGTCTTTTTAATATTTCTAATCAGAGTGCTCCTTTAACCGTGTATATTTGAAGACAACTGTTCGGAATCAAATCAAATGCACTCGTCATGTAATTTTATAACAAAATGGCAAGCGTCTATTTACTTTTTTCATAGTTCTCCCATATTCACTTGCTAGTGATCGGCGACAGTTGCCAACTAAATTCATACAATTATACGCACCCACCTCAAGATTTTTCACTTCATGATGTAAAGGCGGGAGTTATTCTTGACCCCCGGAGCTCAAATATTGTCCTTATAATAACAATTCGTCAGGTAAAAATAATATATAATAATAACCGCATGCACATGACTGGCGATGGTTCATGTTGGTCCCTTTACGATTCTCCGTGACAAATCAAACGAGCGCGGACCAAAATGAAGTCCTCGTTCTTACGTTGTGGTAACTTCAATACCCCCGATTCTAGATATCTGCTTCGACTCGACGAATCCCTGCCACTAGTGGCACGCTAGCGGCAATCCTTCGACGCGTCGCTATATCGACGATCGCCATTTACCGGCAAGTGAGCCACTAGGAGTTGGCGACGTTTACGGCATGGGGAAGCTAATAAACAAACAAAAAAATAATAATTAATCTAAAGCCTTATAAAAAAGTTTTCTGAAAAGTTACATCTAGCAAAATCATTTGTTGGTATTCCAGAACTGTGAATTAAACTTTATTCATAACTTACTTCTATCGTAGTTTTGATATGAGAATGATATGTCTGAAACTAACACAGGTCATTAATCCTTTTTTTTTTTTTTGCTTTACTCAGATTTAGCAGTTTTACTTAACAGTCAGTCAATTTGGATCTGTGATATCAGAGTTTTAGAGATTTCCTTATTTTTTTCATTTCTAAAAAAGTTTGCAACTAACACCATTAACGTATCTCTTTCGATATTTCCATATGTAATGGCTTGGTCACTCCCAGTATATTTTAAACAATAAAATGTTTACGGTGTCTTACTCCATTAATCTGAACTACATTTTATATCCACAACTCTGTGCATTTTCCCTTAAATCTGCAAACTTTCTACTAGGTTAAAACTCAGTATTTTCTATTTTCTTCCTTTCTTGCTAAAACGAAAGTGTTCTTTAGACAACCTGGAATGATGACTCTATACTACATTATGTTGCATAGGGCATTTTATGTAGCATATCATTTGACAGTTGGACACTTTCTTTTTATATTGAAAGCAACAGGGATTAAGTCCTTCTACACTTATAAGTAAACACATTCTCTTTGATTCGTGGAATTGTGCCAATGCACTAGGTCCAGAGAGTTTTTAATTTAAGGTAATAATAATAATAATAATAATAATAATAATAATAATAATAATAATAATAATAATAATAATAATAATAATAATAATAATAATAACTATTATTATTATTAGGTTTTCCTGAATATTAAGCAATATTTCACAAAAAGCTGGTATTTTTAAACAAATGTGTTCGATATCAAGTTTTCATAAAAGTAGTCACTCTCTCCTATAAATAATTTCAGAGGGGCCGCGGTGGCTCAGTGATAAAGCGTTCACCTTTGGTGCATGGGATCCTTGGTTCGACCCCAGCTCGCACCAAGTGAATTTTGTGGTGGAGAAACACCATGTGCATGGGTTTTCTCGGGGTTCTTCCGTTTTCTCCCACTTTTTTCATTCCACCATTGCATTCATTTCTCATCCTCACCGTGTCCTTTAGCCTAGCCGGTATAACCGTGGGTCGTAAAACTTAAAGATTTGATTTCAAATAATTCCAACCCAAACAGTTGCAGGAAGTATGTCATTTCGAATAAAACAAACCACTCTATAAAATTCTGAGTATTATTATTTTTTATATATACAATTCTAGCGGACCTTATTTGTAAATCGAAGGGTAAGAAGACTAAATTCACTCTGTTATTATTATAAATTCATTTCAATTCAAGCAGTTAAAATAGTTGGGAAAAATTAGAAAGCCATACCCTATATTCCAGTGTGCCGCAACCGGATAACGTGGCACACTGGCGTGCCCAGCAAAATGAACAGTGTGACGCAAACTTTTACCTATTATTTACAAGAATATTTGTCGAGTTTATTTTATTTATTATTATGAACGATTTTTCCACGGATCAGCTCTCTGTATACAATTAAACAAACAAGTATCACATTGAGGGAATGAGTGTAATTATTTACTTTAATAGTAATAGAAATATATATATATCCGTGTAACGTGGGTTCCTGTCACCACGGCATGGCGCGTCCTCAGGTTGCGGATCGAGGTGAAGGCCTCTAGATATAGAGGTAGGCTGCGAATATACTGAATAAGCAGTCGCGGACAGACGACTAGGAGTGGTCCTCCAGCTTGGGGGTTTGGGTAAGGCTAACACCCTCATCCTGTAAAAAAGGTACTTGTTCAGAAACATTCACAAAAGCCTCGGACAAGGACTGATAACTTGGCACGACATCAGCTAAAGAAAATGGACATGAGATTTGGAACATGGAATATTAGAAGTCTTTATAGGGCAGGCGCGTTAAAATCTGTAACGAGTGAGTTAGAGAAATACAGGATGGACGTAGTAGGAGTTCAGGAAGTTAGGTGGGAAGGAAATGGATCTGAGAATTCCGGAAATTTTACGTTTTTTTACGGGGAAGGAAATAAAAATCACCAGTTAGGAACAGGGTTTTTCGTTCACAAACGAATATTACCAGCAATTAAACGGGTTGAATTTGTTACTGACAGACTTTCTTTTATTACTCTTATCCAACTCCCGCGATATTTGACCAACTCCCGCGATACCATATGAAGATTCTATTAGGGGATTTCAATGCGAAGGTAGGACGAGAGGATATTTTCAAACCGATTATAGGGAACGAAAGTTTGCATAAGGAAAGTAATGACAACGGTGTTAGACTCGTGAACTTTGCAACATCCAAAAACCTAATCGTGAAGAGTACAAAATTCCCACATCGCGACGTTCATAAATACTTTTGGACATCACCAGACGGAAAAACACATAATCAAATTGATCACGTTTTAGTAGATAGAAGAAGACAATCTAGCATAATTGACGTCCGGTCGTTTAGAGGGGCTGATTGTGACACTGATCACTACCTGGTAGTAGCGATAATACGGGAGAGATTATCGTTGAATAAAGGTAATATTTAATGTCCGAAAACGGAGAGATTTAATTTAAAGAAATTAGAAGAGAGCCAGGTAAGAGAGGAATACCAGATTGAAGTTTCGAATAGATTCGCGGTTTTAGAAGATTCGGAGTGCACTAGTGTTGAGGATACTTGGATTGAAATTAGAGATAGCATTAAAAGTTCAGCAATAGAAAAATTGGGACACGCGGAAATACGTAGGAACAAACCATGGTTCGACCAAGAATGCATTAAACTAGCAGAGAAGAGAAAACAAGCAAAATTACGGTGGCTACAAAATCCGAATGAAAACCCTACACACAATTTCGCAGATACCAGGCGGGAAACTTCCAAAACTTTTAGAACAAAGAAACGGGATTTTTTGAAAGCTAAAATTAAGGAACTTGAAGATAATAGTAAAAATAAAAATATTCGGGACATGTATAAGGGGATCAGCGAATTTAAAAAAAGGCTATCAACCTCGTGCTTATATATTAAAGAAATCTGACGGAACAGTTCTCACCGATACGGATAGCCTCTTAAATAGATGGAAAGATTTCTTTGACGATTTGCTGAACACGCAGCCAAAAGCTAATGTGCGTGGAGAAAAGGAGATACACACCGCAGAACCGTATATTCCAGAACCCAATCGAATAGAAGTGGAAGCCGCTATAAAGAAATTGAAGAAACACAAATCTCCGGGTGTAGATGAAATTCCGGCTGAGTTAATTTTAGCTGGAGACGAAAAATTGTGGAACAAGATACACAAACTCATTCTCCTTATCTGGAACAAGGAAGATTTGCCACAAGAGTGGAAAGAGTCAATCATTGTTCCAATTCACAAGAAAGGCGACAAAACTGACTGTAATAATTATCGAGGCATTTCTCTTCTGTCAACATCCTATAAAATCCTTTCAAATATTTTGTTAGCAAGATTGACTCCATACGCAGATGAAATTATTGGAGATTATCAGTGCGGATTTAGACGAAATCGAACAACTATCGACCAAATATTTACCATTCGCCAAATACTCGAAAAGAAGTGGGAATACAATACCCCGGTACATCAACTATTTATTGATTTTAGAAAGACTTACGACTCCGTTAGGAGAGAAACATTATACAACGTTCTTACAGAACTTGGAATACCGAGAAAGCTAATTAGATTAATTAAGATATGTTTAAGTGAATCCCAAAGTAAAGTCCGGGTCGGAAAATTTTTGTCCACGAGCTTCCACGTCGAAAATGGCCTGAAACAAGGAGATGCGTTGTCGCCATTATTATTTAACTTTGTGCTGGAATACGCCATAAGGGAAATCAAAGATAGCAACCAGGGCCTAGAGTTGAACGGCATTCACCAGGTTATGGCATATGCTGATGATGTAAATTTTATAGGGGATGATAGGAGAACAGTAGAAATAAATGCAGAGATCTTATTAAACGCTTGCAGGGACATGGGTTTAGAAGTAAATGCAGAGAAAACTAAATACATGGAAGTGCGTCGGGACCGTAATACGGCAAATTGTGGAGGCGTTAAAATATTAAATAATACTTTTGATAAAGTGGATACTTTCAAATATTTAGGATCAATATTAGCAGACGAAAATCATATTCACGAAGAAATTAAATGTCGACTAAAAGCAGGGAATGCGTGTTACTATTCGGTTGAAAATCTCTTGTCGTCGCGAATTCTGTCGAGGAATTTGAAGCTTAAAATATATAAAACGATAATCATGCCTGTTGTTCTGTATGGTTGTGAAACATGGTCGCTTACTCTGAGGGAAGAACATGGACTGAACGTATTTGAGAACAGGATCCTGAGAAGAATATTCGGACCCAAGAGGAACGAGAATGGGGAATGGCGGAAGCTTCATAACGAGGAACTACATAGTTTATACGGTTTGCCCAACATTGTTAGGGTCGTCAAGTCTAGGAGGCTTAGGTGGACAGGTCATGTAGCTAGAATGGAAGAAAGTAGAAACGCTTTCAAAGTCTTGACTGGTAGACCCATAGGAAAACGACCATTTGGAAGACCTAGGCGCAGATGGGAGGACAATATTAAGATGGATCTCGCAGAGATAGGAATACAAAGTAGAAACTGGATGCAATTAGCTAAGGATAGAAGTCAGTGGAGAGCTTTTGTGAACGCGGCACTGAACCTCCGGGTTCCATAGGCCATAGAGTTAGTTAGTTAGTTTATATATTTTATTTTCTACCGGGAATAACTGCATCCGGTCTAGAAAGCTGGGACTAACAACAAAGGAACCCGATGTGCTAAACACACACCACCTACGCACTTCAATACACCAACGAAGGTGCAGACTATTCATGAATTAAAGTCTCTCACCCAATGTATTCTCCTAACATGTCTCGCAGCGATTACAACATTTTTTGGTATCTCAATCACTTCCTAGTAGGATAGGTTTACCTAGAGACCACTGATTAACCTGGTATTGGATGTTTCACTTTCTTACATTTGGAGTTGACAGTCATCGGTTGGACAATCTCACACGCAAATATCTAATATTAACAACGTTTCTTCTATAATTTCGTAATATTGTATTATTTATTAGGTTGGTTAGGCTTGTTTCAACACTTTTCTGTTTGCACCTACTTATTACCTATACCTTAACGTTGGATAAAAATACACTAGCTCTCACCGGGAATCAAATCCAGAACCAATGGATTTGAACCATTTGGCAACAACAAGGTACATTTAAATAGAAGTTTCGATTTTGTTAGGAAAATTGTGATTATGTGTAACATTTAAAAATATATTGAAGAATGGGTACGAATGAAACGCACTGAATTTTCTCGCTCGAATTTCTTAAACTGACTCGTGTTAGACTGCAGCTATTACTGAAACATTTATTTGGGAAATGCGAATAAAATAATGTGGTTTTGGAAACCTTTGTTCGAAGCAACTTATGTCCAAAAGTAAAGTACCAATTGGTCATATTTCTGTTAGAAATAAATTATACCATATATTAGAATTATTAAGGAAATAATTTTATGTGAACTATGAGCAAAAGCGTCTGAGTACTTTCTGAGAAATCGTCAAAAAAAAGTCATCCCCAAGAATAAAATATCCCGTGTGTATCTTTTCAGGACAAACGAGTTATGCTATTTATGAAATACGAACAAAATTGCCTGAGTCGTTCTCCACAAAATCGTAGGGTAAATCTTACTCCGAAAAGTATTATACCACTTCTAGCTTTTTAGGATGATGGAATTATGCCGTATCGTTAGGTTATTTATGAGACATTTATTTATGAAATATGAACAAAATTGGGTCAGGCGCTAATGGGAAAATCGTCAAAGAGTAGGTTAAACTACCCTTCTGAATGTTTACAGGACGAACGAATTGTGTCATATTGTTAGGTTATTAATGATACATTTATTTATAAAATGTGATTGAGAAAATTGTTCGAAAAAACGCATCTCATACAGTAAATTACACCTTACGTATTTTTTCACAGCAATGATTCAAACTATATTTGTAAAAAAAAAAAAAATAATAATAAAATAAGCAAAATCTTTACAGCTATTTTTGAAACAATTTAATTATTTTAAATTTTCATCCTTCAGTAAACTACCCTTATTTTTATGTGTCGGAGAATATAGAATTCGAAACGATAAAGTGTTATAAAAACTTCATGTCTAGACTTAGGTCCAGATACGTCGAACAGTATGGCCTCTATTTGAATGCATGTAAAAGCGTGACGAACCAACAAACGAACAGATGGACAGACATCAAAATCACTTTTTCGATATGTGGGGGCGTGAAACTTGAATTCATTGAAATCTCGAATTCGATTTTTATCACTATTACTACAATTTCTTCTTTCGTCGCTTGAACGTGAAAAAGAATAGGAATACAACGACACGTAAGGTGATAATTTGTAATTCCCAAAATTTAATGAGTTACGTTTAATGTGTTGCCATGCTAGAACAAAAGCTTATGCCTGTTTGTTATATCATTTTAATATCAGTTTTTCACGCTACTATATAATGTAGAAATATGGTATGATTATCGTTCATATTCATGCTATCTCTTAGAAATATTCGTGTTCCGCATACATAGATCAGCATAATTTAGTTACGTTCAACGAAAGCATTCTTGCACTTCTGGATATGAAAAAAAAGATAGAGAAAGTCAATATTCTAAAAAGCAAAAAACACAAGCACACACACACATAAACGGTAATTTAACATCAGGTCGATGTATAAGACTGGATAGGCTGTCAAGGTCGCGTATGTTTTTTTTCCTGTTCCAGACACACAAACCCGAAGTGAGTTGTCTGCTGTTCAAGAACGGGAAGTAACATACAAGACTATAAACTGAAAACAATAACTGTTTCCAATAGTACACGTATTCTAATACTGAATAAATACGTCGATTAAAGTATACTACCAATAAATTATTTCCTTATTATATTGTTTCGGTTCTTATTAACATCAAAATTATACACTTCCTATAATGTTTTGTAAAAAAAAAAAAAATGGGATGGGATTCGATGTGGTGTCAAAATAATAAAATAACTACGACTCCGCTACTCTATCCACCGAACCACCGAGGCTACGTTGTGTTGGCTCTTTTTTTAAAGAAATAATCTTCATAACCATGGTGCGTATCGCTTCGAACCTTAAGATAAGAGTTTTTCTGTTTAATTCTATATTTTCGTACGACATCTTAGTTACAGAAGCTAATTTATATTTGGCAGGCAATCTACACACTAGGTTTTAACCAATAAATGCAACTTTTTAGTCCAGTATCCAGTTCCTTGATCCAATTTCTCGATTCCCCTACTGAATTCCCTCCGCAATTGTGATCTGCTACTGAAAAAATCCCTAGAAATCATCGTTGCCAGTATACACAAAACCGAGCATAATTTTGTTTTTTGCTTATATTTTTTATTATTTTATTATATTTTTTGGAAATATCTCGTTAGATGAATTGCTTTCTATTATCTCCACATACTAATAACTGAATTTTACCCATAAACGTAAGGAAAATGGAATAAATGCGAAAAATCTTGAGTTACAGTATACGCGCAATTTTTTTTTTTTTTTTTTTTGCGCATGGGAGTACATAAGAATATACGTAAATAGATTTTATTATAGTTTGGTTTGCGTATTTGTATCTTTCTGTATGTAAGTTTACAAATGAAATCCAGTTTATCAGAAAAGTCGAGGTTTGCGATTTTTTCGAGCACTTCCGATTCGAATTTTAAAATTCTGTTTTCACGATTAGTAAGACCTAGTTACCCGCTTTCCGAAAAAAAAATTGCATCGCTGTGTTGAACCGGTTTGTCGCAAAAAATTTGAGAAATCATCAAATTTTTAAAAATTGCCAATTTTGGGTGCCATTTTCTCGAAAACACCATAATTTAAAATTCTGAAATTTTGTCAATGGTTCAACTTTACATGAATAACAAACACACCAAATAGCATTCTCGACCATTGCTTCATTAACTATAGCCTTTTGAAGTTAGCGAAGATTCGTTAACTTTGATGTCACAGTTGGCAGCATTGAAAACAATGAAAGTGAAACAATTTAATGATGCTTTTGGTTCACATTCATTAAATAAAGAATAAAAAGTTTTCCTGGCTGCTTTTTATTACTTTGATCAAAATGGCTCTCTGAAATGGTAAAATGAGCCTCCAACTACTCCATCTTCTTAAATCGATCTAATCTGATATGGAAATTACGATTATGAAACACACACATTTTAAGTTTACTCTAAACGGCCATCCAATAGATCCTGATGATCTACAAACAACCTGAACTATTACCTCAATGATGAACTGGAATGCTCCAGACAAAATTCCGAAAAGTGCGATGTCATTACAGTGATCGAAAATAGACAAAAAGTTAAAAAATCGAAAGATTTTCTTACGCGTACTATCAAAGAAATTTACGGGCTGTTTAAACAGATCAATTCCAGCATAAGAATTGTTCACGCGAAATTTTATAGTATTCGACCAAAGTGGGTCAGTCTGCAACCTGCGAGGGAGGTGTCTGTGTGTTGTGGAAATTTTAAGTTAGCTGCTACTGCGTTGCAACAAATCAAAGGAGCAGCCTGTATTGAAGCTGTCATGAGTGACCTATTTCCATTAGTAGTATGATTCGTATAAAACGACAGCTATCTTCTTCAATAATGTGGTGATTGTCATGGAGCGGAAGGAGTAAGTGTGGAGTCTTTAATTATTGATCCTGATGAAAACGAAAATATTACATATGCCATATGGGAAAATAATGATCTTGTTAAAAAAAACTGTGACACTCTGTTGTTGGTTAAAACTAAGAATTTTAAATCATGAATACATCGAGAAAATCCAAAGAGAATTAATTGCTACCGAAAAGCATCGTGTAAAATTTCAAGATACAAATTCTATTTTACTGCATGTGGACTTCGTTGAAAACTGGACTGTTACTCTGCTAAGTGAAATTCAGAGTAATCACTGAAAAACGATGAACTCTCCATCGTTACGGCAGTGGTATATTATTATGAAACAACTGACAGTTTTGCTGTAATAGGAGACGACAAAACACACGATTCCGCTCGTACTCATAGTCATGGATAAGATTCTAAAAAATACTTGAAGAAAAGCGAAAATATAGGTTTTAGAAAAAGGTTCGAATACGTGTGTAAAATTTATCAAACCGTTTCAGTGATTTCTAATGATGTTGCATCCCACTTTAAAAATTGCTTTCAGATGTTCGAGACGCGGACAGGTCCGATAAAGCAGTGGCTTTTCAGTGAAACCGGCCATGGCAAGGGTCTCTGCGACGGTATTGGGGGTGTGGGGGGAAAGGTATAAAGAATGTGGCAACACGGCATAACCTTAGGCAAGAATAGATTCACAATATTAAAACTGCAGAAGAATTCGTGAGTGTAGTGCAAGTACAAACTCAGGGTATTATTTTCGTATAGTTGTCAAGAACCGAATTGGACAATTTTAAGAAAGAGAAAAAAAACAATGGGAAAGTGTGCGACCGGTAACTGGTATTCGACGAAGTCATCTTTGGCTTTTATGGCAGTAACGGGTCACCATGGACTAACTTCGTGCTTTCCCCAAAATCGATCTTCTGCAATTCAAAGTGTAAATTTACGAAATCTGCAAAAATGATTGCATACATGCATACATGATAACCAGTGATGGATAGGAGAAATATTATCAAAAAATCATGAATTACATGAAGTTGAAGTGTTCTTTATGTTTCCACACAGACCTTGAACAGGATACAGGTTTCCAAAAAGGCATAAGAGAAGTGAAAATAAGTGTTTTGTGACTATCGACAACGTGCTAAGCGTTGTGAGTGCACCAACACCTATTGGAGCATCTGCACGGTTAGATGCTATTAGCGAAGAAGACACTAAGCAAGCAAATAATTACTTCAGTGTGATAAAATCAGTGAAACTTTGATTTCGAAAACCATTTTAAATAAGTTAGTTTAAAATTTGTGTGTTTCGTAATCGTAATGTTTATCTCTGATTACATCGGTTTAAGAAAACGAAGGAGTAGGGGGGGTTCATTTTACCATTTCAGAGATCCATTGAGATCCATTTCAGAGAAAGTTAATGAAATTTCGGTAACTTCAAAAGGCTGTAGTTAATTCATGAAGCATTGGTGGAGAATGCTATTTGGTGTGTTTATTATCCATGTAAAGTTGAACCATTTGACAAAATTTCAGAATTTTAAATTATGGCGTTTTTGAAGAAATGACGATTTTTAAAAATTTGACGATTTTTTGGTTTTATTTTTTTTTTTTTTTTTGCGGTTGCACAAAAAAGCGATACAATTTTTTTTTCGGAAAGCGAGTGGAAACAGAATTTTAAAATTCGGACCGGAATTGCTCGAAAAAATCTTTGACTTTTCAGATAAACTGACGTTTATTTGTTAACATATGTACAAAATGATACGCATGCGCGAACCATACTATAATAAAATATAGTTTATTTATATCCCTATGTACATACCACAATAAGAATTATAACTATCTGTCTCCATAGCTGAATGGGGCTGCAAAGTTGACCATTTTCCATGTTTTCTAAAATTCATAAATTGTACTCCCCATCTTTGATGGCCCATTACTTGGTGGAAATTTTTTTTCCGACAAAACAAAATATACGGGTCATTTAAAAACATGCCTAGTTGCTATAAAAAAATTCAACAATATCTGACATGGTGATGGTACATTTGGGGGAGGGGGAGGAGAGGATGGTACAGTTTTTTTGGGCTGTTACGAATACAAAAAAATCCCTAAAATATATAAAAAAATTATTCTTTTCTTTATAATAACACTATCTTATTCTAGATTCCTCGCTCTACTAAATGAGGATTCGAACTTATGAAAGATCAATAAAAACTGTATTCTATAACCATAGCCGCCCGCTGCAGGGAACAGTTGCTTTCCCCATGGATTTTCAAAATACATAACAAAATTTTAAATTTTCTTATTCACACACAACAGTTAGTGTAGTTAGCAGTGAATGTAAATAATTATTTTTTACATTAAATATTATATGGTTCTAGGTATCTGTATTCGTGACTTTCCTCGTATGACGGTCCTTTTAACCCCCTCCCCCCTGTAAAATATCCTGTGGGAGTTACTATGTCTAAATTTCCCTTTAAAATTCGCTTATATACTACATATACATCTATATAGCAACTACTTATTAAAGATGAATATATTTATGATTACACCAACCAAAACGATTAAATTAATCGAGAGCCGTAATTAGTAGACACTGCTTTACTCGTTTAGTGCATTGCATACATGACAATGACAACCAGCATATCTGAGAATGTTTCATACTGTGAAGAGATAAATTTACTTCGAAATATCCCATACTGCAGCTAACTTAATATTATATAAGAATTTCGATACTCGAAAAGAAAGATCAATTGAGACGTGCTAATTATCCTGAATAACCGAGTCCTGTAACCAAAAAAGAGGGGTTAAAATAGCTAATTGTCTACAACAGCTCAAGTGCCCGGCAATAATTAAGTGCAATGAACAATTACAAAGAAGAGACGGTTATGGTTACCGCAAAACCGTACAATTGTTATTCCTCTTGTTTAATGTAACCAGGTAAGTTGGTTAACACCTTTTGCTCTTTTTCTTGGTAACTAAAGTCCAGAAGGTATAACGTCATTGACTTCCCGCACTTGGACATGCTCGTCACTGAGGGTGTGGTAAAAGGATAGCCAATCACCAGCCACAATTCACCGCACTCAGCGAGCCATGAGTAACCGAGCTAGCAACTCCGCATAAACGTCACTACATCTTTTCGCGGGAAGCAAACTACGTTATACCTTCCGTACTATAGTAATCCAGAAAAAGACAAAGTGTACTTTCACTGAAAAAATGAAATCTTTAAGTTTTACGTCCCACGATTATGCAGGTTAGGCTAAAGGAGACGGTGATTGAGAAATGAATGAAATGGTGGAATGAAGAAAGTGAGAGTAAACGGGAGAACCCCGAGAAAACCCACGCACACGTGTTTGTCCACTACAAAGTTCACTTGGCGGGAGCAGGATTTGAACCCGGGACCCCAAGCACCAGAGGTGAACTGTACTTTCACTGAGTACTGCTCGGTTACTATTTGGCTACACGATTTCTAGCGTAGTTTTAACCGAAATTCGACTACTAGCAGCTAAGTTTTCATTTAATTCTTACTCTGCACACGATAAAAAAAGTCATATGCACCCGTGGTGTGAGTTATTAGTTAAAATTTATTAGTAATTGGTTACAATTTTAGACAATGCCTTTCTTTTAAAAACAAGGCAATACTACATAAATTCTAAGGGGAGAAGTGACACCAGTGCTTATAGTGTAAATCTTCGTACATATACATATAAGCTCTAAGACAGCCTTTCCCAACCCGGAGTCCACAAGCCAATCTGAGAAAGGCACACACATACACAGTGATGAGAAATACACCATTCACACGGTGCGAGCTGGGTTCGAACCAGGGACCCCAAGCGCCGGAGATGAACGCTCTACCACTGAGCCACCGCGACCCCCGGATTAGACTTGATGTTGAGGCGGATCGTCACTTAAAAGTTTATTTTTTTGATCCTGACATTTCCAAGTTAGTGGCTGAAAGATAACACAACTCATCACATTAATGAAGTTGTGTATCTCGGTGAGTCATACACTTAGTGTCAGGTTAATTTGTTGAAGTTAATACATTTTATATTCTTCCAGAAAAAAATACGTTTTTCTATACTGGACGGGTAGGCTATTGTGGTTTTGTGTTGTTTACGTACTGGATTTATTTGTAACATCTTAGTCAAGATACCCGGCCTGAGATTTGAAACCAAGGACCACCTGATTACGCAATTGGCATCATACAACTCTAACATGATTATACCACTGCAAAGAAAAACAAACACACCCATATATGCACTAACATGGGAACAAATATAAACACTAAGCGTATATTATTGCAAGGAGTCCTTCACATGCATTGCAGACTCTAAAGTAGGCCGCAGTGTGGAAAAGGTTGGGAAAGGCTGCTCTACGATTAAAGGGTTGCGGTGGCTCAGTGATATAGCGTTCACCTCTGGTGCATAGGATCCTAGGTTCGATCCCAGCTAACGCTATATGAACTTTGGGATGAACAAGCACTGTCTGCGTGGATTTTCTCGGGGTTTTCCTGTTTCCTCCCACTGTCTTCATTTCAACCTTTCGGTCATTTCTCATCATCGTCTCCTTTAGCCTAACCGGAATAATCATGGGACGAAAAATTTTCACGATATCAAATAAAGAATATATCAATTAAATAAATTTCCGGTATATCACATTACAATTGTTAGCGTATATAAGGAGCAAATTTTTACTTTCATTCGAACAGTGACTGCAACCAATTCACCTGACCCGGTTCCCGGACCAGTTTAGGAATCACAGTGAAGTTGCTCCACCAGGTCGTGATGTAAGGTCATGTGGTATTATCATGAGGTAAAAGTGGAATAAAACGAGCTCTGCGGGACTTCTAACCCAATTTACTCGCTAACGCTCGCTCAGCTACGTGTCGTTGCGTAAGTAAATAACTTATTTTTTAATTAAATTTGTGTTTGCAAAGTGGAGCACCAAAGGCATGAACAATTCCAACAAGTGACTGAGGCACAAAACATTTCCAGGAAGTGACTGAACCTATAAGAACCGATTGAAGTTACTGTCTGACTCAAAGTAAAATCTTGCCTAATGGGTATACTCGAGCAGACGGTTCTAATAAATTTTGACATTTCTTGTAGCCTATTTTCAGGTTAGATAAGCGTTCACTAAATGAGGAGCTCCATTAGTACTAGCAGATTGACTTACGGAGGGCTCATTATAAATACAATGTGAACGTATGTCATAAAAAGTACAGTTCATAAAACACGAACCAACTTATGCTATGTGGGCACTAAAAGCCACAAATGCTATCTAACCGAGTCAGGGCAGGAGTGAAGCAGGGGCAAGCGTTAGCGAGGGGTGAGTTCGTAGAGAGCAGAAGATACTGGAAGAGCACACTTACACATACAATACTTTCACTATTACTCAAAATTCATTTCAATATACTGTGCATTGACGGTAATTACTTATATACACACTCGCATCACTTCACGTGAAATGTTTCACATAGTAGTTTACCTTTAAATTTTCTATTTGCTAGAACCGTCTGCTCGAGTGAACTTTATGTCGGCTCTTTGTGGCCCAACATGTTTGGTAAAAATTGGCTAATTTTAGTTAGGTCACGTTGGTTTAGCTTAATTTAAGCCAGGTCTAGTTTGGTATTTCCTAGTAACGTAAATTTGTACAAATAGAAAATTTATAGGTAAAGTACGATGTGAAACTTTTTTTTGTGAAGTAATGACCGTGTAAATATAACCAATTACTGTCAGTGCACAGCATATTGCAATGAATGTTGAGTAACAGTGAAAGCATTGTATGTGTTAGTAGTGTGCTCTTACACTATCTTCGTTTATGCGCATAACCCCCGTCGCTGACGCGCCTGCTCCCTACGGACGCACCCTCTTGTCGCTCGGGTTTCTGTGCTGCACTCCTGACCTCACTCAGTTAGGTAGCATTCGTGCTTTTCAGTGGCCACACAAAAAACTGGTTGGTGTTTTATGCACCGTAGTATTTATGCCCTACGTCCACACTGTACTAGTACTGTCCTCTCCTGATGTCAATCTGCAAGTAGTAATGGAGCTCCTCATTTAGCGCATGCTGTTAATAGAAATACAAAACTCTACTCTAACCTGAAAATGGAAGAAATGTGTTAAAATTTCGTACAATCGATTCCTCGAGTAATGCCATTAATCTTCCCAAAAGCCCAACTCTTCACTTTGTCCAACGGCACCTACTTTCAATTGTTTGCGTGTGGATGACAATTAATTGTAACATTTTTATTATTATTATTTCGGAACACCTCAGCATTGCGTTTCTATTGTATGCAGCACTTCACAAATTTTTCCCACATCAATACCCTTCCAAAGCACGAACTCATTTCTCCTGTAAACAATGTTTTTTTAACCTACTTTTGGTTCCAAAAAACAATATTACCCAATTGACAATAAAAACAGTGGATCTTACCTTTGATATCTTCTTTATTTTCTAAGTATTGTCAGTTCTCTCCAGTCACAAACCTCAGTTCAAAAATATACTTGTATTTAAATATATATAACACCACACAAACCTATACTTTGAAGTTCACCCCACCACCACTACGACATTCATTTGTTTTCAAAACTCGCTCTGAATTCAGTGATGCCAGTTTTGTAACAGCGAAATTTCTGTCCGAAACCATAAATTTCCCGATTACATACAATATTTACCGTCAACTTCAGTAGATATAATTTACAATATCTATAGCAGACCAAAATTAAAAAAAAATAAATAAATAAATAAAATAGAATGTACACCATTTTTACGAACAATATGGTGTTTTTTGTGTTTTGGAAGGGATGTTATGTTCAGCGAAGCAACACTTAATTAAATTGTATTAGCCTTTACACGATTCTGGTGTTGCTTGCACACCGCTTGTTCCTTGACACAAAAATAAATAAATAATTATTTAAAATGTTTAAAAATGCAGCGATAAGTAGGGTATTTTCCAATAGTTTACATTAGCTTGATGTTTCAAGTCTTTTGTGTGTTTGTAATGTTCACTTTTACCAAGGGATAAAGTAGATCTCAGAAGGTAGGGGGACACATTACGTAAAGCCGTCTCCTGTACCTATCTTTTCCCATTGTAATTTTTAGAAGCGTGTGATGCCACAGATATTTTCTGCAAGTGAGGAGACGACATCCACCTGCGTTCCCCCTCACTTTTAGCTCTGCTTTTACCCAAGGGTAAAAGTGGATCTGAAAAGGTGGGGGGACGGTAGCGGCATGACGTCACGCCGTTCCCCCAGCCTATCTTTGCCCATTGTAATTTTTTTGGGAATTGAGGGGACGCCGTATATATTTTTTTCGAGGTGGGGGGACGGCGTCAACCCGCATTCCCGCACTTTTATCCCTGCTTTTATCAAGAAAGCTCAATGTTGCAGGCTCGGTTATTCTACGCCTAGAAAAGTTGAGAATGCAAGAATTTCCCGTTTTCAGCCTATTTAAAAAAATCTCCGCATTCCCGTCAGTGCTCAGAATTTTACGTTTTACGGGAAATTTCCCGCCAACTGGTATCACTGACTGAAGTTGAAATACTTCCTCCCTGGTGCTGCAAACTACATGTAATAGAATTAAGTGTAAAAAACATCCACATGTATCTTAACATCGTCATTTTTGTTATCATTATTTAACATAACAAATGACGTTATATTTCTTTGCCTGATGTAATTTCATGACCAACATTTGACGTTGTTATGACGTAAGTGTGCTACTAAGGCCGAGTTCGATTCCTACCGTGAGCTCATTTAGTTAGGATTCCACGTAAATCAGTAGGTTTCTTTAAGAAAATTTCCCTCGAGTGACAAAATTTTTCGTTTTCTTATGAATTTTTCCTGGTTTTTGAGTGTCCAATACCTATGACAGAAGTTATGTAGTAAGATTAATTTAGCTATATTAAAGGAACTACTTACCGCATTTGTTTTATTCATTTGCTTTTTGCTTCTATTTTTTCGTGTATTTTTCACGCATTTTTTTTAAAAAATATACACCGAAATACACAAAGCCAACAAAATGAAATGAAATCTTTCGGTTTAACGTCCAACATTTATGCCTTTAGGCTGAGAGAGACGAGGATTAAAGCAAGTGAACGTTAATGGAAGAATTGGTGGAATGAGAAAGTATAACAAAACGAGGGTACCCCGAGACAACCCACGGATACGATGTTGTTTACAACAAGCTTACTTGGCTGAGGATGTAAACAGGGACCCCACGAACCAGAGATAGGCGCTCTACCACTGTGAAACTGTGACCCCCCCATTCAGCCAACAATGGTTGCAAATTATGCTACTTTCAGCACACAAAATCTATATCTATTGTATTGGTTTACTTCTGAAGAACAAAGAAAAATTTTAAACATTGATATTTGAGAATTTCCCTGGATTTTTCACGTTTTATCCAAAATTTCCCTTTTTGTTAAATTTACCTATGAAATTTTCCTAGATTAGGGAAATTTCACTCAAACTACGAACACTGTAGCGATGCGCACGAGACAAGATTTGTGGCTGTCTCGTCTCGAAAATGTTCTGTAAAAGTGGTGTCTCGACTCGAAAAACATATTTTTTCTATTGGAAGAGCCGTGTCTCGACTCGAATTTTGTCAGGAAATTCCTGTCTCGACTCATCTCGTGAGCATCCCTAGAACACTGATCAGTAGGTCCATGCCCCGCTCCTAAAAGGAACGTTAAACTCAATATTAACTCAACAATATATATATATGTGTGTGTGTGTGTGTGTGTGCTTATGTGAATTTCCTCGCGTCTGTATGGTTAGCACATACGCCTTGAGCGCGGGAGACCATGGTTCGATTTCAACTGGGAGCTCATGTTGTTGTTATCCCACTTTAAACTGTAGATCCATGTCTCAAATAAGCACACATATATTATATATATCTTTGGTACACTTATCTTCTGATTCGTCGAAAATTTCGGAACACAGTGTCCCGCAGACCGAAAAGTGAGTAGCATGGGTACAGAGAAAACTAGTCATGGAAATTTAAGTTTTTCAGGCTATGTTAATCCTTACATATAATGAAACTAGCTTGACTAAGTTACAATGGAGGAAATGCAATCACCTGCAATAGCTTGATAGCAGAAAATATTCTCCAGGTATTATTATCCCCCTCTCCTGCAGAATGAAAGCCCTGACGAAAACGCAGTATTATTTACATATAACTACAACCTTAAAAAACTAACTAACTCTATAGCCTATGGAACCCGGAGGTTCAATGGCGCGTTCACAAAAGCTCTACACTGACTTCTATCCTTGGTCAGTTGGATCCAGTTTCTACTTTGTATTCCTATCTCTGCGAGATCCATCTTAATATTGTCCTCCCATCTGCGGCTGGGTCTTCCTAATGGTCGTTTTCCGAGTGGTCCTCAAGTCAAGACTTTGAAAACGTTTCAACTTTCTTCCATTCTAGCAACACGACCTGCCCACCTAAGCCTTCTAGACTTGACGACCCTAACAATGTTGGGTAAACCGTATAAATTATGTAGTTCCTCGTTATGAAGTTTCCGTCATTCCCCATTCCCGTTCCTCTTGGGTCCAAATATTCGTCTCAGGATCTTGTTCTCTAATACTTTTAGTCTATGTTCTTCCCTCAGGGTAAGCGACCATGTTTCGCAACTATACAGAACAAAGGCAAGATTATCATTTTATATATTTTAAGCTTCAAATTCCTCGACAGAATTCGCGACGACAAGAGATTTTCAACCGAATAGTAACACGAATTCCTTGCTTTTAGTCGACATTTAATTTCTTCGTGAATATGATTTTCCTCTGTTAATATTGATCCTAAGTATTTGAAAATATCCACTTTATCAAAAGTATTATTTAATATTTTAACGCCTCCACAATTTGCCATATTACGGTCCCGACGCACTTCCATGTATTTAGTTTTCTCTGCATTTACTTCTAAACCCATGTCCCTGCAAGCATTTAATAAGATCTCTGCATTTATTTTTACTGTTCTCCTATCATCCCCTATTAAATTTACATCATCAGCATATGCCATAACCTGGTGAATACCTTTCAACTCTAGGTCCTGGTTGCTATCTTTGATTTTCCTTATGGCGTGCTCCAGCATAAAGTTAAATAATAATGGCGACAACGCATCTCCTTATTTCAGGCCATTTTCGACGTGAAAGCTCGTGGACAAAAATTTTCCTATCCGGACTTTACTTTGGGATTCACTTAAACATATCTTAATTAATGTAATTAGCTTTCTCGGTATTCCAAGTTCTGTAAAAACGTTGTATAATGTTTCTCTCCTAAATGAGTCGTAAGCCTTTCTAAAATCAATAAATAGTTGATGTACCGGGGTATTGTATTCCCACTTTCTTTCGAGTATTTGGCGAATGGTCAATATTTGGTCGATAGTTGATCGACTTCGTCTAAATCCGCACTGATAATCTCCAATAATTTCATCTGCGTATGGGGTCAATCTTGGTAATAGAATATTTGAAAGGATTTTATAGGATGTTGACAGAAGAGAAATGCCCCGATAATTATTACAGTCAGTTTTGTCGCCTTTCTTGTGAATTGGAACAATGTAACTACAACTTTACTTTGTGTAATATGGTTTGGGTACAAAACCTCGCGGCCAGAACCTCGCGGCGATAACCCCGCGGACCAAAACCTCGCCGCCCAAAACGTCGCGGGCCAAAATCTCGCGGGGCCAAAACCTCGCCTGGCCAAAGCCTCGCGGGCCAAAATCTCGCCGGGTCAAAACCTCGCGCCCCAAAACATCGCCATACCCAAAATCTCGCCTGACCAAAATGTAAATGTTTCAACAGATGATAAGGATGACGGTATAAAAGACGCTGTTTCAGAAAAAGTATCACGGGTATTTGACCAAGTCCCACGATACCATTTGAAAATTCTATTTCTGTATTAGAGGATTTCAATGTGAAGGTAGGGCGACAGGATGTTTTTAAACTGGTTATAGGGAAAGAAAGTCTTCATAAGGAAAGTAATGACAACTAACGGGGTTAGTTTCGTGAACTTTGGAACATCCAAATCTTAAAATTTCAACACAGATCTAATAATATTTATGAAAGTATGAAATAATATATGAGTTTTTACGACGTCCCTTGATTATGTCCTGTAGGTTAAAGGAGACGTAGATGACCAGGATGAAGGAAATGATCCAATAAAGAAAGTGGAAGGAAACGGAAATAACCCGAGAAAGCCCACGCACACGATGTTTTGTATCTTCTTCTTCTTCGTCATCTTCTTCTTCTTCTTCTTCTTCTTCTTCTTCTTATTATTATTATTATTATTATTATTATTATTATTATTATTATTATTATTATTATTATTATTATTTGTAATGTGGAATTGCATATTAAGAAACTCATTGGGTAAATTTTAAAAGTTTCATTCGCGGCGAGGTTTTGGCCACGCGATGTTTTGGGTGGCGAGGTTTTGGCCCAGTAAGATTTTGGGCGGCGAGGTATTGGCAACGCGAGGTTTTGGCCCGGCGAGATTTTGTACCGCGAGGTTTTGGGTGGCGAGGTTTTGGCCACGCGAGGTTTTGGGTGGCGAGGTTTTGGCCACGCGAGGTTTTGGCCCGGCGAGATTTTGTCCCGCGAGGTTTTGGGCGGCGATGTTTCGGCCGCGAGATTTTGTCCGTATCCCGTGTAATATACCAAACACTGGCGGTTAGAATCCAGTCTTTCTTTTTTTTCAAAGATCCTTCCGAGGGTTCGCTTCCATCTCCCCCTCCCCCAAGAACTAAAATAAATAACAATTGCGATTACTTTTTATTTTTGCATAAGGGACGCAATTAAAGTCCCAGTTCAGCACCTTCACACTTAGATTTTGCCCCTGGAAGAAATTTTCTGGAAGAAAACCTATTACCATTGTTTCTTGGTTTCTCATGTGATCTCACATACATAAACAAAGTATAAGAGTGTAGCACTTCATATGCCACAGTTAATGGAAATTTTCTCCTGAAATCAGGAATTCTTACACGGATAAAATTAAAGGATGGAACATGTTTAGAGGGCTTGCTCGTGATATCTAACTATAGTTCTCAACAAATGTGTTACAAATGAAGATGTCTGACTTGCCTCTATTTTCTGGTACTTACGTTTTATTTATTTTATGTTCCTCAAATTCATTGGGAAGCAAGTAAAGACTGTGCCTGTGTGCGTGATAAAACCTAAATGTACCAGATAATTATTTCTTCACTTCCTTGAAAAAAATACAAATTTAGTCCATCTCATATCTGCTAACAAAAGGGGGTAGCAGACCAAAGATAGCCGCTGTTTATTAAAGGTCGTTATCTAGCAGAGGATTCATTCAGTCAGAGGGGAAAAAAGAATAATTGGAAGTTTCTATATTCGTTCGAACTGCAATATACAATTATTTTAAGAACCATTTCCTTGCTATTTGTCTGCATCAGGAAGGAAACGCCATAAAAATCACTAGAATGTGCAGATTTACCCGAAGTACATACTAGATCACTAGTTCAATAGCAAATCACTAAATCTATGACAAAATTACTAAATGTGGCATATATATTAGAGACATGCAAGAGCCGAAGTTTTCGCCCCAAGCCTAATCTGGCTCGAATGTAGATAGGCCCGGCCCAGCCCAACCCAGGCCCGAGAAAAGTTTGGAAATTTTTGGCCCAAGCCAGACCCGGAACAAATTAATAGTGGAGCCAACCCGCCCAAGTCTGGTCACTAGGGAGAACAATTAATTCTCTATATAGCAAAAGTGGAGCCGCTGAGCAATACCAACTGTAAAAGTTGCATTGTTTTTAATACCTTTCAGTCTTTTTTTCAATCACCATTTAAATAAAGTCAATAATTATTAAAGAACTGCAAATTATCGTCCGAGCCCGGCCCTACCTGAAACGCAGGCCCGCCCAAGCCCGGCCTTGGCTAAGGAAACAGCATAGCTGGACTTCCCAAGCCCGACTCGTGCAATGCACACACACACACACACACACACACACATATATATATATATATATATATATATATATATATATATATATATATATATATATATATATATGTGTGTGTGTGTGTGTGTGTGTGTGTGTGTGTGTGTGTGTAATCTCCAAAATATTAAAAAATATCCAACATAATATCTAAGGATATGCAATTTAAATTAGAAAAATGTTCCAGAAACATTTCCCGTAAAATTCATTTTAGGTACAACAAGGTATATTACTTTTATGTAACTGAAGCATATATTGTGAGAAGAATGTGAAAGTATTTCTTTGATATATCAGAAAATATTATTAGCTAAAAGCACAAACTATATTTCAAAAACGCGATGGTAAACAGTTTCTATTCATTAGACCCTATCAATATATGTTTTAAATGTTTAAATTAAACATTAGATAAAATATTCTGAAAATAATTCTAAAATAATGTATGAAAATATTTCATTTAAGTTACAGAAGAAGGTAATAAAAACATTTGCATACAAAATTAATAGGCGTTTTAAAAACATTTCTGGAAAATATTTCTAATATTACGAACGAATTTATTTTTTAAATACTTGAAACATTTTAAAAATTGTATTTCATACGTTTTCTCGTAACAATAGAAAAGATTGCAAATACTACATTGGGAACTATTTATAAAATATATGGAATACATTTCCTATTCTGTTTTCTATATCATGTATGTAAAACAATTTTAGTATTACTTCGAAAACATTTTCTCTCTCAACATTGAAAACATTACATTACATTCAACACAATATTTCTAGTAAAATTTGTGGAAATTTTCCTTACATTATTTTTTCCATAAATAGAAGCTTTGCTTTGTTATAATTAAGTATAAACTAATTATTTGCTGAGCAAAACTATATATTTTCATTAAAATTCATCATGTGTTACAGTTTCGCCAACTAACTCTTTGGCTTCATCAGACACTATGTGATACAATATAACTGTACAATCGTATATACAGTTTTGCTCAGCAAATGATTAGTTTATACATTATTTTGCTTCTAACTTTCTAAAAAATATACTTCCTTTACTTCATAAAATGTTTTCTAAATATTTCTTTAAAAAATATTTCCGGTAAATGTTTGGGATATTTTTCAGATATAACGGGGAATATATTTTCTCCAGTAACGGAAGAGTATATTCTGAAAACAATGTAAAAATGTTTCTATAATATATCAGAAAATCTTGGTAACTAAAAACACAAAATATTTTCCAAAACATAACGGAAAACATTTTCTATTCATTTTTAATGTGTTTAATTTTCCCTGTTTTGGAGTTTTATATTCAAAATTCGATAAAATATTCTGGAAATAATACTAAAATATTGTACTAAAATATTTTATTTAAGTTATAAGAGAAGATTACCAAAATACTTTTGTAAAAATTAGGTAAACCTTTTTAAAACATTTCTGAAAAATATTTCTTATCCCACGAAAGAATTTATTTTTAAAATATTCTAAACCTTTTTAAAAATATATATTCAATATGTTTTCTCGTAAAAATAGAAAATATTGCAAATAACGTATTAGAAAACATTTTTTAAATATATGGAATATATTTTGTTTCATTGTTTTCCGTATCATATATGGAAAACATTTTTAGTATCATTTCGAAAACATTTCCCTTTTCAACAGTGAAAACATATTACATTACATCCAAAACAACATTTCTAATATATTTTGAGAATATTTTCCTGGATTTACTATCCGTCTAGCATTCTCAAAATGTACTCTCGGTAATTTCTAAAATGTTTTACAAACATTTTTGGGAAAATATTTTCGGGAAATATTCGGAATACATTGGGGAAACCAGCATGGAAATCTCCAGAGAATGAAAACCTTTTGGAAACCAAGGAAAATATTTTCTTTTGATTGAGGAAATATTCCTTGCTGTGTGGGAATGAAGGATTGACAACACTGGTGGATGGATGTGTAGGACCAGCATTCTCGTTATCACTGCTTGATGTTTCGTTTGGGGGAACAGGAACTGGCAGCACTTCTCCATGAGGCACAGAGCGAACTACAGATGGGATGTTAGGATATTCTTGTATTTCTCTTCCTTTTGGTACTGATTCTTTTCTTCGAGGGAGGTGTCATACAAAAATAGCAATCAGATACATGATTTGTGGGTTCACGCCAAATAGCAGACACGCCAAACTTCATGGAGACGTTTTTCCCATGCGTCCAAGCATTTAGTACGGAAGAACACGACGTACAACACACGTGTGGAGCCCAGGATTCGTCTTGGTCTCCCACTCGACAACCGAAATACAATGAATAGGCTTTCCCTACTGCATCAGTAAATGATCGCCTTCTTTAGTAGGTGATTACCACAAATAGCATCTGCATAAATATAACAAAAGTTGTCAGGATTGTTCTTGAAGGTGCGGGGCATTTTCATGAAAACCGACAATCGTTCAAATACCACAAACACTCACAGTTTAATTCAAATACTTTACTGTATATACATTCACCACCAACCACCTCTCAACCATGACACATTACAGTACAGTAAAAGAGAGCGCGGACACACACACGCAAGCCGCCAACAAGTTTCAGCCTGTCGAATAATCAGGTGATTGGATCGTGGGCACATGAGTGAGCTTTGCGCATTGTTGCCAGATCCAACAAGTACAACTTACTTAAAGACGGCAGCAAAATCGTTGTTACACTACTTTGTATATTGCTATTATACCAAAAAGGCAATTCATTTGTTCTATAAGTACGTGTGACATTTACCCCTTCGAAATTTCTTGACAATACGGTCATCCCATGGGAAAAACATTTCTTTGTGTGTGGTTGTGAATAGAACATAAATTGTTGGTGTCAACGTATATTTTATGATTTATTTATCCGAGGATTGCAAGTGCAGTCATTTATAGCAGAATTTTCAGCTATAGGCAAATAAAAGTCGGAATTTTGCAAAAAGTGATTTTTTCGTGCAATATTTCAGTACACAAAATCCCCACCCCAGTACAGGCTACCGAAATGATAGTTACATTGTCTGAATGTGTTGTCCTATAGTTATGTTCGGCATACGGAAGTCAATATTACATTTTTATGTACATGTTGTAAAGGTATGTAAAATTTCGGCATTTCGGTAGAAGGGATAATATTTTTTTTCACAGTTCGGCTCGGTTCGACCATGACGACATTTGCAGAAAACATTCCCAATATTGGCAGGTTACTTTTCAAATATAAATTATAATTTTACTATTGCAGCGTTTTTTCCTGTAATTTTGCTTGTTGTTGACTATGGCGGAATAAAATATTTATTATAATAATAAGTTAAGCACAAATAACTATTAGAGAAACCTACAATTAGACCTCCTCTCTTTTTATTTATTATTTGTAATGAAATAAGATTTTCTTTCTTACATACCTCTTTAGAAAGATACCTGCCCACTGGTTTTATTGAAAACCCGAAATATTATTATATCCTTTTGTTTTTGTAACGAAATATAATATTTCTTTCTTCATAATGATACATTTGGAAGTCAACTATTTGGTTCGTCAAAAATTAGAAATGCAATTGTAAATTAGTAAAATAAATACTATATAAACAACAAAAAACAAAACTTCACAGTGTATTTTACATTCAATTAGAGCTCATTTGTAGCTAAGCAGTTAGCATACGCGCCTTTGGAGGGTGACTGCCGAGTTCGATTCCTGGTGGATCCCATGTGGTTCGGATTCCACGTTAAGCAGTAAGCCCACGTCTCATATAACCTCGATGCTGAAAGGGGCCCTAAATCGAAGTCAAGTCAAATTTAAATTGAATTATTTTAGGGCCCTGTTATTTTGAAACTTAACCTATACAACACTACAATGAATTATTTTAGGTTATCTTCAATTTTACAATTTTTTTTCAGTTCGTCATCGCTTATTTCGGCCTCTGCTGCCATGACAAAATTCGGAGAATAGCTGATCATAGCTGACCTTATTATATTATTAAACAAATTGTAAGAATGCAGATTAACCCAGATTTTCCGATTACGCAGCAATTACGTTTGAATTCTTTCCCAAGTGGTGATAGAGGGATAGTGGAACTATATAATCCCCTTGATTGGGATTTATCGTTCCTTGAAAATAGAGAAAATGTTCAGTTGAATGTTACATTACATGGCATAAACCCTTTTTTTATCGTCTCCTTCGTATCAAGAAATACGAAGAAAAAGACATTCGTCCTTGACTGATAATGCCAATAGATTACGTGTTGTTGATAACCATTGGTTGGGCGAGGTCAGTTATCTATACAAGCAGGTATTCATGGCAACTACTCAAACCCATTCCTCGAAAATCACGAAAAAAAAGAAAGCCACCAACTGATTGTTCTGGATTAACGTTACGAACTAATCTGTCAAAGGTGACTGAGTCAACTGCGAAAGTTAGCTTTCTAGAAGCATTAAAAATACTCCAAAGTGTCATGGATCACATTATAAAGAATTTTTTAAACTTTTGAAGACAATATATTATATAAAGCCACTGAAGTATACCCTGACGATGCTTTGTACTTTTCCGCACTATCTCGGACTTCGGGTAGGCACGCAGTCAGGATTTCTTGAAGGGGCGAGTCCGTAATATGAAATACTGTGATCATAACACCAGGGGCTCGATCACTCTAAACTATTTTACTGGAACATTTATTGGTTCATTTAGCCAGGATTTCGAAGGGGGGAGGGTAACATGAAATTGTGAAGGCCCAAGAGCTTGAAAAAGCTAAAGTACTTCGCTTTCAACATATATTGGTTTGTTAGGACCAAAAAATTCATGATATGTTGGCAAGTAAGTATTTTAATAACAAGTTATGAAGAAATCTAGCATAAAATAATAAAAAACAACGCATTGAAAAAGATTTTACAATATTTACGTTCTTCCTCTGGGTACTCAATTATAACAATTTTCTTTCATTATAACCTCAATTACTATAGAAAGTACATATTCATTATTATAAAAAGTACTTCAACAATGTAAAAAGTATTTCAATCATGTCTTGTAAAATATTTTAGAATATCTGCGTTTCTTTCTCTGTCGAATCAAATGCTAATCTAAGTTTCTTTCTACATAAGTTTTTGTTTTTATTATTCCGTTAACTACTGTCGGTGCGAAACGACAGGTTAAAAGAGTCGTAGAAAATTGTTTCGAAATAACATGGTTGATACTGCAAGGATGCGATGACGAAAATTTCTGATAAAAATGTACACGCTGTTACTCAACAGCATTATGCATTCGGAAGTTTGAAATCTAGCTGAGTAGTAGCAGAAATTCTAAGAATTCTGGAACTTTTCTAATAATATCAAATTCCCTGACTCTTCCAGGATATCTTGCTCACCTCGCCGCCGTGTATTGCAAATAATACAAATCTCCTCATAAGAAAAAGTAACCGAAAGCTTCCTGTAGTTTTCATTTTTTTTAATTTCTTAACGCTCATCCTTCTTTTTTTCATTTAATTTTGTTTCATCCTTACTTATTATTTTCAATCTCTGGTATCGAATGGGGTTCCGGACTCCCCAGAAACCCCGTTGGCTACGTGTCTCTTTCGGGTAAGTTGCATTGGAAATTGATAAGTGAGTTTACACTAACAAATGATTGGTTAGTTATTTTTTCCATATACTTAATGTCATGTCTTCTTTGTCAGGTAAAATTACGAAATACCTTGTCATGGCTTGTTGATTGGCTACAATATCCAATTAAAAGTGCCTCTGAATATATTAGGGTAATACGCCTATGTTATGAGTTATTGGAAGGCAAGTGTGCTTTGGATAATAAAACTATTCTTCGACTAGTATATTATGGTTTAAACCCGCAACTTAGGTACGATCTATTTCGTGATAAGGAATGAGAAAGTTGGCAAATATTGAGTGCGGTTAATCAATATGAACTTTACGAAAATGATTTGTTGGTCTATAAAGGACTGACATGTGCTTTCTATGTAAAAGAAAAAAGCTGTAGCAGTATTATGTTGGTTGTGGTGCGCATTCCTATAAACAGAGTAATGTAAGGCGGACAGTAGGCATAAAAGCAAACATGGCTGTGAGGGATAGGCACGCTCCACTACTCGTGCTGTACATTCCTCGTATCAAAACCAGCCTACTAATAGTGATCTGATGGGTGACTGGTTATGTTAATAGTGGTCGTGGGAAAGGTACTTCTAGTAGGAACTATTCTACCAAAATAAAAACTTTAAAAAGGGACAATTTACACATGGTTATGGCACTGAAAACAATGTAATATGAGATAAATGGGGCCCATGAATGTGAAATCCCAGTGTGGATCAAGTGTTTTGGTGTTAGTGTAACCTTTAATTCTGAGTTTAATAAACATTATTCTGATACCACATTACGGCAAAAACATATTATAGCAGATTTTGTTCACGCTTTTGTTATGGGAAAGAAATACTACTGTCATCTAAATAGCGGCAGTACAAATTTCGATGGTAAAGAAAGAGTTCTTTGAACTTTGGAACTTATGCTTAACTAAACCTACAACAGTGAAAAGGGAACTTTTACTCGTGTTGGAGTGGATAATAAAACTTTGACATTAAATTCATATGTTGTGTTACCTAGCAAACCTTACCAGCAAACTTTCCGTAGAAGATGTATAGTTTAAATTTTTTCTTTTAAATTTTTGTCCAGTTTTTATTGTGGGCATAAGGGAACTTGAAAAATACATACGAACTTGGATTTGATTGCTAACAAACTGCGGTTCAAATTAGAAGGATAATTTGCGCCTTTAACATATTCGCCGGTAGATTCAATGAAAGGTGGAGGGACAGACATTTCCGCGACCACTCCAGTAAAAGATAACAATGATGCTAGTAAGCCATTGCTTATTCCAGCAAACTGCCGGAGGAGTCTTTGTCCAGATGTTTTGTTGGATTATCAACCTCCAAATTGAGAGGTCGAATGGATAGCAGAGTTGCCAACAATACGGAATAAAGAATACTAAATTCGAAAATCCAGAGCAGTCCTGGGGACAATAGCTGTATTAATGCTCTGATGGTGGATCCCGTATTATTGGCGCAAGACAATATATTGCAAAGGTACGAAGAGGAACTTGTTAAAAATTATTAAGATGTGTTTTGTAAAAAGATTGGTAAATTTAAAGGCGTGGGAGATCAAATACGAGCAAATAATCAATCGTCAATTAGGAAGAAGGCGTATCCATTATCCCTTAGGGGATCTTGGCTTTTTGGGCTATTTTTGAGACTTTCAGTCAAGCAGCTACTGCATCGTCACTATTTATCCTAGGATCATGGTTCATACCTCGTTCTCTTCAAAGTAGAGCTGGCTTTCAAATGGTATCAGTTGCATGCCCATACCATATAACAGGAGAGGGAAAATTGATGTCAAAGGAAAAATTTTGAGGAGAAAATGTTTTTGTCCAACTTTGGGCCCCCTGCCCCCCCTGTGTGTACGTAGAGACCTCCAAAAATATGATAAATAGTACTTGGTAAACTAAGTGTGTGTATCAAATTTCAAGTTTCTATCTTGAATAGTAAGTGCGGGAGAAATTTTATCTGGAATTCCCACCATGCCCAAAACTACCGCAAAACACCATGATCTCAGGGAAAAAATTTCCTGAGACATCCGTAATTACCCTATGGTCACGTTTCGCCCATCATTCTCTTCAGAATAGAACTGCCTTTCAGTTGGTTTGACTCACGTGTCTCTATCATGTATGTAAAGGGGAAAAATCTCGAAGAAAGGGATTTTTTTGGTCTAAAATCCCTTTTTTAAGCTTTTGCCCCTCTGGACCTCCCTGTTTTACGCAGAAATGGGAAAAAACTTCTGGTATATACTACTCGGTGGACTGATGTTTGTGCAAAATTTCAATCTTCTACGGGAAAAAATAGGCCCGCCAGAAAAAATTTCCCTACCATGCCCCACCTTTACCCTATACAGAAGTATATATGGATAAAATTCACTGAGACGGCCCTAATTAAACTAGAATAATAATTCGACCTTCGATCTCTTCAGACTGGAACTGCCTTTCAGACGGTATGACTCACGTGTCCCCATTGTGTATGTGATGCGGGAAAATGACGAAAAACGGGATTTTTGGGGTAAAAATATCCCTTTTTTACCCTTTGCCCCTCTGGTTCCCCCTGTTTTAACACTGACATCGGAACAAAAAAAAACTGGTAAATACTACTCGGTGGACTGAATGTTTCTGCAAAATTTCAATCTTCTACGTTCAAAATAAGCCCGCCAAAAAATAATGAACATAGGCTTAAAAAGGGAAAAAATACATTTTAAGATTATGACGTCATCACCTCCCATGTCTGGATGCAGGACGGTCTGAAACCATACGTAATGTCTTCTACAATGTCGCTGGACTTGAAAAACAAAAAAAAAAAAAAAAAGGACGAAAAAGCTCAAATAGAAGAGAAATAACGCAATGTACCATGAAAAACGCATATGGTACAAAAATGTACCATAAGATCCCCTAAGGGTTAAGAAAGCAAAATCCAAAGCATATTGTTGTTAGTTTAGATGAATTATTAAACAAGGGCGTGATAGAAAATTCTGATAGTAAATGGTGTTTTCCAAGTTTGCTAGTTACTAACAAATCAGGTGAAAAGAGAATAATAATTAATTATCAGCATTTACATTTCCGTTTATATTTAAATCCAAAATATACTCCTAGGATGGAGGATATATTGGCAAAGATATCTCAAAGTAAAATTAGATCAAATCTTGATATCAGAACGACTTATTTACAAATTTCACACACTGAAAATTCTAGCAAATACTATGCTTTCATAACACATAGGGGGCTTTTTCAGTGGTGTGTTATATGACTTGGCTTAACTGCAGCTTCCCATATGTTATCAAAACTACTTTTGAATTATTATATTTAATCAAACGTTTAGGAATTGAGTGGTTTATCGAGGATATAATTATATTTCAAGATAGTATCGTTGAATATAAGAATCTGTTTGAATTGGTATTGCAGAATTTTGAGAAGGTGGGATATCGTTATCTTTAAGTAAGTCAAACTTATTTCAGACTAAGGTATCGTATTTGGGATATGTTATAATTGGAAACTATTTATATCTAGATCCCTCTAGACTTGAAATTATTAAAAATTGCCTCCACCCACAAAACAAAAGAGGGTTGCTAACTTTAACAGCGCTTTTGCAATATTATTCCAACCTTATTCCAAACTTTTTAATGAAGTTCTTGAACCGGTTAACCGATTCAGGTCAACAGGTTTAGTATTCCGTTATGCTTACTAAATCTAAATCTAAACTTTGTGAACAGTTCAGATGCATCAACGAAATCCTTAGAGGGATGTCTACAAGAATATGATAGTAACGGGGTGCTACGGCCCGTAGCATATTTTAGTCGTAAACTTCGTCCCAATGGTTTAAATAAGCCTATATATTTTTGGAATTGACGACCTTGGTTGAATGTATGGAACGTTTTAAAACATATTTACATAATAAATTTGATGTACGTGTTGATCACCAAGATCTTGCCTGTGCTATACGAAATTTAAAGAGCGTGAAAAATGATGAAAGTTTATTATATCGACTGTTAGGATTTGATTTTGAAATCAAACATATACTTAGTGTTTTAAACTTACCCCTTCATATCGTATTTCTAGGGTCCATAGTATTGAGTCAGTTGAATTAGAACCTAGTTGGGAGGATCAGGTAACAAATATGTGTAAAATTAACTTGTGATTAGTGTCATTTGCCTCTAAGACTCATCAAAAAAGGATGATGAATTGATAAAATTAG
Organism: Thermobia domestica; assembly: GCF_964235325.1. Taxonomy (NCBI): domain Eukaryota; kingdom Metazoa; phylum Arthropoda; class Insecta; order Zygentoma; family Lepismatidae; genus Thermobia; species Thermobia domestica. The sequence goes on along the minus strand of NC_137457.1, from coordinate 73,044,022 downwards.
CGAACAATTAGAAATTAATGTAAACGTAGATGGCTATAAACTTGTTAAGGAAATATCGTGTAAGAAAAGGAAAGCTCTAAAGAAAAATCTGTGAGTTTTACGTCCCGCGGTTATGCCGGTTAGGCTAAAGGAGACGGTGATGATGAGTAATGAATGAAATGGTGGAATGAATAAAGTGGGAGGAAACGGGAGAACCCCGAGAATACCCACGCACACGGTGTTTGTCCACCACAAAGTTCCCGGAAGCTCGAAAGAATCCGTACAGAATTTGTATACCGTTTCCTAGGAGTTTGGTACTACTTATACTTGATTATTATCAAAATATATTACCAGCTGCTCATGCTGGGACCCACAAAAGTATCTCGAAAATCTGTACCAGATACACTTGGAATGGAATAATAAATTTAATTAGGGATTATGATTCTAGGTGCAAGGAGTGCCAATTAAGTAAAAGTAGTAATAGACAGTCTATCGGAGAATTTGTTTCTCAATATGAGAAAATTCCGAACCCACTATGGTATTTTGATGTATGTGGGCCATTATGTGGGTCCAAATCTGGCAAATATTGTCTTATTGTTTTAGATTCTTGCACTAAATGTGTCTGGGTTGTAACACACCGAACTGTAAATGCAAAAACACTACGTGATAAATTGTATAAAGTTTTATGCCGATTTGGGGTTCCTCATTCGGTTTCCCACAATAATTCGAGTCACTTCTTTTCTTTATTACTTAAAGATGTTGTGTGCGAACAGGATATTAGGGATATTTGTATATCTCCGTATCGCGCAGCTTCAAACGCATCGGAGCGATACTTGTGCGATTTGAGGGATTGTCTGAAAATTTATTTCCCGAATAAACATACTAAGTAGAATCAAGGTTTCCATGAATTTGAATTTTCTATAAATTTATCGGAACATACTGAATCAAAATGTAAACCTATGGGGCTGATGTAAAATTATAATAAGTGCGATCCGCTTGACATAAAATGGGAAATTGATAATTATAAAGTCAGACAAAATGACAAAAATTTAACGGTAATATAATAGCTTTAGAGAATTTGAAAAAAAAAGCTTGCATTGTAAGAAGAGAGAATATGACAGGGAAAGGTCTCCTATAACTTATCTAGTCAATGATAAGATATTAATAGTCTCAATTTAAATCTAGTCTAGCAAATACAGTGACAATTCATTGAGTCCCAGGTGGCTTGGAACACACCAGACTTTGACATTTCTTACGAGAAATACGTTACAATTCAGTTCAATTGAGAATCCAAATGATGTAAAAAAAGTACATGTTTCAATAACGGAAATTTATCGTGAATCTTGATTAATTATAAATAATTTATGGCCAAATCAGCTGTAATTCATATCGAGTCAGAATCTTGAGTTAAGATAGTCAAATTTAAGGAATGGAATATATTTATTTAGAAATTGGTCAACATATATTTAAAATTTATGTTATGTATACAGTATAATATCACTATATGTTTTGTATTCCAGGCCTGGAATGTATGTAGTGTAACTGTCCTTTGCACTATGTACTTCGAGTATTCAAATTTGGATTGTATCCTGTTTGCCGTACGCAAGATTTGTTATCCTGGTAAATTATTGAATTTGATGTTGCTTTGAAATTATCCGGTCAAATAAAATGTAAGTCAATATTTTCATTTCTATCATTTGCTTGTCTTAATACTTCACGAAAATGATAATAATTATTATTGGGGGAATCCTATTAATATGAATCAGTAATATATGAAATTATTCATGGCATTATTCTTTGAAATTGTAATTATAAATTGTTTTTGATTATTTACTTATAGACCTTAAATTACTAATACGACTTTCGTGCTAGGGCGAGCGAATGTGAAGGATGTATGCTTGATTGAATGGAATTTACGGCGAAAGGATTTTTTTAAATTTTAGTTTTTACTTTATTTGGTGGTGCATGAGTGAATGAATCTGTTATTGGTAGTGGATAATGGAGTAGTGGGTGTGTATATGCTAACCAATTCGACACATGTCTAAAATAATCAAAATAATTTATAGAATAAAAGTACAAGTTTTATTTTATGGTGGCCTCCCAAAGTTGTTGCATGTTAGAAAAAATAATTAAAAAGTCAAATATTAAACGTTTGAGTGGAACAAGAGTGGATAACACTGATAATTTTGTAACAGTGATATCTGGTTACAGAAATCTTTTTTTACGAATTGTGTCAGAATTAAGGGAAAATTGAAACTGGTCAAACCCATCTTGACCAAGTGTTGAAAATATTATAATAATATAATACTGAGTTTTGGTCATACCGAGTAATATAAGTTGAAGATTGGTATTATGTGTGATACTGCGTTATATAGTGAGTGTTATATCAGATTAATAATTGGTGAGTATGTTTCTTTGATTTTGATTAATTAATCGGTAACTAAAACTTTACAATTTATCAAATTAGGCCGAGATTCCATTTAAATGCACACATTTAGCTGAAGGTTTGTGCCATTAGGATCCACTCAAAAATTATAGTATTTGTTTAAAAATAGTAGATATTTTGATATTAGGAAGATACCAAGAATAGAAATTCAGTATTAGTATTTGTTAAAATTATTAGTATTGTAGTATTGTATTGTTATTTTCTATTTTTATTTTAACCCGCAAGTTATATCATTCTTTTTTAAGTGAAGATATACAAACCCAAGAATTTTTCCTCTAAACATCAATAACCTATCCGGATATGATACACGTTTATTCATAAAATGTATAGGATGTAGTTGGTTGAATTGAGTTGAGTTTGAAAGGCCTGATCAGCATCGAGGCTATATGAGACGTAGACCTAGTGATTAATGTGGAATCCGAACCAAATGTGCTCCCGCCGGGAACACAACCCGGGTCTACCACGCCAAAACCGTTTACGCAAGCCGCTTATCCACAGAGGAGCTCTATAGTAAGTGTAGCCTTAAAGGAAAAATATATATAATTCCTGGTACAGACAAAAAGCATATTATATTCTGGAAGACTGCAACCTATGAAAGTAAATTCCAAAAAGAAAAAAAAATAATTCAATTAAGTTTTGATGGCTCTTTAGATTCATTTCAAAGAGTTTAGCTCTTCTAGAAAAAAAATTACAACGAGGACAATTTAAATGAACACTGAAATTCTTTCCTAATAATGTATTTGAATATTAACCCTCGAGAAGTCGCGCTGAAAAAGTAACGCGAGTAGTCGCGCGCGGTCAAAAGGACCGCACGATCATAATGTGTTGCAAATATCGTTTTAAACATTTTTCTTGTATTAGAAACGTAATTTTGTATATTTTCTGATTAAGAGGGAATAACATTTTAATTATTATAATACGTTTTACAGTAATTACTACTGTATTAGAGGGACCTACAATTAGACATGTACTGTTCTATTATTTCTTATTTGGAATAAAATGTTTTTTTCGCTACATATTTGTTTAGATAGAAAACTACGCACTGGTTTTATTGAAAATTCTATATCTGATGAAGATCTTTTGTTTTTGTCAACTCTGGTTCGTCTAAAATTAGAAATGCAATAGTAAATTAGTAAAAAAATGTACTATATAAACATAACACTAAAACAAAGCTTCACAGCGCATTTTACATTCAATTACAGCTCACTCGTAGCTAATCGGTTAGCATACACGCCTTTTGCGTGGGACTTCCGAGTTCGATTCCCGGTGAGAGCTCATGTGGTTCGGATCCCACGTTAAGCAGTAGATCCACGTCTTACATAGCCTTGATGCTGAAAAGGGCGCTAAATTGAAATCAAATCAAATTTACATTGAATTATTTTACGGTCGTGTTATTTTGAAACTCCGCCTATACAGCACTACATTGAATTATTTTAGGTTATCTTCAAATCTACACTGTTCTACACTTCGTCGTCGCTTATTTCGTCCTCTCCTGCTCTGACTACATTCGGGGAATCACTGATCATTTCTGGGTTTAAGATCTTCAGACTCGCTCGCTGACTCCTCACTTCACCTTTCACCTTTCGTGTTCATATATATATATATATGTGTGTGTGTGTGTGTGTGTGTGTGTGTTTGTTATGATCCTTGTTATTTGTTATGAGATCATCTCGGCTGATTTATCCAAATAGTCCATTCCTAAGAATTTCCTCTGTTCTTTTAAACTGTTCATTTCTAATTTTCTTTTTTCACACTTGGTATCAGTTTGTTAACTCTGTCGACCTCTCTTCCGTTAATTAAAATAACATTTATATTTATAAAGCTTAAAACATCTCCAAAGCAAAGGTCACGTGCAGAGCGAAACACTGGAAAAAAATATTACACGGTTAGTCGCGCGCGGTGGAAAGCACCGCAGAATCACTAAACAATCACTAGTAGTTAAACTAAACAACGGATAACGGAGTGATTGAGCAGGAATGTTCGGGAAGGTGAGGGGGAAGATTAGCTAGACGGAGAAGTCTGTCGGACAAATAGGATCGACACACGATCAAAAATAATTTCCCTGCGGTGCTTTTGACCGCGGCGCGACTACTCGAGGGTTAAAAAAATGTATCTACCTATATGATTACGTTGATTCAGCGGAAGAATAAGGCGATCCTGTTCCGCTATCAAGAGGGAAATTTAAAAGTAGATTAATAGAAGTAGAGATAAGTGACTTGGATTTTTAAAATCAATTATAATCACCATATGTTGATCTGTAAGTTATTCAACTTTCAAACCTTAAAAATAATATACCAAAGTGTACAACAGAACTGATGTTCTTCAATTAACAGATATTATAGAAAATTTCAGAGATACGTCGCTTAAAATTTACAAATTAGATCCAGCATGGTATTTCGCTACTTCTTTATTTTTCTAGGAAGCAATACAACAAAACAAAAAGTTAGAATTATTAACTAATTATGATGATTTTCCGTTTATAGAAAAGGGTATAACAGGAGGAATTCATGAATGTTCAAGTATATATGCAGTAGCAATTACAAAGTATCTAGAAAATTATAGTCCAAACAAGAAACTTTCTTACATAATGTAAATAGATACCAAATAACGAGTATGGTTGGGCTATGAATCATCATTTGGCTTATTGGGAATTGAAACGGAAAGAGGTTATTGGCGGTGGAAATCAAAAATACTGGATGAATAGAATATTGCGAACTGGAAATGATTCTGATATTTGATATATTCTAGAAGTTCATTTAGATTATGTAAAAGAACTACATAACAAACATTCATACTTGTGTTTAGGTCCAGAAATTACTTAAATAATAAGAAACTCCCAGAATTGTTAACAACACTTTACGACATAAAGAATTACATACTGCGTTATCAAAATCTAAAGTTATATGTATCATAAGGTCTCAAGCTGAGAAAGATTTATAAAATACTGGCGTTTAAATAATCACCATGTTTAAAGAAATACATAGGTTTAAATACGAAACAATTCCAGGAAAAGCAAAGAATCAGGCTGAAAAAGATTTCTTCAAACTAGCGAAAAATGGTGCCTTTGGTAAAACTGTGGAAAATAAAAGAAAGATGAATGGCATTGCACATAACAAAAATTCAGTGCAAAATCTAATTGGGAAACCTATCTCAAAAGATCATTTTATGATAATCTACCTGCTATTCATATGTATAAAACTAAAATTATTATCTGTGTTGGAATGTCAGTTCTAGGTATATCTAACATCTGTTTATATGATTAGTTTTACAATGTGATAAAACACAAATATGAAGATAAATTACAACTATTAATGAGTGATTCTGATTCTGTTACATTGCATATAGAAACTGATAATGTACATGAGGATATGATAGGTATATATGAGCTTTTGGATACATTTGATTACACAGAAAATAATGAGTATGGGTTGAAACATTTTAATAAGAAAATGATAGGGCAATTTGAAAATAAGCATAAAGATTTTATAATAGGTTGTCGGTCTTAAAAAGTAAGCTATTAACAAAAATGGAGACAAAAAGTATAAGGAAAATTAGACATGAAAATCAAAACGAGTAAAATCAAATATTGTTAGATCAGAAATATCTTTCAAGGAATATGACGACAATATCTTAGAGAACAAGGAATTAATCAATACACAGAATGCAATTCGAACTGAAAAGCATAATGTATACTCAACAATATCCCAGCTTATGATTGGATCCCAGCTTACAGATATATTTTATACTTGTATTAATCATACGTAAAACAGATATATTTTACATTTGCATTAAATATACATTATCTCCCCTATGAGGGAAGTGATAGTTGCTACAAAAACTTTATACTTGTGTGTTTTCTTGTAATTAAAATTTGTTCTGGCAACACTTGCATTATCACGCTGGAAAGCAGAAAACTTTTTATATTCTTTAAAATGTGTCCAAAAGGGCACAAAGGTAAGTTTATTTTTATATTTATCTAGTGTTTCTAGATCACACACAGAAGAAGTTAACCAAAGTTAATGTAAGTTTTCAAGGATAAAGTAGGAGAAAATTGTTTCATCTGCAATAATTAATTGTCGACTTATACCGTTTTGAGAATTGTCGTAAGAAATATCATACATTGGGCAACAAGAAGAACAAAATATAAATTTTGTATTCTATTTACATTACAAATTACATATTTTTTCATTGAAAGAATATCAATGAATAAGTGTCAAATAGCAGCGTAATATTTTCTTCAGTATACATCTTAAAGTGTGCACCGTGGCACCGTTCCGTGCTTTGAACACTTTGTAATATTTTTCAAAATTTTAAAATAAAAAAACATTTAGAAACAAAGTTAGAAATTTTTAAGTTATACTTCTAACAGGATGTGGATAAACGTTCTTATGTGCTAACTATGCTGCAAAACAACAAAGTATTAGAACAATTGCTTTATTGTAATAATAATTTTGGGTTTGGTTGGGATATATACCATGCATTTTATGTGATTTTTAAGAATATGTGCCCAAATTTCCAAGTGTAATAAACGATTACGAATACAGATTTTAAAAATGTCAATATTAGGTTAACTATTATTAATTGAGTGTATTGATAGCAGATATTATATAGACAGCAGTATTGGCTTAGTAGGTAGATCACTGGCCTTGCATTTTGAAAGTCGTGGATTGCAATCGTAAGGTCTCGACTTCTATTGCGGAGAATTGTAGCCAAAATTTCGAACTCTCATAATTGGATTGTACTTCAAAAGAAGCTCTGGTTGATTCACCAATCCTGATCAACATCCGATTCTGCTACCTGACAATGGAGATATAAATCGAACTCAAGATCAGAGGGGAACTTAAGGTTACTGTGCCCACCCCCTTGTCCGAGCACTTCGCCTTTTCGCCACCAGATGCTCACTTTTTCATTTAGCAATCACTGCTGGTACCTCTACTGGGAAGAACTGAAAGATCGTACCGCTCAGTTTAAATGTGTCCAGGATATCCACACTTGAAGTGCGAGGGGAGAGGAATCCAACAGTTTTTTTCCTTCGTGCACCTGCAGTCAGTCAGCAAGCCGTGTTGTTCAGCCGCAGGGCAAAATCTCAACCATTGACGGGTAACAGAAATCTTTTCTTTTTGCAGGTAGGAATAGAGTTTTTGTACGAAAAACGTGAATTAGGTTGCAAAGAGCGTCATTCGCATCGCGTTGACAAATTTTCTTTCGTCCGTTTATCACATGAAGCTCTTTTCTTTCTTTTTCGATTATTACCAGAATATGAGATAAAAAAAACCTAAATGGTCCTTTGTATACAGAAAACAAACAATACCAATATTTTCTTACATATCAGTATTATATGATTTTTTTTTTTTTTCATGAAGTGTATGATGCTTGAAAAATGGACAGAATGAATTTTGATTTTTCTATTTGTCCCTATCCTTCTGAGTAGAGAGAATGCTGTGGCGCAACTAAAGGGCCTGCAGGGCCCGCAATATTGAGAGGCCCAGAACAGAAAGAGGCCCATTTCAGTTTCGAAGTTAAACTTTATAATGTTAGGATGTTAAAAATTATGTGATGTTTCAACTATATATCATTTTTACCTGTGAAGACGGTAACACCTGAGCGATTATTTAGTAAATTAAATGTCAACAAAACTTATACTGACCAGCGGAAACATTATGATCACTCGCTACTTTTTGAACGAAATCATCGGGCTGAGATAAGAGCTACAAGGCATAACACAACCGCGCGCCAAACACGACAAGAATCTCACTCGATTAGTCAGTGTGGTGCTTGTGCCTTGAATGGGAAGGACGACGATATATCAGGGTGACTAAATGGCTGGGAGCTTCATTTCGGAAACAGCGCGACTTGTCGAGTTTTCGCGATCTACAGTGCTTATGTATTTCAAAGATGGGAAAAGGACAGTGAAACCAGCATCGAACCAAACAACAAAAAGTGGGGCGACTACATCTCATTAAAAATGTCGTAGACTCTCGAGGTTGGTACAGAAGAATAGACGAAAACTATAGCACAATAATAATAATAATAATAATAATAATAATAATAATAATAATAATAATAATAATAATAATAATAATAATAATAATAATAATAATGTGCTTCTTTTGCATATGAGCAAGTTGTGACTCACTGATAGAACATAGAAAGTCAAAACTGTTCTCTGTAAATTTTACGTGACTCATGGATGTGGATAGAGGGGGTCCGTTTAACATTTTTGCGGGGAGGCCCATTCGTCCTTACTTACGCTACTGAGAGGTAAGGTAAAATAATAACACCAATATATACATATATATAAACTCCTGGCGCAACAGTCCCTTGTGATCTGAGTCTGCAGCGGGCTTATGTTAGTGGTCAGCACAACTACACCCAACGTAGCCGGCTGTCTAGATTGAAGTCCGCTATCTTTTAGTTTCCCAACTTTTCTCTCGATGTTTGGTCAACACAGCAATGTTTGAGTGCCATACCGAGAATTAAACTCTGGACGACGCACACCGTATCACTTTCGCTAATCTTTTGGTAAAATTCAGGTTAGGGTGGTACTGAATTATTTTTGGAATATGCCATTTCTCATAAGGTAAAGTTCAAAAGTATTGTGACATAATTAAAAAGCTCATTATCAACCACGTATTATTGCCTCTAATATCACTAAAAGTTTTCGAGATATGTGTCAAAAATGGTTGAAACACTTGAAGTTAGTTTAGTAACTTGAAGAAGATAGTGGCCTTATACATACACAATTGCTCCAATTTTTATTTTTATTCTTCTGTCTCGTAAAGAAATACAAAATCATAATTTCAACCATTTTGGTACATTTTTCATAATTTGAAGGGCGAACAGCCGGTTTCTTTCCTTACGTTTTGAACTTGGGATTTATATTCTTCTTGTCATTTATCGTGAAAGTCATATAATGACATAGGTCCCAAAGCTAGAATATATTATGCGACAGAGGTAATGACAATTTCATCTTTAAGATCTATTAAATTTGACATTTATTGAACGATAGCGGTTTTATAATACGAATAAATTTTTCGCAATAAGGTGCATATAGTGGTCGTAAGAAATAACAAAAGCTACCATTGACCTTTATAGTTTGACTGATGCTTTTTCGATCATGGTCTTCCCCTTAAATTTTGTAAAGGACAGTATCATTTTAATTATCTTGGCCTAATTTCCTAAAACCTCTCATTCGTACGCTAAAAGAAAAATTTCTATTTTTTATGTATAAGAATTCAGGGGATGCAAATTTATTCAAAATTCGTTTACAATTAAAGTCGGCTAAACAGATATTCCTTTGAGATTTCTGTATTTTGAAAACAAATTCACGATTTCAGTTCTTTGTCTTTACTTGTTTCCATGTTTTTTTTATATCAATACTGTATGATCAATTCCAAGAATTATTTTAGTTCCCCGGTACATCCATTTATAACAAGCTCCAAATACTGCTACAATTTTAATGTGGTTTCAGGAGAATCTGCATATCTCATCCTTTTGTTACTCTCTATATATTCATCTACTATGTAAACAAACATCAGTGAAAGAAAGAGGCTGAGAGCTAACACGTGCTCCGTGAGGAACGTTGTCATTCCTTTTACTGACATATCTAGAGAGTCTAGTGTTGCCACGAGACAAGATGAGATTTCTGGCTGTGTCGTCTCGTCTCATATCGAATGGTTCTGTCTCGTCTCGTGGCAACACCAGAAAGGCTGAGGCCCACAAAAAGAGCTGTTATACCAAGTGGTTAAAATTACAACTTTTAACCAAGTTTTGTTTGGTAGCACAACACACAACATGACTGCAATCTTCCAGCAACGGCTGCTTAGATTCGACTGAACCAGTAATTACTTCGATAGGAACATTTGTCAATACCGTCAGTACAGTCGAAAGGCAAGATTTCCCCATTTATTCTGATATCCTTTTTTCAGAACCCCTGGCGCCACTTCAACAAATAAGGAGGCCTATGTAACTTTCCCATTTAAAAAATGGTTTAGCTTCGAATAACATCATAAAACAATAAAAAAGATAAATTTTGTTGTCAAATCAGCATCTTTTCAAAACTCAGTATCGAGAAAGGCTGACACGTTTCTGTCTTGGTTCGGAACGAGAAAGACAATGAAACAATAGTTAGTTACTGATAAAATTGCCACTTCTACTTGTACTTCTATAACAGGATTTTTATACGTAGCTATCTCCACCAGCCCCCGGAATAAAATCTTCTGAAACACTGATCTCAATGAACGCTTTACATTTGTATTTGAATCTAGAGCACTATCACAAAATAATTAAACTTGAATCGATTGAAAAATGGAAGTGAAAGCTGTTTGTAAGAATCATTTTTAAAAAATTCTTTAGGTATTCCCTGTTCTTTGTAGGATTTGAAACATTGAATCATTTGGATCATTTGAAATAATAAAAGATGGTATACATTTCGAAGGCAAATAATTTATTCCGGGTTAATAAATTTTTAAGCAAATTCAGAAACTGTGTTTGTATTTTTCGAGACACGAGACGAGACATTTCACAAAACGTTTCGTATTGTATTGTGTCTCGCTTCAAAGAGTCCTGTCTCGTCTCGTTGCAACACTAAGAGAGTCTTACGCATTCTCTTTCCAAGAAAGTGAAACTTGAAAAGCACATTCAGTCAATTGTTATCATAGAATATACTATGGGCATAGTCACTGATGTGTAGAAGGTGACACAGGCGGAATTTGTTCTTATGGAACCCTTGGCGAGTTGGAGCCGTGGGGCTCTATTATTTGGATTGGAAACATTGGTTCAAAAATATTTTACATTTAGCATACATATATACACACACACATATATATATATATATATACATACATACACACACACACACACACACACACACACACACACACACACACACACACACACACACGTACATGTGTGTTACATATACTTTAATTAATGTAGACTACCCCCCGAGGAATAAGTAAATAAATAAATAAATAAAAATAGTTTCGTAATGTTTATCTTCCGTATACGAGTAATTGAAAAATTTTAGTGTCTCAACAATGAGAGCTGTATACAGGTGATTCTGGCCCAAATTTTCGGCTCTCTCCCCCACGGTTGTTTTAAGAATTTTTATCTATTATCTACTCCCTTGGAGTAACTGTTGCTCTGTATTTTCATGGGCTTGCAACCGTCAGAATGAATATCCTGGCTGCTTTCCCAGCTACCGATTCAGCATGCAATAGATACATGCAATAACAATCAAATCCCACACAAACTACTCTACCCATCAAATATTTTAACATGGAAAATTCTTTTACGCAACGTATTTCGTTTGTTTAAAATGGAATAGACCTAAATACAACTTTTTTTTAATGTTCTTCTGGAAATTCGATAGCGAGATCGCTCACATCAAAAAATGAGATAATTAGTGCTCTGACAATCTGGTAGAAATACAACATGCCATATATACACATTACTGTGATTACATTGCTATTTATTCAATGATTATTTTGCTTAGAGCTTTCTTACTCTCCAGGGTACTCTTCAAGGGTATATAATTACTCTTCACTTATGTCGCGAAAAAATATTCAGCTTGCAAATTTATTTCGAGAACTTCTCATTCCCTAATACATGTTTATTCTCTGAATTTGTACGTAAAGCCGACAAACTTACATAGAATCTCAACTGAGTTCAAATGTGAGGTGTCTGCTGGGAAGCACAGGCCAGTTGTATGGGAGGGGCTTTTAGAGTGCAATTCTGGGAACACTGTGGGCTTTTAGAGTGTAATTCTAGGAACGCTGTAGGGGGCCATCGCGCTCCACCTGAGACAAAAAAAATCTGGAGGCACACAACTAGTTCACACTGGCTATAAACAAGTTCTGGCGCAACAAAGTTCTGAATGAATATATATATATATATATATATATATATATATATATATATATATATATATATATATATATATTTATTTATTTATTTATTTACTATTCCATTTTCCAAACAATAACATTTACCGATGACCTGTTAGCCCCTCCACCACAGCCACCATGAAAACAAATTCAATCGGAATTTGTCCAGCTCGTTTGATCACGAATAATTATCGTTTGATCCCAACGCATACTGATGTATTACACACAATTTGGCTAGAGGTTGTTAGCCCTTGATAATCGACATGCATTATTCCATAGATATTTCAATCGTAAATAGGTAAGCAAAGTTTGCTTAGTTTCTGGTAGCAAGTATGGAAAATAGTTTACTGTTTATTTAAAAATGGAGGCCTCCAACAATGAAACTAACAACAATATGAGAAATCGACATGTACCACTCTAGATATCTGAATTGTAAATATGACAAGTTTGGTCAGCTTGTGGTAAAAAGTATGGAAAATAAAGTGAATCGTTTATATAACAATGGTAGTCTCCAACAACGTAATTAAAACAATATGTGAAATCGACATGAACCATAGGATAGATATTTCAATCTTACATAGGTACGCAAAGTTTGGTCAGTTTCTGGTAGAAAGTATGACAGATAAAGTTTATTGTTTATTTAACAATGGTGGCCTCTAACAATGCAACTAACAACAACAAGTGAAATCGACAAGTACCATTTCATAGATATCTAAATCGTAAAGGAGTGTGCTAAGTTTGGTTAATCTGTGGTAAAAATTATGGCAGATAAAGTTGATTGTTTATTTAACAATGGAGAAATCCAACAATTTTTTATTGAACAATTGTGGCCTTAAACGATAAAACTAACAATAATATGTGAAATCGACAAGTACCATTCCCTAGATATCTCAGTGGTAATCCGATTGGTGTGCCAAGTTTGGTCAGTTTCTGGTACAAAATATAGCAAATAAAGTTAATTCTTTATTTAACAATGGTGGCCTCCAACAATGAAACTAAGAACAATATGTGAAATCAACACGTACTATTTCCTACATATTTCAATCTTAAATGGGTGTGCAAAGTTTGGTTAGTCTGTGGTAGAAAGTATGGCAGATAAAGTTGATCGTTTATTTCACAATGTAGAAATCCAAGGATTGTGTATTTAACAATGGTGGTCTTCAACAATGAAGCTAACAACAATATGAGAAATCGACACATATCTTTCCCTAGATATTTCAATCTTAAATGAGTGTGTAAGGTTTGGTCAGTTTCTGCTAGAAAGTATGGCATATAAAGTTGATTCTTTATTTAATAATGGTGTCCTCTAACAATGAAATTAACAACAATAAGTGAAATCGACACGTACTGTTCCATAGATGTCTCAATTGTAAATGAGTGCGCCAAATTTGGTTAGTTGTGGTAGAAAGAGTGTAAGATAAAGTTGATTGTTTAGGTAACAATTTAGAAATTCAACGATTGTTTATTTAACAATGGTGGCCTTCAACAATGAAAGAACTACAATATGTGAAATCGACACATACCATTCCATAGATATCTCAATCGTTCATGAGTGTGCAAAGTTTGCTTAGTTTGTGGTAGAAAGTATGGCAGATAAAGTTGATCGTTTATTTAACAATGGAGAAATCCAACGAATGTTTATTTAACAATGGTGATCTTTACAATGAAACTAACAACAATATGAGAAATCGACACATATGTTTCCCTAGATATTTCAATCTTAAATGTGTGTGCAAGGTTTGGCCAATTTCTGGTAGAAAGTATGGCACATAAAGTTGATTGTTCATTTAACAAACCTGGCCTCTAACAATGAAACTAACAACAATAAGTGAAATCGACACGTACCATTCCATAGATATCTCAATCCCAAATGAGTGTGCCAAGTTTGGTTAGTTTGTGGTTGAAAGTGTGGCAGATAAAGTTGATTGTTTATTTAACCATGGGGAAATCCAACGATTGTTTATTTAATATTGGTGGCCTCGAACAATGAAACTAAAAGCAATATGTGAAATCGACTAGTAGATATCTCTGTGCAAATCCGATGGGTGTGCCAAATTTGGTCAGTTTGTTTTAGAAAGTATGGCAGATGAAGTTGATTGTTTATTTAAGAATAGTGGCCTTCAACAATGAAACTAACAACAATATGTGGAATCCACACGTACCATTCCCTAGATACTGCAATCTTAAATGGGTGTGCAAAGTTTCTTCATTTTCTCGTAGAAAGTACGAAAGATAAAGTTGATTGTTTACTTAACAACGGTGGCCTTCAACAATGAAACTAACAACAATATGTGAAATTGGCACGAACCATTCCATTGATATCTCAATCGTAAATGAGTGTGCCACGTTTGGTTAGTTTCTGGTAGAAAATATGGCAGACAAAAGTTGACTGTATACTTAACACTGGAGAAATCCAACGATTCTGTATTTAAAAATGGTGGACATCAATCATGAACCTAACAACAACATGTGAAATCGACACATAGTATTCCGTAGATATTTCAACTTTCAAGGGGTATGCAAAATTTGGTCAGTTTCTGGTAGAAAGTATGGCAGATATAGTTGATTGTTTATTTAAAAATGGCGGTCTCTAACAATAAAACTAACAACAATAAATGAAATCGACACGTACCATTCCATAGATATCTCAATCGTAAATAAGTATGCCACGTTTGGTTAGTTTGTAGTATAAAGTATGGCAGATAAAGTTGATAGTTTATTTAATAATGGAGAAATCCAACGATTGTTTTAAAATGGTGGCCTCGAACAGTGAAACTAACAACATGTGAAATCGATTGGTACCATTCAGTAGATATCTCTGTGGTAATCCGATGGGTGTGCCAAGTTTTATCAGTTTGTGTTAGAAAGTGTGTTAGATAAAGTTGAATGTTTACTTAACAATGTAGGCCTCCAGTAATGAAACTAACAAGAATATGTGAAATCGACACGTACCATTCCCTAAATATTTCAATCTTAAATGCGTGTGCAAAGTTTGGATAGTTTCTGGTAGAACGTGTGGCAGACAAAGTTGATTGTTTTTTAAAAATGGTGGCCTCTAAGAATGAAAGTAACAACAATAAGTGAAATCGGCACGTACCGTTCCATCGACATGGCAGATAAAGTTGATTGTTTTTAATAATGAAGAAATCCAACGATTATGTATTTAACAATAGTGTCTTACAACAATGAAACTAACAACAATATGTGAAATCGACACATAGCATTCCGTAAATATTTCAACTTTAAATGGGTGTGCAAAGTTTGGTCAGTTTCTGGTAGAACGTATGGCCATTAATGTTGATTGTTTGTTTAACAATGGTGGCCTCTAACAATGAAACAAACAACAATATGTGAAATCGACCCATACCATTCCATAGATATCTTAATCTTAAATGATTCTGCAAGTTTTCGTTAGTTTGTGGTAGAAAGTGTGGCAGAAAAACTTGATTGTTTATTTAACATTGGTGGCATCTAACAATGAAAGAACAACAATATGTGAAATCGACACGTACCATTCCGTAGATACTTCAATCTTAAATGCGTGTGCAAAGTTTGGTCAGTTTCTGGTAGAAAGTGTGGCAGATAAAGTTGATTGTTTTTTTTTAAATGGTGGCCTCTAAGAATGAAACTAACAACAATAAGTGAAATCGGCACGTACCGTTCCATCGACATCCCAATCGTAAATGATTGTGCAAGTTTGGTCAGTTTGTGGTAGAAAGTATGGCAGATAAAGTTGATTGTTTATTTAATAATGGAGAATTCCAACGATTGTTTAACAATGGTGGCCTCCAAGAATGAAGCTAAGAACAATATGAGAAATTGATTGGTACCATTCAGTATATATCTCTGTGGTAATCCGATGGGTGCGCCAAGTTTGGTCAGTTTGTGTTAGAAAGTATGACAGATGAAGATGATCGTTTATTTAACAATGTAGAAATCCAACGCTTGTGTATTTAACAATGATGGTCTTGAACAATGAAACTAACAACAATATGAGAAACCGACACATATCTTTCCCTAGATATTTCAATCTTGAATGAGTGTGCAAGGTTTTGTCAGTTTCTGGTAGAAATTGTGGCAGATAAAGTTGATTCTTTATTTAACAATGATGTCCTCTAACAATGAAACTAACAACAATAAGTGAAATAGACACGTACGGTTCCATAGATGTCTCAATTGTAAATGAGTATGCCAAGTTTGGTTAGTTTGTAGTATAAAGTATGGCAGATAAAGTTAATTGTTTATTTAACAATGGAAAAATCCAGCAATTGTTTGTTTAACAATGGTTTCCTCGAACAATGAAACCTGTCGAACATTCGACAGGTGCCATTCGCTAGATGTATCTCTGCTAATCGGATGGGTGTGCCATGTTTGGTCAGTTTGTTTTAGAAAGTGTGGCACATAAAGTTGATTGTTTATTTAACAATGGTGGTCTTCAACAATGAAACTAACAACAATATGTGAAATCGACACGTACCATTCCCTAGATATTTCAATCTTAAATGGGTGTGTGAAGTTTGGTCAGTTTCTGGTAAAAAGTACGGCAGATAAAGTTGATTGTTTACTTAACAATGGTGGCCTCTAACAATGAAACTAATAACAATAAGTGAAATCGACACGTACCATTCCCTAGATTTTGTAACGTCCATTAACCAGATTATATCCGTTTTTGCTTAATTTTTGAATTGTTCATTTTATTTTTGATTGTTTTAATTTTATTAGTTGCATATATTAACATTGGTGACGGTGGCGCCATCTACCGTTTTAGACACAAACTATTTGGACGTAATGAATAACCTTAATTCTAAATGGAGTTCTAAGTTGCTAGAGCGGAGTAACTCCACATTTTGAAAATCGTTATAATATAGTATTTCCATTCAGAATTAATGTTTGTTCAATGTGTTCACGAATCGTGGTCCTACTTCGAATGGTTTGTCAACAAATTGCATGCGTTTGTACACCGCTTTAATAAGCGATCATACATTACATTCAACTTTGACTCGTGATTACTCAAAAATCTGCTTTTGGTTGTTACGTCGTTCTAGCACGTGGCCATCCAATTATGTTCTGTAGTAATCAATAAAAATTAATGTTATCAATTCATTGACCTTACTAAATACTAGTTTTATTATTATTATTATTCAGCTCTAAGAGACCGTTATATGCAGACGAGATCCTAAATATGCTGAACGAACTAGACGATAGTGAGAAAGAAGATCTTTTCAGAGAAGTAAGATGTTCGGAATAACTTCAATTGATTTTGTTTCTTCCAAATAACCGGAATGACACTGTTCACTATGCTCCTGCAAGTGATGTCGATGGCGATATTGCACAAATTCGAGATATTGGAAAGAGAGTGTTATCATAACCTATGGAGATGCGTTCGGTGGTAGGTGGAGAAACCTACGACATCGATATTAGTGGTTCTGATGGAATACCAGCTAATTCACAGAGTAGCGGCCCAAAGGGACACCATGATCCAACTCAAAACCGTTTGCTCGAGTTTGAAAAACAAAACATTTTAGTCAAAACAAATCTTTTCCAAGAAAAAAAATATTAATTTGAAACCCTTTGTTATTAATCAGTGGCGTGATATTCAATTCAGCCCTGTAGATATATTTCGTGACATTTTTGAAGATTATATTGCCTACATTGTCTTCACAGATTTTATTGACCATCGATCATTGAAGAATAGCACTGGAAAATGGGTGTAATCGGCCTTTTCGATAAACTTAGTACAAAATCCTCTAGGAAAGTTTGGATAGACATTCGGTATGACAAACTAGACCATCTCTTTTATGAGGAGAAAAATGTTCTACATTCCGATGTATAAAATGCAGCGTTGGATTACACCCAAAAATGGTCCCTTTTATAAGCGCGTATTCAAGGGGCTATGGAGATTATCCCTGTTATGACAAGAAAACTAAAGTTTAATTTGTAGTGAAGCATGTGCAAGAAAATATTAGGTTATCTTTTAGAATAAAAAGGTCATATCAAGTAGATTGTTTCCTGTCTTATCCCAGTATGACAAATCATACAGCTCAAGTGTATATGAAATCATACCTGAATGCCCAGTGTATGGTTTATCATACGTCCATAAACTTTCTGAAAAATGGGACACATTCCATTTATTAATTGTCGTTAATTTGCTAAACAATAGATATTGAATATAAAAGATGGCGAAAGAATTCAATGTTTAAAAAATTTGTTATATTATGGGATAACATTAAGCACCTACGATGATAAAATATACGTATTAGAATATAGGATACATGCTCTTGCTTGGGATATCATAAGTTTAAAGAAAAATTAATAAGAAAATTAAAAGAAATAAAATAGGATTATAAGAGAAAAAGTCAAACAGAGTATGCATATATAATTAGTTTTAAGTTTAGAATGTAAGTTTTTTTTTATTGTTCAGAGGCTGTAAAGTTATATTTGATTAAAATGTCTGTGTAAAATACTTTTAAGTAGCATTTTTAGTAAAGTATGTTTAGGAATGATATTAGCCATGTGCAATATCAATAAACGATGTCGAAAAGTGCTGTAAATATGCAGTTTAGTGGTAAAAGTGGTTTTATATCACGCTAAGAGTGCTCTCAGTGTAGTTTAATTAATTCTACTTACACTTGGACTTCACAGTGTGGTATTAAGTTATCAAAAACGTAGTTCTGTACTCAGAAGTAGCCTCCACCAAATCTGTCACAACAAGAATGCTTTGTAGTATTGTGTTGGTTTTGTTGTTCTTGTTGTTGTTGTTGCTGCTGTTGAATGTGTGTGTTGTATGTAGTTGTGTAGATGTGTTTGTTTAAATTGTGTTTTTGTTTGACGTATAATAGAAACTATATACTATGTATCCTAGTTATACTATTCCACTTAGAACAAGGCTCCGTATATAACCTTCCACTTCACGGATATTATCTTATACCAACAGTTTGCCCTTCTCCTTCATCCAGCTCATCAAGTTTGGTCATTAAGAACATACTTGCATTTAAGCCTGGGAAATTAGATTCTGTTATCGGCCCGCTAGTTTGGAGGTATGAGAAAAATCGAAGAAGTCTCACTTAGGGACGGTGAGTCTCAATTGAGCGCATGTACCAAGAATCTTACCCTGGTATTACAACACTGTGTTTATGTAACATTATATGAACTAACCAACAGTTGGTAACGGTATAATAGTTGAAGCAAAGGATTCTATCATATGTTTTTATTACAATTAAAAGAAAGAAAAAAAAAACAAAAAAATAAATTACAATTTTTACCTAATATAAATACAGTGGTAGTGTATGGCCTCATGTGAACTCAACCCCAAATTCACTGACTATAGTTACGACTTCAGCATTCTGTGCATTCTTATATGACTTATCTTCAGTTTTACTACAGTTGATGTTTTAACAGACGTTGAAAAAACATGACGACAAAACTCAAACAATTCGCACGTGCCACATGCCCTCTCCAACAGCGACGCAGCTTGCTCCACGCCCTGATAGGAATTGAAAATTTAATTTCCTGTTTCTTCCGCAACGCTGCGGCACCATAGCGGCAAATAGGAGGGGTACCCCATTCCACCAAACTAGCCCGATTCTCCCTCGCCATCCCAAATATTCCAATCGCATTTCATGATATATAAAATTCATTCCTAAAGTGATAAGTAATTTGAACGAGGTTAAGATTAAGAGATTAACTTGTACACACGTTGTCCTCCAAAAGTTAAGGTGCTCATCGCAGGTATTTTAGTATTCTTAATTTTGGATTCTCAAAATAATTCGGTATATGGCTTAATGGACACAATGACAAAATTAATAAAGTTTTAACAGAAGTTAAAGCATGATTACTGTTAACAACGTATCACTTACATAGATAAACTGTATATATATTTAAATTTATCTATCAAACACCTATACCAATCGCATTTTTTTCTATAAATTTATATTGTTTTACTGTCAGGCACTACACATTAAATCTAGAGTATGAAATCGGTAAAAAATGTAGCTGTTGTTTAAATTAAATAGCATATAATTAACTAAGATTAACTTTTTAGTTTTATAATACTAAGTGCCAATACAGCATATTGATAAAAATACTTACGAGGAACTGTAAAGCATTTGAAATTATTTAGAAATGTATATGGTATAATTACGTGTCTAAAATGTAATAGTTATATACGTATATTGCAAAGTAACTATTTTAAGAAATATCAATTTTTCGATATTAATGTAAAATATATTTATTCAATGAAACACAGCATTAATACATATATTTCTGTTGTGCACTAGACGCTCGTCAGAGAATTGCAAAACTAATACATAAAAATACGTTCTGGATGGAGCAGAAGTACAACAAATATATATAGGATTCAGAGGCAATTACTTCTCATATCGATGAATAACATACATATGTATGTACCTAATAGAAGAACACTTAATAAAATTAATTTATAATACTCTACTATTATGTAACGAATCACTTATCACAAGTATTTGAACAAAATTGACTCATTTCGTAGAACAAAATCTGTAATGAAAATTGTTTCGTCACTTACATATCCAAAGTTACCTCTACCACACTCTCCACGACAGGGATGGTTAAATTTATAACACTTGGATTACCAACTGAGATATCTACCTATCTATATATCTATTTATCTATAGCTTCAACCGGTCGCTTCGTCCCCAGGTAGTAGATAACAAAATGTATTTACCTCAACATTTCTCATGTCCTAGCTTAATAGATTGCTTTCCTTGAATACAAAGGAAATGTTTCTGTAACATTTATGGAAAACCGTGAATTTGCTGGTGAAACTTACCTCAATCTTCCATTGACTTTTTTTTGCACAATACTAACTTATTAGTTAATTAATTTGAATGAATTTTAGGGAGTTATTTTTGTAGTAAATATTATCTAATATATTAGAGATTCACAAATAAAAAAGTTGACTTTTTCTCAGACGTGAAGTCTATGTTGGTTTGTATACATTACATGGGCTTCTCGCACTGTCAAAAATGATAAAAATCAACTTTAAAAAGTTTTGCGGGCAAACTATTTGTAACTTTCTAATCGGATTTGAAGAATGTACTAGGGTTTTACACGAAGAATCTTAGAAAAAAATTGCGCTCCATTCCGGTAATAATAGCGTAAGCTAATTAAAATATACTTTCTAAATAATCAAGTCTCTGAGTCCCCTAAAATGAGAATAAACTCATATTTTTAAAACTATCGTCTTTAATGCATCTAGGTTTTAATATGCTGGCTATCTGAACTTGCTTTTAATATCACTAAAGTTTGCTTCATTATCTACATCGAAAATTAATTAATTAAAAATGATGTTATCTTATTTTTGCAACCAGTAGCCTCTCGACTTTGAAGTGGTTCCAATTGCTGGATATTACCCCTCCTGTTCTCAACCAATCAAATAAATCTATTTGGTTGCGCGACGAAAGAGCGTTTAACAACTTCTAAATTTCTATATGGCAATTTTGAAATTGTGTATAAAAATTAGTAACTACTCTCAGAGTTACCAAGATTTTAAGAATATATTCTTGTGATACTAGCGAATGAAAATCCTTGGCGGGATACTGCTTTTGCATAAGGCGAGACGATCCAGTTCCAGGTCATAAAAGTAGAGGGCGGAATTGAGCAAAGACAATGAAGAAGCGAAGCGGGAATCGAACTTTACTGTAGCTTCATGCAGGGGAGGGGTTGTCTAGCATACATAATGTTCACGTGCGATAGAGAGAGAGAGAGGAAGGAAGTGAGAGGGAGAGAGAGAGAGAGAGAGAGAGAGAGAGAGAGAGAGAGAGAGAAACTAACATGTGGTCATTGTAATGAATCAATTCAACCGCTCGAGCTTCATTGAGTACCAAATAGTTTTCTTTGTAAACACATTCTTGGAAATTCTTTCAATGTGTTGATTATTTTTCATTAAAAGCGCATCTTTAAAGGACAATGTAAGCAAGTTTTAATAAAGGGACATTTCTGTTTAACTTCTGCTCTGTAACATACACAGCAGTATTATTTACCTATGGGAGCAGAACTTTTTTTAGAAGTGGTGAACATTTTACAACAAAAGCAAACGAAGTTTGTTTCATATTTCGTAATTTATTAAAATATGGATCTTTACACTATGTAAAAAAAAACATAGACTGTAGATATACCAGTTCATAAGGAAACAAAAATTCTAGATCGAAGTCCACTTATGTGACTTTGCATTATCATAGATATTAAAAACGAGGAAATATTAGAGCAAAATTCAGTAATAAATTCGCAACTTAATGCATTCAGCTAGTCAAACAAGAGTAAGAAATTGGGAGCAGTAGCGGCTCGTGAGGGATGTCACATCGGTAAAAAAATAAAATTTTATTATATCAAGTCTTTTAACTCAAATTTTACAAACGCATGAAACACATACTAACTTCAAATCTGTATTTCTCTTCAACCAATGTAAATATCGCTGAAATTATAATATCAAAAATTGCAGTTTTACCAATTAAGGTATCTACATTAGCACGTTTCACTTTTGCTTTAGTGAAGTATCTATTTACGCTTATATGAAGTATTCAAACCAAATAAATGCTCCTTAAAAACTGTTTTATATATATATATATATATATATATATATATATATATATATATATATATATATATATATATATATATATATATATATATATATATATATATATAATTGAAAGTGACAATTTTCGTAACTTAATAACTTTTGAAAATCCCGACCAATCTCAATCAAATTGTCAACATAAATGAAGTTCGGGACTGGGATCTTTTCACCTTGAAATTCCAACTTGGTGCGGGTTATAGGGATATATATATCATATTCATATACATATATAGTGGTGCTACTCTAATTTCTTAAAACCGTTTTTCACTCTTTCTTTCCTTCATATATATATATATATATATATATATATATATATATATATATATATATATATATACGTCCGCTAATGACTATAAAACCAAACACTATTCAAAGCTTTCTTGCACCCACTGGAAAACGTGAAGTATATTAATATTTATTTGCATATATTGTTATTGTAGACTGTTCCCATAATGCCAACCGACTTCGATTTTACAAAATTTGAGAAATAAATTTCACTTTTTATTTTGAAGTCAATTGGAAGGCATTTAGTTATAGTACCATTAAGAAACCCATATACATCATATTACGATTCAATCATTATGGAACAAGCTCATGTGTTGCAAGCATCATGGTACCAATCTTTGAAAGTTTCATTTACGACTTTTTTCTTTTTCCTTTTTTAATTGATTTTGTGAGTAATGGTGCATTCAGTATAAAGGTACAACAATATTTCTCTCTCTCTCTCCCTCTCTCTCTCTCCCTCTCTCTCTCTCTCTCTCTCTGTCTGTCTATCTGTCTGTCTGTATTTCTAGATTCCGGTGTAAGCGTGTGGATACTACCAGGTATACTTCCATTTGTACATATGCTAGTGTGTGTGTGTGGCCGGGGTATTTATGAATTATTAATTGAGATCGCGTAGTAGAACTTATTGATATTAGTACGTACATACGTGCGGCCGTTACTTCACACGATAACTTTGGACAAATGCGATTTTTTTAATTCAGGTTTTTGGAATAAATAAGTAGAGTGATTCCTCTCGAGGAGTTCCTTAATGGGATGATTCGCCAACTGGAAGTGGTAGAAATGGGTTATTTCCGATTTTAACGTTGATCACTATAGAGCGGAAATGATAATAAATAGTAAAAAGCAGTTTTCGGCAATCGATAAAGGGTATCAAGGATAACTTTCAGCTTCATCCTTAAAATCCTGGTAAAATCGGGAGAGTTAGAAATCAACCTAACTGTGACTTCTGGCTTCAAATTAATCTACATAGTGGTATAGGAAGAAGCTGTTTTAGGAATTAATATAGCGTTGTGGGAAAAATGCCATCTTCTCTCTTAAACTTCTAATCAAGTCGGAAGTAGCAAAACTGAACTACGTTTCATTTTAGTGTTGATTACAACATATTAAAACGATACTAAATAGCGAGAAGTGGTTTTCTGAAATCCATTAACTGTTCCAAGAATATGTTCAATCTCGACTCTAATCTTTCTACTAAAACTTGAAGTGGTAAAAACTTTATCGCTTCCGGTTATAACATTGAGCGTTATAAAATGGATAACGAGGATTTTTTTAGGTAATTCATTAGGTGCTCCAAGAGTATGTTCCATCTCGGCAGTAATCCCTCTACTCAAATCGGAAGTGAAATAAATATAATAGAGCTTCTGGTTCCCAAACCACTACAGAAAATATAACATGATTCTCTTTCAGATTTTATTATTGTTAGGATAACTTAGTGCGAGTTGTAACATCGTAATGTTAGCACGTACATACATACATACGTAAGTTACTTCGAACGATAACATTTGAAAGGATGCGATTTTTTTTTTTTTTTTTTTTGCAATATGTATGAGTATGATTTCCTTGAGAGAGTCCATTAATAGAGGTGATTCGACAAAGAAAATGGTTGAAATGAGTTATTTCAGGTTTAACGTTGATCAATATAAAACAAAAACGGTAAGGATAACGGAAAGCGGTTCTCGGCAACCGATTACGTTTCAAGGGAATCTTTTTTTTTTCTTAACATTCTAGTAAAAGTGGAAATGGTAAAAATGAGCAATTTTTGGTTTTAGCATTCATTACTATAGAGCAAAAACGACAATAGATAACGAGATGTTTTCGGCAATAAATTAAACTTTTCAAAGATAACCACCTTTACATTTAACAAGGTAGAAAATTCTGAAAGTAACAGAATTGAGACATTTCCGGTTTCAACGTTGATCACTATAAATCGAAAACGATAATAGGTAGTAAGAAGCAGTTTTTGGCAATCGATAAAGCGTTCCAGGAGTAATTTTCATCCTCGTGCTAAACACACTAGTAAAAAGGAAGTGAAGAAATCACCTATAACTTCCAGTTTCAATTTAATTTACATAGAGCATAAACTATAAGATATAGGGAGAAGCAGTTTTATGGAATCAATTTAACGTTGTGGGAACAGGTAAGTTATTATCTCTCCTAAACGCCAAACCGGAAGTAGCAAAACTCAACTACTTCCGGTTTTAGTGTTGATCGCAATAG